>NC_141693.1:941788691-942523691 GCF_964263255.1 Lissotriton vulgaris | reverse complement strand
ACGGCGATTTGCTTTTTCTATGCGTGCTGTAGAATAAGGCACACATAGAAAGAGCAAAAATGAGTAGATTAATAACTTCTCTTTGTATCGCCATTCTAAGACCAGGTATTCCCTTGTCTAATTTTTTATGCTACCACACCCTTGTAAAATCTGGGGCAGCGTCAAAAAGCAGTGGGTGTTGCAGTTAAACACCCACTGCAACTCCCATTGCACGCCCCTTTGCCGCAGAAGACTGCGGCAGGAAGGGGCATGTTTACAAGGTGCCGTTAGGCCACATTAAGTGGCAAAGAGCCACCTTGTACATATGGGGAATGCCGCTATGCCACTGGAGCAATGGGGACACTCCTGTGGCATTAAGGGCTTGTAAGTATGCCCCAGGTATTTCGTGGCCTTAGTTTTTGGTGCTGCCCCTGCCTTGTAAATCTGAAGCATCATCAAAAAGCAATAGATGTTGCAGTGGAATGCCCACTGCAACACCAATTGCATGCCCCTTTGCCTCAGAGGACTGCGGTGGAAAGGGGCTTATTTACAAGGTGATGTTAAGCCACATCAAGTGGCTTGGCATCACTTTGTAAATAAGGTGAATGCCACTACGCCTCCGGAGCATCACAAAAAGTAATGCTCCAGTGGGTTAAGGGCTTATAAATATGCCACTTGCTCACACTTCTCGTACGTTTGCAGAGGTTTACAGTGGCTGGTGTCTAGAATAAACTTTTTTTTATAGATTTTCTATGTTAGAATTTAATAATTATGCTAACATTTCCCAAAACTGAGGGTCTGGATATGTAAAAAGAAAAAAGAAAACATATAGCTGCCTAAACATGGCTGCCATATGCTTGCTATAACATTTTTAAATTTAAAGAAAATTAGACGATATATAATTTTAATACAGCAGCATGACTGCTTCATGCATTGAGGTGTATTTTGAACAGTTATAAAAAAATGTTTTAGATTCTATGCACATCACAGGAACATTATTCTTATAGCACAGGTAAGGGTTCTATTGTCTTGCAATAAAAAGAAATACAAAATTGTCTTGCAACCTGTTTGGGGGCACCTGGGTCAGGGAGGGGCTACTGGGTCTCAAACTTGGGGGTCACGGTCATTTGCCATTGATGTTCCATGCCACTGTAAACTGTACCAAATAGAACCCCTCCACACTTGACTCTCAGGTTAGCAAGGGAGAGCAGTCAAAGCCTTCAGAGGGACATAGAGTGCAGGTGTTCAAGCTCAGAGCTCAACAGTCAACCAACAGATCCAATAAAGTGACTATCTAGCCTAGTGCAGGTCTAGCCTAGTGCATGTCTTTGTAGGAATCTAGGCCTAGATGTAGGTAATTTTATTTTACCACTTCTTAAATACCGAATTTTACTGATTCGGTATTTAAGAAGTGGTAAAATAGAGGGGGGGGGATGTAGGTATTACAGAATCAGTAAATACCGAATCGTTGAGATACGGTATTTACCGATTCTGTAAATACCGATTCGGTAATGCCCATTGATTCCTATGGGCATTGAAGCCCATAGGAATCAATGGGCCTTACCGAATCGGTATTTACCGATTCGGTAAATACGGATTCCAGCAAGGGTGCAAGGGGTGTCACTTTGACACCCTCTAGCACCCCAAATACAGGCATGTGTGCCATGTGGCACACAGACATGCCCTAAGGGCATATATGTCTGTCACATGGCATAGGTGTGCATGCACACATGTGCATGCACACCTGAATTCGGTATTTTACCACCCAATTGGATTGGGTGGTAAAATACCGATTCTGAAAGGCCTTTGGGACTCAGAAGAGTCCCACCTACATCTAGAAGTTACCGAATCGGTACAAATACCGATTCAGTATTTTACCGAATCGGTAAATGTACCCATTTGGTAAATTTACAGATTAGGTAAAATTGGCCCCATACATCCCAAAAACCCATTTACCGGTCGGTAACGGACGAAATCGGCCGTTACCGGCTGATAAATGGCCACCTACATCTGGCCCAAAGTTATTAATTCATGCCATTGTACTAAATACTACACACTACAATAGCCATATACATGTCAGTGATTGTTTGCACTATTTCATGCAAGTGCTACACTCACCAGGTTCCCTCTTGGTTCTCTCATAGGGGATCTAGCTAGGTTTTCTTAAGGGTGATCAGGAGCAGCGTGAGTCAAGCTAATGTGCAGTTCAATTACCCTCAGTACTAAAATGTGCTCAATCTTTTAGCCTTATCCCTCCTTGGTTTAGAATATTTCTCACTAGTCTTTCTGATTCTGCTTTATATACAGAGCAGTTCTGCTTCAGCTGTGCACACAGAGCTTGAAAGAGGAGTGGAGAATAGGCAAGTCTTTGTTGGAGGTTATTGGTGCCAGGTGCAGGTCATGATCAGCAGCTTGGCCACCCAGCCTTCCTGTTTCGGTCATGGCACCATGTTGCAATAGGATAAAATTGAGGATGTGGCAGCATTCACCTGGATCACATGGCCTCCTCACAGCAAGTGCAATATGTGGATCAGGTCAGTAGCATTCCTGAAGGGATTAAGTTGCAGCCCTCAACTGGTATAATTCTGCAGCGGATGTCATATCATCTGGGCCTTCAGCAATTCAGCTATTGAAGCTCAGACTGGGCCTTCAGTTAATCGGATGTCGTATAGTAGACCAACTTGAGCCTTCAGCAAATTGACAGTTTGAGTCCAAAGGGAGCCTTCAGTGAATAAGCAGTTATGGTACTGACTGGATCTTCAGTACTACAGTTCCTGCAAGGAACCAAAGTAAGAGCACAGAAACTCACAGAAACTAGGACCCTCCCAGATGATTCTCATACAGTCAGTCTCTTCCTGGATGCCCCACAGCCATTGGGGATGCACTGACCCATTGCCTCATGTTTATGTTGTGATGCACAGAAGCAAAATTAAAACCTGAACAGACCAATCTATTGAGATGGCTGACCAAAAGCCCTGATAAGTATCTACAGGATTATACATATTTTGTATTTATATATTTTTATTCCATGAGGCTGGGGAGACAGATAAAACCATAATTAGAGCTGAGGAAAATGTAATCAAAAATTGACACAAAAATAGTTAAAATAGGATTGATTAAGAGAATAGGAGATATGTGAGAATTTGTCTTTGTGTATTACCAAAAGCATTCCCTAGAGGGCCTGGACAGAGTCAGTTACTTTCCTGGATCATATCTAAAATATATTGAATATTCTTGGTGCACTACAGGGGGTCTGTAACCACATATTGAAGGAGGGACAGCATTCCCTACCCCTGCTTCATACAATATCCAAGCTATAGTCGCAATGCGTGCATTTGGGAACACTGCCTTAGTTGTCCTTTGGACTCTTTGTGGACTTCACCGCATTTTGGAAGGATCAGTCACCTGAACTGTGGGGCACGGGACTGCGAGGACCAGGTTTCCTTGCGGGCTGCGATCTGCGGCACCTGGGACCTCTTCCCGCCCCCTCCTCCGCCGAGCACTTAACGACTCGGGCCCCCGCTCTGCGGGAGCCCCTGTGTGCATTTGGGAACACTGCCTTAGTTGCCCTTTGGACCCTTTGTGGACTTCATCGCATTTTGGAAGGATCATTCACCTGAACTGTGGGGCACGGGACTGCAAGGACCAGGTTTCCTTGCCGGCTGCGATCTGCCGCACCTGGGACCTCTTCCTGTCCCCTCCTCCATCTATTAAGCCTCGCCCTTATCCGCGTGGGCGGGCGCCGGGCCAAGCCCGGGCCAAGGGCAGGCCCGTTTGAGCCCGTTCGAGATCGGCAGAGACCGGACCGGGCCATATCCCTTGGCTTCTTCCATTTCTATGTGGGTGAGGTAAGGAGACCTGTAAGTTTTAGAAACTGATCTTTGGGTGGTTGCTATTGATTGAGATGACAGGCCGCAAACTGAGGAGCAAAACTAGAACTTCGGCCTCTAACACAGTAGGAACACTGGACAACTTTATTATCAGAGCTAGTTCGCTCTTATCCAATGAAATTACTATTTTGGAAAGGCGCCTCTCACTGGAACTGTTAAACGCCAAAAGATCGTCCTTGGGACACATCATGAATGCAAAGACGCCGGACAGGGGAGTGCTTGCAAACAATGCTGGTCACGCGGAAATGATGGACATTGCAACACAGGAAGGGGTAGACCTGTTGGGGGGGTACGCTTACCCTCTAACCACACTCCTGAATAAAGTGTTTTGGAAGTTAATCCTGTGTTTAACTCCAATGTTAATGTTGAATTTGTTAATACTACTCAGGAGAAGCAAAATGGTAGTAATTTTACGGGGCATCGTGAGGGAACCATACCCAAAAGGAAGCGTTCTATCGATAAATCTGGCAGGCGAAATGCTAAGCTCGCTAAACAAATGAACGGCCCTGAACCCCACGGGATGTCCCCCGTGGACGCTCCAGTAGTGGTTGCACTCACTGAGGCAAGTTCCCCTACTATGAACATGGTTGATCCAAATATCAGCAATACTGCAATAATGCAAGAAGATCCAACGATTGCTAAATTGAGTTATGTTTGCAAGGCTCTCCTTGGTCCTCTGGAAGCCAGACTAGCCCAGACACAGTCAAGGCTGTCCACTATAGAAAGGGCTACTGTTCTGGCTGGCGAGGGCTTGGATAGGGTTACAGAGCTCTTGAGGGAGGGCGCAAAGGGGGCTAACAAGGGCCAGGGGAGATCTCAAATTGACATCTCTAATTCCCCAGTAGGTGCAGGAGCCATAGTACAAAGGCCCCCTACTAATATTGACACTATTGTTAATGTCCCGCTGCAACCAGTGGTAGAGATTCCAAGGATAGAGATGGACTCCGACAAAACTGCTCAAAGGGAAACCCATGTAGTTGCCTGCCCGCCAAACAACTTGGCAATGAATTTACCCACAGAAGCGTGTAACCTTGTGGTCGTACTAACAGGGGTCCCAGTGTTGGAGGCTTCGGCCAGGAAATCCTTCCCGTCTCTGAAAAATAAGGTTATTAATTGGTTGAGCAGGAATAGGCCTCTCCCCCCCAAATCTCTAGTGAGATTCTGATGGTTCGTAGGGTGCAGTGGATAGGCAATACGCCTAAAAACATTAATGGGGACTGTGTTTTGGTAAATTTCCAAGACCGAAGAACAGTCTCACATATATGTTCCTGGCCATACCGAGATCTTGATACTACCGTTCAGTCCTTTCCCTTGTCTTTCTTTTACCGGCCTGGATCTTGGAGTTCTAGTGGGGAGGTGGAGGATGGTTGGACGAGAGTGGGCCCCAGGGGAGGGAGCAGTGGGATTGGGGATGGGAATGCTAACATCCACCTACTAGGTCCTCTCCTGACCCGCAATAGCTTTCGCCCTCTGGATATGGTCGACTGACTCCCCCCTATGGGGTTCAGGAGGGTAGCATGGAACTAATAGGCCGCAGCAACACGAAAAAATCTAGCTGTTGCTGCAGCACCAACGAATGTACCAGGCAGACTGAGAACAATAATAAAACACTTATAAATAGCACAGAATCTAATCCTTGTATTATTGCTCATCAGCCTACCTACCCGGAAGGTCCACCTTCACCTGACGTGATACATGGGATCGTGGAACCTTCTACTGGAGATTTTAATGGGGGTAACGCCAATTATGCCAATCAGGGTTCTCTAACAATACTGTCATGGAATCTGGCAGGTCTTTGCAATGAGATCGATTGCCCAGAGTGGGGAGCATTCATAGAATGAAATGATGTGTGTCTTTACCAAGAAACATGGGCCAGAGCGGACAAGACACGCACTGGCTATGCCTCCTTCTCCATACCAGCGAGATGGGTGGAAAGGGTCGTCCATCGGGAGGCCTCACAGTTTGGGTGGGCTCACACCTAGGCTGTACGGCCAAGACCCTGAACACACTATCCGATGACGTGCAGTGCGTACTTTTGGAATGGTCCAATGGCACTAAGCTTGCACGGATTAACGTATATTCCAGACCAGTTGGTGTCATCGCGAAATCTAAAACAGTTGAGGAACTGTCTTCATTCATAAGCTCCATTCCTAGCGGTGTTCAGCTTGTGATTGGGGGCGACCTCAATTGCCACTACGAGCCACTGGCAGGCCTGGTAGATGGTGGCCTTATGGAGGAGGATGCGCATTGGGCAATACCGTTACTGCAGGCTCCATTTCCTAGGCCATGGACTCCATTGGCGGTCCAAATTACATCATTAACTCTTAAGCACTCCATTAGGGCGTGCAATGGGCGCATCAAATCAGATATCCCCTCAAAATGCACTTTTAACAAATTGGGCCATGAGTCTCGCCTGGATTACATATTTGTGGAAAGCCGATTTTGGGCCACAATAAGGGACTTCTCTGTAATTCCACGAAATGATAGCGACCACAATGCCTTAAGCTTAAAAATTACCATGCCTGGTGTCACAAGGGAGACTCTGGATGTCAGTGGTGCCCCGGACCCGAGAATGATCCTAACTAATGGCAGGAGAAGAATAAAGTGGGCGAAAATTACGGAAAGTCCAGGGCGAGTCTCGGAGCTCTATGCTCTAGTCCTCCCTATTTTAGAGGAGATCAGTGCTATAACTAATGATGAACGCATTCTGGACTCTCTTTACAAGTTGGGGACCCTTTACGACCAGCTAATACATAAATTGTCAGATGTGTTCTACCCTCCTGCTGTTAAACGCCCAGTAAAGGGTAGCAGGATCACAGGGTACAACTCCGCCTGCAGAAGAGCAAAGGCCGAACTATTTTCTGCCATAAAATATAAGGCTGCTAAGTTAGTAGAACAGATTATGAGAGCTAACTATAAGCATGTAATGAAGTTTGCACGAGAGGAATGGGACCATGACAATTGGACTGGTCCATCTAATGCATTGGCAGCTAGAGACCTATGTAAATTCTGGTCTATTGTAAATACAGGCTCAGCAGAGCCAGCGGCTGCTGTGAAGGTAAATATAGCCGAAAGTGTTTTGGAGGAGCACTTCCGAACCCTCTACGCAGCAGGACCTACTTACATGGAGGGAGATACAGGGGGGGGTGCTGCCAGACCAAATACGGCACTTAGATGCTATTGACTTCTCGGTGAAGGAGGTCACTGATGTAATTACCAAACTGGCAGCGGGGAAAGCCCCGGGGCTGGACAAGCTCACGGTGATCTTTTCAAACACCAACCTGCAGTATGGGCCCCATACCTCTCAGTTCTTTATAATGCAGTCCTGAGAGGGATGCCAATACCTGGTACTTGGCTGGGCGCAGAGATTGTCCCAATCTTCAAGAAGAGCTCACCTCTGCTCCCAGCCAACTACAGGCCGATCAGTTTGATCAACGTCCCGCAAAAGATCTTTGGTAGGTTAATATTGGACCACCTCCAGGACTGGATGGAGGAAACCTCCATACTGAGCCCCTACCAGGCAGGCTTTAGAAATAATATATCTACAACTGACCAGATTCTCCGGCTGAACATGTTGTTCTGGAAGTCTGTCACGATCGAAGGGGGAAGCCTTTATACGGTTTTTGTGGACCTGCGAGCAGCCTTCGACTTGGTCCCAAGATGTAAGTTATGGGCTGAATTGGGCATTCCCCATCAAATCCTGCACATTTTAATACGCCTCCACCAGGACAACTTCACACAGGTCAGGTGTGGAAGAAATGGTCTCCTATCAGCAAAATTCGCCGTTGCCAGGGGGGTGAGACAGGGTTGCGTTTTGGCGCCTACCCTGTTTTGCCTTTATGTCAACGGGGTAATTTCCCATTTAAATGGGATACAATATATTGATGCCCCCAAACTAGCTGGCTGCAGGGTGCCTGCGATAATATTCGCAGATGACACCCTGCTGCTCTCAAAATCCCCAATGGGTATACAGAAGGTTCTGGATGGCTTTGTGGGATTTTGTGAGGAAAGGGGTTTGAAATCAACGCCCTGAAAACAAAATTCATGATTTTCAATCCCCCGGCACACACGAGACCCAACCCCGTAATTGGAACAACTAGACTGGAAAGAGTGGAGACTTTTGAATATCTAGGGGTAACCCTTAATGAAAATTTGACGTGGGCCCCATACCAAATTAAGTCTCAACTCGGGCAGTCCCAACTTACAAGCGGTATTTTAAAACTATCCAATACCTCTACAATAAAACCTATCTGACCAGTTGTGGAGATTTACAAAACACAAGTGAGAGGGGCTATTACTTATGGGGGTGAACTTTGGGGGCATGCCTGTAGGCCTGAGATCGTGGGCACAGAAAATAAATTTCTCAGGCAACTGTTGTCGCTGCTCACTAGCACTCCCCTGTTACCTATCAGACTTGACATGGGACTTCGGCCAATAGACGAGGTTGTGTGCCTGAAGCCTCTAGCGTTTTGGCAGAGATTATGGAGCACCCCGGAGCTCTCTCCCTATAGACAGGAATTATTGGAAATCCTAAGGCTACCCAATGTGTTGAAAATCCCGTGGCTTGTATATATTAAAAATGAATTTTCCAAGCTAGGGATTCCCCAAATGTGGCATAACCCTGAAATTGCTTGCCCTAGGACCTCAAGAAAAAGTTTGTCCAAACTTTTCTATAAAAGCAAATTAACTGCCTCAATACGCAGTGTACACAGCGGAACTCTAACAGATTGTTTTTTAAAGGAAAAGGATTTTTATAATTTTGGAATTATAATGGATGATATTTTCCCTGTTTTCACGAGGGAGTTGTACTTGCAGTGGAGGTATGGTACATTACCAATCAGAGCTTTTACGTGTAATTGGTCTTCAGCGGCTTTGAAAAATTGTCCTAATTACAGCTGCGACCTGGAAACTGAAACACATATCATGTTTTTTTGCCCTGCCTATCGAACAATGAGGAGGCACTGGCTGGTGCCCTTATGCAAAAACATGCGAATTAAACAGTGCATGCAAGCCTATCGCATTCTTAAAACTGACTTGTCAGCTATAGTGTTTTTTTCTGTTGCAAAATTTCTCACCGCGATATGGCATAAACGCAGGGGCGTGCTGAACACTCTACATTTGGTTAATGCACATGCACTTTACAAAGATAAATTCTCTAGCTGATTTGCAGAGGTTATTGACTGATTTGAATTATCTACCACACAGACTTGTATCAGTATGAATTTGTTTCTTCATCCAATGTTTTTTAAAATGAGAAATGTGTTTTTATGATTGTATGTACATCTTTTAGGGCATGTATTGCCAAAATAAAGATTATGAAATGGAATGGAATGGAACTATAGCCAAGCACCCTATTTTCTTCAGATGCTGTATATCTTCCTCCTGGTCTCTTCTACAGATCTCAAACTGCTTGGGAAGACTTTAAGAGCCAGGCCACATTTTAGCAGTGGGAGGAGACACAACCACATCTTGTAGTATGGCCTCCATCAAAGTCCATCCCAGCGCATTCCCAACTGGTCATCTACTTCTTCTACAGAGATGCCCATTTCATCAGCCTTATCACCCCCTGACACTACAGAAGGCCATCCAGTGTGCCCCTTATGAAACATCAATAGAAGTTTTTGGTTTCTATTACTCATTTTCTAAGCATACAGCAGCCACCACGCAAGCATTCCCATGTTCTTCTTCTCATATCTCCTAAGTTCAGATGTAGTCTAATTAGCCGGTGGTGCAAACATTCCCTCTAAAAAATACAGCAGCCAGTGATTGCTCAGTGGGTCAAACCTTAAGACAATTCCCATGACAAATCCAGCCTAGCTTTTCAGCATGTTCTTTTATTTTCTGGTAAACTGTGTAGGAAAGATTGTCCTATAGGGTCTTTCAAATGGAAGAACCACAGAACAAGTTGGAAAAACGTGGAATTCTCATGAATACCAAACCAGTCAAGCCTGGCTGTTGCTGAAGCTAAGCCACCCCATTATTTCTGCTGGAAGCAGTGCCAGCTTGGCTGGGATCATTGAAGCTTCAACTGCTCCTACATTATTTTCTTGTTAGTACAAACAATTTACTCTAGATGGTTACACTGGCTGTAAAAGTTGGTAGATTATGAATCTTTGAATCAAAATCTCTGTCATTTGAGAACACAGGTATAATTCTGTGCACACCCAATTTGGCTAAGGAACTGTGAATCAGTGATCTACCTTTGGTGACATGACCAATAATACAAGCAAAAAAAATAGGCCATGTTGCAACCTGCTTGAGTAGTATCAAAAAGCCCTCACTAAGGTGAAGATTGTCCTTCACACCCTTGGGCTACAAGCTAAAGCACCTCCTTCATTAATGACTGCTATAAGCCTGAGTACAGACACAACCCTTGATAATAAATAAAAACACTCTTCACAGGATGGTTGTGATATGCAGGAACCTTGAGCTCCTAAGGTGAAGGAAGGTGATCTGCCATAAGAGCCCTGTGCTACCTTAGGTGTGTGAAAAAAAGGTGGCAACCTCTGCTATGTTGTGAAAAGTGTTCTAAGTTCATGGTCTCTGCGACCCCTTTGGATGTATTGTTAGGTATCCATCTTGGAGAAAATGGGGGACTGAGTGGGACATAAAGAAGGTGCTCTTGCGGTAGAAGCCTTTGAGATCCTCACCTGGGGTAATGAAGAGGTTTTTTATAGGAGCCTCTGAGAGGGTTCACTTGATTGAAGGGGGTGTTCTTGCTGCAGAGTACTGTGTGAACCACATAAGAAGAGTCAGTTCTTTCTCTTTGGTCTGTGATAACTATTAGAGTGGAGTAGAAGCGCCCCCCAGGAAGGTTTGGGATAGATGATGTGATGTAAGGAATGGGTTCTCACTTCACAAGATTTTGAGGTCCTCTTGGGAGCAAGAGGGCATTTCCTGCTCCAGCAACTCAACGATCCCTTGGGATGAACATGCAGTGTAAAATAACGAGCAGGGGCACTTCCTGCAGGGTTATACTGCTGTGTGGAATACAGCACCTAGTTTGCTCTTTCTGCAAAGAGCAAACCAGCCACCACTGTGACACTTTTTCAAATAAAGGAGTTATGCGTATCCCGGGCATATAAAAGCTATAATAGCTGCTAGGTATTACATTTCTGGAAACCCTCGTGTTATTAATGATGGGAGCAAGACCCATGGGGCTGGACCGAGAGGCACACCACTTTAGCGTTGAAGGCTGCTATGCTTTAAAAATGCTAAAAAGGCCATCGGAGAATAGTCTCTTTGCCTCACATGTAGGTAAAAATGGGAAGTAAAGCATAGGAAATCACAGTGCCAACTTGGAAATTGTGCTTTTATTAAGTCGCGCAGGTTAGGTGCATTATCTATAAAACAGTATTTGAGTCAAAAATAATACTAGTCTTTTTTATTTACTAATTTATCAGAATTTTTATACTCACATAATACCGATATTACAAGGATGCAGAGAGTATTTAATGAGTTATTTTGTTAGATAAATCTCTATATATTAGATGGCACTGTACTGTTTGTTATGTTTCTCCAAAGAAATAAAATAATAATTCCAAGAGTAAATGAATGCTATTACCAGCTATTCCAATTCCACTGGAGACATTGTTTTCTAGGCTAGGCTCACTTGCTTAGTGTGCATTACAAAATATGGGCTTGTTAGACCTGACATCATTGGCGTGAGTCTCCCTTACATTTTTGACGGATTGCCTCCTCTGTTTTAATATGTATTTGCAGGATTTATGCTTTGGGTGCTGTGCCACTGCTAATCAGTGCCACAGTGCAAGTGCTCCCCATGTTAAATTGATATACTGATTGGATTCCATGATTGGGTTATTTGATTTATCTGTCAGCCCCTAGTACAGTGCACCATGTGTGCCCAGGGCTTGTATGAAATGCTGCTGGTGGGCTTGCAGCACTGGTTGTGCCACCCACAGAAGCAGCTTGTAAAGTGTGTCTCAGGCCTGCCATTGCAAGGCCTGTGTGCAGTCTAGCACTGCCATGTCGACTTGGCCAAGTGCACCCACTTGCCAGTCCCTAAACCTTCTCTTTGCTTCATATTAGACACCCTTACGGTAGGCCTAAGGGCAGGGTGCATTGTAAGTATAAGGTAGGACATGCTCTGATGCATGTAGCATGTTCTAATAGTGAACTACAGCGATTTTCGTTTTTCACTATTGAAGTTTACCTGTTCTCATAGGTTAGAATGGGCCGTTAGATTATTACATTCTTATAATCCTAACTGACTCAGGGAACATGGTGGAAATTCGAATTTAGTGTGCCTGAACTCAGAATAATAAACTGCATCTTTTAGTGAAGTTTATTTTAATATTCTGTTTTTGCAAATACCACTTTTAGAAAGCAGGTATTTGCTTGCCTAACCATTTGAGCCTGCCTCTGCTGGGTTGTGTATTCCTTGTCTGGGTTTGTGTGTGACAGGGCTGGGGAATTCCAGAACACAGGCCGGGGCAGCCCAGTGGTGAATAGAGAGATCTGCATCTAGAAGGGAGGGGGGAGTTACACCTGGGACCTGAATAGGGCTGGGCCTTCCCTCTACAATGCTGGCTCCACCTCTTGTTGGCTTGTCTGATTTCTCTGCCCTGCACTGTGAAAGGAGAGGATGAATCGTACCAACAGAGTGCTCCAGAGCTGTATCTTCCCTCCCCTGTGCTGGCTCCACCTCCTGTGGGGCGGCTGATGTCTTTGCCCTGCACAGTGAAAGGAAGAAGAGAGTCATGTAAACAAAGTGCTCAGGAACTGGTTTGGACTAGGCAAAGGCCTCTCTGCCTTCAGAGAACAAAGGATTTTGGGGTATAAATATTGGGACCCTGATCCCAAGAAATTAGATCACTTCTGGTACAAGAAACCTTTCTGACAAGGAGAAGAACCAAGGAAGCTGCAGGAGTTTGGACTGCCCCTCTGCCAGTGTGCTGTTTGCTGGGTTGACCTGCAGTGGTTGCGTCATTGCCAAGGGAAAGGAGAAGGAACTTTTTAAGGACTTTCCTCTACAGAATATTCTCTAAGGGCTTGAAATGTGCTTGCCTCCTGCTGAAGTCTCAGGGACAAAAGACTTTACCTCCAGCTCCCTCCTGAATTTCCTTGCTGGGAATTCTGACTCCAGTCACTTGCGTGCCACTGGGAGCTGGAAGCGTGACGCATCGAGAGGAAGCGTGTCGCCGGCGCCGCTGAAATCATTGTAACGCCGGAGAAGCGAGCCTTTGTCGCATCTCCTTGGAAGCGTGTGTTCATCAAAGCTGCCTGTTGTCGCATCACCCGAGAAGCGTGAAGCCATCGAGAGAGTCGCCATTGCATCACTAGAGAAGCGTGTCGCAGGGCCTGTCACGGCTCAAAAGTACAGAGTCGTCGCAAGGCTGCCAGGGCGTCATCGCATCGTCATCTCATCGTCATTGCATCGCAGCATCAATGGTGCCATCTTCTCGCATCGCAACCGGATCATCGCATCGCATCAAGGGGCCATCTTACGCACCGCAACGGGCCCACAGGCCGAGAATCTACGCATCACCTCCGCACCGGTAAGGCTCTCGATGAGTCTCCTACTCTGCGCAAGCATTGAGGAAGGACGCAACCGTTCCCTCGGGTCATGGAACCGACGCATCTCCCTTTTTGCAAGCCTTTTGTTCACTTTGCGTTACTCATCCAGGTACTTTGTTGAGAACTTTGTCGCATTCACCAACAACTTTACCTGAGACTTTAATCATCTTTTAAGTAATCTTAAGTGTAGTATTGTGGATTTTTGTCGTTTGTGGTCTTGTGTTAAGTCTATATAAAGAAATCTTATTTTTATAAAACCTGTGTTGTGTCCATCTGTAGTGTTATCACTGTATTACTGTGTATATTCACAAATGCTTAACACACTGCCTCTGAGATAAGCCTGTCTGCATGTGCCAAGCTACCAAGGGGGTTAGCTGGGGTTATTAAGGAGTGTAATCCCCTTATCCTTAATTAGAAGTAAGGGTCCCTATTTGGACAAAGGTGATAACCATTGCCAACTAGAGACCCCCAGATCTAACAGGGCTGATATCATTTTCTTGCACATGAAGGGGCAAACTCAGTAACGGCATATTCCAACATTCTATAAGAAATCTACATATATGGTGTATGTTACAGCTTAGTTTTCTGTACATATGCATAGAGGATCTGTGTTTGCATGAGATGATGCAATCGTTTGACCCAGAACAGGATTTATTCCTGCCAGAAAATTTTAACATAACCATTCCTCATCGGGATTTATTAGACCCTCCCTCTTAGGCAGGTGTGAAGGGTACGCAAGAGTTCATCCAGTTATATAAGGACTCAATTATCCTGACATCCTGTTCTACAACTAGCATTTGAAGGGAGGCCAACATCACTTAGATGGTGCTGCTTTGCGCTAACGGATTACCTTAAAAAAAATTCAGAATGAGTTTTGACACTTACAAATCAGCTAGTATTAATTGTACTTCACCAGGAATTAGTGGTATGGATCCCATGCAAATCAAGTACAACATTCCCATGGAAAATATTTGGAGACAACTATTGTTGCAAGTCTTCCTCACAATCTCACTTGCTACCAGTAGTGGCTGGTCTACAGGTGAAGTGGCAGGGCAGGGGAGATGATGATCGACCACAGGGAGGTGGGGGGGAAACGCCAATGAAAACAACATTAAATAATAGGGAAAAAACATACCTACCATAAAACATGCAGCACACAGACTCCCAGTGTCCCCTGCAGCCAATCCTGAAGCTGCTCTCATGCTTGAAATCAGCAGCAGGTTTGGCTGCCGCGCTGTTATTTTGTGCTCCAAGAGAGTCTGTGAGACTAGGCTTCCTGTCTCCAACCCAGCAACTCAGCTGTGTTGGAGACAGCTCAGTGCGCATGTTTGTTTGGCCGTCCTGAGACGACCAGCCAAACACTGATAGCAGTGCCCACCACTCCCTCTGTCACTGCCATCGCTATGGCTCTCCCCCTCTGACTCTCTGTCCCTTAGAACTGTAAAAATAAAATTATATTAAACTGCTCTATTATTGTTTACGGGGGGGGGGCGGCGCTCCTCCTCCATAGCGTAGCATCCACTTCGGTTTGCTATGCAAGGACAGTAAAAACTCTCAATTAAGAAGAGATCGTTGCTAGATTAATTTATGTTCTTTAAATTAATTCTTTGTTTGCAGTACACTGCTTCTCATGGAATGAAGAAAATATAGCATTTGTTTTTAATGAAATATTTTAACTCTCTGAGTGACTAATAGGAGGACGAAAGCATCAACACAATTTGCAGTTTGGGACTCCACATTTGCTTCTAAGTAGGTATTTAGTGTTATGCACCACTAATCCATGACTCATTCTACACTCTCTCTCTTGAATTTGTAAAATCCATCAGCATACCAGGATCTCAATTTGACTCACTACTGCATTGAATCTATTAAGGAATTATACCTTAAACTGCGGTATCAACTGTGATCTGAACTATGATTCTTTTGAAAAATGAACTTTCCAGTTTGAAGTCAAAACATTACATGTTAGGTGTGTCCTCTTAATGCAAGGTTACCTGCATTGGTCCGAATTGATCGAAAAATACTGGGGCATATTATCAAGGGGGTTTATCTCCGCTTTTTTGGCTTTAAAAGCCAAGAAAGCGGAGAAAAAAATTATCTCCCTATTACCTAGCTGTCGCTAACACCAGTTAGCGACAGCTAGTAGGAGATAGCGACCATCTTGGGCCCCGCTTTGCATGTCAGTGATATTTATCACTAATGACATGCAAAGTGGGTGTGCCAAGATGTTAGCAACTAGAAACAGTCGCTAACATCGCTATCTCCTATTACCAACTTTTGGAGATATTGGCGCTAAGCGCGCATATCTCCAAAAGCTAACACCTGTCCCTGAGCAGTTCTTAGCCATGTTATCCAATGGTAGGTGGATAACATGGCTAAGAGCATTAGCTTGGTAATGCATGAATATCACTGACTTTTCAGCGATATTCATGCATTTCGGCCGATTTTTATCGCTTAGGAGATAAACCTTGATAATAGCAAGGTTCCTAAGCGATAAAAATCGCCGCAGCTCGGCGATAAAAATATCGCCGCTAAACCAACATAGCGATAAATATCGCTAGTTGTTGGTAATTTGCCCCACTATTTCTTTTTGTTTGCCCAAGCGACAAAACCAAAACTACTGCCAAAGAAAATGGAGTGATCCCTATCATGCTCTTGGCCCTTTCAGAAGCCTTCAACGTGTTTAATCATATCGCTCATATCAAAGTCCCTCTAAAATGGGCATTCATGAGAACACTTTATTTCAATTGCCACCAATTGATCTGGTAAATCACTGATCATTTTGATCTCGCAGTAGGGGCCAATCTGAAAACCAAAGTTAACTCTACCAAAAATAATCCTGCCAACCTAACACTGCAAAAGGACACAATTAAATTGAGGTTGCTGTTAATTTTTTTTTAACCAATTCCAGACTGAAAGCAACCGGCTAGCCTGCAGTCACCTGGCAATATACCAGAGTGACAGAATTGCCAGTCCACCACTGCCCGCCCGCCTGCCACTCCTTAGAAGAGTTAAATGCACTAATGGGAGGTGCAATGTTCAACAGTAGGCCTTTAACTTTAATGCCTATTTCGTTTGGTCAGCTATTCTAACCTATTTGTTTGTTCTTATTATTTTTAATTAGGCTGATACACAAATTATCTTGAAATATCAAGATGTACATGACTGGCTCATTGGACCCTGTCTGCTGACTATCAATGTATCAGACACCGAATGTTTGGATGCATTGAGTTTGAGGAGGTTTCCACTGTATGGCCTCTGTAATTAGGCACATCAACATGTACAATACCATGCTCGCCATACTACATGCCAATTCCTTCCTAGCATTGCTCCTCAACATAGTTTTAAAGCCTTTTCTCAGGTTTCGCCAGTTCTCTATTGCTAGTCAGACTATGCAAATATACTATAACTGGAAGCAGCATAGCTACTATAAGGGATCCTAACAATGTAGGCCTTGCTGTTAGACCTTTGGTATATTTACCACACTTGATATACAAAACCCTTTTGCGGTTGCAAAGTCTGTGATGGGTTTGAGACTGCAAAATGCCTTTAAATTTTCTATTTAACTCATTTACCGATAGAGTACCACGTTAACAAAAATATAGTGCATGCACTGCATCCTAATAACATGTATGAGCCTTATTTTTCATTTTGAAAAGGTATTTGTCATTCTATGTTGTGTCAGGCGTCTTAAAGTTTCATCAAGTGGCAGCTGGCTCTGCATCAACAACCTGTTGTGCTCCTGTAGTAATTGTACACATGAGAGACTGTTACATTACCACATGTTGTATGTTATCACGGTGAATTCAGAGAAATCTAGTAATACTGCATTACCTCACATAATTACTTTGCATGTCTTTCACCAGAAATAGGCAGTTGAACACCAAACACAGATACATTCAATAAAAAAATATTATATAAATCTAATCCCCATTTGCATGCACAAAACGTTAAATCCAGATCCTCCTCTCCCTCTGCCGCTCTACACTCTCTGCTGCCCCTTTGTTAACTTTAGCTACCTCTTTCTCCTCAAAGTAACCTCTATTCCACAGAGTCACTCCCAAAATCCTACCTTGCTTCTTCCACTCGCTCCCAAAAGGTTATCCTTCACACCCAGGATTAGATCACTATCCTGTCTTATGTACCCCCGCTCTCGCTGCGCCCCTATTTGCCACCCGACCCTGCTAGATTTACAAAATAATTCTCTTCCTATGTAGAACGTTGTTGGTTTATCACTTGCTCTGTTCTTTCCAAATTAAATGCATACATACGTTATACCCCTTGGTGCAAATCATATTTTCTATGGATCTTTGGATTTAGCATGGGGAAATCTAAATAAGCCAGTGAGTGGTAAAAATGAGGTCCAAGGATCCACAACATATACATCCTCAAAGGCTCCTTCCGGTCCGCGGGTTGCGCCTTGTCTAAGACCCAGATTTACTAAGATTTGCATCATGGTTGGGTCACAGAGTCAGCTCAGGGTGGTGCGGCCGGTGCAGCCACACCTGGTACTGACATTTGGGGGGTGCCAGGTTTAGAAATACCACAATTAAAAAAAGAGCTGCTGCAGAGTTCCTTGTGTGGCCAGCAGTTTTTAGGCAACAATAAAAATGTTGATATAACTCTGGTGATTAATGTTCCTGCAGGAGAGAGATGGAGTTTTATCTAGTGGCAGTTTCCACTCATGATAAAGTGACGCAGAGGGTTAATATGCCTGCTGCAAAGAATGTGTTCCACTCAAATCACTGAGCTGTATTACATATGGATAGCTTAGTATGTTACTTCTTTTGTCACAGGGATTTGTTTGTTACTTGCATTTCATAGGTTACAACCCAAATATAGCACAGTGAGCTATGAAGTCATCTAACTGAATGGTATTGGTTAAAATGTTGTTTTTTACCTCAGTCTTTTACTATCCTAATGTTTCTAAAAAGGGTTCCTTTGGGTAGAAAAACATTCTTATCAGTAAAGCCAATAACTTTAATATGTTTTAAATTCTGAGTTTGTGCTTCTCTAGAGCAAACATTCTTAAAATATAATCCCTACTAGTATGGATGACGTGACTCCTATACATTGTGATCTTCATCTTTTGTAACATCTCCTATATACTGATTTACACATGAATGATTCATTGGCTCTGTATAATGTGTGTATGGTGTACAGTGTTCTGATACCCTCAGCTGGTATAAATAGCACTATAAAACAAATGAAATACATGTGGGAGAGGGGATAGGAAGAGAGGCAGGGCACTGGTGAAGCACGCGAGTGAGGGTATTAATGGAGAAGTAGGTTTTTGGGGAGGATGTGGCTACACAAAAATTGTCGCCCTGGGTTCCACCAGCGGCAAAGACAGCCCCGTTGGGTCCCTCATTTGGTGCATCCCTGATGAGGAAATAGCCTCAAAGGTTGGAGTTGCACTACAGGTTATCCTTTCCTGCATAAAAACTATCCTGCACAGAACGCAGGCCCCCTTCTCCATGACACAAGGGTGCGTGCATTGGAGCTAGGCTGCCACAAGCATCCCGGCACTAGGAGAAAGCAGTACTGTGGCAAATCTTTGAAAATATGGCGCTCTTCTGCAATCCGACTTTCAAACAATGCAGCACAGTAACTTTACTGCGGCCAAGCTGTGTTGCGTGAAATGTTCCTAAATATGCACCCCCAACCCAAGCCGCCACCCCCATGTCCTCACATGATTCAGTGCAAATGACACATTCAATTGAAACTCAAAATAAATACGCATGAGATGGGAAATGTTTGTCATCCCTTTAAAATGCTATTATTTTGTATATTCCAGTCAAAGAGAAAAGTAGCATATAAACAATAATTCCTGGGTCACAGTCTCGGAAGGGCCAATAGACAATTCAGTCAGCGTGAAGTTTATGCAATATAAATTAAAGTGAAGCAAACAACTTATAGAATGCTTCCCTGCAGTGCATTCGCTTCCTGCATATCAAGTAAGTATAAAAATTCCACATAACTAACGAGCCTGGTATTTGCAACGCTTGCAATTAATTATTTGTTATAGCTATTTCCCACCATCAATGAGTGCATCCCTAAAGAAAACGCCCAATATTCAGCCTAACCACACAGAAGCTAATGATGCTGCGCAACACTTGCCCACTTTCATGTTCCCTGTGAGATCAATTCAGCAGCAGACCGTTATGAATATTTATTAGGAAATGCGTGTTTAAGAAATCGCACTGGCGATGCCGTGACTTAAACTATTGCATTGGGTTGTATAAAAATGGGCACGCATGAAGAAATATTCATCGTAAAATAGCATTAAAATAATTGTATTTTCCAAACTCCGTTCGATTTGATAAGTAGACCCGCTCCGAAGACTTCAGGACCCCTGTGAGGGAGATGGCAGAAGACGCCTCCCTGCCACCGCTCTCGGCCCACGTCTTTCAGTGCCTGAGTCATATGTTTGGGGAGATTCTGTCCTCGTCTGTTGATTTGGTGGCTCACATAACATCTGTCCTGGAATTGCCTTGTCTTTAATGTGCTGTTTTTCAGTACGTGCTCCCCTCAGTGGTTTGCGCGGGATGGGGTTGTCAGCCTGATCCAGGGGGATTAATGATCGCCATAATGTACGAAAAGCATGCACTCTTCAACTCAGTGCAGTGTTTGTGTAGGTGGGGAGATTTGTAACTGTTATTTTACTATTGTTGATAAATTCTAATGCAAATTACAGAAATGTCACACATTCAGTACCCTATGAAGCAGAATACATGAAGTTGACAGTAAATAGTTGCTGCAAAATGAGAGAACATCGGGGTGGGCACATTTGTTGTATTTGCTGCTTTAACACTTCAAGTAAAAACGTCCAATAATAAAAACGGTAACAAACAAAAAAAAAAGCAAAAAGAAGCATGATTCTGTGACTTCAGATTTATCAATAAAATGCCACTTTTAATGAACATCTCTTTCATTCAAAATTACTATCAAGAGTTGAAACTGCAGCCTACACTCTATAGGGTGGAACGAAACAATAAGAAACCCTAACCTGCTGCAGCAGTGATTAGGTCTCACCTACAGCTGTCGGTGTTCGAAGAACTATTGTGTACAATCACGATACTTACAGTGGATTTGGGTCAGCCTACTTCTTATCATTGGTTGACTTTCTTGGCAATCTCATTTGCATGTTTCTTCTTTCATGGATTTCTCTCCTCTTCTTATGTTTGTCCCTCCTAAGCACCAAATCCCTTTGTGTCAGAGAGCCTGATTAGGATGGCGGGTGAATTTACATCTGCCCGCCACCCTATCAGAAACGGGACCGACCAACTAACCATCGGCAGTCGCGCCATAGGGATTACAATACGACCACCTGCAACGCGGTCACAATGCGTATTCTTTGCATTGCGGCGGTTGCTGCTGGTAGCAGCACCCCCTGCAATGCTGAAAATGCACCCTGTGCATATTCCTGCACTATGCGGCAGGCATCATGCGGTGCCTGCCACATGATGCGGGTAAACCACCATGAACAGGAAGGCAGAAATGGACATCATAATCCCTATGGTGGTGCCTGGTATGCACTGCCACCATTTCACGGAATACGCCCCCCTCCATCACACCAGCGGGCCCAACGAGCCTGTCCAATGCGTGGCGGTCGGTCTTTCTGACCACCACCCATTGAAATATGGCGCGCGGATATGATGGGTCCGATGGCAGTGAGACCGCCACCGACAGGCTTTCAGTGGGGGTCTCACCATCATGCTAATCGGGCCCAAAGTGTCCATAAACCAGTCACTTACCAAGTTGTGATTGTGTTACTGATGTCTTTCACCTTTTATTCCGGGGTAGGAGGAAGAGAATATTAAAAATTTAGTTGAGCTGTGATTCGTTTGGACATATGGCAGGATAAAAAGCAGCTCCCTGATCACAACTGAAATCACACTGAGGCAGCCTATTAGTATATGGTACTGAAAAAAGAATCCTTACATGACCATTGTTGGAAATGATCCTTTTTGCATCCCCAAACTTTTTGCTTCTTCCTTCCTTGTTTTTCCTGACCCGTGGTTGGCAATAAGACTCTGGGTGCCACCACAGTGCCAGTGTGTGGTCTGTGGACTGCCATGTCAACCTGGCCCGTGTCCCCACTGACCAGACCTAACCCTTCCATTTCTGTACAAATTGGACACCCCAATGTAAGGCCCAAGGTAACCCTTGGGCAGGGTGCAGTGTATGTGAAAGGTAGAGCATGTACTAGTGTGGGTGACATGCTCTGGTAGTGAATTACAGCCATTGTCGTTTTTCACTATTGTAAGGCTATTTTGCCCTTAGGCTATAATGGGGAATGCTGTGTGCAGTGGTTACCCGCATATCTTCTCATAGGAGCAAGGTAGGACATAAAAGTCTGGTATGCCTGAACTCAGAGTTTGATAATACATCTTTTAGGAAAGGTGATTTTTAAATCCTGTGTTTGAGAACAGCACTTTTAGAACGAGGCTCTTCTCTTGTCTGACCTTTCTGTGTGCCTTGGCCTGTTTGTGAATTGACTGTCTGGTTTGTGAGTGACAGGGGCTGGTTGGCTCCCAGAGGCTGAGTGGGCCATCCCTGGGCTGAATAGCTCCATCTGCATCTAGAGTGGTGGGTGGGGGTATCACCTGGGCCTAGATAGGGTTGTGCCTGCCTTCCACAATGCTGGCTCCACCTCCTGCTGGGCGGCTGACGACCCTGCCCCTCACTCTGAAAGAAAAGGAGAAGCCAGGAAAGCAAAGTGTTCAAGGAGCACCCAGAACTGGTTCAGACTGGGCTCAGAGCCCTCCTGCACAAAAGGGAACAAAGACTTTTTGGAGTATAAGTACAGGACCCCAGACTACAGAAAATTAGATCATCCTAGAATCAAGAAGGAACCTCTGCCAAGGAGGAAGGACTGTCCTGCTGTGTACTTGTGGGCTGACCTGCAGTTGCTTTGCTGCCAAGGAGAGGGAAGGACTTTGCTTTGTGCTGTGTCCCCTTGCTTGAAGAGATTTCCAAGGGCCTGAGTAGAGCTGGCTCCCTGTTATGAAGTCCCAGGAACAAAAGGACTTCACCCCAAGCTTCCCCCCTGAATTCTACTGAGAGAGTCCTGCCCTTCCTAGAGTGCTTGGGCCAGTTGTGATTACCATCGCTGCGAGTATCGTCGCAGAGCCTGTCGTCGCTGGGTGAGATCATCGCACCGCTTGCTTGCGGACCGGATCACGTCACTGCTAGTGTCGTCACAGAGCCATCGCATCGAGGGGCCGCGAGAGGAGAAGATCGCTCAGCACTGCGCATCGTCGCCGCATCTGAGATTGTCGCCGTCCCGAAGATCGTCGCATCATACCTTTGCAAGATGCTTCCTACGAAACCTGCGCACTGGAATCCATACAAGGTATCACATCCCTCCTCATACAGACCGGAGTCACCGCAACACACCCGCTGTGTCCAGCTGGATTGTCCCATCCACTCCCCAGGTTCTGAGGAGTGACCCATCGCTTGTTTTTCAACGCTGCAGCTTTCCCTTGGAACTTTTGTCGCCTTTACAGGTACTTTGGGCTAAACGTGATGCAACTGTGGATTATTTTAAAGCAAACCTTAAGAACTCTTTTGAAATCATATCCTTGAACTGTGTATGTTGGATTTTTGTCATTTTGGTCTTGTTTAGTTTAGATTAAATACTTCTAATTTTTCTAAACTGGTGTGGAGTTCATTTGTGGTGTTTTCACTGTCTTACTGTGAGTGTTGGTACAAATATTTTACAAATTGCCTTTGATAAGCCTGTCTGCTTGTGCCAAACTACCAAGGGGGTGAGCAGGGGTTATCTAAAGAGTGTATCCCCCTTACACTGGCTAGAGGCCAGGGTCCCTATTTGTCACAAGTACCTACCTAAGCCAACTAGAGACTCCGAAATCTAACAACCATCTATTGACACATTGGCTGTGCCTATCACTCCTGGTCTCAAACTCAACCAGGCCATTCAAACCTTATGTCATACCCTTAGAATTTGCTTTCATGCCTTGTATGACAACCACTGCTCCAAATTTATCAGCCACTATAACCTGCCTGCTAACCCTCAAAACTCTGTGCATAAATCTTCACACTTTCTCTATGAGGACCACAGCTTTACCGCACAGTTCCAACTTGCTTTCTTGCAATTGCCTTTGCACATCAGTCATACAGACAGACCCAATCTACAAACACACATCGTCTTAAGACGCAGCTCCTCAGTTTGAGTGGAGGAGAGTTGCCCCACTGGTTAAAATGCTCCTCCATGCCCCAGAATTGTAAAATAAGATGTTAATAAAGTTGCTCTATTACCATATTTTTAAATATAACCTCGCCCTTACGCTCACATCAGGAAGGGGGCGGGCCGCTGCTGAGTGACAGTCGCAGGGAGTAGGGTGAGCCTATTCAGCACATTTCAAAGTGTGCATGACTTTTTGGCCGGCTGTCCTGCTACGGTCAGCCAGATGTGCACTTTGAAACCTCTAATACAGCTGTCTTAATATAGCTGGGTTAGAGTAAGTCCAGGGTTCCAGTATTCTTGGGAATGGCAAGTGAGACCACTCCCTCCAATCAGGGTGCTGCTCTCACAGCATGAGAGAAGCACCAGGATTGGTTAAAGCACTTCTCAAAGTCTCAAAATGGAGAAGGAGGATGTGCAGCGATGAAGGGGTCAGAGTCAGACGTGTCGCAGATAAGTTTTTTTTTATTTTTTATTTTTACCCACCACCCATTTCCCATCCCACCGCTTCCCATGGAGGCCAGCCTCCACTGGTCTTCTGACTAAAATCTCTTCATCACATCATACACACGCAGACTCACAGGCACAGGTATACCCTCTAATTCCACATTGACACACTTGATATCTGTTGACTGGTCTATCCCATCACAGCTGTGCTTAATTCCTTTTCAGGAAAATATTTCTTTGAAAGAGTAAGGTGTGAGGGAGAAGGGGAAGTGACACATACATGAGAATTGTTTTGACATACAAGTTGTAAGACCCGGGATCTCTAGTTCCAACGTCAGTTAAAGGAAGGTCACCTTCTTAGATAGCCCCGCTCACCTCCTCTGTAGCTTGGCATGAGCAGCCAGGCTTATCTTCAAGGCAAATTTTGAAAGTATTTGCAACCACGCTCACAAAAATCCACTGATGACACCACCAATAGACGCCACACGAGTTGTATAAAACAAATATAAACTTTATGTAAAAAGATATACGATAAGACCACACGATGTAAAACCAACATATGAGGTTGTGTAATATTTCTCCTGGCAGGTTGTTAGGCCAGCCAACACTTGTAAGTCCTGGCGATGTCAATGAGCATTTCTAAACATTCTCCTGTACTCCTAATCACATGTCATACAGTTTGTAATGCTAGAATCAGGTACTTTTGCAATGTAAAAATACTGTAATGCATATCCTAGCAATCAGACACTCTGCAATGATATAAATGCAATGCGTAACGCAACAACCCTTTGCAATGTTAAACAATGCATTGCGTAATCCAACCACCAGATATGTTGTTCTGCAATGATAAGGCAATGCGTATTTACTAATCAGGTAATTCGTTATGCAGGAATAATGAAGTGCAGAATACGCTACTCTGGTAGTTCGTTATGCAGGAACAAGGCAATGCGTCATACAACAATCAAGTAGTTTTGTAGTGTAGTTCCTAGTTTCCCACTAGGCCCTGCGCATTGGAATAACATAAACAGTAGTATCGACGTGGAACTGCGGATATTCCAGGCCTCCACTGACTATGCTAAACTTAATTGGGTTGTGTTACCAACTAGCTCAGAGGTCACTGGAAACTTTCTTCTCTGCATGGGAGGTGATCAGCTTCCCTGGCACAGACAAGAAGGGATTCAGTTTTCCAACAACCGTGCAACATGACAACTTTGCTCCTCAGATCAAGAGTCAATCTCTAGGGTCATGTGAAACAATAGACATGTATTTCACTCAGTCAGTCTAGTGCAGTTTACTTTCACGAGATGTAGAGAATAGAGAGACGGGCGTTTGTCAATAAAAGGTTAACATTTATTGAACAGTCTTTCTTCTCGTACAAGAGAAATGTATTGCCACAATTGCAAGACTTGTTATGATAAAAAGTACGTACAGTAAGATAAGTATTGCGAAATAGAACTGTAAAAGCATTGATATGGTTTCTTAGCCATACAATGGTTTAAAAGTAATAAAACATATATACAGTCATATATACATTAGGCTAACATACTCAACTGGTGCTTCTAACTAAGCCTACCCCAGTGTGCCTGACCTAAGCCTAACACGTGGAAGGGGAGTAAGTAAGTAGCTTTAAGTTAAGTTGGTTTTGCCAAGGTTTGCTTCAAGAATTCTCGTCTAAGGGTTTAGTCAACACCATACCTCTGAATAGAATGATGGAGGATTGGTATCTCCTTCAGGGGTCACTCTCGATATCCCAGTCACCCGCGAGGGTAGACCGGAAACGCCGGAGCTGGATTTCTCTGCAGGAGAAAGGCAGCGGGTCTCTTCAGCGCGTCGAGGAAGGAGGGGGGACAGCGTCCGCGGGCAGCTGGAATCTGCTGGATGTCTTCGCAGAGGGACGGCTGTTCAGCTCCTAAGCATACTGCACCATAGTTCGCGCTTTAGCAGCGATAATGGTATCAGTAGCTTCACCACCACAGGGACAGCAGGCTGCAGCGACAGAGTGCTAGATTTACCAACACGGGGTCTTGCAGGCAGCTGGCATCAGCAACAGTAGCTCATTGCTTAAGGCAACGTTGGTAATATTTATACCTGACAGGTGCCGGGTTTGACGCAAGTTTGCTGGACATAAGACGTCAATTAAAGATGTCACTAGGAAGTGATAGTTATCAGTTGCTCATTAGAGTTCCATTACTAATCAAAACACAGCAAGCGGGGATTTCCAGGTTTGCTGAGTTTTTATCTTATTGAAGAACTCGGAGTGTTAATCTAGGAATATCAGATAGTGACTTCTGCTCTGTCATTGGACTAATTGGTCACAAAGGAAGTGGCAGAGAGCTATGCTGGAATGTGGCTCTGTTCGTGTGAGGCCAGAGATGACTTTTCTGAAAATCGCACTTGAACGGTTATGCCAATATAGGGAATAAATGGATTTATAGCCGAATAGGGGCATAAGGTCGCAGTATCGATCAGGAACCTAGATAAACACGCAACACCCACTCCACGTATTCATGTCCATCAAATTACTAAAACTAAAGCAATTAGATGCATGTGTAACATTGCCCACCCCAAAATACATAAATGCATTCGAAATAGGCGTACTTGAAATACATGAAATTTAGGTACTGTACATTTTTTGAAGCATAGAAATCATTCAAAAACTATTGCATATGAAATCAATGAACGATTATGCATAGGAATTACACATGAAGTATCTCTGACAGAACAAAGGCGAGATAAATCATCACATAAAAATGCATTGTAATAACATGTGCTAGAGGCTGGTGTAACTTTGTTATGTCTCTAGATGTGTTTAGAAATAGAAGTGTGAAGCTTCTGTTCTCTAAGAATAGTTTTTACGTTAAGCAAAGAATTGTTCATGACAAAAAAAGGTCAATATTAAAAATGTCCAATTCAAAGAATTATTGCTTGAACGGGGAAAAATAGAGTTCCAAAGCTTTTTGCAGTTTTTGTTGATCAAAACTGAAGGCCGAATTCAGAGTTCATGGGAAAGCTGTGTGTCGGAAAAGCTTCTAAAAGTTATTGTTTCTGTACGGGTGAGAACATCGTATCAGACAGGCTCTCAAAGAATTGGTCTACAAATTCAGGTGATAGTTCAACCAAAATTAGATAGCGCTGTAACTTGGCAGGTGTGAGAATGATTGCTGTCATCATAGTCGGGACCAGCAATGCTCACAGAACGTTGTACCTGGATGATGTTGCTTTTGTCACTCGCTCCACTGTTACCACTTGGTTGTAGCACAGGAGTCTCCACGAATGCCGTCATCAGGATTGGTAGCCGCTGGGGACAACACAATGCGTGAGCCGTTATTGGACTGAGCAAAGTATCGACGTCCATTGGTACTGCTGATGGAAGTGAAAGACAGATGTCCAACACGCATTCATGGCCGCAAAGCATACACCGTAGCACAAGTAAAATGCAATTTTGCGATATCGGTCTGAATGAAAGGAACCAGGTCATGTTTAGATCTCTCAGCCTGGCCAATCCGAGGACGTTAGTTATCCTGTCCCGGTAGCGCATCGCTAGGATTGTCTCTTCCATTCCCATGGGAGCTATCCCAAGCGGCGGGCATTGAGGGCCTGGCCCTTGCCTGGCTTGAGTCCTTCCTGAGCGACAGGGCTCAGGCGGTTCATCTAGCTGGTTTCACTGCTGCCCCTCGCAAGGTTGTATGTGAGTCCCCCAAGGTTCCTCACTTTCTCCCCTTCTTTTTAATTTATACATCTACCCTCTCATTTTTATGTTACAGCAGCTCGAGGTCACGGTGTTCAATTACGACCTCCAGCTAATTTTCAATCTTTCCCACTCCTCTTCCTCCTCCCAGAATGTCCAGTCGTCATGTTGTTCATCCAGGACTGGATGAACTGCAACCACCTCAAACTCAACCCAGACAAGACTGAGTTAGTCCTGACTGGAGGTGGTTGCAGTCCCTGGTCCCCCTCCCACTGGCCCTCCTCACTTGGTGCCCCCCCTCTCCCAGTTCCCAAGGTCAAAACCCTGGGTATTTTTCTCCATTCTTCACTTTCTGTTCACTCACAGATCACCTCGGTAGTTTCTTCTTGTTTTTTTTCCCTGAGAACTATCAGGAAGATTTCTCGCGTTTTCTCCCTGCCTGCGTTAAAAATCATAGTGATGGCCATGGTGCTCTCGCGCCTTGACTACGGTAACATCATTTACAATGGCGCTCCAGCCTACGCCATTCACCGTTTGCAGCTAGTGCAGAACCAGGCAGCCCGCCTGATCTACGGTCTGCCCAAATTCCATCGGGTTACCCCCTTAATGCAGGCACTGCACTGGCTGCCGGTAAAAGAGCGAGCCTTGTTCAAACTTGGCTGTACCACCTTCCAGGCCAAAATGGGCACCGCCCCGGAGTTTATCTGCTCCGCCATCAAACCCTATACACCTGGCAGAGAGCTTCGATCCACCAACCTGGCCTTGCTAACTACCCCCCGTTTTCGAAAGAAAAAGGCTGGAGGAACTAAATTCGCAGTTCTCGCTCCTGCGTTCTGGAACTCCCTTCCGATGGAACTACGGATGACATCCTCCTACATCGAGTTTCGGAAGGGTCTCAAAACTCTGCTCTTTTCCCAAGCTTACAAGGTCTGATCCCTCCCTGCTCCTGCCACCCCTCGCAGTCCAAAAGCGCCAAGAAACCGCGTGGTAGTAGAGCGCTATATAAATATTTTTAAATTCAAAATTCAAATTCATGTCTGAGCCGAGGCTTGCCATAACGAAGCAGGAGGGTCAAAAATAAAATCCCTGCTACAAGTCCCAAAAATAATGGTATGCCGCCAAAAACAGAGTGTACAAAATTAGGAACGATTCCCAAAATTGCCTGGAAGGGTGTTAGCAGTCCCGTAAAGACTGTCTTAAATATGCCTGGGATGCTTGTTGCACTAGACATGTTAAGGAGTTGGCTGAACATTTCTACGAAATGCACGGGGCAATTTGTTGATAAAAGATCATGAACTTCAGTAGCTGTCCTTGCAACTAGAAGATCATACGTCTCTTTAGATGACGTTATAGGTACTGTTTTCTGTAAAAGTACAGATTTCATTTTGCTTAATGTATCAATTCGTATAGAATAGAGATTCAGACGAGGCCAGATGGGAGTCACTGTGTCTGCAGGCCCACTCGGAAACAATGCTTGCATACAGCATTTGACCATGGATGTTACTTCTACTAGATAACTTTTCCCTGGCACGAGGCCACAACATCTGTGATCCGTTCTAAGAATGTAACTCCCGTTAGAAAGTTGCATAAAGAAGGGCTCTATCTGAGTTGCAGGTGTGACTAGCTGGTGGCATGAAAGGTTGTTAGAATTTCCATCACATGCTCCGTGTAAATTAATACCCTGACACAAAAGTATACCGCTTAGTGAATGTTTACAGTTCTCACCACTAAGAAATACATTTTTGTCACTGTCACTATAGCAAGAATGAGTGTATGGTAATTTCCATTCAGATTTTACATATCCTTTACCCAATTGTTCACATTGGCCAGCAGGTATGTACTCAAGGCACTTTTTAAATCGGAAAGTTGTTATCGGAATTGTGATAATTCCGTGTATTATCCATTCAATGACAGGACTCTCTGACATTGTCAATGGTAATCTCTCGAGTTTTTCGATGCTCAGGATTGTATAGTCTGCTCCTTTCTGTGCCAAACTGATCTGTTTATCAGTAAGGTTAAAACTGGAAAATAATGACGTTGTGTTGATTAAACGCCAAGGCACATAGCCTGAACGAAGATTTTGCAGCGTCCAGCCTAATTCTATAATAGAGCGTAATTGAGACTGGCCATGTTGTAACATAAGCAAATCTCTGTCTATCACATCAAAGGCAGAGGATACAATATTGTCCAACGAATATATTCTGGAAGACAGAGTCATTAACCCGTTGTCTACTACAGAAAGTGATTTTTCCAAATTAATATGATCAATTTCTCGTATTTTTTCAGCAGTTTCAAATTGTTTGACTTTCCAAGCCTCGTTGTAAGCAGCATAGATACTGGTCGCTATGAAACGCTTTTGACGCTGTTTGCGTGGTCCAAGAATGAAATCGCGCAAATCAGCACCATCTCTCAATAAAGACAAGTGTTGCTTTATTTCAGCCAGTGTGGATGATTTTAGCCATTCAAGGCAGAGTTTCCCTACACTGTATGTTGTTATTATCCCTGGATGTTGTCTCTGGGAGTATCTCAAGTCTAATCTGGTCATTTTTAACCCCTGTGTTTTATTCAGGAATCTATCTTGACAGCTATTTGTGTCTGTAGGCCAGATTAACCATTTTTTCCAATCAGAATGTGTTCTGTTAAAATGTAAAATTTGTGACACGTCTAACTCAATATCTGTGGTTGTATTCTCAGGTATTGGCTTTGGTATAGACGGTGTTGTAAGGTCTTTGATCTTAGCCCAAGACAAGATGTTTGGTGTATTGTGTCATTTAAAAACAACATTTGTTCTGGTATCATGCAGGTTCTAAATAGTGCTTCTATGCCTTGTACCTGCCAATCTTTTGTACCCCAAATTGTTTTCGTTTCAATATTATTTTTCCAATAATCAAAACCAAATGTCATCATTTCGTCATAAAATGCTTCTGAATATATCAATTTAGAATTTGTCAGCATTGTTTTCATTCCTGTTTTATCTAACAGTTTGTAATGAAACATTTCTGCATCACTGGTGTTAAACCCTGAGAAGTATTTGAATTTCTCAAAAAATGCTTTAGAACTGCTTTTAGGTGGTGTAGCACAATGTTCCCATTGATTATACATAAAAACATTTCTAGGCTGTGCAGATTTATGCAAGTAATGATCCCCATAGTGGGTGTAACAGAATAGCTGCTCATAACTAGATGACCCTTGTAAATAATCATGATCTGTGAATCTAGCTGACATTACTAAATCAGACATCATGTCATTAATACTGTTAAAGTCCCAATCATCAGAGAATGTACTAGGTGTCACAAAGTCACTTAAGGAAACCTTCAGTTGATGAGGATACTTCAGGATTTAGACCGGACCATATATCTCATAGTCTGTTTTCTCCCATACTACCCCACCAGGTATTGGAATTGCTGTGACATTTACTGTTGACAGTTCTCTTTTTTTCACGTGGGATGATCTGTGTGGTTTCAGGACTAGGTTGATGTTCTGACTTGCTGTGTCCATTGTAATATATTTACCCTCAATGAATTTTCCCAAACACAGTACCATGATGAGCCAAAGCAGGAGGAAAAATACACCTAGACCGAACCAGAACTCTAGCCAAGGGGAAATAAGGTAGATTTCCTTCAGTTGATGAAAGAGTTCCGTTGCTTTTTCTTTAAAAGTCTTTTTTGTTTCTGGCATCACTTCGGGGTCGTTCTGATCTTCAGAGAAGTTGTCGAAGTTGATGAAATAACCAGAGGCAGTTCTGTCAATTGATGGGATTGTTCTTTCAATCTGTCTCTCGGTAGCACTTTCTGATGCCACATCATTGTAGACTGGTGTTGTTTCTTGACGAACTGTTTCAATCTGTGTTTCAAGGGGCACGAGTTCCATGGCATTATTGCATAGTCCTTCATTGTGCACTGCAGGCTGATCGAATGTGATTAGTCTTTCAGTTTGAACCTCTTGGATTGTTGCAAGTTTGGGTATTCTGTTGTTTCTTGGGAGTCCACTGGGCCTACTGTTGATTATAGGCCACATGCTTGTGGTTTTACCAGATCGATATACACGACTCTGTTCTCCTTTTTACCAGCAAGGGGCGGTAGCACAACTGATCTTGTTCCGGTGACTGCCAAGACAGGTACTGCTTTTCTGTAAGAAGGCCCAAATTCCTTCTTCACCGCGATCTTTTCTCTGAATAGATCCCCAATCTTTGGAATCCAGACAGGCCTTGCTGGGGCTGTTGCTGGTGGTGCCTCGTCAGTGGTACTTGGCTGTTGCTTTAACTTTATGTTGCTTAATGATTTTCTTGTTTCATTCAGTTCCTGTAAAACAGCCAAACGATCCTTTACATCAAAGTGCGTTGTTTTTTCTTGTACCACTGACATCTGACTATCGAGGTCCTGCACACGCATTCTAATTCCGAACAATAGTTCGTATGGGCTGAAACCTTTTAGAGAATTTCTTGGCATGTTGTTAAGACTAGTTTGGACACTTATTAAATGTTTGACCCACCCAGCGCCTGAACCTAATACCTTCGCTGTTATAGATTGCTTTATGTCACGGTTTTTTCTTTCTACCACACTGTTCCCTTCGGGGAGCGACGGACAAGAATACCGCAACCCAATTCCCATGCTGGCCATGGCCTCCTTATAGGCTCGAGAGCTGAAAGCAGGACCCTGGTCAGAATGGAACGTGGTAATTGCGTATGTGCCGATAAAGACTTGCAAATCTTTTATAACCGTTCTAGCGTCAGCCGAGCGCTGGGGCCACATCCATATGAACCTCGTACAGGAATCCACTGCTACCATGATATATCTATAGTTGCCGTCCCTTTGTAGGGGACCACAGTGGTCCAGGTAAACACATGCAAATGGTTTATCCGAGATGAGAAGGGGTGTCTGCGCTGGTCGTTTTACTGTTGATACTTTTATCCGTTGGCATATGTCGCATTCTAATACATACTTTTTAGTTTGTATTCTCAAGCGAGGCCACCAATATCTCTGTTTTAATAGTGATATTGTTGCGGAAACGCCAGCGTGTGCAGAAGCAAGCCCTTCGTGTGCCGCTTTGATTAGTCCTAATCTGTGTTCCCTGTTTGGAATTACTCTATCCCCCACTCCAGGGATTCGAGCAAAAGGAACATTATTTGTATCCGTTAAGTACAAGTACTTTTCAGGAAAGCCTTTTGGGAGTGTTTTCTTATCATTTTTTACTGACGCACTGACAGCTTGTAGAATATCGCTGTCTATTTTTGTTTGTGACCGAGTTATCGCAGCTACGGAAGCCGTTTGCACAGCTGCCTTCGCGGCTTCATCAGCCAATGAATTCCCTGCAACGTGAACGCCATCACGTTGATGACTCAGTGTATGTATCACGTGAGTCTTTTGTAGTTCTTTCTGTAAAAGAACTACCTGTTCCCAAAGCATTTTATGCTTTATTGTGCCACCTTTTGCATCTTTGAAACCATTTTCCACCCAATTCTGCAAGTATTCATTATAAGATTGTACGCAATAAAAAGAATCACACACTATTAGTGTGGGGAATTCGCGATCAGTATTTTCTAGCGCCATCTTAAATGCTACTAATTCAGCTCGTTGAGCCGAGCAATCTCCTAGAGATTGTGTTTTAGTGACCAATGGTCTGAATTTTCCTTTGTGCCAGCGACCTTTTACAATCGCGCACGCAGCACTGTAAGCTTGCTTACCCCCAACTGCGGGTTGTGCTGATCCGTCAGTATATATAATACTTCCGTATTCTTCGAGAGGCAGGATTTCAATTGGCAGAGGACATTCATATTCATATTGTAAAAATTCCTGTGTTTTTAAGTTAGGATCAAATTCGTAAACTACGTCTGTTGCAGCAAGAGAATTAACCCACTGAATCCATCTCGGATGCAAAGCTTTAGCATTAGGAATGCTTGCTTTAGTTACCGCTTCTAAGGCCGGTATAGGTGGTACGATTATTATTCGTTTACCTTGTGCTAGGGGCCTTTCTTTCGCTACAGCCGTCTGAACCGCAGTTAGAATTTTCTCCTTTGAACTGAATTTTATTTCAGCCTTTGTGTATATATGTGATTTGTAAGCTATTGGTACCTTTTCTCCCTCATTAGAGGTTAGGTACGTGAATCCGCATCTTCCTGGGATGACTCGGATTACAAGATCACGTGTGTTGTCACGTGTATCTAATTTTGTTTTTGCTAACATGTCTGTTTGCAGTGATCTCAAAATTTCTGTGTGTTTTTGAGTCCAATTGATTTGTTTAAAATCAGGTTTTATTAGTTCGTAGAGAGGTTTAACCCTCTCTGCGTAATTTAGAATGTATGTTCTTCCGAAATTCAGAAAACCTAGAATGGATTGTAAATTCTTCAGCGTTTTTGGAGCTTGGAGTACAGCGCACTTCGCTAAGAAGTTGTCCGCTAGGCTTTTCCTTTCACTTGATAATTCGTACCCTAAAAATAGTACTGTCAGATGGGCAATTCGAGACTTTTTAAAGTTGAATTTGTAACCCTCTGCTGCAAACCCAAGTATAATGGTGTTCACTCTTTTCAAATGAGTATCCAAGTCGTCGTCTGTGAGATAAATATCATCTACGTAAGATAATCCTTCATCATCATAGATTTGTAGTAACTCTGTTACCCTAGCTGAGAATAGTCCTGGGCTGTTCTTGAACCCCTGTGGGAGTCAACAGAATTTTTTCTGCGACCCAAATGCAGAGAAAGCGGTCAAATGTCTGCTTTCTGGTGCAATGTTTTGACAAAAGAAACCATTAGAAATGTCTAATGTCGTTTTGTATTTTTTCCTAACTATGTTATTCATTAGGGCTGCACTATGCGAGTTTTGTACTGCAAAAGTTTTGCAACATGTATTAAGATGTCTGTAGTCCAAAACTAGACGATATGAATTGTCTGGCTTGGGGACAGGAAACAAAGGATTGTTCATTTGAGAGGTGCATGTTTCAATCACCCCCTGGTATTCAAGTTGATCTAAGATCTCCCTGACTTGTTTTTTAGCTTCTTGCTTTATGGGATACTGCCGTTGGGCAGTTGGTTCACTTTTTAATTGGATTTTGTGAGGAGGTGAATCCTCATCCCATCCTACATGATTTTTATATAATGCAGGTGCCTGGGCTACTGCCCATTTCCTTGCATATGTATATTTTTTGTGAATCGGAATGTGATTCGAGAAGGCAGGCATAATCACTTCCTCGCCACGAGGTGAGGTTCCGTGACGATTTGAACCCGTGTTTTCAACATTGTCGTAAATACATAATATTGGTATCAGCGAACCGCAAATGATTCATTTAGCATATCCTGGTGTTTTCGCTATGCTACGAGCAAGAGTACTCCTGTTACAAACACATTTCCGATCTACCCATGGCATCCATCTTCTATCATGGCCGCCATTTTGTGTTTCTTGCCCTCACATACGCAATGACTTCTGATCACTTCATTTCGATTAAGGACACGTAGGCTTAGCCGGCGATTCACCTCTCTAATGACACGTGCACCTTAGAACAGAACATGCTGTAGCTGCATGACTCGACAAAGGCTGCCTCCTCTGCCCGAGGCCAGCCTTGCTATACTGGTTCTTGTGTTCGTTGGCCTGATCATGATTAGGCGTCCGAAGCCGGTAACCTTGCCCATTTACGACCCACAAACATCTCTTATCCTGCTTTTCTATCATCTGCACCTGGCTCTGCTCCTTTCCTTCTGGGCCTTTATTAGGGGGAGGTAACGAAATTTACGATGAGGCGGTCCGGCTCTTGAATGAAACGTTGACATGGGATTGTGATGGACTAGTGGGAACCCCTCTTCATAATGTTTGACATCAGATATTATCGTCAATTCCTGTGCAACGCCAAATATTTATTGTTTAGGACACAAAGGTTTGGGAATGTACTAGCATTGTGAAGAATTCGCCTGAAGGATAATATTTTGTATATAAGGAGCAACCCTACTTGTACAAATCGAACAGGCTCCTAGATTCTGCCCGTGTGTAGTTTCTGTGACTTCTGTGTCCCTGCAGTAATAAACCTTTGGTCTTTAACGCCACCATCGAGAAGCCCGTGTTTCTGTTTATTTGTGCACCGAGACAGGTGGAACTCCGGGGTCTTCGGGTGTTATCCCTGACACCTCTGGACGGAACCAAAAAAGTTCAGAACTCCAGAGGGCACTCCCTGACAAACTCTGGGGGCCAATCTTTTTCAGCTAACAGAATATCATAGCCTTTTGAGAGCTTATCCCAAAATAGACCCTTTATTTTCCTAGTCTTATCACCCTCTATACGCAATGCAATTTTGTATATTTTATGGGGCTCGCTAAGTCTGGTGTCGGCAGTTTCAACCTGAATGAATTCATTCGTGTCCACTGTCTCCAGATGACTCATCAAGATCTTGCGCGCTATACTGATTTCTGCTGCACTGTCCAACATTGTCAATGCCCACTCCCCGTTTTTCAACTGTGTCCTCAGTATTTTCGGCATGGTTGATTACTCTAATACTGGCTACCTTCTTTTTCTGAAATTGAGATTTCTTATTTTGAGCAGGTTCCTTGTCTTTGGACTTGGTCAGCTCTCCTGGGTCTGACCGTCATCTTCTTTCCGAATTCTGTGGAAAAGATCGAGACGGACGTGTATCAATACTTTGATATCTATCAGGTTTTTTTAGATTGTCCCTATTTCTAAGGTTATATCTTTTCTCAGAGGGATCCCGCTGGGGAGACTGGCGTTCTCGAGTCGGAGTTCTTTCCCTCCGTCGAGGAGACCTTCCTCTGGACTGGAAAACTTTTTCCTTGGGAGTGGATTGTTTATTTCCATCCCAGCTCTTTTTAGGAGTGTTTAAATTATTTTTAATAAATAATTTTTCAGGATTTTCGAGCAGTTGGGGCTTTACCGGTTTTCCACCCAAGCTGTCTCTACCTAATTCTTCATAGCATTTTTCTATGATTTTTGCAAGCTCAACAGGATCTTTTATATCTGTTTCCTTCAACTTCTGGCGAATCGCCACAGATGCTGCTTCTCCTTTAATGTTGGCTAATAATATAGCCGAGACCTGCTTGAAGTCTTTCAGTAATTTCATACCTAGATTTAAAGCGGGCTCTGGACCGAATTCATTTTGAATCTGTTTTAGCACTTCTGGTATTACCGCCATAGACGTAACACCGTGTGTTTTTGTGTAAATGGAGGCAAAGACTGTACCCCAAGTGTCACAGTCCTCCACGTGTGGTGCGATTCCCATAGGAAGGCAGATGGTCAAGATTCTGTGTTTCTCTATAGGGGTAGTATCAGGAAATACTGCCTCTATTTGAGTGGTTTTCTGTGCTAACCAGAAAGGAATTTGTTCCCGTTTTACGGGTGTTTTACCAAGACATGACTGTATGTTCTGTGGTGTAATTTTATTAGTGTTCCCCTGATGAGGGGTCAGCTGTGGTACATTAACAGCTGGCTGGACTGTTGCAGTCCGCATTACATATTGGACTAATTGTCTATGTATTTTAATTAATGTTTTTAGCTGTACTAACAGCTCTTCTTTAGACATTTTTACAATGTCCAGATGTGGTGTGTAGCTGGCTAGAACCGGCCACGTTGCTCATGGTCTACCTAGTGGACCGAGCCTGGTAATGTGATCATTGTGTTTTAGGGCGCCATTAAACCAGAGCAGGTGCTCTTGAAATTTAAGTGGAATTTCAATCTCCTCGAAAGGAGCGTACTCTTCCGGAGGTTTCTCTAGTTTGTAATAGTGAAACTCTTTTGTTCTAGCGTTTACCGCTGGAAAGTTTATCCATGAATAGAATACCTCTGTCTGCCGATATTCGTGAGCCTCTATCACGAAAATTACTGTACCCCCTTGAGGTGTCAGTCCGTTTTCTATAAGTTTTAAAGTTATAGATCTTCTTAAGTGGACCGGGATGATAATAGCATCCGGGTCTGTGTGTTCGGGACCTTGCTGAGTCGCATCTGCTGCGGCCCCAGGGGTTCCGTTATTCTCTGGCATTGTAAAAATGCAAGGTTTGCAGAGTAGGTCTCCAAGGAGACAAAGATTAGGTGCACAATATTTTGGAACACTGTGTCCTTCAACGTTGAATAAACCAGAGCTTTACATAGGAATCTCTTCCTACTGAGTTCGGGCGGATTTTAACCTTTCACCCACTCCAGACGTCTATTGGAGTATTTACGGGAGAAAGGGGTCTGTGTGAAATATGCACGACTGAGTTACTCTAACTGTCTTGCGTTAGTTTATCGCCTTACCAAACGTTTGGCGCCATGTAGTGTAGTTCCTAGTTTCCCACTAGGCCCTGCGCATTGGAATAACATAAACAGTAGTATCGACGTGGAACTGCGGATATTCCAGGCCTCCACTGACTATGCTAAACTTAATTGGGTTGTGTTACCAACTAGCTCAGAGGTCACTGGAAACTTTCTTCTCTGCATGGGAGGTGATCAGCTTCCCTGGCACAGACAAGAAGGGATTCAGTTTTCCAACAACCGTGCAACATGACAACTTTGCTCCTCAGATCAAGAGTCAATCTCTAGGGTCGTGTGAAACAATAGACATGTATTTCACTCAGTCAGTCTAGTGCAGTTTACTTTCACGAGATGTAGAGAATAGAGAGACGGGCGTTTGTCAATAAAAGGTTAACATTTATTGAACAGTCTTTCTTCTCGTACAAGAGAAATGTATTGCCACAATTGCAAGACTTGTTATGATAAAAAGTACGTACAGTAAGATAAGTATTGCGAAATAGAACTGTAAAAGCATTGATATGGTTTCTTAGCCATACAATGGTTTAAAAGTAATAAAACATATATACAGTCATATATACATTAGGCTAACATACTCAACTGGTGCTTCTAACTAAGCCTACCCCAGTGTGCCTGACCTAAGCCTAACACGTGGAAGGGGAGTAAGTAAGTAGCTTTAAGTTAAGTTGGTTTTGCCAAGGTTTGCTTCAAGAATTCTCGTCTAAGGGTTTAGTCAACACCATACCTCTGAATAGAATGATGGAGGATTGGTATCTCCTTCAGGGGTCACTCTCGATATCCCAGTCACCCGCGAGGGTAGACCGGAAACGCCGGTGCTGGATTTCTCTGCAGGAGAAAGGCAGCGGGTCTCTTCAGCGCGTCGAGGAAGGAGGGGGGACAGCGTCCGCGGGCAGCTGGAATCTGCTGGATGTCTTCGCAGAGGGACGGCTGTTCAGCTCTAAAGCGTACTGCACCATAGTTTGCGCTTTAGCAGCGATAATGGTATCAGTAGCTTCACCACCACAGGGACAGCAGGCTGCAGCGACAGAGTGCTAGATTTACGAACACGGGGTCTTGCAGGCAGCTGGCATCAGCAACAGTAGCTCATTGCTTAAGGCAACGTTGGTAATATTTATACCTGACAGGTGCCGGGTTTGACGCAAGTTTGCTGGACATAAGACGTCAATTAAAGATGTCACTAGGAAGTGATAGTTATCAGTTGCTCATTAGAGTTCCATTACTAATCAAAACACAGCAAGCGGGGATTTCCAGGTTTGCTGAGTTTTTATCTTGTTGAAGAACTCGGAGTGTTAATCTAGGAATATCAGATAGTGACTTCTGCTCTGTCATTGCACTAATTGGTCGCAAAGGAAGTGGCAGAGAGCTATGCTGGAATGTGGCTCTGTTCGTGTGAGGCCAGAGATGACTTTTCTGAAAATCGCACTTGAACGGTTATGCCAATATAGGGAATAAATGGATTTATAGCCGAATAGGGGCATAAGGTCGCAGTATCGATCAGGAACCTAGATAAACACGCAACAGTTTGTTATACAGAAATGTTGCAATGGTAATACGTCAGTCAGGTACTCCGCTCTCAGAAATGTAATACTACATAGTACACTCAGGCCAGATCAACGGGCCTTAGTCGGTCTCTCTGCCTCCTCTTCTGCCCTTCTGTCAGCCTCTTACAGTTGCCCAACAAAGTATGATGTAATTTCAAAGTGCAACTTTGTACTCCAGTCCCTGTACCGCCACTCCCTTTGGCAATAGGGACCGCAATACGAGCCAAAGCAATGCACGCACTGCCAACACGAGAGAGAGGCCAAGAGCATCTCCCTCCGAGCCCGCGCTCCACCCCAGGAGTCAACACACGTTACCTGGGGGGCGTGAATCCACTCTCCTCTCCTCGTCCAGCAGCTGGGCCTCCAACCAGCTTTGTGAAATGGCAATGGCAGCTCGGGCTGGCAACACAGCTCCTCCGGGAATGCTGGTCCGGGCCACTTCACTTACAAAGATCTCAGGCTGCCACAAAGCACACGCACACACTACATCGCTGAGTCTTCCTTCACTCAGGTTGCATGATCAATGGGCACTCCACACACAGGTCTTAGGCTGCACAAAGATCACACGCACAGCATCACTCAGACTCACTTTGCTCCGGTGCACACAACAACACAGCAAATCCTCATGAAAGGCTTCCGGTGCACAACGCACCAGCATGCAGCGGCGATGAGAATCACTTGGATCCCAGTACACACGATAAAAAGGCAAATCTCTTGAAGGTCTCACAGTGCACAACGCATATGCAAACAGCGTCATTGGGACTCACTTGGATTCCGGTGCACATGATAACAAGGCAAAACCTCACGAAGGTCTCACAGTGCACAACGCACAAGCGTCGATGAGACTCACTTGGATTCCGGTGCACATGATCACTGGACAATCCTCACAACAAGGTTCAGGTTGCACACAGCACACGCGCACAGCGTCTCTGCTCCTTGCTTGGATTCCAGGTGCCCCGATCACAGACCAATCCTCCTGAAGATCCCAGTGCTGCACAAGGCATACGCACACACCGTCACTGAGATTCACTTGGACAACTGGCGCCCACGATCACAGGCAGTTCTTACAAGGATCTCAGACGGCAACAGTCAAACTCCCACAGCGCTGCTGAGACTCTCCTGGAAACTTTTATATTCCTGTCTTTCCAAACAGGGAGCCAGCTCACCTCAGGCCCTTGGGGATAATTACTTCAGGACACAGCACACAGCAAAGTCCTTCACGCAGGGGGACACAGCACACAGGAACGTTCCTTTAGCCCTTCCTTGGTTGAAACAGCAAACTGCAGGCCAGCTCCAGATCGGACAGCAAGGGTCAGTCCTATCCTACGGTCTCTTCAGTTGTTTCTTCCAGTCTTGTTCACAGTTGACCAAGCCATTCTCCAAAGTTCAGGGGCTTCAGCTCTCATAGTTATACCCCTGCATGGATTTGAAGTCCTTGTGCTTCAGGGGGCATTGACACCTGTTCAAACCAGTTCTGGGTGCCTCCCTGCCAGTGACACCTTTCTTCCTTTGATTAGTGGGGCCTGGATTCTTAATCACTCAGCAGGAGATGAGCCAATTGTGTTATAGCAACAACCCAGGGTTCTTTACCTCTAAGGGCTTCTCTTCCCCCTACACGCCAGATGCAGGTCAGCCTGTGGCTGTCTCACCTCCTCACCTGGGGAAAGACATTCCCCAGGTCCTATCGCTTTCAAATCCAGACAGTCTATCCACAGCCAGGCATAGACACGCAGAAATGTTAGAGCACAAAAACTCACCCGCTACTAAAAGAGTGGCTTCTGAACACACAATGCAAAAACCACCTTCAAAAAAAGACGTGTTGTTACATTGTGAGTTCAGGCATACTAAACTTCACCTTTCCATCTTACGCTTTTAGGAAGATAAGCTGGAAAACATATTACTCAGCCTTCCCATTCTGTCCTATGGGTAAGATGGCCTTTCAACAGTGAAAAACGAAATCACTGTCAGGACATGACACACACCTTAGTACATGTCCTACCTTTCACATGCACTGCACCCAGTCCAGGGGGTATCCTAGACCTACCACAGGGGTATCTGATGTTCACAGAAAGGTAAGGGTAAGGTCTGGCAAGTGAATGTACTTGACAGAACAACATGGCAGTTTAACAAACTGCGTGCAGGCCCTGCAATGGCATGCCTGAGTTCCCTTTTGAAGGCTACTTGTGTGGGTGGCACAACTAGTGCTGCAGGCCCATTATTAGCAGTTGCATTACCAGCCCTGGCGTACATAGTGCACTTTACTAGGAGCTTCACTTAGTAAGGCAAACATACCAATCATGGACAACCAATTACCATTACTTTAGACTATGACCATTTACACTCTGACACTGTTTAGCAATGGGAAAGTGTCCAAAGCATGTAAGTTGGCAACACCATGTCAGAAAAAGGTCTCGGGGAAAGCAAAAGGTTTAGGGACCTTAGCTAAAAAGGGCCAAATCCTACACAAGTAATTGAAGGAATTTTTATTCCAGGACTATTTTAGAATTATGGTTTGCTAGCTGCCTTCAACTTTTACGTATTTCATTGAGGGACATTAACTGTCATCCAAAGCTTTGTGGAAATGTAGCATGTGCTAAGGATTCCCTGTGCACAGATTCTAAGAGTCATGATTTGAGAAAAGCTGTCCATTTGCTTTTGCTGACTGTACTTTAGTACTAAAAATGACTATGGGGTTAGGTTGTGAGCCCTACACTGAGAAACTGAAAGCATGGAATTTAATGAAATATAATATGCTTTAAAAAAACTGCTTTCACAAAGGACACAAAACAAGCATATGCCTGTGGAGTTCAAGCCTGTACTTTAGACAGCGGTATGTGTTCCATAGAGCAGCTGCTGCATACCCTGCGGTGCAGAGTGAAAGCATTGTTGAACATAGCCAGAATTGTTCTCCTTCTTTACTGCTGCTTTCAACTGGCACCCTCAGATGCTTTGGCACACAGTGATTTATTTCAACGGTACTGTGGCATGACCCAGTATTTTGAAACTTCTTTGATATTTGACATTTTAGAGACAGTTTCAGTGTTTTCATCATTGAGTCAGGTTTGTCCTGCAGAGACTATGTTTTTTTCATAGGTATTAAATACGAGCTATAGTGGCATTACACAAGATCTCCCTATTCACCACTGGGCTGTCTCATTCTATCTCTTGGAAGCCCTCAGCCCCGTCATTCAGACTCCAGACAAAGAATACACAACCTAGCAGAGGCAGGCCTTGGAGAATTAGACAAGAAAATACCTACTTACTAAAAGTTTTATTTTCAAACACAGAATGTTAAAACCAACTTTACTAAAAGTAATATTTTATCATTCTGAGTTCAGGCTTACTAAATCCGAATTTCTACCATGTTCCCTGAGTCAGTTAGGATTATAAGAATGTAATGATCTAACTATGGAGAACAGGTATCCTTGCAATAGTGAAAAAATAAAATGGCTGTAGGACATGCTACACACACCAGGGCATTTCCTACCTATTACTTACAATGCACCCTGCCCTTGGGCTTACCTTAGGGGTGTCTGATATGAAGGGATAGGGAAGGTTTAGGAACTGGCAAGTGGGTGCATTGGCCAAGTCGACATGGCAGTCACAGACTGCACACAGGCCTTGCAATGGCAGGACTGAGACACACTTTACAAGCTGCTTCTGTGGGTGGTACAACAAGTGCTGCAAGCCCACCAGTAGAATTTGACTAACGAGCCCTGGGCATTGTGAGTGCACTGTACTAGGGTCTGACAAGTAAATCAAATAACCCAATCATCGAATCACTAATTAGTATATCAATTTAACATAAGAAGCACTTGCACTGTGGCACTGATTAGCAGTGGCACAGAGCCCAAAGCATATAACCAGCAAAACATATCAAAAACAGAGGAGGCAATCCGACAAAATGGAAGGGAGACTCATGCCAATGATGCCAGGTCTAACAATGAGTGGGTGGATAAAGTTTTAATGCTGCTTCCTCCCCGGTGTTGCTCAGAGTCCGGAAGAGGCTGGATACACCCCTTCCTCACCCTCATAATACCTACCTAATTGCAATCCTTTCCCCCTAACTACCTATCTCTACTCATGTTCTGTTTTGTGGCACAAAGCACCCTGGGGAAAGACTATTCTGCAACCCGCTTCCCCTGGGGGCCATCATCGTGCATAACAAACACACCATGATCCAGATTAAGCTTAAAAGGCCATTTATTAGGACACAGTTGCAAAAATGAATTTATACTTTATCAACATATCTAACATTAACTTTTCAAGTATAAAAACCCATTTATCCCGCAACCACTCACACCTCACAGGTCTCACCCGAGCCTTCATACCTTGTTCTATCCTTCCTTGTACCACTTCTTGGGCTCTTGCCATATCTCCAGTTTCTCCTTCATTTTCTATCAAACACCCATCCCTGAAACTATTTCCTCGCTCACCAATGTACTGCACACTCTCCTGTCACCAGTACTCTGTTCTTCTTCCCTCAGATGTGTGCCACATATCGGGTTAAAAGCTGCATGTCGTATGGCCCCCTCCACACCCAATGTAGCACAAATTCAGTCCACACAGTGCAGATCCTGACAAAATTCATTTTGATCGACTCCAGATATGTTGTAACAGTGTCATTCCAGACAATTGCATTAGCTAATTTTTCCCCAGGTGCGGATAAGCATCTGGCACTGTGCATTCAGTGTGAACAACATTTTGCACAGTGCACTACACAGTTTACGTAGCTCGCGTAGTGCGAAGTGTACTTTGCGAAGCTACACGAGGCGCTACTACGCGAACTAAGCCCAGAGTTAGTTTTAGGTCTAGTACTTATACCCCATTTTGTTATTGTCATTTTGATGTAAGGGTCCTGTCCTCCCTGTTGCAGCAGGACCACAGGGGGTGTAGACAGCCTTGTGAAAAGGAGACACAGACTATTCAGGTGTAAGCAAAACTCCTCCCACCTCTCTAAATGCAGACCAGGTCCATTCAGCCCAGCAATAAATCACCCAGGCAAGACAGTACACACCTCCCCCCCCCAGTGATTGTCTAGAGTAAATGCACATCCCCATCTCCTTTCACTCCAACACCAGATGCTGAGTACAAAAACAGTCAGAGGCACACAGGATGGTAAAGTGAGAAAATGCCCACGTTGCTGCGTGGTACGGCGGAATCAACTCCCTGTTTTGAAACAGGAACCGAAAGCATTCATTGCTTGCTGGCGCTGAATAGGCTTCATTGCTTGGTGGGACTTCAGTTCCTACACAGAGACGCTACATCATGTGAGCTGTCTCCTACCCTATTCGTGCACCGCCCCACGGGCTCCCTACCTCCAGTCGTCCGTTGGTAGAAACACAGATACCTCCCCTGGTTGAGGCTTACCGACACTACGGCTATTGTGCCTCTGTGCAGAATCACCGCTCCCAGTCCCCGTCCTGAAGAGAACCTGTAATCACGCCGGTTCGAAACGCGTCGACATTCCCTCCCTGTGGCAAACCTGAAGGATGCCCCTAGGATAGAATTTTATTAATCACTGTGGATCCTAGCCGGGCAAATCCGTTATAAACAACTAGCCACTGGTTTGGTTGACAGGCAGGCTCTGTATTCCATCTTCCCCGCCTGTCCCATGGTCTCACACTCTTATGGACTGGTTTTACACTTGGAAGTTTTTGCACTGTATATAATGACAATTGATGTTGTGCACTGAATTCTGTATTGTTTTGGTGTGTCCTGCTCATTTGCCCTGTTTGATTTTTCCTTTGCAAGTGTTGTAAATTTGTAAAACTTGTATATTTGTACATAGTGTCATCACCGAACTCACTGTTGTAACAGTTGTTTTGTCTGTGTCCGTGCATTTTGAATTCCTAACAATTTGAGTTTAAAGAAAATAAATATAATTTGGGATTCCTACCCGGTGGTCACGTGGTATATATTGACTGCGTGACTTAAATTCATTTTTTGATAATTTCCCTGTCCAGCCACCTTCTTCTGTTTTCCCTATTGTTGAGATCCGGGCTGGACAGTTGTTGGATCCAAAACCTTTATTGTTCTACACTTTCTAAAAGTGGCATTGTCAAACACAGAATTTAAAAACCACCTTTACCAAACTGTGTATTCACAAATTCTGAGTTTAGAGAGCCCAAACACCATTTCTCTATGTAATGTAATGTAATGTACAGGAATTTATATAGCGCAAATCACCAGGCGGGTTCTAAACGCTTGCTTAGGGAACCCGTCCTGGTATTCCCCTGTGAGATAACCCCGGCAGGGTATCCGCAAGGTGAAAGCCAGGCATCCCGCGAGGGGCCGTTGTGGAGATTAAGCAAGCTAATGCCCAGAGTCCCAGAGTGTGAACCCGTGAATCAAGTAGGCACCGGAGCAAGAATTGTCTAGTCCATGGACATTTTTAGGACTCAAGACCCCGCCGAGCCGGGAATTGAACCCTGGTCCCTGGCTGACCTCTGCTTCCAGGTCTGCCTCCTCTAACCAGTGAGCCACACTTCTCCACTAGCCACACTTCTATCATGTCCCTATGGAAAGTTTTCCTTGAAGTATGTTACAAAGCAACTTCCATGTTAGGCTATGGGACAGATAGCATATCAATAGTGAAAAAAGAATTACACAGTATTCCACCAACAAGACATGTCACACACACCAGTATTTGTCCCACCTTTCACATACACTACACTCTGCCCATGGGGGTGCCTTGGACCTACCAAATGGGTATCTTACATGTAAGGAAAGGGAAGGTTGGGTAGGGGCAAGTAGGTGCACTTACCTGGCAACATGGCAGTTTAGAACTGTGCATGCAGGCACTGCAGTGGCAGGTCTAAGATACATTTACAATGCTACTCTTCTGGGAGGCACAACCAGTGCTGCAAGCCTACTAGTAGCAATTTATTTAAAGGGCTAGGAACATGGCGTGCACTTTACTAGGGACTTACCAGTAAATCAAATATGCTAATCATGTATAACTAATCATATCACAATTTATACAGAAAGCATATGCACTTTAGCACTGATCAGCAGTGGTAAAGGTCCCCAAAAGGCAAAAAGTGTGGGGAGAGCCCTGAGAAAAGGGACAATTCCAACAGCCCCCCTATCAGGATATAATACCATAGGGCATCAGCCTTAATGCAAGTAGTTGCCTTTCGTGCCAGGGTGTCCCTGTTGTCCCCTTCCTTTGGAGGATTTCCACTGCTCGGCCGGAATGGCCAGTGTGAAACTTTGGGTGAATGGATGTCTCCACCCACACTTGGAACACTTGTATTTGAATTTGCAATGGTGACGGGAACCGAAAGTTCCAGCATGCCCCAACTTTGGGTCCAGCTGATTTTAGCACAAAACCTCCTCACTACGGAGTGCACTTGGGCTGAAAAGACCGATAGGTGATGGGCAGGCAGATTGCAGTGTGCGTAGAGGCCGTGTACTGCGTGGACGACATCCAGTGCATCCACAAATCAGAGTCCACCTCCCCATGGCTTATCCGGATTCAGATGTACCCTCGCCCGGAACTCCTTGTCATAGCTAAACCAAGCAAAACACCCCAAATTCACCTGGGCCTTCTGAATGGTGTCCATATATTTAAATATGGCTATCACTCTGTCACAGTATTTCTCGCAATATATGCTAGCATATATCAAAAATCCGGATGTCCAGTGCTCAATGTTTATTGGTACCCTGGGTCTCCTAGTCAGCTCCCATTCCTCCTCATCATTGCACGGGCTGCAATACTGCCTCCTGCCTACACTGGATGATCTCCCCGACCCCCGAGGTTCACCCAGAAGAAGAGAGATTGGGACCCACCAATCTGGGGCACACGATTCGGTGCATCTAGGGGCGCAAGCTGGGACTCTGCCCCATGGTGACAAGCGCTCCATTTCTGAGACCTGGAGCTACTGTTTTGTGTGGGCCTGTTTCGGGAGTCCCCTGGATTGTAGATATCTCTTACCCGCTGGCGCTGCTCCTGTAGGTTGCTGTTTCCGCTCCCGCCTTGAGGCATCCTCCCCTTCAGGGAGCTGTCAGCTCTGCTCCCCTCCTGTTGGTGGTATTTGCGAGTGCCGGGGCCCTACTATCCAGCTGGTGAACCTGAGAGAGCCACGATCACATATAGCCTACCTGGCTGGATCGGACTGGGCACCCTCAGACAGGCAACGTATTTTAGCTTTGTGTACATTTTGGGTGTGGACACTGCCTAACTGTACGACTGTCTTGTCGCCATAACCCTCCACATGGCGAGTAACAGAGGAAATAGGTCCACCCAGAAACAGATAACTAAATTTACCTGGCCCTCCAAGGTTGAAGGCCGGGACCAACCCCCCGAAGGAGACCCAAGGGAAGGGCCCTCATCGCCTGTAGTAAAGTCCCTCACTCTGGAGGATGTGATGGAGGCTATTGCAGGGGTTCGGACCTCCCTAGAAACCTGCATTGACTCCGTTAATATCGAGGTCACCCTCTTGCTGACGGACCTCCGGAAGATAGACTCTAAAGTCAAGGACGTCGAGGTCAAGACTGTCGCTCTCATTGATGACACGTCGACCCTCCAGCAACAAGTGGCACACCTGCAAAAACAACAGCTCCTCATGGGCGAACTCCTGGATGATTACGAAGGTAGAGCAAGGCGTAACAACATCTGCATCCTAGGAGATCCGGAGCGAATGGAGGGCAGACGGCGGACCTATTTGTGGAGGAGCTCATCCAGAAACACCTCAAGCCTAAACGTCTCTCTGCCTACTTTTCTATTGAGCGGTCCCATAGAGTCCCAGGGGGCAGCCCGAAGCCGGGGGGCCCCCCTCGCCCCATAATAGCGAGAGTCTTCAATTTCCGGGACAGGGACTCCATCCTCCAGACTGCCCGTGCGGGAGCCCCCGTTCAACTGGATGAAGCCCATATCACATTTTTCCCGGACTTCACAGTTAAAGTGCAGGCACGTAGGAGCAGCTTTCTGGAAGTTAAAAGAGCTATGCGAGATAAAGACATTAAATACTCCATGCTCTTCCTGGCGAAGCTCTGGGTTGAGGCGGAGGGTAAAGCATGTTTTTTTGAGTCGCCAGAGGCGGCGTTGGAATGGCTGGAGGGATGGCGTCAGGTCGGAAAGCCCCAGAACAATCGTGGTGACCCTGGGACAGGCGATTGCCGAGATCATCCTTCGGAGCGACAAGACCAACCGATGGAGGGCGAGCTCGCTGAACAATCATGTCTCCACACAATTGATGGCTGGCTTGGGTGACCGTTAATACTCCAGCTAGACCGCCAGTGTCAGGGACTGAAATCCCGCTCAGAGCGGTAAGCTGAATACTTCACTTCTGCTCTATACTGTTTAATCCCTTTTGTTCACAGGGCAGGACGATCATCTTAAACGTATGTTATGTTCCTTTCTTTATGACATATTTATGCGCACAGGTTGGTTTGAAAAGTGAAATTTGTTTCCTTGTTTTACCATGATGACTTATGGCGAGAAGCATGTATGACTCACCAGGTACCCCGCACATGATTGGGAGGGCGACAGGCACTCTGCCGAGTTGGGGTGTGGATAGCTTTAGGTCCCCGGGCAGGGGGGCAGGGAGGGTTTGTGGGAGGAAGGGGGGCTGGGAGGGTGCGTTATTGTTTTTGAGTATTACATTTTTTGTTTACAGCACTGTCTTTCCTTGTTACAATCCAAATCCTTTTCAGGGTCCAACCATGGCGTACCAGATGTATCTGGCAGTAGCTAGTCCCCAAGAGGTCCGGAGGTCCCCTTGTCTCGCGTTCCTTCTGATCATGGTCACTCAGATGTGCAAGTTGGTTCTCCTCATGTCACACCTATACAGATCCCATAACATCCACCATTATGCCGCAGCCACTCTCTAGAACCCTCACGATAATGTCATGGAATGTCAACGGGTTAGGGCATGAAATAAAACACAGTATAGTCGTCCAATACCCACTACCCCCACATAGTATTGTTGCAAGAGACACATTTGGTGGGTAACACTTGTAAAGCACTTCAGAGAGGGGGTTATAGACTACTGGTACATGCGGGATTCACCTCTGGGTACCGTGGTACGGGAATTCTTGTTAAAAAGAATCTAGCGCTCACTTACACAAAGACGTGGGCTGACCCTCTAGGCCGCTTTGCACTTGTTGAGGCCACCTGGGAGGGACGTCCTCTGAACATCATATTGGCATACCTCCCACCGACCCTGGGCCGGTATTCCCTGGGGATTTTAACATGACGATGAGTGACGAACTTGACCAACAGCCCAGGCGCCACTCACACAGGCATAGTGGAGTGGTGTGGCTCACTGGTTAGCGGCGGCAGACCCGGGAGCAGAGGACGGCCCGGGACCAGGGTTCAATTCCCAACTCGGCAGGGCCTTGGACCAGGGTCAGCGGACTCGATAATTCTCACCTTGGTGCCTACTCTAACCAGAGATCACACTCGGCAACTCTGGGCATTAGCTTGCCTCATCTCCACAACGGCCCCCACATACGCCGGGGATGCCTGGTTTCACCTTGGAGATACCCAGTAGGGACCATCTCACAGGGAAAGCCAGGACGGGTTCCCCAGCTGTCTATTGCGCAGAGATACTCCTTCGGGAGTCGATTCTAGCGCATTAGAAACCCGCAAATTAAATTAAATTAAATAGTTCTGACCTTTCAGAGTTTGTACAAGCTATGGGACTTGAGGAAGTTTGGAGAACCTATTACCCTGATACGTCTTATTTCACGCATTATTCTAATGCACACAACAGCATGTCCCGGATCGACTATTTCTTCTGCCCCACATCAGATGTTGGCTTCTTCAAAAGACCCAAGGGTCTTCCCTGAGGCATCTCTGACCACGCTCCTCTTAGTGTGGATCTAACGTACCATCACCATTCCACCTGAGGTCCCATAATCATCAATCCCTGACTTTTGCAGGTTGCAGACATTAAAGACAGCCTGATTGAGCATACTGACTTCTATTTTACAGAAAATTTTGGATCGGAACGCTCAGCAGTCATGATCTGGGAAGCATACCTAGAGGTTATTAAAGGTAGGGCTCTAGCGCTCAAACTTGGATATCTGCGGAAGCACAATCAACAGATCCTTCAGGCCGAATCTGACCTTCTTCGTCTGAAAATGTCCCACAATATTGCCCCCTCGGCAGAGACGGCCCGCCGTCTCCGAGCTCGGCAACTCGACTATAAGGCACTGGCACAGAAAAAGGCACAGGCTTGATTGCTTCACACAGGCCACCGTAAATATGAATTGGGTGACCGTGCGGGAAAGATGCTTGCGTGGCTGGAACGGCGTGAACAAGGAACTAGATGGGTGTCGTCCATTGCGAGACCGGATGGGTCAATAACCGTAGATCCGCAGGAAATAGCGGAGGCTTTCGCCGACCATCTGGCACATATTTATTCTGCTGGAGTGCGCTATACCTCGGAGGAGTCCAGACAACTCCTAGAGGAGATGCACCTACCTACCCTGTCAGAGATTGAAAAAGAGACGCTAGATGCTGACATTACGGCGGACGAGCTAACTACAGCGCTTTTTGCCATTAACTCTGGCAAAGCTATGGGTCCCAATGGAGTCCCCATTGAATTTCTGAAAGGCATGGCTCCCGGAATCATCCCGCACCTCAAAAATATGTTTGAAGATAGTCGAGATAGTGGTACCCTACCACTCAATCAAAGACTGGCCTCCATAGTGGTCATCCTCAAGCCGAACAAACCACCCACCGACTGCGGTTCCTATAGACTGATCTTTCTGATTAGTGCGGAGGCCAAGATCCTGGCTAAGCTTCTGGCCAATCGGCTCCTCGTCGTGCTTCCCTCCTTGATCCATGATGACCAATCGGGTTTCCTCCCGGGACGCAATACTGCTCTGAATCTAAAAAGGGTCAATAATGTTCTGAGTCGGCAGCCTTATATACAGGAAGATGCCGCCATTCTGTCCCTCGACACCACAATGGCATTCGATTCGATCGAGTGGTCTTATCACTTTGAGGTCCTGCTCAGATTTGGCTTCGGGCCCAAGTTTATCCAATGGGTATGACTCTTATATACAGACTTATTGGGCCAAGTGCGTGTCAATAATCATACGTCTCGACGATTTAGGCTCCACAGGGGGACCCGACAAGGTTGCCCCTTGTCACCACTACTGTTCGCCCTGACCCTGGAGCCTCTGGCCCACTGGGTCCGCATGGACATCTCCATTAGAGGCCTCCAATAGAATGACGAGTTATCCGACAAAATTTACCTCTATGCCGATGATATCCTGGTATATCTTACTTCCCCCCGGTCCTCTATTATTAGTCTATTCCATGTCCTCACCAAGTTCGGAAAATATTCGGGTTATTCGATCAATAGGTCTAAATTGGTTTTATACATAGTGCACGGCCCCCCGCCCCTGTTGCCCCGAGGGATTTCCATTACGGTGACCCAAGATGGCTTTAAATATTTAGGTATCTTTGTCACCTCGGACCCTACAGTGTTCCATGACTGGAACTTATTAGGTCCCCTACGCAGGCTGCACAGTGACGTAGCTCATTGGCAATCTCCACCACTCTCCCTCCTTGGTAGGGCGGCCTTATTTAAAATGCTGGCGCTCCCGCACTTCTTGTATGCCCTACAGAACTGTCCCTTTCCAGGTCCTGACTCCTATTTCAATGCTGTGGAGAGTGACATGCGGCTTCTGTTGTGGGATGGCGGGGCGGCCTGCATCGCCCTCCACAAGCTTACCCAAAGTTGGTATGACGGAGGCATCGCCTTGCCTAATCTGCGCCATCCCTGACCTCTCCTCCTTACCTGAGACTTCCCCCTTGGAGGATAGACTGCTCTCGGAACCTCTCCCAGCAAAGGCCATATCCTACACCTAAGGTAAACTCTGTAACAATCTCCCTGACACCTTTCAGCCCCTACGAGACAAATGGCAGGCAGACCTAGGCCTATTAGAAGATGACGAATGGCGGGCAGCCCTGATGTCCCCTAGAGAGACAGCAATCAACCATCGGTTCAGATTGATCCAATTAAATGTTTTACATAGGGCCTACCTGTCCGCTACCCTACTGGCCAGAATCGGGAGGAGCCCTCATGAGTTGTGTTTAAGGGGCTGTGGCCAGATTGGCACCTTCTATCATGTCTTATGGGACTGTCCGGTAATACAACAATTCTGGGGGGGAACTGTTCGAAAAATGAGGGACTCCCTGGGAAAGCCCGTCCCACTGTCGCCAAAAGAAAATGTCCTCAATTTATGGGGGGCCACGGACCTGAACGAATTGGAACTACAGTGGGCGGCGTTGGGTTTCCTGATTGCTAAACGTTCAATTTCTATGAAGTGGGGCTCTGCTGAAAGGCCGCTAGTGGTGGGTTGGATGGATGAGCTGGACCGCAGCATGATGGCTGAAAAAACAGTGTATACACTTAGAGGCTGCCCCGCGAAGTGGGGTAAGAAATGGGGCCATTGGAATAAATACCGTGGTGAACTCTGTGAATCTCCGACAACGGAATTAGCCATGGACCGAGCTGGACCCTTATGTCGAACTGTACACTGATTTATCATTTTGATTATTCTTTATCTTGATTCTACTGTGTCATTTTATGTGTGACTGGATTATTGACTCTGCTTTTTCTTTTCACTAAAATCTTATGTTAAAAAAAAAAAATTATCCCCTTTGATCATCAAAAGCGAAATATGAATGAAATATGAAATGTAGTTAAGCAAATTGAACATGATATTTGATAAAGATAAACATGTCTATTTATTAGGCTAATTCTTCTTTGCATTTCTCTCCATGACTACCTGGAGTGTACTCACAAAGATTGAAAGGAGGTATTTGCACAGCTGCAGGTAGTCAAAGGTACGCCAGGTAACGATGTGTGGCGTGCAACCAGGGATGACGCTGTCTGTGCCGGTCAGCGTGATACTCAAAGACTAATACAAGGCTCCCCCCGTTAAGAGGCAGACTCCCCAGTGCACTGCGCAATGATGACACAGAGGTCTAAAGTTTTGAGGCATAATTCATTCCAAAGTTCAATCCACACGATTCAGTGATTCTTCATCTTTAATACGTATACATTATGCTCCATGTATAAGTCATCACATTCCAAACGTTGGTAATGTACATCATCCACAAAATTATAATCCGATATTCAATGATCCCAATGCATTTCGGGCTGAAACGTAGCCCTTCCTCAGGGGATAGCTCTACAAACAAAGGAAATACCGTAATAAGGCCAAATTCATGCACAATCAAAGATTACTACATTTTCAAAAATACTGAACTATCGCTGTATATCAGCAGCCAAAGCACACAAATAAACCAAACACAAGGTATTGTGCCACACAAGAACCAAACTTCCCAAAGTACATGCACCAGGTAAGAAAACATGAAGAAGATAAAAAGGACAGTCCACATGAACAAGTTCATGCACGAGTAAAACAATCATAAGAATGGTGCAGCATCGCGGACGGAGACCGCTAGAACCCCAGACTCCCAGCAAGCGAGATAACAAAATGCGTGTAAAACGTTAAAGATCATGTTTCAGTGTATACAAAACGGAGCGAAAATACACCCAAAGCTATGCAGCGTGCGTTCACAAACGGACCGTAAATCTGCTCCCAGCAAGTTAGAAGACAGTCCTTCCAAGAGGTACTTACAGGGAACGCTGTCAGCGCAATCACAAGTTCAACATCAGTGGCAGAGATACGAACGCGCCGGGTGTAATACAAGTTAATAAACACTCATGAACATGGAAGAGGGACAGTGTAGCGTCCAACTATGGGCGCCATCTTGAAATGGTGAAAAATACATAACAACACTCGAGAATAAACTCCTACATCGACCTTGAAGCCATAGGAATCAATGGGCATTACCGAATCGGTATTTACCGATTCGGTAAATACCGAATGTTGCAAGGGTGCAGGGGGTGTCACTTTGACACCCTCTAGCACCCCAAATTCAGGCACATGTGCCATGTGGCACACAGACATGCCCTAAGGGCATGTCTGTCTGTCACATGGCATAGGTGTGCATGCACACAGGTGCATGCACACCTGGATTCGGTATTTTACCACCCAATTGCATTGGTTGGTAAAATACCGATTCTGTAAGGCCTGTGGGACTCAGAAGAGTCCCACCTACATCTGCAAGTTACCGAATCGGTAAAATTACAGATTCAGTATTTTACCGAATCGGTAAAATAGGGCCCCTACATCACAAATGACCATTTACCGGTCGGTAACGGCCAAAATCGGCCGTTACCGGTCGGTAAATGACCACCTACATCTGGCCCTTGATCCTGTAACTCAGGTTCAGGGCCTGAAGCAACCATCAGCAGGCTATAATGTTACGTATTAAGTTGGTCTTCCTACTTAATCACCCCCCACAAGAGAACAAGAGAACTCACAAGTTGTCCTAAAGTAAAAGTAGTTAATTTCCTCCTTTTTTGCTTTGAATCCTGAAGCTCATGGATTGGGATTTTCGATTGTAAAAGCAGGACTACATATTCCCGAATTCAAAATGAAGAATAGACTAGGATTCATTGCAAACACCTAAGAACAATACAAGAGCTCTGCCACCAATCAAAAGAGTGGCTCTATTATATGACAGACTGTCTACTCATTGATGTTTCACTGTGGGTTTTTAATGAAGCACTCACACTTTGAGGGCATACTAGAAAAACGACCCTTGGCAATTTTGAGAGGTTGGGTGTGAACCGGCTTCAAACAGTGGGAGGACCTTGAGAGGCAGCTGGAGGCCATAATGAAATGCAGTCAAACAAGACATTGTGAGTGTATCTAAATGATTGCACCGTCACCAAGTGAAGTGATTGGGCTACCTCCTCCTTATGGAAGAAGGAAGTTAAGGGCTCAGAAAATCAAGTGCAACAAGTAATTCCGGGCTACAGTTACATCAATAATTTCTTGCAATTACCTATTACAAACAATTAGTGGCATTATTTATGTACTACAGATGAGTTCTGAGATTAGAACATCCTTGCAGTAATAAAATAAAGAATAGAGGCCGTATTACACAAGTTGGTTACACTTTCTATGCGGTTAAGAATCTCACAATGTCGCTCACACCATTTATTCCGTTTGCGATTATTTTCATTTAGTAGTAGTATGCCACGCGGTGCTAACTGCTAAATCACTTTGGGGCATATTACCAAGCAATAGCGATAATTATCGCTATTGCTTGGTTAGAGACAAAAATTTACCGCTGAGCTGCGGCGATTTTTACCGCAAATAAACCTTGGTATTACCAAGGTTTATCGCAAATGCAATAAAAATCGCCGCAATGCATGAATATCGCTGAAAAGTCAGCGATATTCATGCATTACCGAGCTAATGCTCTTAGCCATGTTATCCACCTCCCATTGGATAACATGGCTAAGAACTGCTCAGGGCAGGTGTTAGCTTTTGGAGATATTCGTGCTTAGCGCGAATATCTCCAAAAGTTGGTAATAGGAGATAGCGATTTTAGCTACTGTTTTCAGTCCCTAACATCTTGGCACGCCCACTTTGCATGTCATTAGTGATAAATATCACTGACATGCAAAGTGGGGCCCAGGATGGTCGCTATCTCCTACTAGCTGTCGCTAACTGGTGTTAGCGACAGCTAGGTAATAGGGAGATAATTTTATCTCCTCTTTCTTGGCTTTTAAAGCCAAAAAAGCGGAGATAAACCCCCTTGATAATATGCCCCTATATTTTTGGTGACTTTTGTAGGTATGGGGGTGACGCAATGCCTTTTAGCTCTGGGCTAGCATAGGATGTTGGTAGATTACCATGCTTGCAAAAGTTCATTGGCGCTATACTTTGCATCGAGCTGCATCAATTGAAATCTCGGCCCAAAATGTAGTGTACGATGGCCCCTTTTCTGTTGCTAAAGAAGAAGCTTATTCTGGATCCTAAGCTCTTAACAGTTATAATTACGCTTCCACCAAAGTCATCATATTTATACGTTTATGCAAAGCAGAAGAAATGTTCATCCTCTTTCTATATCTCGCAGATGGAAGAGAGTTTTAATTACTCCGCTTACAATAAGCAAGCAATTAAGGTTGCCAGTGGGTTTTGGAGCCCTAATCATTTTGTTGCATGATTGGCTCGTTCCTCAGACAGAGGTCATAGTATACAAAGCAAAGTCACATTCATTAGTTAATCAGAGCTATGAGACAAGCGACTTTCCTGTAACAATATTGCCACTGATGAGGATCAACACAGCCTCACTTTTCACCGGGGTCTTGATCTGGACAGGACAATCACATACCTTTTCTATTGAATCTCATGTAAGTCGCCTTCATTCAAAGAATATTTCAAACATTCATCGTATTCATAAATGGACAGCAGGTGGCGATCGCGTGCTTGTCAGTGCATTCAACAGTTTGTGGAAAGCAGAGGCATCGAGGCAGGCAGCGGCAAGCCGGTTCCCAACGGTTCCTAACCTTGACTCCCAGTCCTCACCACCTCAACTGCTGCGGAGGCCGCGGAAAACCGAGAGGCGGAGGCCGGCTTCTGCTCTGACCAGTCCCGACCCGCTCCACGCACGGATCCGCCTGTCTGTCTGCCTGCTTGCTCGGCGCCCGGAGGAAGGTGAGGAGCGGCGTGCCCAAGGCCCGAGGTTTGGGGGAGATCGGTGTTTGGTGTTGGTGTTTGGTGCCCAATGCTTTGCAAGGGGGTAGGCGAAAGTGAGCACACAGCAGTGCAACCTAGCTGCCATTTGTCATTGCTGCTGATTGAAGCTCATCTGCCTGTCATCCTTGCCGCCCCTGCCGCCTCTCCCCCACCGTTTTGTTTCGGGAAGCTAAGGGAGAGAGGCCGCCCAAGTACAGGCCCTGGAACAAGCACGAGCGCGGCTGCCGGTAGAGGCAGCTGCCAAGTAAGAGACCGGGGGGGCAGCCTAGGCCACTCTGACTAGGTCCGACTGGCTGGAGGCATCCCCTGAGTGCTCCGTTCGTATGTAAAAACCGTCCCTCCGGACTTCCATTCTCCGCCCACTCCCATTTAAACTATTCAAACCAGAAGCCACTCAGCTCCCATCACCCAGAGTCTACGCCAGCCGCAACCTCAAAGTACTGTGCAAGACAAAAAATGCGCTCAGGTACCAAACGTCGGGCCTCATCATATAAAGCACCACGCGGCAAAAAGTCTAAGAAGTCAGACGCACCAAAGCAAGTGCAAGCAACTCCACTCTTAGTTGCTTTGTGGCAAAGGGGGTGCGACGGTGAGGGGACTAGTAAGTCAGAAAGTCTCCCTCAGCCTCCATCCAGCCCAGGCCGTTTACCAGGATCTCAACCAAGGATAATACATTTTTCTTTTTAAAAGACCCTGTCTCAGCTTTGTTGTCATCCACAAGGGAATCAAGGAACTTACCAAGTCCTATTCATCCAGACAAGATGACAATCCATAGTTACCCAGGAACCTCAAACTGTGGCAAATCGCTGATGGATCATATTCAAGCCTTAGAATCCTCTATTCAACATCAACCGGAGTCACTAACTGAGCAACTGCCCAGAGCTATTAAAAAAACGGAACTTGTTCAGGCAATGATTCACAACTCCAGCTCCCCACCAAAAAAACTCAAAACAACCAAGACTGGGCAAAATCTTGTCCTGCCCTCACCTATATCTCCAGGTCAGGATTCACTGGAAGAGCTGTTTAATGTCCTTAACAACAAGTCGAATATGGGGAACCACAATAATCCCCAAATTGCTCCCGGATTCAGTAAACCAACGGCGCACTCAATCAAGAGGTCCACGAGGCTGGACGTCCAGCTTGCCTCCCCATTTGGCTACCATCCTCCTAACTTGGATACTGAGTCATCGCTTCCGGTTCCAAATCAATCTTTGCACGAACTGAAGCTAGATTTAAACTATGACCAAATGGTAGTGGAACAAAACCGGAGTCCAGTGGCATCCACGCCTCAAAAAATTGTCGCTTCAGGCTCAAACCACAGAATTCTGATTGACGACAGCTCTGGAAACAACAGCAGCCAACGAAAAAAACCAACACTGTCGCACATATCAATCTCTTCAAAAAAAGAGCTATTGTAGTCAAGTGCCCACTGCGCCCTGGGGGAACACTTTGATTAGCACTTTGGTCCAGGCCATAAAGGCCCTCAATTTTCAATCAGACAAGATGGAGGTTCAAATTGACCTGATAAACGTCATCGCAGAGCATATCGCCCAACTTAGCTCGAAAACAGACGCCATTATTACTATTTTGACAAACAAAGAAATCACGGTTACTCCCCTTTCAAATCAGGCCCAAATTAACAAATGTTCTACTAGTCCTTTGTCTAGTTGTGGCTGCGGGAGCATCATTGAGAAACTAGCATCGCTCCCTGCAATTTTAAAAGATATTTTGGGGGCAGTAAAAAAAGGTAATAATCAGAAGTCTATCTTAGACTCACCAGGAGAAAGTCACAACATGGGGAAATCAAGCATTTTAATTGCTCCCCCCTCAGCACATAAGAGCCCAGAAGGGGATAGGGATCCTGTATTGTCACACCATTTAATGGTTCGTCACAAAGCACCTCCAATCATGACTGCCCGTTTATGGGCCATGTAGATGTTGAAGAGCGTCGGGCTTATTGAAGATCCTTGCGGTACTCCGCAGATGTTGTCGGTGGGGTCGGAGAGGAAGGGGGGAGTCTATTCCTCTGGGATCTGCCTGAGAGGAAGAATTGGATCCAGTCAAGGGCGGTTCCCTGTATTCCTGCATTGTGGAGTCTGGCAGCTAGTGAGCGATGTGCAACAATGTCGTAGGCTGCGAGAGGTCCAGGAGGATCAGGGCTGTGGTGTGTCTCTGGTCTAGCAGCATGCATATGTTGCTGGTGGCTGCAAGGAGGGCGGTCTTAAAGCTGTGGTTGTGGTGGAATCCAGAAGCGTATATGATGCAGTTTCCTTCGATGACGTCGGTCAGCTGGGCATTCACAAGTCTTTCGGTGACTTTGGCTGTAAAGGGGAGGAGAGAGATGGGCTGGTAGTTCTTCAGGTCAGTAGGGTCGCCCGTTGGTTTCTCAAGTAGGGGTTTCACTTCTGCGCGCTTCCAGTCGTCTGGGCAGATGCCGGATATGAGCTTGGAGTTGATTGTTCGTCCTAGTTCGGGAGCAATGACAGTGGGGGCCCTCTGGAAGATGTGAGTGGGGCAAGGGTCAGTTGGGGCTCCTGAGTGCGTCTTCTTCATGGTTGAGGAGATAATCTCGATGGATGCAGGGGTCCAGGAGGTGAGGGCCAGATTTTCGGCAGTGGTGGGTGGTGTGGTGCTGTTTTCTGCTGGCTCGCTGAAGTTGTCATAGAGGGCCTTGATCTTCAGGTGGAAGTAGGAGCTGAGTTTGTTGCAGAGATCCTGCAAGGGTGTGATGTCAGTGAATTCGCAAGTGGGTTTTGCGAACTGCTGAATGACGTTGAACAGTTCCTTGATGTTGGATGCGTTGGTCTTGACTTTTTCTCTGATGAAGGTCCTTTTGGTGTCCCTTATACGCGGGTAGTAGTCCTTCCGTGCGCTCTTGTGTTTGTTCCTTGCTTCCGTGGTCTTCTGGTTCCTCTAGGTTTTCTCCAGGTGTCTGCAGGAGCGTCTGGCTTCTTGGAGTTCGGTGGTGAACCAGGCTGCCGTCAGTGGGTGTTGATTGGCGATGCGGCGGAGAGGTGCTAGCTTGTCGGCGCAGCTGGAGACCCAGCGGTGGAATTTCATGGCTGCGGAGTTGGTGTCGGTAGTAGCCTTGGGGAGGCCTTGGGGGAGGGCGGAGTTCAGGTGTTCCTCGTTGATCTTACTCCAGTTCTGTCACGGCAGGCGTAGGACAGTCTTGGGTGCGGTGGTGGTATTGAAAGTGAAATGGACGAAGTGGCGGTCCGTCCAGAGGGGCTGATTGGTGTGGCTGAAGCTGTGTTTGATCCTCCTTTGAAGATAGGGTCGAGGGTGTGGCCCGCTCTGTGGGTGGGAGTACTGACAAGCTGTTTCAGTCCTAGGATGGCTCTTGTGAAAAAAAGGTGGGAGGAAGCTCCCAAGAAGCCTTCAAAGGATGTAGATGACTACATGATGGGGTAGTACATGAAAAAGGCTAATCTAAACTAGGAGTGGGTGATAAATTCTGCTCTGCTGGCAGAGTTGGCAGATTTTTGACCACAGAGTTCCAACAAATTCTGCCGTCCGACATGTGACAGAGTTTTTCCTTGTGTGCAGCTGACCAACAGAATGTTGATTTGGCATCTACTAGCACAATTTTCAGTCACTAGGAGGACACCCAGTGGGATTTCTCCACCATGGGCGGTTGCGAGCAATCGCAAACTTAAGCAGTCAGAAATCTGCAGTTTGAGTAGAATATGTACTTGAGTGGAAGCAAAATCAATACAAGAAGCAGGGCCCTCTGGCAAGCTGTTTGGTGCAGTTGGCGCTGTTTTTTCAGTGTGGAACGAGCGCCCAGTGCTAAAAATGAACGTGATAATTGTGACGTGCCTAATTCCACCTATTCGCAGAACATCATCTTACTCCATGGAATTCGGCAGAGTGAAACTCTGTGAGTTCTGTCCACCCCTAATCTAATCTCCAAACTCACTAAGGAGGTGTTCCAGCAATAAGACAAGTAGAAGGCCACCTTGGTAGAGACTCCTGGGCTCACCAACTGGTGCATCTACTTTATTGACACTAGGAGAGTATCCATGTCAGACAGAGAATTTACAGGCTGTCAGATAAGGTAAAGACCAGCATCAAGGATGAGTTTTTCAAGAAATGGGACCTGGAAGTGATTGAGCCCTCCAGTAGTTCCTGTCCCAGGCCAGTGGTACTGGTACCGAAGGCTACTTCAACAGGTGGCACCACAGAACTGAAGTTTTGTGTGGACTACAGGGAGTTCAATCCAGTCACCAGGACTGAGGCACACCTCTGATCTCAAGATGATGAGGTCACTGACAAGTTAGGGCTGCTAAATTCTTGAGTATCTCTTTCCTGAGACAGGATACTGGCAGATCACCACGAACGAGTGTGCAACAGAGAGGTCAGTGTTCCCCACTCCTGGGCGGCATTTCCAGGTCAGGTAATGCCCTTTAGTTTAAAGAAGTCCCCTGGCATGTAATAGAGATGTTCAACCTGGTCCTGGCTGAGTTGGAAGAGAACAACACCGCACATGTAGATGACATTGCTGTCTTCAGCTCCAGATGGAAAAAAACACCTAGCCAACCTGCAGGAAGTGTTTCAGGCCTTGCAGTAGGCAGGTCTGATTATCATGTCCAGTAAGTTCTAGATGAGAGTTCAGTGGTGTTCTTGGGCCACAACAATTGCCAATCGACACATGCGGTATCTCCAGCCACAGATCTAGACCATTATGGGCTGGACCCCGGTGTATGCGCTAGGGAAGCCTCAATTCAGTCTCCTAGGGAGGCCAAAAATCGATCAGATAGGTTTTTAGATGACAAGGGGCTTTCATACATTGGGTTATTCCTTAGAGATGAGGAATCACTGGGCGCGATTTGATGTGTACCCGGGCTGTAGCACTGCGCAGACTTAGATGATGAGTGAGCTGCTGCCCGGTCTCTGCTGCTTTCTTCAAGATTTAAAGGGGCAGACTTAAGCTTGAGCTTTAACTTGTAATTTGCCTGCAGTAGTTGCACTGGTTGTTGTAGTAGTTTTTGTAAAGTCTGAGCCAGAGTCTGGTGCAGAAAGGCTTCCAGCGCCGATGGGGTGAACTCTTAGTGAGTCGATAGAAGTGTCCTGGATCGTGATGGCATCCTCCTGGAAAGGCCTGTGCGGCTGGTGATTCTCAGGTGAAACCTGAGCCTCAGGCGATCACAAGCGAGGACTTTCAGAAAGTGATCTTTTGATATGACCGGGGCTGTGGGAGGAAAGCTGGTCGTGGACCTGGGCTTCTGCATCGCACTGCCATGTCGTGGTAGTTGCAGGGCCAGTTTGAGAGGCGGCCTTACTGAAATCTCACTGATCCCTGCTTGTGACAGTTGGCCACCTGGGTCTGATATTTTGTCTTGCAGTGACAGCAACTGTCGTGCAGCAATTCTTTCAGTACTGTGCAAGAAAACAAGTACCCACCTATGCCACGCCCTCAGGCCTACAAGTCCTTTCTCGATCTGATTGACGTCCCTTCAGGCAAAACAAGACTCAATTGCAAAAACTCTGTTATGGCAATCCGAGAAAATGGAACTACAGGTCGACTTAATTCAAACTTTAGCTTCAACATTGTCTGACCTTGGCTCCAGGCTAAGTTCTCTCGAAAGGTCCGTAGGGCCTTCCGATAGTTCGAACTCTTGTTCCTGCTGTTCATTAATTAACAAACTTTCATTTCTTCCAGAAATTATGGGCTAGCTTTTAGACAGCATGAAGCTCAATACCAACAGCAAAGGGAAACCGAAATCTACTCAAGCGGCTCAAACTGGTTCTCCCTCTGAAGAGTCCTTGTGCCTAGCAACATTGTATTCTTTATCATCAGCAAAAAGAACTATTCCCCCCCTTGGAAACAGACCTCAAAAATGTGACTTTCTCGCCGTGCATGTCATTGGCTACCATCTCAAGAGATCCCAAAGCTGGGTTGGAGAACACTGTCATATGCAGTCTAATGACCATTCCATTAGTGATTTTGCAGTCTGATCTCATTGACCCAGCCCCTTTAACCGTCGCCCACCTGCCCTCTAATCTCCCCACAAAACCACCATTGTCTAGGAGAGAGAGAAAGAAACTTAAAAAACAAACCAAAAACAATGTCTTGCAAAACAGAGATCCGGGCTTGACTGACAGGGGCCCCTAGTATGCCAGCTACTGAAGCGAGGGGGCTCTCTCACTACCCCATTTTTAACCAGGCCTCCAAGCTCAAAATGAAAACCTCTGAGACTAGAATGACTCTAACTGACAATAACGACTCCACCGATAACCTCCAGTCACTAACACAGGCAGTGCCTAAGAGGAACCCCCAGGCCTCTGGATTTACTTAATTATACTCTACAATCATGAAGCATGGATCTTTGTCAACAAAAACCAAGGGGACAGACTCTCAAGGCCAAAGCCTGGGCAGGCAAGACAGCATAGCTCAGCCCCTAAGGGAAGTCCCAAACACATGGAACGGCCCAAACAAGTGCTCAGAAAATGCAAAACAAACCAACGTTGTTTTCCAAATTACAACAGAAGGTGTACTGACGGGCCCTTCTTCATGTTACTCGTCAGGTGACCCGGCCAAAACTCTTCTGGACTACCCTACACAAATGCAGATGCCTCCTCAGTCTCAATAGATACATGCCTCAGGAGGGAAAAGTCGATTGGTGGGGAATCATCGTCTATCTGAAGTTAAACCCCAACATCTTAAGGTCCCTTTGCCTCCGCCTGCACTAGCTGGGAGACAGAAAAAGCAAAGTCCGGAAAAGGATGCAGAACTTTTTTTCTCACTTTGCGCACAAGGGCCGCACGACATCCTTAATAGAAACAATCTCCTCTGCCTATTCAAGCATGTCCCAGCACTTTATGGGAAGAACTTTTATTGGAATTCGCTTATGCAGAAGTACTCTTATTAGGTGATTTTAACATCAGAGACCTGGGATCCAACACCCATTCAGCTACCAAAACTAAAGAGCAAGAAGTCATGACCACTTTTTTAACCAATTACAATTTACGTTCTGCAAAGCAAATCACATTGGAACAGGATCCTGTTACCCATCTTTCTCCAACATTTAGGAATCTTTCGACCATTGACTACATTTTTTTATCTCCATCTCTGGCAAGCAAATTAATCAAGATGAAAATCCCTACTCGTACCGAGAGCGACCATAACCCTTTGACTCTAACAATGGAGCTGCAAGTGCCGGTCACTGCCAAAATAACTGAAGTGGGACATTCAACACAGGTCGAACTTCACACTCTAGACAGACGAACTAAATGGGACTCTTTGGGTGACGCTAAGGTGGGCACTTGGCTCATGGGAACAACTCTAAATTTTACTCACAATCCTCCCACAGACTACCGTCACTGGTGGGACAATGCTATTGCCAAATTATGAGACCTTTTAACAGCCCTGAAGCTCACCCCAGACTCCACAGGCCTCACCTGCAGCGGAATTTCGACCCAGTGTCAGCCATCCAAAAAAGAGCCCTAAGGGAGCTGTGCACCTGCACAAATCGAAAGGCACAGGTCTTTCTTCTAGTAATATGGCTTCACTGCACAAAGCCTATAACAAATCAACATGGGAAGCCAAGAAGCAAAAAGAACAGAATGACAGGCTAAAAATATTTGTCCTGTTAAAAAAACCTGACCCACTTTTGGAACCTCTTAAACAAGCTTTGTTCCTCCAATAAGAGTAGGGGAAAGCAGTCAGTGAAAAAGTCTGGTCCCAGTATGTGATTCAACAATACTGCAATGATACCCTGGATTCTGAGGAGGGAAAAATTAGAGAACCTGCTGATATTACATAGATAGAAACCCACAACCACAAGGCCCAACGGCCTTCCATCTGCTGTATTCAAATCTGCGCTGCTAGATTGGGCTATTAGTCCCCTTATACAACTACATGTTTACTACCTATCCGTTACCAGACTCATGGAAAGGCTCGATCTTATGCCCAATTTTTAAGAAAGGGGACCCCTTTCTTCGAGCTAATTACTGACTCATTGCCCTATTAGATCTTATGGCTAAGGTATATGCTTGGTGTCTTCTCAGGTCGCTTGAAAAATGGGTAGTGGAAAACAGCATTCTACCATACTTTCAAACTGGGTTTTGATCCTCGGCCTCCACAATAGACAACATTACCACCTTAGCTATCCTGAGTCATCAAGCAGTGCATCTCCCCCTCTATTGCTGCTTTTTAGACTACAGCGCTGCCTTTGTCAAAGTGTCTCGCAACACCTTATGGAAGAAACTGGACAAGTGGGGGATCCCTCAGAGTCTGCTAGAAGCCCTTATCTCCTTGCATAAGAACACATGGATACGAGTCAGAAACTGTCAGAACTGGCCCAATGACAGTCTCTGCAAAAATTCCAACCTCAGACGGCCTAAAGCAAGGATGCATTCTTGCTCTCTTCTTGTTTAACCTTTACACTGCTGATCTGGGGAGATTCCTGGAGAAAAGCAGTCTCCTTCCACCAAAACTGGGCCTCGCAACAACAAACCTGCACATTCTGCAATATGCTGATGATATTGTTATAATGGACCAGGCAAAATCTGGCCTCTAAAGAGCCTTGAGCATGCTCCACAAATATAATAGTGCTAACACTCTAATAATTAATCAGGATAAGACCAAGGTCTTGATTTTCGGCTGTTGCCAGAAAAAGACAAGTTTAGCGTGAAACATTGGGCCCTCAAAGATCAAAACAACATCAAAATACAATTACCTGGGGGTCTGGTTTAACGAGTCTTCCAGATCATCATTCCACTTGGCCGCCTCAAAAAAGAGAGCTGGAGTTCAAGTTCGAGCATTTGTATAGCGCACTACTCACCCAGAGGGTCTCAAGGCGCTAGGGGAAGGGGTATGTTATTTGTCGAATAGCCAGGTTTTCAGTTCTCTTCTGAAGGAGATGTGGTTCTGAGTAAGGCGGAGGTGGGTGGGGAGTGAGTTCCAGGTCTTGGCAGCCAGGAAGGAGAAGGATCTGCCACCCATGGTGGATTTCTGGATGCGCGGGACTGCGGCGAGGGCTTGATTGGATGATCTTAATTGGCGGGTGGGTTTGTAGAAGGACATTTGAGTGTTGAGGCATTCAGGTCCTAGATTGTAGAGGGCCTTGTGAGCGCGGGAGAGAAGGCGGAAAGTAATTCTTTTGTTGACGGGAAGCCAGTGGAGGTCTTTTAGATGTCCGGTAATGTGATCTTGGCGAGGGATGTCTAATATGAGTCTCGCTGATGCGTTTTAGATGCGCTGGAGTTTTTTCTGTAGTTTTGTTGTGATTCCGGCGTAAAGTGTGTTACCATAGTCCAGCCGACTCGTGACCAGTGCGTGGGTAACAGTTTTTCTTGTCTCGAGGGGGATCCAGCGGAAGATCTTTTTGAGAATGCAAAGTACGTTGAAGCAGGAGGACGAGACGGCGTTGACTTGTCTGGACATCGAGAGGGAGGAGTCTAGGATGAAGCCGAGGTTACGTGCATGGTCTGTGGGTGTGGGTGCTGTGCCCAGAGCGGAAGGCCACCAAGAGTCATCCCAGGCTGAGGGGGAGGATCCTAGGATGAGCACCTCCGTTTGTCTGAGTTGAGTTTTAGACGGCTTTGTTTCATCCATTCGGCAACTTCTTTCATGCCTTTGTGAAGATTGGTTATAACATACAGCCAGACCCGACTCAACCAGTCCCTGAGTAGTCCTTCTGCCGAACCCATTCTGAAGGTGATTAAAGTCACTCTTGTCCCTGCCTTAAGTTATGGGCATCAGGCCTTTCCTGGCGTATGCTGGGCCAGTCTAGACCATGCCCAGGTTTCCATTTATAAAAAATCTTCCATGCATTTAATAAAGTGTTTAACCTGGAATGTTTCAGGATTAAACAATAAAATAAAACGCCGTCTTGTCTATGAGGAACTCAGGATGTATAACCCGCAAATAGTAGTTCTTACTGAAACTCATATTGCTTATAAAGACAAACAGTTGATCAAACAATTAGGATATGATCCATTAGTTTGCACGGAATTTAACGCTTCAATTAGGGGAGTAGCGATTCTAAAACATAAAGGATTGAAATGTGAAATAATCAAGACTCTAACTGATAAAGCTGGCAGATGGGCGATAGTGCAGATAAAGCTAGGAAATTGTAAACTTACAATATGCGGAGTTTATGCTTCCAATCAAGATGAGCCTATAATTTTTGATCAAATTAATATGGAATTACTTGGCTGGGGGGGGGAGTATATTGTGCTAGGAGATTTTAATTGTATAATGAATTATAAATTGGATATCACTAGAAAAAATGCCTTTCAAAGAATGAGGAAAACTAGAGCTGCAATTCTGGATTTGGCATCAATACATCTTTTAAAAGATGTTTGGAGATCTTTAAATCCTGAAATAGCCGGCTATACATTTTACTCTGCTGCACATAAGGTATGCTCACGCATAGACATGATATGGGCTTCAGACTTGATTCTTGGTAAATGCTCAATGGCTATACACCCAAGGGTGACATCTGATCATAACCCGATCTCTATAACATTTACACTAACAACTGAGGAAGCTACCTCCTGCTCTTTCTCAGTTCCTCGCTATTTATTTTCTGATACGATGTTCATAAACCAACTTAAGGAGCATATAAAAGAATTCATTGATATTAACAAGCAGTCTAGCTTACCCTGGATAGTTTGGGATTCCTGTAAGGCTAGCATACGTGAATTTACTCAGCAATACATTTGGCGACAAAACAAAGAACTACGAACTTTAAATCAGCAAAGGCTAAATGAAATCAGAGATATTGAACTCCAGTTATCTGATGCTATTTGTAATGGTGCTCCAAATCTAGAGGAATTAAATTTCAAACTAATTGAGCTTAAAGTCGCAATAAAAGACCTTCTGAGGAACAAAAGCGCGAATAAACTAAAAAAATATCATCTAGATCAGTATGAAAATGGAGATAAAAGTGGGAAACTTTTGGCTTACAAAGTTGCGGAAGATCGCTCTATTAATATGGTTAAAGAAATTAAAGGGGACAATAATCAATTATTTTGTGATCCAAAATCGATCTTACAACAATTTGCTTCCTTCTATCAAACCCTTTATACACCAGAAGTTGCTATTCCAGATGATTGCATTAACAACTATATTAATGTTAACAAAGTTAATAATTTAGAGCCGGAACAATCGGCTCAATTAGAGGCCGATATTACGCCTTTAGAAATTAGGGGGGCAATTAAATCTTTAGCAATGGGCAAAGCCGTAGGGGAAGATCTTATCCCTCTGGAACTGTATAAATATTGTATCGAAGAATTAATATCATTATTTGTTGATGTGATTAGTGCTATTGATAAAGGGCAACAAGCACCCAGATCCTGGAATTTAACCCAAATTATTTTCTTTTTAAAAAAAGGTAAAGCACCCCAAGAGAGGGGATCTTATAGGCCTATTTCACTTATGAATAGTGACGCAAAAATCTTTGCCAAAATATTGGCTACTAGACTAGCTCCATACATGTCCCAACTTGTCTCTCCCCAACAACATGGTTTTATTCCTAAGCGTGACACCACAGCGCATATCAACATGGCTATATCGGCCTTTGATGCAGCACGGATTAAACACACCCCACTCGGTATGATTTTATTAGATGCTGAAAAAGCATTTGACCGGGTGGGGTGGGGTTTTCTATGGGCAGTTCTACAGGCATTCGGTATTAAAGGACAACATTTACGATGGATCCAATCAATATATGATAATCCTATGGGTAAGATCTCATATATGGGGAAATGCTCTTCTCTGTTCTCCATTAAAAGGGGGACAAGGCAGGGGTGTCCTTTATCACCACTGCTTTTTGCTCTTGCAATAGAACCTTTCTTAATTGCCCTACAACGCCAAACTTTAATTTGCCTTTTTATTTATGGCTCAAACAAATTAGATATAACTGTATATGCTGATGATATTGCCGTTTTCTTGCCAGATGTTGTTAAAACTATGAAAGGTATTTTAATAGAAGCAGGTACATATGGCTCTGTCTCTGGTTACAGACTTAACACCACCAAAACTCAGGTTGTCATGAATTACCAACCAACCACTCCTGTTTCTGGAACAAGTAATGCAGCCACCTATTTAGGTGTTAAAATCTCCTCGGATATTGATTCTATCATAGGATTAAACTATGAACCTTTACTAAAAGAAACCGCCATGCAACTGAAGAAATGGCATAAACTGCCAATCAGTATGATTGGTCGAATAAATTTAATAAAAATGAAAATTCTGCCTAAATTTTTATATTTGTTTCGAACGATTAGTGCTATTGGTAAAGGGCAACAAGCACCCAGATCCTGGAATTTAACCCAAATCATTTTCTTTTTAAAAAAAGGTAAAGCACCCCAAGAGAGGGGATCTTATAGGCCTATTTCACTTATTAATAGTGACGCAAAAATCTTTGCCAAAATATTGGCTACTAGACTAGCTCCATACATGTCCCAACTTGTCTCTCCCCAACAACATGGTTTTATTCCTAAGCGTGACACCACAGCGCATATCAACATGGCTATATCGGCCTTTGATGCAGCACGGATTAAACACACCCCACTCGGTATGATTTTATTAGACGCTGAAAAAGCATTTGACCGGGTGGGGTCGGGTTTTCTATGGGCAGTTCTACAGGCATTCGGTATTAAAGGACAACATTTACGATGGATCCAATCAATATATGATAATCCTATGGGTAAGATCTCATATATGGGGAAATGCTCTTCTCTGTTCTCCATTAAAAGGGGGACAAGGCAGGGGTGTCCTTTATCACCACTGCTTTTTGCTCTTGCAATAGAACCTTTCTTAATTGCCCTACAATGCCAAACTTTAATTTGCCCTTTTATTTAAGGCTCAAACAAATTAGATATAACTGTATATGCTGATGATATTGCCGTTTTCTCGCCAGATGTTGTTAAAACTATGAAAGGTATTTTAATAGAAGCAGGCACATATGGCTCTGTCTCTGGTTACAGACTTAACACCACCAAAACTCAGGTTGTCATGAATTACCAACCAACCACTCCTGTTTCTGGAACAAGTAATGCAGCCACCTATTTAGGTGTTAAAATCTCCTCGGATATTGATTCTATCATAGGATTAAACTATGAACCTTTGCTAAAAGAAACCACCATGCAACTGAAGAAATGGCATAAACTGCCAATCAGTATGATTGGTCGAATAAATTTAATAAAAATGAAAATTCTGCATAAATTTTTATATTTGTTTCGAACGATTCCTCTACGGCTCAATAACTCCTTCTTCATTAGACTAGAAGGGATCATTGGCAGTTTTGTATGGGGATATAAAAAAGCCCGGCGCGCCGTATCATTGCTTAAACTCCCCTTTAGTCAAGGAGGACTGCTATTTCCGGACTTTAAATTTTATTACTGGTCAGCATTTTTTACTCGGATTTGTAGTCTGACAGTTATGGACAAATGCTTATACTTTCACAGGTTCCTACTAGGATTGGATGTCAATATGTTTCTTTATAGGATAAACGACCCCAACTATTTTAAAAGGGTTACATTTAAGACCATACGGGACAATGTGAGTGTCTGGCGATCTATTATGGCTAAATGCAATACCTCTCTTTTTCATTGTAAAACACCTATATGGGGTAATCCCGGTTTCCCTACTATTTTTCATGATCCAGCTTGTCAAATGTTTTTAAACTCCGGTATTAGATTTCTGGGGGATTTATATGACCATCATGGTTTTATGGCATTTGATAAACTAAAACTCTGCTATAATTTACCTGAACTGGCAAGGTTTAAATACTATCAGATTAGAGATTTTCTGGTGAAGAAATTAGAACTCACTGCAGTATTAGAATTCGAGATATGGGACTGTATCTATAGAGATGCAGATAAATCTATCATAAGTTTGGGTTACAAGCTTTTTTCTGATCTTAGGACCGGCGATGTTATTACTTTAACAGAGAAATGGAATAGGAAATTGGCAGTGAGTGTCCCAGCAGATTTAATTACCACATCTATCAAAAGCCTTAATGTATCTGTTCAATCTTCCAGCTTAAAATTGCAAATGTTTAAAACCGTTTGTCAACTATATTATACACCTGAAAGGATACTCAAATGGGCAACGAATAATAATTATTCTGATAGAACGAAATGCCCTAAATGTGATATGAGTGGTGCGGATATTGTCCACATGTTTTATTCTTGCCCTCATCTTAATAAATATTGGGAAGGAATAATTAAGGTTATCTCTGATAGGCTTGAGCAACCCTCCTCACTCTCACACATTGATGTTTGTGTGGGCATTAATGGGGGTGAAATGTTTAGAGATCTTTTGAATATCCTAATCACTTGCGCAAGGTTAACTATTGCTAGAGCTTGGATCCAAAAGAACCCACCAATAGTTTTGGAATGGTGGAGTCTAGTCAAGGAGATTTATAGTATGGAAACCGCTATCGCGGACTCTAGGGGATTGCAGGCCAGACGAAAAATTGACAGAATTTGGGGTTTATTTATGTCTCAGTAATTTTTACTTAAAACTTACGTTTATCTGTTCTCATCTATATTTGTGGCACGGTCTAAGTAATGTTATATAACTATCTAATGCAGCCTTTGAGTATTGTTATATATTCTTTCTTTTTATGTAAAAATGAAATGTTTATTGTTGCCTATGTGTTCCTTTGATGCAAATAAAAACTTTTGAAAAAAAAATAAAAAAAAAAATATTCCATCTACGAATGACATCTACAGGGCAAGACTACGACTGAAGCTGGGCCTTCAAAGACAATCTATTTTCTGTGAGGCTGATACCCTGAAATATTTTATAAGGACATTAAAAGACACAGACAACACCCTTAAAACCCGGGTAAAAGAAACTTTTGCTAGCTCTGAGAATCCGTGGAACCGTCAAATTGTAAAGGCCATAAGAACGCTACACATCGACGAATCATTCCTAACCACAGACACTATTCCATACACAGTCTGGAGAAGGGTTATCAACAAGCAGGTCAGACACATTTCCTACCAGATGGACATCCAGGTCCAAAAAACAACAACTATCCTGCTTCCCTTGAAAAACTCATACCTCCCTGGGGTACCTTAATCTTACCTCCTGGAAATTCTTAACACAGTGGTCCGGAGGAATATAATTTTCATGCGTCTCTTAGGTTTGTGCTCCACTGCCTTCAACCGAAGGGCTCCAACAAGCGAGGAGGGGGTGTGTAGAATGTGCAACTACAGGTCTGAATCATGGTTGCATCTTCTGTGCTGTTGTTTCACCCTCGACACTCCCGGAAGACTTCTTTTAAAACGTTTATATTCAAAGAGGGGCACCAGTACATGTTGGGAGGCATCGGCCCTCTGCTTTATTTCCCTAGAGTTTCAAGCCTTGGAAGGGTTTGAAAATATGTGAGACTCTTGGACAATCTGTTTTTACCCCCTCCTGCCCCCACCCTTCCAGTTCCCCCCCAAACCTTATCACAGACTTTTTTCACCACCTGTCCTAGTATCCCTGTACCAAATTATTTTATCCTTGGCTTTGGAAACCTGTCACGTGATTATAATAGTAACTACAAAACTGCCCAGTCAGTAATATGTATATGAACTTAAATTTGATGGTTTTCTTTGTTTTTGCTTTTAACGTGGTAACAGCGCTATGATGACATCTCACTGTAATGGCTTTAACTAACTGTGCTAATTTAATAACCTTAACTAGACCATTATGGCCTGGAAGCCTTCAAAAACACAGACCTAGGTGTGGGTCTTCTAGTGCCTCAAGGGCTACTACTATAGGTTTTTTTTAAGGGTTATGGGAAAAATGTTGCACCCATCACTGGGCACACCTCTAAAAAGCAATCAAAGAAGGTGATCTGGACAGAGACATGTCAAAAGACATTTGATACTCTGAAGGAGGCACTGTGCACTGTATCAGTCCTCAAGACACCCGACTACAGCAAAGAACGCGTGGTACAAGCACATGCTTCAGTTAATGGCACTGGGGAAATTCTATCACATCTGAATGAAGAGGGACAGGACCAGACAGCAACATTCATCAGTAGATGACTACTACCCAGGGAACAACAGTGTAAAACCACAGAGACAGGAACCTTTGCCGTGGTCTGGTGTATAAACTCAGATTAAACCTGCTTATTACAAATCTATGTGTTCAAGCAAAACAAAGGGCCCAGAATTCATGGAGGAACATCGACTTAGAACTATCCATATCAGTGCCGCTGGTCTTTCCAGTTTTTTCTGCCTTAGTGACAAGAACACCCATGGGGTTGAGTAGTTCTCCCTGCCTTCTGATGGAAGGCAGGGAGGAAATAACCATCTTTGGCATGACCTCCCCCTCAGTTGTTGCCCTATCTGTTTTGCTGAACTTAGTACACTGTGTTCCTACCCCTGCTAAAGTAAAGTACCTGTGCACTCCCTTTAAACAGAGTTACATTGGCTTATACCTGATTGGCATAAATGTGGCATAAACGTCCCTAGTATATAGAGTAAAAAAAATCACAAACGGCCTGGAAGTTAATTATGACCTGTAAACTTCAGTAGGCATTGTGATATTTATAGAGTGAGTCCATAAAACAGGGCTTCAGGCTTACCATATATAAACTGACTTTAGAAGCCTAAAAATCAGCTATGGAACATGGCAAAACAACCCTTTCTAACAAGCAGTAAATCCTGTTTTAAATATTAATAAGGATCCCTAAGTATATCTTATAACTCACAAGGTAGGGTGCCTGATATTTAAAATGGAAACATGTATGTAGTTGAAGTATGCAAGTTCTTTCAGCTACTAGCTTCCAAAAGAGATTTTTACTGGCAGGGCTGTCGGTGGAACCTAGAAAGTATCGGACAAGAAGTTATACACTTTAATCACTAACATTAGTTACAAATACTTATTTAAAGTCTATTTTCCATAATTATTTGAAAAAAAAATATTCATCTGTGAAGTTATATTTTAATAAATATGTCGGAATAGTAGTTTTTTTATAAAATTGCCTTTTCCCTGCTTGAAGCACACAGAGGCTGATTTGCATTAGTTTGTAAGCAGCTGCCCAGCTTGCGATTGACTGCTACTGGAGCAGGGCAATGGCTTAGATCTGTTGTAAGCATGGGCTGGCTGCAGATAATCAGCCAAGGAAGAACAGCTGGGGAGGCTCCAGCAACTTCATCAACTTCACAAGGAACATATTTGAGGCCTGCCCATTCATAGTTTAGTGTAGATACCTGGGAGATGAAAAGACTGAGCTCCCCAGACCCTCCCCTACTCTCTCTTCCGCACCCTTCACTCCCTGCCCCTGCCCTGCCCTCCCCTCTCCCCTCCTATCCGCTCTTCTCCTCTCTATTCTCTTCTCTTTTCATCTCTTCTTGTCTCCATGCTAACTGACCAAAATATAATAATAGCCTGTTTGTTACACATTGTGGTATTAGAGTGGAAACGCTGGTAAGACCCTAACATATTGATCACCCTTACTAACAAAATATTGGCCCATCAATGAAATAATGACAAACCCTGAAATGGTGACCAGGAAATATTCTGATTAACCAATGCATGATAGTGGGCAGTCTTTGCCACAATGTGCCAATTTTTGCACGTCAGACTATCTCTGACATAATACCAGGCCAGCCACGCCTTTTTATTTCCAATTTATCATAATGTACGCAGTCTCTTACATAATGGTCGTGAACATATTTGCCATATGATGAATTTAGTTTTTATATAATAATAAAAGGACACCTTAAACAAAATCTGTCTGTGTATATCCTTAATATACACAAGTGCTTGGTTGAAAATAAAAAGATGTTGAGGGGACGGATCATGCATTTAATGACAGTAAAATAGTGATATTTTGCGATAAATATGTAGTTGTTTCGGTTTTGAGTGACGAAGTTGACACCATTTATTTAAAATAAAAATATATGTATATTAATGTGAAATCTCTCTTTTCAGAAAGTGTCAAGCTTATGTTGTTAGGGAAATTATTTAATTTTAGAAATATATTTTAAAGGTGTTAGTTACTGAAATGTTTTGCAGATGTTGGTGTTCCTGCATGTTTTTATTTTATGGTTTGTGTGGAGGAATTTTATTATCAGTAATGGTAAAGCTTACCTTTTATTATCCCTAATACTGTGTGAGCCCTAGGCATGTAATTTGTCTGCTAACTGTTCTCGTAATCCCTATATAATTCAGCAGCTGCATTGCCCTGTGAGCATGACAGATTTGGGTAGCTCTGATATCAAAAGCCTATGATTGAGTGAGTCATATAATCATTAATTTGTTCACTCTGTCTCCTTAATGTAGGGTTTCAGCCATAACATGTGATTGAGAATCTGCTTGAGACATGCTTACCAGGAAAACATGAGAAAGATGATGTGAACATCTTGAAAGTGGAGAGGCCATGTGACCATTCATATTCAGATTTTCCCAACTGCCTGCAATGCATATAGATTTTTAGCCAACTTTATGAGGGTAGTGTGTTGAAAAATTAAACGTTTTTTCACTATTGTTTTCAGTAGAGGATCCTCTGCTAATGTGGAGGGGCATCGCCCCACGGCTTCTTAGCAGTGAAATAAAGGAAAAATAAAATGATAATAACTCAAGGTTATTATCTTTTTATTTGTTCCAGCTGTGGCGTCTTGGTGGAGCTGGGCTGCTCTGCTCTCGGGGGAGGGGGGGTGGGGGGGGGAGGGGAGGAGTGGTAGGCAGGAACACTCTGAAAGTATGTATAGATGTTTGTCCGGCTGTCTTGGGCTGGTCAAACATTCATGCGCATTGCATGTTCTCCACCCAGGATGTATTGCAGACTGGGTGGAGAACATGCTCAGTTCCCATTGCTTGTCTGAGCACTGTACCACGGTGCTCAGACCAATCACAACGCTGCATTGTGATTGGCTATGCAGAGCCTGGGTGTGCTTCCTGTTCCAGCTGGAGTATGGACCACCCGCGGATGAGAGACCGGCTGAAGTGAGGGACTACGGAGGAAAGACACTGCAAGAAAGTGTCAAGAAGGTATGTTTTTTAATTTTAGTTTTATTTTACACCCACTTCCCCGTCCCCCTTGCACCCCACTGCGCCATCCCCGATCGGTGATGGCCGTCACTGAGTGTTTTCAAGTTTATTTGTAAGAATGAATCCCAAATCCTGGGGAAAAGTTAGGGCTGAATGGAAAACAACAGACATATTAAAATATTTCATTAGTGCAAATTCAGAACCTCTCTTGATTTGACTTCTTGGGAGAACCTTTCATGAATCCTATTCAATGGATTTTTGCTCTTTTACTCAAATTTGTGCAAGGACTCTAAGCCTCAGTACTTTCTGAATTTTACAGATGTTACTCATAACGAATACAGAACTGCATAATTGCTCTTGTGATGACTTTTTACAGGATACAAAAGCCTGCTATTCAGGTTGTTAGAACTATCAGCTTTAGGGTGGTCCCCCTCAAACTGTTTGCCTATTTACATCGTTTTTTTATGTTGAAATTCATTTTAGCTCACCATAGAACTCTGTGCACTTTGCCACTGCTAACCAGTGCTGAAGTGCTTGTGCTCACTCTCCTAGACATGGTTAAATTGCGTACAGCTGATTGGCATATTTAATTTAATTATAAGTCCCTTGTAGAGTTGTATACCATATACCTTGGGGCCTGTAATTTAAATCCAACTAGAGGGCCTACATCACTTATTGCGCCACCCACTTAAGTAGTGCCTTTAAACATGTCCTGGGCCTGCCCTTGCATCCTGAAAGGAGTTAAACTGGCAGTTCGACTTGGCATTATAATCAGAAAGCCAAGCATTAAACTCCCTTTTCATTGCATATAAGTCACCCTTAAGGGGTAGCACATACGGCAGGATGCATTGTAATTAAAAGTTAGACATATACTTTTAAGTTTTGCATGTCCTTTAAAGTTTTCCTGTCCTTAGCCTTTTTGTGCCTGCAGCCTATCTTGTGTCACATGATTGGGTGTTACTGACAGTTAGACTTTGTGAATTTCCCCCAGGCAGTCACACAATAGAGGTATTAGGTGTGTCTGATTGGGGGTAGAACTAAGCAGCCCTGCTTGCAACTGAATAGGCTGTGCTCTGCCTTCACAAAAAGGACCTATTACCTCCACATTGTCATTAAAGCCAGCTTGGAGACAGGGCATGGGAATACCGGAAATTCCACGCACTTCAAATACATTTTCAGAAGCTTCTATTACCTTCCAGAGCGAAGGGCGGCAGGTATAAAAATAGGGCTCTCAACCGCACTCTTCAGTTCACTTCTGGAGCTGAGGTAGAACAAGCACAGGACTGGCTGATGCTGTGATCTACTGTGTACTCTGCAAAACTACTTTGCTGTACATGGAGGGACTGCTTTGCTGCCTAGAGCCTTCCTTGAACCCCCAGTGGCCAGGTATATGTTGATCCCTGCATCTTCACCTGAAATCAGGACTGTGAAAGTGACTCCAACAACTAATTTGTTGGCCTCTTGTTGTGTGTCACAGGGACGTAAAAGGCTCCGATCATATTGAACCCACACATGGACGTAGCCTGAATGAGTTCTAAACCCCCAAAAGGTGCTACACCAGCCCTGGACCCTTGGTTGTGGTACTAAAGGTGCCTAGACGGCCAAAACCTTAAACTGAGAATTTAGAAATATTTGGCCAAAAATTGCCCTTAGAACCAGGAGGAGAACGGGTTTAAACTGCTTGCCTATCCACCCAAAATGCATCACCAGTCGAATTGACATTGCTCCTTCTCTCGCTATCTTCTTCTCCACAGGAGCAAATCATGTACAACAGTCCTATGTCAAAGGGTTATCTGAGCCCCCAGTACTGTCTTCGACTACAGCCTTCTGCCTCATCCCAAAGGAGACTATTACTTTCAAAAAAGAGACTGAATCCGAATATAGATATCTTTCCTGTGGCTCCGACCCTAGGCATCCAGACGATGATGCACCCTCCTCGAACATCGCCTGCAGCCTTGCCATGCTGAACTTTGCATTCTGTAGACATTTTTCTCAAAATTTCTTCAACGTTTTAAGGTAAGCGCTTCCTGGTTCTAATCCACTTCTTGTATCTGAACCACACTCCACCACGGTCGGGCATATTTTTCGACTTTGGAGCGTAGACCTTTTAGGCATTCATTTTTACTAAAACCTTAATTGTACTCTGTTTCTCTAAATTGGTTTGAGAGTTTTTCTTGTTTTGTTTTTTCACTTTATCAGTGTTTGTAGGCTGGGTAAATAGTTCACACATTTCCTCTAAATTAAGCCTGACTTCTTTTTGTGCTAAGCTACCCAGCGTTAAGCACATGTCAATTTAGCACTTTTTGTGGTTCACCCTGCAAGAGATTGTGGTGATTGCTTCACCCTGGTTCACACCTCAGTAAACTTACAACCCAATTTCTCACATGAGTGGCTTTCACAAATCAGAATTAGAACTGAAGAAAACTGCACATGCTTCTACTTAACAAATGCACCACAATATACTTACTTTTTAAACTACATTACAGGCAGTAGACAATACGTATATAAGACTGAGATAGCAGTAACATATCCTAATCCTCTTTCCTCTAGGGATCTCTGTCTACAATCTTCGTGTGCTCCCCAAGTCAATGGGACCTGTGCCAATTGTGTGCAAAATGAGCCCTTGCATTTACTAAGACTATCCACTTACCTATTAATCAGGTCCTCAATGTTTTGCAGTGTAGCACCTATGGCAATAAAATCAAAATCTCATTGAGAATTCCTTAACAGTTCTCATAGGTTATATGATCACTTCCAGATATGCCTGAACATATTCATATCTGCCATTTACACTTTTGAACTTTAAAAAATATATATTTTACAACATTTGTATGTATTTAAGCAAAGTATTCAACAATTACATATTCTTATTTTGCATTGTTCCCCATGAGCATTATGAATGTTTTTTATGTTTATTTACTGGCTTTTTTACCACTTCATTAGTTTTGGAGCATATGTTTTTGATTTTGGGCTATTACTGCTATATTCTGTCACTTTCAAACATTCCTGTTCACAGGGTGAGGTAAGATTATTTTTTTATCACTTTTGGGGTTGCTTAGTGTTTGGGGGAGTGTTTAAAAGGAGTTTATTTAATGAAAGTTAGTGGTTATTAGTTTTTTGTGTGCTGTAGTGTTAGAAAAGAGTTGATGTACTGGTTGAATGTGGTAGGCCTCATCATATTGTATTTATGGGTATATTGTATTTTTTAGTTATGTGTTGACTCTGTGTTTTAAAAAGAATCCTATTGGATTGCACTGTTTCTGTGGTTTGCCTTTTGTGTGGGGTTGTGTTTTGTGTTTATTTTACAGGATCCTTATTGGTTCATTTAACATTTTCTTTTTTTGGATGCTTTTTTAAGGAAACGAATTTGGTTATATTTTACAAATTTTTCCTGGAGGCCTTTTTTATATTTTTTTTTGTGTTGGATGGTTTAAATGGATGACTATTACTTTTTGAAGCTTTAATTTTATTCTTGGTACTTTTGTATTTTGGAGTTATTTTTATTCACTATTTATGAAAGAATTTTGCCTTTTGGATTATTATGAAGTTTGATGTCATCATCTACAAAAATGTATAGGTAAGGTTTATTTTAATTTTGAACTGGTTAGATATGCTATTGTATTTTATTATGTATGTTTGGATTATGTATGAATGAAATATGTATGAGTTATTGTTAACATTGTTTTTATGTACTAGATCATTTGCACTGAATTAATATTAAATGTGGTTGTTAGAGTAGGCATTGGTGATATTTAGCATGTGTTTGTTAATTGTTTAGCTTACAGTTCCATTGTACTAAATAATGTTGCTAGTTTATTTCATATTTTATTTATTTGTAAACAAAATTGTTATTATTAAGAAAGTTTGTAAAACGCATGGCAACCCAGAGGTATCCCAGTGCTGATTGAGCAACACAGACTGTAGCCACAAGCTCCATGGGGGTTAGTTCACAAACAGAAACGTTTTGAACCATTTTCTGAAGGACAATTCATTATCGATTGTCTGCAAGTTTAGTTACCACATTGAACCCAAAAGATCCTCTTCCCTTTCTAGCCCTCTTCACAGGCAGAACAACGGCCTCTAGGGTGGTAGGGGATCTGAGAGCTCTGCCAGGTTTATAGGGAGCAATCAGTTGTAAGGAGATGGAGGGGCCTTGAGCTCAAAAGGCTCTGTGTGAAATGCAAAGAGCCTTGAAATGTATCCTCTGCATGTTTTAGGAGCCAGTGGATGTAAACCAGAGCCTGGCGTGCTAAAAGGTGTCTAGGGATATTTAGCAGGGTCCTTGCTGCCACCTCTGTAACACCTGAAGTTTACCAATCACAGCTTTAGGAGCTTCAAGGAAGAGGGAGTTTCTGTAGTCACGGTAGAGAATCAAGGTCTGGGCTACTAGCCTCCTAGAAAGATGTGGATCAGGTGCATAATTTTCTATAGCCTTTTTGGGATCCCAAAGCAGAAGGCTGAATGTTTATTTGCTGGGGTCTCCATAAAAAGAGTTGAGTGAGACAGGACTTGTCCATTCAGCTTGCTACCCTCCTGAGGCAGGACCTAAGGGAGAGAGCGATGTGCTTGCCATCCGAGGTAAAGGAAACACCAACTGGGTTTTCATCACATAGGACACTAATGAGATCCTAAAAGGTACTACAATGTTAATAAATAATATTAATAAATACATTAATTACTTATCTATGGGTGTTTAGGGTTGTATCTGTTTGATTTTCGTTTGATCTGTGTTTTTGCTTAAGGTTCCTGCTATGCAGTCTAGGTATGCTAGGCCTTGATTGTTAGTAAGGAGTTTGACTTTGATGGTAACATGTTTGGATTGCAACATGTTTTGACTTTGAATAGTAACATGTTGGGGAGGGCTCCTAAGATGTCAGGGACTGATTTTTCAGAAAGCCACATGTCAGATATAATCAAGTAGATCTTGTTTGTTTTGGTTTAAAAAAAGAAGTATTTCAGTTTTATGCTTCCCATGCAAATGTGCATTTAAATACATGACGTGCAGAGGTTCTTTTCACCTTTTAGGGATTATACTCGCGTCATGAATTAATAAGGAGTTCACAGAGGCTGAAGCCATTACTGAATTACCCAAAGAAGTTTGTTGATGGAACAGATTTGGACTTTAAAGGATGTTAGTAAGTTCAGGGCTTATCGTAGTGCTCATCATTTTGAGAAATTTCCAATTTGGTATTAAGTATGTTTTCAGACCAGCATAATTCCTGGCCACTGGTTCCATACTGCTGCAGAAGGTGGCATATGGGCTTGCATCTGGTGAACCTTTGAGACACCAGCAGCACACTGGCTGAGGTATTCTGCTGTGCGAACACGCAGTCAATTGAAATATATAGCCCACCAGTGGTGATCTCAAAAGCATGGGTGCACTAATCTCCCAAAAATGCAGCTGAAGGAGGACTCATAAAAGAGACAAACATACTTATTGCTACTCACTCTGTAATGTTTTGGTATTTCGGTTACAGGGACACATGCTAGAGTAGTTCATGGGCAAATTCAGCATTTGTTGAGTATTTTCAGGTGTCTGCAGATGGATTGTATTTGTTGGTTGGGATTTTATTTCCTTTTTATAGTTCTTGATATGTTGCACTTTGTTTAGAACAAGTGTATACACTGTTGTTATGTTGCCGTTTTGATATTCTCTATGGATTGTGTAGGATTGAGTGATGGTGAAGGGCATGATTCGAAGATGCCATCCATCCCCCACATGTGCTCTGGATAAGATTTAGCAGCTTAGTATTTATATTCCCAATTCCTTTTGGAGCTGCATGCATTTCACTGGTTTCTTTTTCTTTTCCATTGGGAATTTTAGGGAGCTGGCCTTAAGAATACTATAGATCATTGGGTATTATATGTTTTACATTGTGTGAGTAAGCTATTTTGAGCTCATTGTAGCTTCCCTCGGATGTTGCAGTACCTTTCTTACTTTGCAAAGTTTAGTGTTTCTTTAGTTTTATTTTTAATATTTAGGTATTTTAGATATTGTTGAAACGGATAGTTTTTGGAGTCGATTTTATAATTTTTGCTTTTTAAGTATAGTATTGTGGTAGTGTGGTAGTGGATTGTTATAGTAAGGCCATAGATATTTTTGGTGATTTTTTCATATTTTTATATTTTTTTCCTACAAGCTGTTTCAGTAGGAATAGTGGATGTTCATACAAATCTGTACCAGATAATCTGAGCATAACCTGATCTTCCTATGAATGTGGATTCAAGCTGTGAATATGACTCTTAAAGCAGTAGAGATATGAAGATCAAATCATAGAAGAACATTGAAAACTATTAAAAACAGGTTATGAGTGTGGATATTGGGTGTTCAATAATAGATTATGTTATTACTAGAAAAGTATCAAAATGCATTTTTGTGGCAAAGGACATCTCGTAAAAGTGGAAAATGTTTTCTGGCACCCCAATAAAGCAATATAAGCCCAGATCTGACTGAATATAATTAATGAAGATGCAATTTATTTGTCTAAAAGATGATTTTCCCAGAATAGACTATCACTTTTCAGAAGGATTGCATTATATAATGAAGAATTCCTTGGAAGGAGCTATCCCAAATTTGCTGTTTGTTTTTCTCCATGTTTTCCTATTTGTTGTGTGTTAATGGATAGCATTTATTTCTTGGTTAATTGAGATTGGACACTACTGGCCTTATTCAGTGTTTTCAAGAGTAAAGAGTATGAAGGTGCACTCGCTTTTTTGTACATATGTGTGTGGTGTTCCTTAAGTGTGTTTCAGGGGTGCTACAGTACTCTATCCGCAGTCAGCACGGATAACATAAACAAGGAAAGATTATTAGCAGGAAAACCTACTAGGTACTGTGCCCTGGTTGCGTATCTAGCAAACAAAAATCATTAATAATTCATCACAAGTCAACGTATACTTTTGCTTTCAGTATATTTTCAAATATGTGCTAGAATTTTCTTGTACATAAAACAAATTTTTGGTAAACTTCAAAAAAGAAAACAAAACATATGAACTTCTTCTGAAGATTGTGAATGACACATGTTGAATTTGTGTTGGAGAAATAGCAAGATAAAGTAACCCCAGGGAAGTATGAGAAAAAATAATAGTGCCGAAAAACCTGATGCTTTGTCACCAGAACAGCGGGTGTATGCATCAAATATCACCAGATTTCAAGATACTATGAAAATGTATTGTGAAACTCACAACGACACATATGTAGTTGGTCAGGTGAGTTGGCTTGTTAACAGGACACACTGTGAAAATAAACACTAACGTGACTACATGATGACGACATTGTATCCTATACGGTATATATGAGAACTTAGATAAGCCAGGTATTTATAAAGATGAACATGCAAACGGACTCACCAATTAGAAGAATGATGTGAGTAAACATGAAACAGCTATGACCGGTTTCAAAATGGATATCACACACAATTCTGCAAGAAAAACACAAAACAAATTAACCCTTAGTCCTACATCTAATGCGTGAGAGCGCAACCATAGTTAGAGAAAAGTGCCACGATGAAAAAATCTTACCCACAGGACTGCAAAAATATGATTGCACACGGAGGCGTAGTGAAAAGCTTCTCGATGGAAAGACGTAATGAGAGAATATGTCACAATCTTCAAAAAGATCCCTTAGCTCGCCAGTTGGACCTTTGTCAGCTGGTAGATTGCCCCACACATACTAAAGGTCACAATTTGGACCTAATCTGGTCATCACAGCCATTAGCCACACAGATAAAAGTCGACCCCTGTATCTGGTCTGACCATTTCTTTGTCAGTTACTGGGTCCCGAGCAACAGTCAGCCATTGCAGTTACCACCCGCTTGGAGATTAACACGTGACTGGAAGAAAGTTAAAGCCAGTCATCTGGCCTTCGCCTTGGGCGCAGCCACTGGCATTAACCTCATCCTAGCAATCAGGCACTGGAGTACGATCAATTTACGGCGAGCCTTTGCTCTGCCTTTGATCAAATAGCGCCAGGGAGAAAGGTAAAAATTAGAGACCATGGTCATGGCGCTCCCTGGTTAATGAAAATCTCCGGGACCTGAGGAAAAAGCTCCGCCAAGCCAAGAGGAGGTGGCGGTTAAATTATAAACCAGAGGACCACAATTTATATAAAAATCCTATTCTCCTCCTATAAATCTGCCATCATGGAAAGGAAGGCCGAATTTTATGAGGGCAGAATTCAGCAGGCCACAAATAAGCAAAAAGAAACTTTTCAAATCTTGGAAGAGATCAGCCACAATACGGGGGCAAAATCATCAGCCCCCCCGATTGATTGTGACACCTTTCAGGCGTTCTTTCTTGATAAGGTTGATAAAATCCTTATGGAGATAGAAAACTCCTCAATTAGGCATGGCTTTACTCCGCAATCCGTAGCCCTTTCTTCCCTGGAAGGCCGCCTTGTGAAATTCCCCCCACTGGATGCTCAATCTCTCCTTCCTCTTGTGTGTTGGGTGAAATCAGGCTTACCAGCAGATCCATGCCCCCCAAGAATTTTCCAACTGGCTATTTCCAGTTTGGAAGGCCCTGATATATTGACATGTGTAAACGTGATTACTGTGTTAATTTAGCATGGGCTTTTTAGGAGTTTAAACGCCATTTTCCTTTCTGCTGCTTTTGCACACGACACATATCTACTGCTTTAGCTTTGAGCCTAGTAAAATGTTTTCGGTTCATGCGAGAATAATATGTTGTTGCACTGATATCAGTCTTGCTTGGCGAGCTGTGTCCGTACAGTGAGTGCTGGACCTTCAAGGATATCTCAACACAGTAGTTGTTATGAGCACTGATCTTCGCACGTTCCTAGACATAACATATATGCAGCTGCAGCCAAGTTCTGGCTTTAGGCGCGTTTTATATTGCTTTGCACAAGAACATACAAACACACTTGATGGTGCTTCGCATGCAGAGAGCTGGTTGCTGATGATGTGATCCCTTACCACTAGGATCTTGAGGTATGGGGCCGCTCTGCTAAAACCCACAAGAGACCTTCTTAGATATAATATAATATACTAGCTAGGGAGGGTGAGAATTAGGTTTTGTTAAACCCTATTCATTTTAGCATAATACTATGCTTTCACCGTTTGTGTTCCATGGACTAGTGACTATGCTGATTACTTTGTTTCTTATAATATGTTTGCTTGTATTGGCTAAGATACTGCGCTTGAGAGCACGGCATTAGTGAATAAACATTTCAAATGTGCACGTGTCCTCTTTTACTCCTTGTTCTGGATTTAAATGATTGTATAACGAAAGAGTGTTCATGTGTTCCACGTTACCTGAGGTGTACTAAGTTCATGTTCTGGTTCGTCTAAGCATTGGGAGTTTATAACGACCAATGAGGCACTGCAGTTAGTCTGTTATGGAGTTTGGGTACTAAGGTGAGTTTTGGCACACCCTAATTCACTGAGGTGCCAAGCCTCTATGCACAGTTCTGTCTGAGCACGGAATCCCTGTGACAGCCCAATCCTTAAGCTATTGATTTCCTCTCTGAAAACGGGATTCCTCCCGCCCACGCTGAAAGAGGCAAGAGTCATCCTCCTACTTAATAAAATGACAGTGCGGATGCCTCCGCCCTTAAAAACTACAGGCCAATTTCCCAGCTCCCGTACTTAGCCAAAGTGCTGGAACAACATGTCCTCAAAACACTTTCCATCTTTCTTGAGGAACACAGTCTATTACATCCTAGACAAGCTGGCTTTAGAGCCCATCATAGCACGGAGCTAGTGATGCTATCCGTTCTGGATGAGATGAGGGTCATGGCGGACAAGAAAGTATCAAGTGCCCTGATTTTATTAGATCTGTCAGCGGCATTCAATACGGTCAACCACAAAATCCTCTTGTCCCGTCTTGCTAATGTGGGTATATTGGGATCTGCATACCAATGGCTTGAATCCTTCTTGACCAACCGGACTCAGAGGGTAAAGTTAGGGGACCTGGTCTCGATCACCGGCCCCCTGGTTTGTGGTGTCCCGCAGGGCTCGGAACTGTCACCCTTGCTTTTTAATCTTTACCTTCAACCATTGGTGGAGATCTTGGCCAAATTGGACTGCCAGGTCTTCAATTATGCAGACGATACCCAGCTACTTGTACAGATCAACAACTCCAGTGCCTCTCAAGCACACGTACAAGAGGTGATGCGTTTTACAGCAAGCTGGATGACTGATAACTCTCTCAAAATAAATCCTGACAAGACAGAGATCTTGGCCGTTCCCTACATCAATAGTTCCTGGTGTGACCTGTTTGGGCCGCCGGAACTGGGAGTCATCCCTAATCCAGTTCCAGTGGTTAGAAGCCTGGGCACTAAAATCGACGCCGACCTCTCTTTGAACAATCAGGTGTCGGCGGTGGTTGGCACCTGTACAGGGATATTGAGGTATTTGCGAAAACTTGTTCCTCTCCTCACTACCAATTCCCTTAAGGTCATTGTTTCTGCCACCATTTTATCCCCATTGGGTTATGGGAATGCCCTTTACATTGGCCTCCCTTGGAAATTAACAAGGAGATTGCAGGTGGTGCAAAACGACACGGCACGTCTAATTTTTGACCAACCCAGACGGACTCATGCTTCCCCCCTGCTGGCTAAATTACACTGGCTACCCATCAGGCAATGAGCCTCGTTTAGGGGCCTCTGCATAGCCCACAAGGCTATCTACGGTCAAGCCCCAGCTTATATTAGGGATCGGGTGACGAGCTCAATTCCTGCTCGGTCCCTACGCTCTTCCGTAGCTTGTCGTTTGGTCAATCCCCGGTTTCACTTGGCCCGCAAAGGCGGTGTTGCCTTCTCCACCTTGATTCAATTGCTTTGGAATGACTTACCTGACAGTCTGTGTAAGGAACCTGCCCTCCTTCCTTTTAGGAAAAAACTTAAGACTATCTTGTTCACTGACCACGAAATAACCCATTCACTTTGGCCCCCACATTGACTGTTGTAATTCTTCCTTCTAGTAGCGCGAAGAGACCGGATGGTGAACCTGCGCTATACAAAAACTAACTAACATTAACAACCCGGAACTAATATCGGGAGAGCCCGAATAACATGGTAGGAAAATAGACATAGAAACAATGCCGTGCAGAATATCAGAGAGCCGAGAGTCACGTCAGATGCTTAAGGGCGTGTGAGCCGGGCGACATAGAAAAAATACTATCCATGGTGCACTTAAACATCTATAGTGAGGGAACCTCTACGTTGAGAATAAAATCGCAGATTACTTAGGGAAAATGGTAAAATGATACTGCTCAATGTGGTAAACTGAAATAATCATGAACTACTGGTAAATGACTACCAGGTCTTCAAATGTGAATGTGAATAAATAGTATCGGAGACTTAACTGGTGGTGATTCAAAAATAGAAAATAGAAAGAATAATCAAAATTAGAGTCAGGTAGTGTGAAAATACACAGCCAATGCCCATCACCTGGATGTAATTGAAAGTAGAAGATAGCATGTGCAGACACATTTTGACAGGAAATTGTCAACTGTGAGTTGATATGAACAAAAATATAAAAACATAGAATGACAATATGAATGAATATCACTATCATGGTTATTCACATGGTTATTCACAGAAAACATTGCATATCTACATGGTCATTGAGCCCAAATGGCACCATAGAATTCAGGTATTTAATCCAGAACACTTCTCTTTGGAGGAGTTGTTTTGCTTGATCTACTAATGGATATAAAAAACAGATTCTATGATTTGAAATCTCAGTTGAGAAATCATGTGCCTAGATTACTCCCAGTGTGTATCTAAGGGTGAGGTGGAGTTATGTTTTCTAATTCTGCTTTTGTATTCTGTAATTCTGATTTTGGTTTTTCTCTCGGTTTTTCCAACATAGGCTTTGCCACACGGGCACTTGATGCAATAAATGATTTTTTTTTAATTACAGTCATTAGTATGCCTTAAACTGATTTTTCTACTGGTGAGTGGATGAGTCTGAATATTGCCTATGATCACAATATTGCAATGAATGCAATTGTTGCACTTCATGGTTCCTTTATATTCTGTGTCAGATCTGGTTTTAGATGGGGCTGTAAGAAGTGATTGTAGATTGTTGCCGTGTGTATATGCATAGAGTGGTTTTTCCTCGAAGATGCCATTGAAGTCTGGTTCATGTTCTAACATCTCCCATCTTGAGTTGATGATTTTACTGATAGTGCTAGATGCTGTATAATATTTAGATTAAAAAAACATTCTTTTGTCTCATGGTTTGGATGTTGGTTGAAGCAAATCACAACGGGTGGTCTTCTTTGCTCCTGTAAGACATTCATCAAGCACGTCTTCTGGGTAACTTTAAAGCGTTCTAGGTATTCTTGTTCCTTTATCTCTAGAGTCGTAGGATTTGAGCAAATGCGACGCATTCGGATAAGTTGTGAATACAGCTGGTTCTTGAGCAGTTTTTTTTGGGCAGAACCTAGAAAAAGTGAGAGTACTATTCCTGTCGGTTGGTTTCTGATAGACAGCGGTTTCAAATTACAGTAGGTCAGGTGATTTAGAGATCAAAACATCTAGAAATTGGATGTTTTGCTGTTGGATATTGTATGAAAATTGTATCCGTGGGTCTACGGAATTCAGTTAATCAATCATCATCCTGTGTTGTATGCGTATTCTCTCGTCAAGTCACGTATTCTCTCATCACGTCTTTTCATCGAGAAGCTTTTCACGGCGCCTCCATGTGCAATCATATTTTTGCAGTCCCGCGGGTAAGATTTTTTCATTCTGCTACTTTTCTCTAATTATGGTTGCGCCATCACGCATTAGATGTAGGACTAAGGGTTCGTTTGTTTTGTGTTTTTCTTGCAGAATCGTTTACGATATCCATTTTGACACCGGTCATAGCTGTTTCATGTTTACTCACATAATTCTTCTAATTGGTGAGTCCCTTTGGATGTTCATCTTTATAAATACCTGGCTTATCTCAGTTCTCATATATACTGTATAGGATACAATGTCGTCATCATGTAGTCACTAGTGTATATTTTCACAGTGTGTCCTGTTAACAAGCCAACTGACCTGACCAACTACATATGTGTTGTGGGGAGTTTCACAATACATTTTTAGAGCATCTTGAAATCAGGTGATATTTGATGCATACACCCTCTGTTCTGGTGACAACGTATCAGGTTTTTCGGAAATATATATTTTTTCTCATACTTCACTGGGGTTACTTTATCTTGCTATTTCTCCATCACAAATTCAGCATGTGTTATTCACACTCTTCCTTTTATTGGTATGTTCCCAATAACCAGTAGTTGTGTTAAAAACGATCCTCCGGGATCTTCAGTTATAATGTTACACTGATTATGAGTAATGTAATTAATTTAATTTCTTAGGCTGTCCCGGACGAAGGGACCCTATGTAAAGTAGTAAATGCCTCCAATAAAGACAGGACACTGTTGTGTGTTGGTACACTGTATTTATTATCTTTCCCTCCAGAGAGCGCCGAGCCGGTGCAACAGTGCTGCCGAGACTCTGTAGTACCTTGTTGCATCTCGCCACGCGGTCCTGAGACCATACGTTGCCGTCACTCAACAGGGCCGCTCTGTCAAACACCTTCTTCACTTGCAGGGGTTTACTATATTTGCTATCCCCCTTCCTTTGCATCGTCGCCAACTTGACTCGCACCCATTCACCTTCCTCCAATCCGGTATCCTTCACGTTCCTCTTCTGTTGTAGCGCTTTGCGTAGACGGCTTGTGCCTTCTCCAAGTTTGCCTGAACCACCGCAGGGGACCATTTGCTCATTATGGTTTTCTCCTTCCACACTCGGTTGTCCTTTGTGAAAGGGTCACGTCCTCTCAAGATTTGGAAGGGACTATATCCAGTTCCTGTGGGGGTAATCCTGTACGCCCATATCATTTGCCATATTTCCTTCTCCCAGTCCTTGTTGTTAATATCGCAGCTTGCACGGATCCCATCACCACACGGTTGAACCACTCTACTAGTCCATTTCCTGCCGGGTGATAGATCGACGTGTGCTTGGAGAGGATACCATTTCTTTCCATGAAGTTGGTCCATTTGTCTAAGGTGAACTGACCATTGTCGCTTAGGATGGATTTAGGAATGCCCCCTCTCACAAATGTGTCGCTTAAAAACCTTAATATTGTCTCTGTGTCCATCACCTCTTCCACTTTCATCTCCGGCCATTTCGAGGATCTATCTACAAGGACACACACATACTTTTGAACGCCTTGTCCATCCAAAATGGGACCCAATATGTCGATGGACAACTCCTCCCATGGGTTCTGTGGGGGGTCAAACCTTCCCAGCGCTGGGCGCAATGGCTTGAGTGTCTTGTCTGCCCCCTGGCACTGTGGGCAATCTCTGGCATAACTTTCCACTCTTGGGTCCATACCTGGCCACCAGTAGCCTTGCTTGGTCCTTAGCTTCATCTTGCCTATCCCCAAATGTCCTTCGTGAAGTATCGCCAGTAGCTTAGGAACTATGTCAGCTGGGGTAATAACCTCAACCCCCCTGTACACAAACACTCCTTGATCGTCCACCGATAGTTCCACCCGGACTTCGTAGTACATCTTTAGATTCTCGCTGATGCGCCTTTTCTCTGGCCATCTTTGTACTATGCACAGTTTCACTTCCTGTATGGTTGGGTCCACATTGTATGCTTCTTTCCACTCCTGGTTGCTAATAACCTTCTCTTGGTCATCCGTCAGGGCTACCATCTCTTCCCCTCCTGCCTGGTCATCTTCTCCGGGTTCCATGGCCGCCGACCTGCTCAGATAGTCTGCTACTTTGTTCCGGCTGCCGGGGATGTACTCCACATCATATCTAAATTCCAGTAGCTTTAATGTAATTTTCGAGATCCTGGGGGTGGCACTCTCGTGCCCACTGGATGTTAGGACCTTCACTAAGGGCTTGTGATCTGTTTTTAATTGGAACCGTGTGCCCCACAAAAATTGTCTGAATCTTGTCATTGTCCACACCACAGCTAATATCTCCTTCTCAATGACGGTGTATTTTCTTTCTATGTCACTCACAGCGCGAGATGCAAAACTCAGTGTGTCCATTACTCCTTGTCCCCGATCTTGCATCAACACTGAGCCCAAACCTTTATCGCTGGCGTCCGTCGTGAGCACCGTCTTTCCCTGGGGATCGTATCCTTGCAAGGGTATAGCTCCTACCACCTCTTTCTTTATGCACTCAAATTCTCTTTGTGCTTCCACAGTCCAGCCGAACACTGAGCTCTCTCTTGTTAACTTCCTCATGTGGTGAATCTTTGTTGCGAAATGCTGCACGAATTTACTATAGTATTCGGCCATTCCTAAGAAGGACCGGACGTCTTCTTTGCTGGTGGGTGGTGGTGCTTCGCAGATCGCCTTCACATTGTCTGCCTTGGGGATGATCCCTTGCACTCCAATTTCGTGCCCTAAGTAGGTCACTGATTTCATGCCCAGGCAGCACCTCTCCCATTCCGCCGTGAGGCCTTTCTCTTCCAACACTTTCAGCACTTTGGTCAGTTTGGCGTCGTGGTCTAGTTTGTCTCTCCCCATCACTAGGATATCATCCTGGAAATACTGGATGCCGTCCACCTTCTTAAACAGCTGGTGCATCAATTTCTGAAATACTGCTGCCCCCGATGCTAGTCCGAACGGCATGCGTCGAAATTGGTAGCACCCGAAGGGGGTAATGAATGAAGTCAACCTCCTGCTCTCCGGGTGTAGTGCGATTTGATGTTATGCTGAGGTCAGATCAATGGTAAAGTACCACTTGACCCCTCTCGTCTTGGCCAACATCTCTTCGATTCTTGGTAAGGGAAACTTCTCTACCACAATATTCTTATTCAGCTCACGTAGGTCCACACATAGCCTGACCTTTCCGTTGGGTTTCATGACTAGTACCAGTGGCGCAGCCACTCTGCGCACGTGATTGGTTCAATGATTCCTCTTCTGTCTAGTCCTTGCAATTCTTCCTGTACCGCTTCCCTCACTGCCAGAGGTGCGTTTCTCACCTTGTGAGACACCGGTGTGGCGCCTGCCTTGAGGACAATTCTGCGTGCAAACTTCTCGAGCTTACCCACCATTCCTCCAAATACCTTGGGGTACTCTTCCTTCCACTTGTCCAGATTTGGCCACACCTCCGGCTCGGTGAGGAGGATCTGCTCCTTACCTCCAGGGTCCAGTTTGAAGCCTAGGTCGCCCTGGTCTAGCCATTAAAGCACTGATGGGCCCCTTTCGGAAATGTAAAATTTGCAGTTGGCTGAGCGTCCTCTGAATTCAAATCTTAACGGCCGGAATCCCAACATAGGTATGCGGTCTCCGTTGTACGTGACCGGCCTTATGTCTAGCCTCTCCAGCCCTGGACTCAGATGTGGCTCAATGGTTTCTCTCCATACCGTTCGCTGGACTATGGTGTAGGGCGAACCAGTGTCTGCCACAATGCTTATCGGTACTCCTCCAATCGTCATATCCAATACTGGTTTGGTTGACCTTTTGCTGTCTACGCTTAACACCTGGTCATAGATGCAGAGTACGGTGTCCTCCTCCTCCTGGTCATTCTCCTTCCCGACCTCCTGTCCTTGGTCGATGTACTTAACCATGCTTCTGGAGGACTTCCTGCGGCACACTTTCTCATAGTGCCCTACGATTCCACAGTACATACATTTGGCGCGAAACGCCGGACACTTCCTGTCGTGGGCTTCATGTGCCCAACTTCCACATCTGTAGCAGGTTTTCTTGCTTTCCTGGTGGTCCCGGATTCGCTTGCCACCTATTCGGTCCTTTCGGCGTGGCCCCCTTGCTTCTGCTGTCCTTGCGGGGCTCCTCTTCCCCTATTCTGTTCTGCTGCTGTCTCCCTTTTTGCCGCTTCCTCGCATCTTTGCGCCATTTCCGCTCTCTTGACAACTATCATTACTTCCTGCAATGTGGCGTCCCCGCTGGCCCACAGCTTGTCCTGCACAGCGGTGCTCATGGTGTGCATCACGATCTGATCCTTGATAAATTCATCCTGGAACGTGTCATATTTACACGTTGATGCCAACTTCCTTAACGCTGTCACGTACTCTTCCACTGACTCTCCTTGTTGTTGCTTTTGCTGCTGAAAGTTATACCTGTCAATCGAAACACACACCGTCGGTTTGTAATGTTCATTCAATTCCTCAATTGCGTGGGTATACACGTCATCATCAGTACTCGCTCGCTGTTTGGGTATCAGATTCTAGAAGATCCAGAGCCCCTCCGGGCCTAAATTGTGTAACAATATTCGCCTCTTTCTTTTACTTGAGAATTTTTCCTCGTTCTCATCTTCTAACACCTCTATGAAGTTGTCAATATAGTCTCTCCAATCCTCCCATCGCATGAGTGGTTCCCCTGGCTTAGGTAAGAATTGTACCGGGCCGTCGCTGATGCCGCTTGTGCACTCATCCTTTCGCGCTTTACCGTGGGTGAGGTGCCGCTGTGGCGTTTGGGGCTGCCTGGCGCACTATCTTCCTCTAGTTCCTCTGTTTTAGGCTGGGGGATCTCTGTATCTGCCCCTTCGCTCTTCCCATATATCGCCAGTGCTCCTGCCCTTGGTTGGCTGGTGTCAGCTGGTGTGGTGGGGTGTGTAGGGTCGTCCGCCCCTCTGCACGCTCTAAGTTGCTTCCCCCATGCTCCGACTGACTCCCCTTATGTGCCTGTAGGCTCTGCCGCGCTCCCTGGTGTCCACTTGCCTGTTTATGTAGCTGAGTACAGGCAGATCGCTCCTGTGGTGCCTATGGCTCGTGGATTCTGGCTGAGGCTTCTCTGCAGTTCTGTTCGATTTTTTTTCCGTTTTTTTTTTCCATTCAGGTCCTCATCTCGACCTTGTCGCCATTGTAAAGTAGTAAATGCCTCCAATAAAGACAGGACACTGTTGTGTGCTGGTACGCTGTATTTATTATCTTTCCCTCCAGAGAGCGCCGAGCCGGTGCAACAGTGCTGCCGAAACTGGTGCCGTTTTTGCCTTGCTGCGCGCGCATCCTAAAGATGGCCGGCGGCACGTCGCGTCATGACGAGCGTGCAACCACTGGAACGCCAACTCTACACCCTATAGTCCTGAAATGCATCAAGTCACACTCAATTTACAGATGAAGATTTGAAACTGATGTGCTCACATTTGTTTATCAAGTGTACATAACATATACATTATATATTGTTTAAACAGAAGAAGTTCATATGTTTTGTTTTCTTTTTTGAAGTTTACCAAAAATTTGTTTTATGTACATGAAAGTTCTATGCACATATTTGAAAATATACTGAAAGCAAAAGTATACGTTGACTTGTGATGAATTAACAATGATTTTGGTTTGCTAGATACACAACTTATGAACAGTGCACAGTACCTAGTAGGTTTTCCTGCCAATAATCTTTCCTTATTCAGTGTTTGGCAGATGGTATACTCAGTCACAAATGTGGTGAATATCTCATCCACCATATTACAAGTGCATTGAAGCCTATGGCTCTTTCATTATAGCCAGCAGGATATATTTTGACGGAGTATCCTAGCCATCAAATTCTCAAAAGTGCACTGGAGCTGGCTGCCCAGGCCCCAATTATTTTATTTATTTATTATTTGCGGTTTTATAACGCGCTTGAATCGACTCCTTCCGGAGTATCTCTGCTTCCAAAACACCAGAAGCATGATCAAGCAGTCAGGGCATAGCAAATTAGTTCTGAAACAAGAATGTTTTGAGCTTCTTCCTGAAGCTCAGATGTCCAGAACATTGCCTCAGCTCAAGGGGAAGCTTGTTCCATAGAGTCGGGCCAACTACAGATAAGGCCTTGCCACCTTGTCTGGCCCTGTGTCCTCACCCTAGTCGGATACATGTAAAGTAAACCATGATACAGCCAAAGTAACTGATGGTTAACTGTCAAATTAACGTTGCTTTGGTTCCATGTAACTTCACTCCTTCCGGTATTTTTCTCCCGGTATTTAGCTCTCCTACTCAGTTTTAGCATTACAAGATCTCCCTCCTCCTCGCATCTCTGTTAATAATTCATGAGGCATGCGTGTCACCATCTGACATTTCCCTCTCATGCACCACTATCTATTCGACGGATACTTTTGTAATATGTTTTTACATTTTTGCACACATCAGTGACTATTTTTTAAAAAAAGTGATTCATTTGTTCCTTGAAGTGCAAACCTGCTTCAGAATGTAGCAATATGACTTTATATTAATGAGGAGTAGACTCTGAGTGAGTACGAATACATTTACGTGGAATATTATCGTAGGTGGTTGTGTCGAGAGGTATCAGAAGACACCACGCACTGCACAGTGAAATCATATTAGGCTGGATGTGCACTTGTAATTCATGGAGATAGTTTATTGCGATTAGTTTTAAAATTGCATGGCCGACTTTCTACTAGAGAAAAAATGTCATAAGGGATTTAACACTGTGTCATTTGCTGGAAATGCATTGCTTCTCATCAGAGCATTTGTTATCATATTTTTTGTATGAAGCGGTACTGCTGACTTTCCAGAAACTTCTAGAAAGACATTGACAGTTCTCGTTTGTGACTATGTGGGGCTTGTTGAGCACAATCTGGGCTTTTGACATATGTGCTAGTTACCCCCTTTCTCCTTGGACTGCCAAGGTCTGGGTGACTGTGGGGCACAGAGTTTCCTGCCTTTTTGTAAAGCACAGTCCCAGCTTGGGCTGTTTCTACTCGTAGTCTCTTTTTTTCTGAATAAATGCCCTTTGTGTAACCACAGTAATTCAGAAATCTTTGTGCCATGAGGAGGGGCTGCCCTGTCATGTGAGGAGGCCCTGGGGATGGCTCCTGATTGGGTGGCCTGTATGGTTCTGAGTGCTGTTCAAACATATGCATAACAGGGAGATGTGCTTACATTAACTTATGTGATTGCCTAGAGAATGTCTATTTCGCGGTTTGCCGAACTCAATGGAATCCCACGGAGTTTTAGGTAAATCTGTGGAAATGTGTGTAGTAGAACTCTGAGAGCTGTACCTACCCCTAGTCTGTGGTTGCTGAGCTCTATTTGGTCTGAGTGGGTTTTTTCTGGAGAGCTCTGATTTCTGCACGTTTCCAGTTGCCCTGGAAAGCTCCACTGTGAAGGGCAGTGTTGATGATGGTGATGAGGTGGCAGTGGATCGAGCTCCTCCTTAGTTGAAGATGTGGTGGGGCCAGGGCCGATGGGGGCCAACAGAGTGGACTGTTCTCATGATTTCAGCTGTGTCTTCAGGAGTGAGGGGTTTCCAGTTCATGAATTGGTGGTACAAGTTGCTGCAGATGTTGAGGATTTTGTTGTGAAAGAATTTGTAGGGGTTGTTACAGAGGTCTTCCAAAGGGGTTGAATGAGGTGGTAGCAGCTGTGTGGTTGGGGATTTTTTTGATTATGTTAAAGAACTCTTTGTAGTTGTAGGAGCTGTTTTTGAATCTAAGAACTATGGCTGTTTTCCTTGTCTGATTGAGTTGGGTGTAGTATTTCCTGGGCGCTGACTTATAAGTGTATTCTAGCAGTGGTGTCTCAACTGGTTCTCAATTTTTTCTCCAGCTTTGGAGTTACTGAGGTCTTTGATGTACCAGCTGGCTCAGGAGTTGGTTCTTCAGTGTCTGATGTTCTTCGGGGGGCTAGTATGTCTGTGCTGGTAGTAATCTAATAAACTGAAAGGCTTTGTTGTCAGCATGCAGTTTGCCAGTTAGGGTTGGTTGATGGACAGTCAGGGTGTGATCTAGTAATAATAATAATCCACATTTGTAAAGCGCGAACAAACACCCGTAAGGGTCTCTAGGCACTGGGGGCCGTAGGGAAGATTAAGCAAGCTATTGCCCAGAGTCACAAGGTGCTGGGCTAATCTGCCGCCGGCACCGGGGATCGAACCGTGATCCCCAGATTCTGGAGTCAGTTGCCCTGGCAGCGGTGCCACACCACTTCATCCAGTCTGTGTCCTTTATCTTGTTTCAGCTACATCTGAGGTTGGAGGTCGTCTTGGCAGAGTGGGGTTGTAGTGTGTTAATGAAGAAGTCGATCATGGAGTGGTCTGTCGAGGTGAGCGGAGTGAGGTGGCGGAACTTGCTGGCTAAGAAGATCGAGGGTGTGACCTGCATTGTGGGTGCGGCCTTTAATGATCTGGGTGAGCCTTGGATTTCGAGGCTCTCAAGTAGGGCCATGGAGTTTGGACCTTTTCAGTCTTCAAGATGGAAGTTGAGGTTGCTGAGTAACAGTAATTCATTCGAGCTGATGGTGACAGGGATTATGAGGTCTGTAAGGAGATTGCTGAAGGTGGTGCATGGTCTGGGTGGTTTGTAAGCTAGGTTGCCTTTGATGGAGGTATTGTTGCTGATCTGAATTCAGAAGGGTATGTGTTTTAGGTATCCTCTTCAGTGGAGGTGGTGAAGGTGATTGGGTCTTTGTGTATGGTGATGAGTCCTCATCCTAGTTGTTCAGTCTGTCCTGACATGAGATCTTGAAGCCCAGTGGAATGGTTGTGGCGATAGTGGTTGCCAATGTGGGGTTTAGCTAGCTCTCTGTCAGGAGCAGATGTTTGGGTGTGCATCTCGGCAGTGTCCCACATCTCTGTGGTGTGTTTGCTGAGGAATCTGGTGTTGAGAAACATGCATGCCTGTTGGTGTGAGGCATATGTGGCACATGTAGAGTGTGTGTTGGTGCAGGTGAAATGGTAGTGAGTGCATGAAAAAGGTCCTACCATGGAACGGAATGAAGATTGGAAGCAACCGATGTGGCGACTACCAATGTTGAGTGTGTGCAGGCTGGTAGCTGTGAAGAAGTGGCATTAAATCAGACTAGTCGCTGGGCATAGTCCAGGTGTGGACAGGCACAGATGGGCTTGTTTTTGGCATGGTCATGCAGTGGTCGCTGTCAAGTAGGTCCTGGGAGAGGGCAGGACAGGGCAGAGTGAGGGGAAAGGGTGGGGCTGGGGAAGGGCGGGGACAGGATGCAGGGAAGGCACACGAGAAGATGCAGGTATGGAGTGGAGGAGACAGTAGGTGGAAAAGAATGGGAAGGAGTAAGCAGGAACAGGTCAGCGCTTGAGTAACAGGTGTGAAGAAAAAGTGGGCTCAAGAAAAGGAGAAAGAGTCACAGAGAGAGTGGAGAATGGAAAAACAGGCACAACGAGAGGGAGTGGAAAGTGAAAATGGGCACTAAGAGAGAGGGTGGAGAGTGGAAAATGGACTTAAAGAAAGAGAGTAGAGAGTGGAAAAACTGTCACAGAAATTATCTGAAGGAGGCACAAAGAGAGTGAGTGGAGAGTGTAAAAATGGACACAAAGAAGCCAAAAGCAAGACAGTGGAAATTGGAAAATGGGCCCAAAGAGGCTCAAAGAGACGAAGTGGAAATAGGAGAATGGGCACAGAGAAATTCATTATGGCCCACCTGTCTAGGCTCCCCCCCGGTCCCGAAAGATAACATCAAAAGCCTGGGGGTATGGCTGGACAGGAATCTGACCCTCAACACTCAGGCCACAAAGCTCTCCGCCACCTGCTTTGGACTTCTCCGGACTCTGAAGAAGGTTCTTCCCTTGCTCCCAATGGAGGCAAAACGAACAGCCATACAGGGCATAATACAATCACGCCTGGACTCAAATAACGCCCTTTATCTGGGAGCCCCAGAGTACACATTGAATAAACTACAATGGGTACAGAACTGTGCGGCCCGTACCCTACTGCAAATTCCACGCAGAACCCCAGTCAGAGAGGCACTGACAAGCCTTCACTGGCTGCCAGTACGAAAAAGAGTCACCTTCAAAGCAATGTGCATCGCCCACCAGGCCTTTTGGGACTCGGGCCCCAAAATCATGCATAGCCTAGTTAGCCACTATCATCCAGGCAGAGACCTACGCTCTAGTCAGGCATTTATGGCAACAGTCCCCAGAATTAAAAGGACTAGAGCAGGCGGAAGAATGTTCTCCTTCAACGCCTCAAAAATCTGGAACTCCCTTCCCCTTCACCTGAGATCAAATCCTAACCTTGCCTCCTTCCGCAAGCAACTTAAAACACATCTGTTCAAATCCCCGTAATCATTTCAGCCCCCTTCCCCTCCTCCCAGTTCTGCCAATCTCACTACACCCCTTCTGGTTCCTTAGCGCTTGGACGCCCCAGGGCAGCAACCGCGCTGTATAAATTCATTTTGATTTTCATTCATTTCAGAAAGAAAAAATGCGATAGAGAAGGGTGAGAGGATGGAACAGAGAACAAATAGAAGAAGGAGCCCAAGAAATAAGTGGGGCATTGAATCAGCCAGGCTGGGCCTAAAAGTGCCTTACACTGGTCGGGGGACCAGTCCAGGTAAGTGTAACAAAAGGGGAGGATGGACGGAGCGTTTGAGCAAATCAAACACTCACCCCCAGTTAACTGATCTGGGTTTAATCCATCACCATTCTTTAGCTCACTCAGCCACCCCAGTTCAGACATGGCCATATGCAAATCAGTCTTACCCTGTGCCTCATGGGAACAGTCCAGCCCGAACTGCCAAGCCATGTCTTCCCTGGACTGGAAACAAGCATCCTGGGACCGGTTTCGGATTCATAATCCTCATCAGCCAGGCTATCTTGAATCCAGTGGCCAAGTGAGCAAGGGACTCATGTCAGAGCATACCCTGACAACGTAGGGCGAACAAAGCGAAACAAAAAGGGATGATGGACGGAGCGTTTGAGCAAATCAAACACTCACCCCCAGTCAACTGATTTGGGTTTAATCCATCACCATTCTTTAGCTCACTCTGCCACCCCAGTCCAGACATGGCCATATGCAAATCAGTCTGACCCTGTGCCTCATGGAAACAGTCCAGCCCGAACTGCCAAGCCATGTCTTCCCTGGACTGGAAACAAGCATCCTGGGACCGGTTTCGGATTCATAATCCTCATCAGCCAGGCTATCTTGAATCCAGTGGCCAAGTGAGCAAGGGACTCATGTCTGAGCATACCCTCGCAACTTAGGGCGAACAAAGCGAAACAAAAGGGGATGATGGACGGAGCGTTTAAGCAAATCAAACACTCACCCCCAGTCAACTGATCTGGGTTTAATCCATCAACATTCTTTAGCTCACTCAGCCACCCCAGTTCAGACATGGCCATATGCAAATCAGTCTGACCCTGTGCCTCATGGGAACAGTCCAGCCCGAACTGCCAAGCCATGTCTTGCCTGGACTGGAACCAAGCATCCAGGGACCGGTTTCTGATTCATAATCCTCATCAGCCAGGCTATCTTGAATCCAGTGGCCAAGTGAGCAAGGGACTCACGTCTGGGCATACCCTGCCAACTTAGGGCGAACAAAGCGAAACAAATGGGGCTGATGGACGGAGCGTTTGAGCAAATCAAACACTCACCCCCAGTCAACTGATCTGGGTTTAATCCATCACCATTCTTTAGTTCACTCAGCCACCCCAGTTCAGACATGGCCATATGCAAATCAGTCCGACCCTGTGCCTCATGGGAACAGTCCTTCCCGAACTGCCAAGCCATGTCTTCCCTGGACAGGAAACAAGCATCCTGGGACCGGTTTCGGATTCATAATCCTCATCAGCCAGGCTATCTTGAATCCTGTGGCCAAGTGAGCAAGGGACTCACGTCTGAGCATACCCTGCCAACATAGGGCGAACAAGCGAAACAAAAGGGTATGATGGACGGAGCGTTTGAGCAAATCAAACACTCACCCCCAGTCAACTGATCTTGGTTTAATCCATCACCATTCTTTAGCTCACTTAGCCACCCCAGTTCAGACATGGCCATATGCAAATCAGTCTGACCCTGTGCCTCATGGGAACAGTCCAGCCCAAACTGCCAAGCCATGTCTTCCCTGGACTGGAACCAAGCATCCTGGGACCGGTTTCTGATTCATAATCCTCATCAGCCAGGCTATCTTGAATCCAGTGGCCAAGTGAGCAAGGGACTCACGTCTGAGCATACCCTGCCAACTTAGGACGAACAAAGCGAAACAAAAGGGGATGATGGACGGAGCGTTTGAGCAAATCAAACACTCACCCCCAGTCAACTGATCTGGGTTTAATCCATCACCATTCTTTATCTCACTCAGCCACCCCAGTTCAGACATGGCCATATGCAAATCAGTCTGACCCTGTGCCTCATGGGAACAGTCCAGCCCGAACTGCCAAGCCATGGCTTCCCTGGACAGGAAACAAGCATCCTGGGACCGGTTTCGGATTCATAATCCTCATCAGCCAGGCTATCTTGAATCCAGTGGCCAAGTGAGCAGGGGGCTCACGTCTGAGCATACCCTGCCAACATAGGGCGAACAAGCGAAACAAAAGGGTATGAGGGACGGAGCGTTTGAGCAAATCAAACACTCACCCCCAGTCAACTGATCTGGGTTTAATCCATCAGCATTCTTTAGCTCACTCAGCCACCCCAGTGTCGGGATTGCCAGTAGACCAAGAATATATAAATGCCACTAACCTTGTCCTTGTGACCAGTGGAGACGATGTCTGAAGATAGGCCCCCCAATTCCTCCTAGACACGAACCCCAACAAAGGAGTCTGTACACCCTCCCAAACTAGCTGTAGGTTCTGTGATTCCCTCAAGGTCTGGTCAAGAGAACGGCTGGGTACTAGGAAGGACGTCCTCACTGCATAAGAGGATGACAAAGCATAATATATTACGCCTGTTCTTTTCTGATTACCTATAGCTGAACAATCAACGTCTTGTCACTCCTTACCAGAAAGTCATACAGCCAGACAAGGTATTTCCTATCCCTTGTGTCCCAAAACAGAAATATAAAAATAACAAGGGAAAATTAGTCCAATTCAAATAGTCTGTATCTGGTACTGTGTATACCACAAATTGAGCAGTCTGTACTTGCTGCTGGAAAACGTGTAGAATCACAATGTCACCACAAGATTAAACACACCCAGGAATATCCTTTTCCAAGTGTGATAACCTTGTTAAAAAGACACAATGCTAATGTTCATAACTGTTCTTTTGGTGATTGTGATCACCGAATCGATAACAAAATTAACTGGAGCCACGGTGTCCAAAAGAAGAGTGAGCGTGATAACCAGGAACTGCGGCCAAAGGTCACCAACAGAACGAAGTAAACAAGGCAGCTCCCCCTGAATACTGCTAAAAGGATATTACACAGAGCGCGTCTTATCATCAGACAAGTTCAAAAGCAATAACCCTTCTCACTCCGCCGAATGCGATGTGAACGCAAAACAACGCGTTTACATTACACGGCAGCTTCTCTTTTCTAAATCTAAGCACAGGTGCAAGGCGAACGCGGAGGAGGCGAGCCCACACTCCTTCCGCTGAAATACCTGGCTCGATTTCAGTCTTAGAAATAAATGGTTGTCCAGAACTGCAACAGCTTCAATCTTCAAGCTGAAATCCGGCGGGGAACACCATCCGCCATTCCCACAGAAACAGGTTGATTGGCAAGCACCTTCCCAACATGAAGGAAGTGCTTTTGAAAGTTCCGCCCTGAGCCTCCGGGTGTCGTGTCCCTAGGCATGCGGGTTGCTGTAGTTTTATAGTAGTTTACCCTCATCTCATGTCGGACAGGAGAACAGCGGTGACCACAACAACGGTATGGTTGTAACCCCCTTTGACATCGAGATCGCTACAGAACCCCCTCTCGAGGACCGCCAACCCGGCAGTCGACCAGGCCTTCCCGGATGCAAAGCATGGAATTGATCCATCAGCTCCGGAATATGTAGGTTGTCCACAGGTTCCTAAGTCCTTTCCTCTGGGCCATAGCCTTTCCAATCCACCAGATACTGGACCCTTCCTCTAAACCAACCGGGAGTCAAGGATAGCCTGCACTTCATATTCTTCCTGTCCGTCCACCACAACAGGAAGGGGTTTCTCGGGCAATCTCACACAGGAAGGACAAAGCTGGAGCAGGGACACATGGAATACGGGGTGGATCTGCCAAGAACCAGGAAGGGAGAGTTTCATTGCTACAGGGTTGATGACCTTAACTATACTGTATGGACCCACATATTTAGGTTTCAATCTAGTAATCCCTTTGATATGGAGATTTTTAGTGGAGAGCCATACCTTATCCCCCACCCTGTAGTCCGGTTCCGGGGTTCTGTTCTTGTCGGCAAACCATTTCTGTGTGGACTGAGCATTGACAGATTGTGTTTTGCGGAGATAAGCACCGCTCGAACATGTGCATGATGTTCATGAATACTTGGCACAGGAGAGCGAACAGGTCAATCAAAAGGGAGAGCGTTGGGGTGGTAGTCCTAGAGACAAAAAAAGGTGAACCACCCAAAGTTGTGTGCACAGCATTATTATAGACGAATTCTGCCATCCATAACAAAGTAGTCCAGTCCCTATTGTTTTGAAGCGTGAAGCATCGGAGATACTGTTCCAACGTCTGGTTCAGACATTCGGTTTTACCATCAGTTTGGGGATGGTAACTGGAGGAGAGACGGGCATCAATATCCAACGTCTTACAGAGAGCCCTCCAGAATCGAGACGTGAACTGAGTCCCCCGGGTGACGTGTCCCTAGGCATGCTGGTTGCTGTAGTTTTCCAGTAGTTTACCCTCATCTCATGTCGGACAGGAGAACAGCGGTGACCACAACAACGGTATGGTTGTAACCCCCTTGACACCGAGACCACTACACCCAGTTCAGACAAGGCCATATGCAAATCAGTCTGACCCTTTGCCTCATGGGAACAGTCCAGTCGAACTGCCAAGCCATGTCTTCCCTGGACTGGAAAACAGCATCCTGGGACCGGTTTTGGATTCACATTCCTCATCAGCCAGGCTATCTTGAATCCAGTGGACAAGTGAGCAATGGCCTCACGTCTGAGCATACCCTGGCAACTTAGGGCTGGACTGTTCCCATGAGGCACAGGGTCGGACTGATTTGCATATAGCCATGTCTGAACTGGGGTGGCAGAGTGGGCTAAAGAACGGTGATGGATTAAACCCAGATCTTTTGACTGGCTGTGAATGCTTGATTGATTCAGATGCTCTGTCCATCACCACCCCCTTTTGTACCACTTTTGGCTGCCATAAGTGTGGCAGGGTATGCTCAGACGTGATTGCCTTGCTCACTTTGCCACTGGATTCAAGCAAGCTGGGCTGAAGATGGCTGGAATGCCAGAAACCGGTCCTCGGAAGCTTGTTTCCAGTCAAGGGAAGACATGGCTTGGCAGTTCGGGCTGGACTGTTCCCATGAGGCACAGGGTCAGACTGATTTGCATATAGCCATGTCTGAACTGGGGTGGCAGAGTGGGCTAAAGAACGGTGATAGATTAAACCCAGATCTTTTGACTGGGTGTGAGTGTTTGATTGATTCAGATGCTCCGTCCACCACCACCCCCTTTTGTACCGCTTTTGGCCGCCATAAGTGTGGCAGGGTATGCTCAGACGTGAGTCCCTTGCTCACTTTGCCACTGGATTCAAGCAAACCGGGCTGAAGACGGCTGGAATGCCAGAAACAGGTCCTCGGTAGCTTTATTTCCGGTCAAGGGAAGACATGGCTTGGCAGTTCGGGCTGGACTGTTCCCATGAGGCACAGGGTCAGACTGATTTGCATATAGCCATGTCTGGACTGGGGTGGCAGAGTGGGCTAAAGAACGGTGATGGATTAAACCCAGATCTTTTGACTGGGTGTGAGTGTTTGATTGATTCAGATGCTCCGTCCATCACCACCCCCTTTTGTACCGCTTTGGCAGCCATAAGTGTGGCAGGGTATGCTAAGACGTGAGTCCCTTGCTCATTTGGCACTGGATTCACGCAAGCCGGGCTGAAGACTGCTGGAATGCTAGAAACCAGTCCTAGGAAGCTTGTTTCCGGTCCAGGGAAGACATGGCTTGGCAGTTCGGGCTGGACTGTTCCAATGAGGCACAGGGTCATACTGATTTGCATATAGCCATGTCTAAACTGGGGTGGCAGAGTGGGCTAAAGAACGGTGATGGATTAAACCCAGATCTTTTGACTGGGTGTGAGTGTTTGATTGATTCAGATGCTCTGTCCATCACCACCCCCTTTTGTACCGCTTTTGGCAGCCATAAGTGTGGCAGGGTATGCTCAGACGTGAGTCCCTTGCTCACTTTGCCACTGGATTCACGCAAGCCGGGCTTGAAGACTGCAGGAATGCTAAAAACCAGTCCTCGGAAGCTTCTTTCCGGTCCAGGGAAGACTTGGCTTGGCAGTTCGGGCTGGACTGTTCCCATGAGGCACAGGGTCAGACTAATTTGTGTATAGCCATGTCTGAACTGGGGTGGCAGAGTGGGCTAAAGAACGGTGATGGATTAAACCCAAATCTTTTGACTGGGTGTGAGTGTTTGATTGATTCAGATGCTCCGTCCATCACCACCCCCTTTTGTACCGCTTTTGGCCGCCATAAGTGTGGCAGGGTATGATCAGACGTGAGTCCCTTGCTCACTTTGCCACTGGATTCAAGCAAACCGGGCTGAAGACGGCTGGAATGCCAGAAACCGGTCCTCGGAAGCTTGTTTCCGGTCAAGGGAAGACATGGCTTGGCAGTTCGGGCTGGACTGTTCCCATGAGGCACAGGGTCAGACTGATTTGCATATAGCCATGTCTGAACTGGGGTGGCAGAGTGGGCTAAAGAACAGTGATGGATTAAACCCAGATCTTTTGACTGGGTGTGAGTGTTTGATTGATTCAGATGCTCCGTCCATCACCACCCCCTTTTGTACCGCTTTTGGCAGCCATAAGTGTGGCAGGGTATGCTCAGACGTGAGTCCCTTGCTCACTTTTCCACTGGATTCAAGCAAGCCGGGCTGAAGACGGCTGGAATGCCAGAAACCGGTCCTCGAAAGCTTGTTTCCGGTCCAGGGAAGACATGGCTTGGCAATTCGGGCTGGACTGTTCCCATGAGGCACAGGGTCAGACTAATTTGTATATAGCCATGTCTGAACTGGGGTGGCAGAGTGGGCTAAAGAACGGTGATGGATTAAACCCAGATATTTTGACTGGGTGTGAGTGTTTGATTTATTCAGATGCTCCGTCCATCACCACCCCCTTTTGTACCGCGGTCCAGGTAAGTGGCAGCTGTAGCCTGGGCACTTGCTCAATGTGATTGCACAGAGGTCGCCATTAGGTTGGTCCTTGGATGGGGAGGGAGTGTGGGGGCTGGAGGGGGTACAAGGGAAGGGCGGGTGCTGGAGGCAAAAGAAGGCATGTGAGGAGATGCAGGTACGGAGCAGGGAGAGACAGGAGGTGGAAAAGCACAGGAGGAGAGACAGTTGGGTCTATGGGCCCAGACTGGATCTGCTATGTGTGTGTTATTTCTTCTCATCATGTGCCAAGAATAAGACACAAAACAGTGACCTTTAATGTACACAATGATAGAGCGAGAGATATAGAGAGAGAGAGAGAGAGAGAGAGAGACAGAGAGAGAGAGAGACAGAGAGAGAGAGAGAGAGAGAGAGAGAGAGAGACGGAGACAGAAATATACATTTGGCGGCTAAATTTCAAAATGGGAAACAAGATAACCTAGAAACAATACTTGTATCCCTGCTTGCCCAAATTGTGAGATACTAGGCAAACATTTTTTTTTTTGCAGAGTCTCCTTTTTTAATATCACAAATAAGCACACTTATAAATATTTGGGTTCAGGATGTGCACTGTACAAGCACCTAATATGTTTGATTTAAAAAACTATAATGTTACTCCATCTCTAGAAAGGATCTAGGGCACGTTTAGGGTTTACATTTCCACTGACTACCCTCTCAGTTTACTAAAGACATTGTTGTTGGGGGTGAGCCGTTATTGTTTCTAACTTTTTGTTTAAAAACTGTCACTTTCTATTCAGTGATATAATCTGATGCATTAAGGTGACACACTTCTGCATCTGAAAGAAATACACTTTTTTTATTTTGAAGAGACTGTAATATAGTTTTACATCATGTTTGTTGTATGATATACATGCCAAATGTTTTTATTATTTGGCTCATTCAAGACTGCTAGAGGGTCTGGCTTGCCTCTGTCTCAGTTGCCTATTAATTTGCTGGTGTGCCGACCTCTATTGTGACTCCGGTTTAGTACAAAGGGTCGTCACCCACTTGATAAATTGGTTTGTAAAAGGTGAGGACCGGAAACATGGAACCCTGCCTATATGCAGTGATATGGACTCTACCATCAAGGCTTCTCGTAGGAGAGACAACGAAGAGTGTGTGCAGTGAAAAATACAATTAAAATAAGTGATTCAAAGGCAGGGATTTGAGGATATTGTTTCGCACATGACCATAGTCATGAGTTCCCAGGGAGACCTACAAGGCCCAGGTGGGACAGGCACGGGTGTAACTTCAGAGGGGTATTTGGATTTGACATGTCCACAATGCATTCTTGGATTGGTATATTGGTTGGGGAGCCCTGGGGCAGGTCGGTTATATCTGTGTCAGTTTTTTTCCCATTCTCTTTCACTACGTGCTTTTAATTTCTTCATTTTTTGGAGTGTAAAGCTAAATATATAATGTGACTGGTTTACTAAAAATACTAAATCTGTACCCATAGAAGTAATTCTCGAATGGGTGCAAATTGTCTAGTTTTTGGGATTCAAAAACATTGACAGTAGGACACTTGGAAATCTGTGCCAGTCTCAGGTTTCCATGCATACTACTGGCAATCAAACACCAAAAAGGTGATGGGATGACTGCTTGCAAAAAGACCAACCCGTTGCAATCACTTAGGGTAGCATTTCAAACTATCATTTTTCAGCCACTGTGCCACTCAAGACAGAAGCTCACCTAGTGCATATCAGAACTGATTCTTTTCCTCATGGAAACAGTCCACCCTAACCATTGGTCAACTCACTCTTTCGAACTACAGCCCACTGCTTTTTTAGTTGGGAAAATTGAGATTTCCCCCTGGATCTTCCTGACTAAGCTACGCCCCTGGGCAGGAGGCAGGAAAGCACAGGAATAATGGGATTGAAGAAAAAGAAAGCACAAAAAAAAGGGAAAACAGGCACAAAGATAGAGAATTCAGAGCTGAAAAACGAGCTCAAAGAGAGAGAGTAGACAGTGAAAAATGGGACAAAGAGATAGAGTGGAGAGTGGAAAGCGGGCACATACAGACAGATTGGATAGTGGAAAAAAGTTACAAAAAAGGTCGAGGCAGCAAGGCCAGGTCCGAAAGGGTCTTAGACTGGTCAGAGGATCAGTCCAAATAAGTGGGAGCTGCATCACTTCCTGAGCACTGGATCTGATTTGCTGACTGATTTTAAGACTGTCTTTGGACTAAATCTTTTTTTTTATTCATTATTGTCTAGTTTATTTAGTGAATTTCCAACAATCCTCCAGATCATCGGATGACAAAGAAATAAAACCAGTCCAGTATGATTTTAGAATAGGAATACCTTCGGAGAAGCAATACTGAACAGCCCTATTGTTCTAACTTGGGTATGAATGGCTGACTGTAGAAAGCAAGCACTGGAATCTACCTTCCACAAATTAGATGCTTCTCAAGTGAGACCAGTCATTTGGCACGGAATTTGTTTTTCAAAACGGTTCTGCATGTTCCGTTAGAACGACTCCCAGTGGAGTTAATCCATGTGAAACAACAGCTATGACCACTAGATTTGAACCAAGCCTATTTTCAAACATAGCAGTTGCTGATTGGAAAGTATGTACAATATAATGTGCAAGGCACTCTTCCAGCGTTTGAGTCAACAGCTCATCAAAGCTTGAGCTGTCAACACCAATAAGAACCATTACTCAAAAGATGTCACCTTTCTTGGAATTGCTAGACCTACAAGAGCTGATCCACTTCATACACCAATCTCCTTCATCATTTCGTGCCAAATCCAAGGCAAATTGGCAAAACATAGAACATTCATATGTCATTTCAGGTGCCTCATCCTCAACGGCAGAGACTCCTGAAAATCATGGGGACTACATTACACTATCACGAACTGAAAAGACATGAACTACGTTTTTAAAATTATGAGGAGTGAGCCAAATGGCAGGTTGTACCGTTTCTATTCTTCTATTTATATTTTTGTTTTATTTTACACCCAGCCACACTAGCTACAGGCCAAATACTTTGTTTGGTTTGCTTTTTTATTCTCTATCAACCTGCATATATGTGTGGTCACTTTTATGCAATATTCCTATTCAATGATTAATATAATATTTAATGCCATTTTGTTCTCTTTTTCATGCTGTATTTTATTCAATTAACTCATATGTAAGTATTATGATTTTTTATATACATTTCATATTACAGATGTCTTTAAAATGCATCTATCTCAATTAACAATTCGGGGATGTAGCGTACACTGTGACAAGACCTGTTGAGTGCTCTTCTATTTGGAAGTCTGAAGTTTAAGACACTTGCAGAATTGTTAGACTTATATCTGCCTCCTGTCTAGCCTGACATATTTCTCTTGTTTTTATTATGGTCACTGCCATAACATTAGGGACACTTACAGTGAAAGTAGACAAGTTACAATTGTTTATTTATAGGGGCCAATCATCTACATGTAAACCAAGAACCTACACTTATTGCAATACATATTTCGTTTTTTTTGGGACTTTAGGTGTTGCCAAACCTATAAACATGAGAAAACATTGGCGATCAAGGACCATTATTTGGAGATGCTTTGCAATGGACTATCAAGCCAGAAGTGATGCCGGTTTGCTGCGACAAACCGACCAAATTAAGGGCTGCTCTGGGAGCGGTAAAGAGAAGTGACTTTCAGCCTAGTACTGCCTATCATACCCAGGCAAGTGATGTGATAGAGAATAGATAAACAGCTATTTTTTTACTAAGAGACTGTATTCTGTGCAATCCATCTAAATAAACTCAATGTATAGGCTTGCTCTTTTCTGCTTCTGCTAATATTTGGTGCCTAAAACTTGCAATAGGGTATAAGGATGATGGAAACTTGCAATCCATGTGTGAATGTTCATCTATTTTTTCACTGGTCATGACATGCGCTGCATCATTTATTTTCATATTTTATGCACTAGATGTGGTTTTAAAACTAAACAATTTAAAGTTTTGTCCTGTTCCTTAAGTGGTAATTTGAGTGTGTATTGATTCATGAAAGAGGGTTTGGATTCCCTGTGTGTCCGTGAAGTCATCAAATAAGACTAATCATGATCAATATTGCTTAATGGGTTGTGTATAGGTCGCAGTCCAACTAGATTTCTAATTTGTGTTGGTATATTGAACTAGGTCCTTCCACCATCAGGTTAGAAATTTAACCCCCAGTTTGTGACATGCTAAGTTGCTGTGCATTGTAGTGGTACAATGCCGCACAGACATATGCACTTTGATAAGTCAATCACATGCAGTACAGATGTACATTACCCTTAGGATACAGAATGGAGTGGTAGATTAGTGTCCCTTGGATACAGCGCAGTCTAACAGGTTTGGGTCATCATAAGGTTACAAATCAGTGTTGTGTGCTTGCGGCTCTTCATATAGTGTTTTGTGGTTGGGTTGGTATAACTAAGATTGAATGAAGTTGGCATATGCCTACAAGATGCTGTGTAGTGTTACTTATGGGTTAGTACATTAATTATTAACATATATGAATGTTTTTATTTTTTATTTAGATTTCCATAAATATGTTTTTGGAGATATAAATAAAAATAGAAAAGCACAATCCGATGAAAACCGGTCGGTGTGCAGAATGGTTCTGCACAAAGCAAATTAGTTGGAATTGTTGATTTAATCTGTGAGGAAGCACGCCTTTCTTGAATGTGTGTCCTATTTTTGAACCGCTGAAGATCCACTTTATCACACCACTGCTTCAGTATGAATATATTTTTTTAAAGTGCCTAAAATCTTGCATTTAGGTTAAATGTAATTTAGGCTGGATTTTCATAATAGTATTTTGGAGTGATTTCTTTCTGGAGCATACTCTGTGACCCATAGCAATAATTATTAAAATAAGCACATTTTTATATTCGTTTATATTCTCCTCGCAGGTCAGGACGCAATTGACTGCAAGGCATATTTTCCAGCAGTTCCTTATCTGTTTTGAATGGCCACATGAATTCTAAGTGTAAATAGACTTTTAGGCAATACACATATTTCTGCTTAGTAATTGTTATTCATTTTTGCAGGAGGGCTTTCAATAAAAGCTCGATTTTTATAAGTAATGTATTTGACCGTAAAAGTTCTTGTTTTTAAATATAACACTGCTAAATTTGTTTCAGGGTTTTCTACTGTCTACTGAATTGTCACATAATACATGCCTGCTGTTCCTTTCAAATGTCTTATTGAAAGTTCAAACCGTTTGTTCATGGATGTTTTCCATACTCATGCTATGATCGAGGACACCTTCTTCTCTTTTTTAACTTTTCTTTAAATTCGACATTACATATCATGGAATGTGTACAGCTTAAACCCAAAGGAAAAAAAACAGTGTTGCCCCAAGCCGCATTCTGCATCGGACTCTCTGGTGATACAAATTAAGGCCTCACAACTGCAGGCAAAACATCCACCTCTTTTGTCTGTGTTGACATTACCCCAAGTTGAGCTTGTGCGCATGGTCATTTTAAATACAATAGCATTTCTGATGCATGCAAAAGTAGTGTGTGCATACTTTATTTCAGTAAGAACTATCATCGAGCATGGATGGAAGTTAGGAAGTAAAATGGCTAACCAACAGATAGAAGTGTGGGGTAAGTTCTTGAAGACATCCCTGGCGTGCAGAAAATACCACCCCAGTCTAGAACATTTCTGCAGCTCTGTCTCGAGCTGCCGCAATAAAGACAGCTTCTGCTTTGTGGGCACACCTCTTCATAAAAGGTACATGGTGTAAGGATGGGGCCCTAGGCCCGCATGCTGGATGAAAGGACGACACAGGACACCAGTTAGATAGTACAACTATGGCCTCGAGCACGTAGGCTCGGCCTCTTTTATTTGCAGCGTCACCTGACCCAGTGACGTCTGTGGTGGGTGGGTGATCAGTGTAGTACAGGGCTGTAACAACTAGAGTGTGTCCTGGCAGGACACTACACATGGGTCAATCCAGGTCCATCCTCCTTTTTTGTCTTCCCTCAAGGGAAAGTAACTCCTAAAAATGTCATATGCCTCAGACAGCATCAAGTAGGAAGAGAAAATTACATTTTCCGATCTAGAGATGGAGACGCTGCGATAAGAGGTGATGAATGAAGAGTCCCTCCTCTGCCGGCTCATGGTAGTCAAGCTCACCCTCACATCACTGTGGCAGACCATCATTAAGAGGGCCAGTGCCAACGCAGTGTCCACCTACCCAAAACAGTCACTCAAGGCAGAAAATATGGGGACGTGGCTTGACGCTCAACGGAGATGGCTGTTTTTTACTGAGCTCCGTGACACTGGTGTGGACGCTCATTATTATGTGCTACAGGTGATTTTTTTAATTGCCCTTCAGCTCCGGAGAGCGTCGGAACAACTGAGGATTGTCAGGGAATATTTTCTTTTCTCATAGTACTTCATTTGAGGCTGTGATTCGAAGAGAACTGCGTTGCGATATTTTTCAAACAGTGGCTGTCTGTGCAATTCTCCACACAGAATGACGCATGGAAGCTGAATTTAATTACTAATCTCCTAGATGCTCAATTGATGCTGCCTAAGGTACTGTGCTACCCTATTTTTGATTGAAACTTCGCTGTGTTCATAATTGTAGAGGTGTGGTTAGACATACAGCAGATTTGACTGCATTCTCCTGGGCCCTGTGACACTGCCTGTTCAGTCACTCAATTGCTGTGCGCTATGGGTGTATTTTTTATCGCCCTTCAGCATCAGAGAATGGCGGAACAACTAAGGAAGCCTGGGATTTTTTGGTTTTCACGTGTTACCTATTTTGAGACTGCGAGACGAAAATGACTGCACCATGAGGTTTTCGAAAATGGCGGTCGTCAGTGCAATTTGCCACACAACGTGGCATATGGATGCTGAGTTTCATTATCAAAGCTCCTAAATGTTCATTTGAAAATGCCTACGGGATTGTTCTGCATTATTTCTACTTGACACAGTGCTGTGTTCATAGATATCAAGTATTGTCCATGGCTGCTTTCTCTTCATGGTTGGAGGCTTCAAAATGGTTACAACTGACTAAAACGGTGTCTCATACTGAGCTCTGCAATTGAATATCTATAATTTGGTATTGAGCCTGGTTGCAGTGCTATTGCTCATTCCATGTGAGGTAATATGGCCATGATAATATTCTGCTTTGGTGCTCCCTATTGATTTGTAGTCACAGCTGGAGGGATTTGGCTGGCAGCTGAAGAGTATAGTCTTCTCCCTGATCTTTAAGGTTATACATCGCCTTACCCACTCTTTCTAACCATACTAAGGTTATCTGGTTGTGATTTATACAATCTTATCTATTGGTGGAAGGCATGGGTGTGAATACCAAATACTGAGATTTTTACGGGGAATTGAAAGAGCTCCGAACAGGCCTCACCTACTCCAGAATTACCAGCTAAGGGTAGTCTTGAGTGTGCCTCAACGTTAGAAGCGATTTTACTTAAGCTCAATAGTGTTCATGATATTGCACAAAGTACCAATACGAGCAATGATTTACGTCAGGTCGAGGTGGCTGCAATTTGTAATGATCTTAAAACTCTTTCACTAAGTATTTCTACCACGGAAACAAGAATAAGTAGTGTGGAAGACTTTACAAATCAACAAGCGAAGCACATCCAAAATTTGGAGCACCCAATTACTTCACAAAGGAGAGATTTAACAGAATAGGAAGATTGGAATCGAAAAATTAATCTCTGTATTTTTTGATTACCGGAGGATTGTGAGGAGTCTGCTCCTTCAGTAATAGATTTTTTGCTTACTTGGATCCCAAATGCCCTGAATATTTCTTTCAATAAAGACTTTGGGATAGAGCGTGCTCACAGGGTCCCAACCTTTAAACCAAGAACAATCTTCTTACCAAGGCCTCTGATTTTTAAATCATTGCGCCATCAACACATGGATCAAATTCTGGCGAAAACGCGAAAGATCAAAACAATACAATGGGAAGGTCACAGAATATCTATTTCACAAGATCTTGCCAGAGACACAGTAATCCGTCGTAAAGGCTTCCTGAATCTACGCAAGAGGCTCACCGATATGAACATTTCATTCTCGTTTTCTGGTCCCTCAGGATTTCAGATTACTTTCAAAGGTCGTCCACAGATCATTTGTGAACCCTCAGATCTTTCCACATTCTCGGATAATCTATTTAAATCTCCGATCGATTCAGATTCTCCTACTGGTCCTTCTCACCCCTACTGATTTGCATGTATTGACCTGGTCTGGTTTTAATGTTCTTTCACTTATCTAATACACAGGCTAGCTCTATCTTCTTTGATTTGCCCACAGTTTTTGTAGTTTTTGCTGGTTTTTGAACTCACTCTACAATGGGTGGTAATTTCATTGATGTTTTGCCCATTCTAGATTAGTCATATTCTATTAATTGGCATTTTTCTTTAATATCCTCTGTACTATATTTAGTTACACTTTGGTTCACATCCTTACAGTTTTGTTATGTACAATGCTGGTATCGATATGCTTTTCAGGTATGCTATTTTAACTATATGAGTGTATGTATACATTTATTTTTCTATTCACCTTTAGTTCCCTTTTTTTAAATTCCTTTGCTATAGCTAGGTATTTGATTCTTTTTTCTATTCTCTTACTTGACTTTTTATTCTAATTCGGACATCACTTCTTTCTTTGTACAGTGCTCTTTTCTAGGTGGCATCTATATATATGTGTTATATTATCTCATGGTCTCTGATTCCCACTGATATGAAAATTGTATAATTCTTATAGTTATGATGTTTAACTTATGAAATAACATCTTATGGTAGTTATTCTATTTAGATCTTATCTAATTGTTCTAATGGGTGCGGAGTCTAAATATTGAGTTTTATATCTCGACCTACAAAAACTATCGAGTTGGAAAAATCGAAGGTATAGAATATCGAGGTCAAGAATATAGTTGGACAGAATATCGACCTTAAGTTAAGTAATATTGATTTTTTTTATATCGATGTAAGTAATATCGGAGTTAGTAATATCGATAGCATATATATCGATGTAACTAATCTCGATGTTACTAATATCGATATTTGTATTATTGTAATGTATTTTATTATGTATGCGTAAAATGTTTTTGTTAAGTATTTTAATTGTTTTAAATTATATGTGTACTATGTTTATATATTAATAATGTTATTTTTAAGTAAATTTTATGTTTTAGTAATGGAGCAGGTTGTGGGTTTATAGGGGAATAGGGTGGGAAGTAATTTAAATGTACTAAATTAATTATTAATTTTTAGGAATTATAAATTAATTTTAATTATTTTTGTTTTTATTTCTGTAGCGGGTTGTGGGTTGGGTAGATATTTATTTTATTGATAATTAATTATTATTTGGCAATTCATTATTTTAATTGATAATTATTTTTTGTAATTGGTAATTTATATTTTTAATTGGTAAAAAATTGTTGTATTTGGTAATTAATGTTTTTAATTGTTAATTCGTTTTTAAATTGGTAACTAATTTTTTAATTGGTAAATAATTTAGTTAATTGGCGATTAATATTTTTAATTGGTAATTAAATCTTATTAATTGGAAATTATTTTTAATTAATTAGTAATCATTGTTTAATAAATAGTAATATTTGGTATGAAAAATAGGTTTGTTGTTTATTAATTTTTCACTGTGAATTCATTTTAAATAATTAATATTTTTTTGTAATGGAAATATTTTATTGTTTAATATTTATTATTTGGTGACTAATATTTATTAATTAATATTTATTGGTATTTATTGTTAATTTATTGTTAATTAATTATTCAATTGTAATTGCTGTTAATATTTATTAATTGTCTGTAAATGATATAGATTTATTTAAAAATGTAATTATTCATTATTTTAAATACAATAATTATTTATAAATATGTTAAATTGAAATTCTACACTATCCAGTGTTTTCCTCACTGTTTCACTCCCTAGAGTTGGAATAGTAATTTTTACCCGTACTCTATCAAACGCTTTCCCTACTGTAGCACCCTCTGGAGTTGGAATAACATTTTTTACCCCTAAGCTATCCAATGCTTTCCCTACTGTTGCACCCTCTGGAGTTGGAATAGTAATTTTTACCCCTACTCTATCCAACGCTTTCCCTACTGTTGCACCCTCTGGAGTTGGAATAGTAACTTTTACCCCTACGCTATCCAACACTTTCCCTACTGTTACACCCTCTGGAGTTGGAATAGTAATTTTTACCCCTATGCTATCCAACGCTTTCCCTACTGTTTCCCCCTCTGGAGTTGATATAGTTATTTTTACCTCTACACTATCTAACGCTTTCCCTACTGTAGCACTCTTTGGAGTTGGAATAGTAATTTTTACCCCTATGCTATCCAATGCTTTCCCTACTGTTACACCCTCTGGAGTTGGAATAGTAATTTCTACCCCTACACTATCCAACGCTCTCCCTACTGTTACACCCTCTGGAGTTGGAATAATAATTTTTACCACTACGCTATCCAATGCTTTCCCTACTGTTCCACCCTCTGGAGTTGGAATAGTAATTTTTATCCCTGGGCTATCCAACGCTTTCCCTACTGTTACACCCTCTGGAGTTAGAATAGTAATTTTTACCCCTACGCTATGCAACACTTTCTCTACTGTTACACCCTCTGGACTTGGAATAGTAATTTCTACCCCTACACTATGCAACGCTTTCCCTACTGTTGCCCCCTCTGGAGTTGGAATTGTAATTTTTACCTCTACGCTATCCAAGCCTTTCCCTATTATAGCACTCTTTGGAGTTGGAATAGTAATTTTTACCCCTACGCTATCCAACGCTTTCCCTACTGTAGCACCCCCTGGAGTTGGAATAGTAATTTTTAACCATACGCTATCCAATGTTTTCCCTACTGTTGACCACTCTGGAGTTGGAATAGTAATTTTCATCTCTACGCTATCCAACGCTTTCCCTACTATAGCACTCTTTGGAGTTGGAATAGTAATTTTTACCCCTACGCTATTCAACGCTTTCCCTGCTGTAGCACCCCCTGGAGTTGGAATAGTAATTTTTAACCTTACGCTATCCAATGTTTTCCCTACTGTTGACCACTCTGGAGTTGGAATAGTAATTTTCATCTCTACGCTATCCAACGCTTTCTCTACTATTGCCCCCTCTGGAGTTGGAATAGTAACTTTTTACCCCTACGCTATCCAGCGCTTTCCCTACTATAACACCCAATGTAGTCCTTACTGTAGTTTTTTTTTACTTTGAATAGTACTTTTATTTATTTAGCTATTAAATATTTGTATTATTATTTTTGATAATGTAGTATAAAAATAATTTTGAAAATATTGAAAGTATATTTAATTTTTTAATGTATTAAATATAATTATTTACTTAATATTGATGTTATTGTTTCATGTTTAGATGTATTTGTAATTTATAATATTGTTTAATAATGTATGAGTTATAAAAATAATTAATAAAAAGTATTATTAAGTAAGTATATATTATATATTTTATGTATATGTTAATTAATGTTATATTATTGTATAGGTATTATTTATTAATTTTAAACATTATTACATATTTCTAACTATGTTTTATTTGGTTTATAAGTATTATTTACTTTATTTTACACTTTTTTTAATTACAAAAAAAACAATATTTATTATTACGATATTTTTCAAATTGATATTTTGTTCGACATTTTTGTACTTACCATGTTGTAGATAGGATGTTGATATTCTTGCCTTCGATATTCCAGCGTCGATTTTTCTGTAGGTGGATATTTTGTCCGTCGATATTCTGTCAGTGATTCGTTCTAATGGAATGGTATTATTCATAATATTTTTAATCCACAACTTTGAAGTTGGTCATTTACATTATATATTATGCATTCCATTTTAGATCTTATTTGAATGAATTCCTTGGATGAATTTGTAATAAGCATAGATTGATATTTATGTCCTTTACTGTCTTGTTCGATTTACTTATGGATAAAGGGTTATGCAACTCTGTTTTGTATTTATCTCTATTGGAATTTATATCCCTATCTGGTGTGTATGATTGTATGTCTGAATCTATTTTTCTTTTGACCTATCTTTTTCTCTCTCTAATCCCTTTGTGATAGGTAAGTATTTTATCCTTTATCATTTTATTCTTTTCTCTTCCCTTTATTCTACTTCCACTTTGACCTTTATTCCACCTCCTATTTGACTCCTTTCCTTATTCAGGGCTCTTTCTTGATGGTAATTTATATGCATAAGATATACAATTTAATGATATCACTGACTTGAATTAATTTACTCTTTTTTCAACTTAGCTTTTTTAAGCATATCCAATCTGAATGATATGCTGTTATAGTCATGATAGTTTGCTTAGGTAATGTTATCTTGTGATAGATTTTCTATTTACATTCAATTCTTCTCTAATATTTGCTCTAACTGAATGATACTGTCCATGATCTTTTTATTCCACAATTTACAGATGGATGTTTATTGTATATATTGTGTGTACCCTCTTTAGATCTTATTTATATGAACTTATAGATGGGATTATATTATCTTCTGCTGCTATTTATCTGCTACTACAGTCTTGTTTTACTTGCTTGTGAATATTATCATTTTCAAAATGTTTAATGTTCTCAAAATGTTCAAATGTGTCCAAGTGTCTTATATTTATTCAGTCTTACATTATTCATTGCTATTAATAAGAGTTATAGGTAATATAGTATGGAACGGAAATATAGTTTTTCAGCTCTGCTGCTTTTTTATCTTTGAGCTGTCTACACCATCATTGATAGCCTCTGTTGTTGCTCCTCCACGTTGTCCCTACATGCAATCTGTCTCTTACAGACATCCCCTGGTGGGGTTGAACTTTGATGTTGCTCCATTTATTTTTGGCGCACATCTGCTCTTTATCTTCTTCCTCCCATTCCTCACTCCTTTCCTTTTTCTCTACCTTAATTTTGAGACATCTGCTTCATTTTATTTTGAAATATATGCTTTATTTCCTTTGATTTTTAATTATATTTTGATAGCCCTTGTACTCTTTTATCAGAAGCACTTACTCTTAATGTTCCTTGCATATCTATGACTGGTCTAAATGTAGTTTCTTTTAATGTTAGGGGTATGAATCATTCTGTTAAAGGGGCCAAGATTTTAGACTATTGTAAGAGTTTATCTGATGACGTGGTCGTTCTTCAGAAGAGTAAGATAGGTGTTAAAGAAGCTTTTCTTATGAGGAAAGGTTGGGTGCTCGATATTACTTGCTCCGAGGCTTCTGAGAAAAAGAAGGGGGTTGTACCCTTATTTCTAAAAGTTCTGGTTTCTTTATAGTTACAGCTGAACATGATATCAGTGGCAGATGGTCGCTAACATGCCTGACTAATGGTATGGACGATCTATACATTATGAATTTATATGCTCCAAACATTGAAGATCCACTTTTTTGGTGAGCGGTAAACAATACCCACTGATATTCCACAAAACTCAAGAACAATTGTTGGAGGTGATTTTAATCTTCCTCCTGATCCTATTTTGGATAGACATTCAGCCTTTAAGATTTCAACCTCCTTGGGCGCACAAACATAAGCTTAAAATGTGCTTGTCTCACCATCTTGATGAAGCCTGTAGATTACATAATCCTACGGGAAATGATTCCACATTTTTCTCTTCCCCACATTCTAGTTTCTCTCGTATTGATTATCTTCTGGTCAACGCCTCTCTTCTTTTTTTTATTTTTTTATTTTTTTATCGGTTCAGTTCAAGACCGATATCTTTTCATATTCATAATACAGTTATGCAGTTATACACTTCCAAAAGACAGGGGGAAACAATAGAAACTATATAGATAAATAAAAACAGTACAATAAGTGAGTATTACCAAATATAAAAAAATATTGGTATTACGCTACAGTGTAGACCTTCATTGGTCTAGATTTATGCAAACATCATTCCTCAACCCCCATATGATCAATCATCGCCTGCCAAACCTTGATCCCCCTTTGCTTTTTCTTAATTGACTTAGTACAATATAGGTTGTACTCCAAATAGAACACATTGTAAAATTTTGCTCTCCACATCTCATAAGCTGGAGCTTCCGGTTTTAACCACATTGAGGCAATGCAAAGGCGAGCCACTGCCATCACCATGAATAGCAAGTATCTATACTTGCGATACGATAAGAACACATCCAAGTCACTAGATAAACCAAAGATAATCATTTCCCTGGAGATTATGACATCAGCTTTTAACACATTTGAGAGAAATTGTACAATGCATGTGAAAAATTAATTTAGCGCACTACAATCAGCAAATATATGAAGAATGTCAGCCATGTTAGTTTGGCATCTAAAACATTTCCCATTATAACTGTTGCCCCACTTTGCCATTTTTGCAGGAGTATGGTAAAGATTAAATACAGTTTTGTAGTGCTGAGAACGTAAATTCGCCGATAGAATAATATCGGCCGCGGTATTAATAGACTCTTGTAAGGGTACAGAGCTAGTAGCTAGCCTCATCGACCATTTGGACTCCTGCAGCACAAGGTCATCCTGATGTAATTCGAGTAGATAGTTATATATAATACCGATCCGTGTCGGTTTATTAAATATTGTCAATAGACCATTAGGCAGGATAGATATTGAATTTAAGTGTTTGAAAATAAAGTCTCGTAACTGCAAATACTTTAAAAAATCATTCTGTTGGATTGCATAGGTGTCTTTAAGCTCTTGAAAAGATGACATTACACCGTCTTTAAACAACGAACCAACCGCTTTTAAGCCTTTTTCACCCCAAATTTGCATTCTATAATCCCAGAATATAGATGGTAGCAATTCCAGGGAGTCGCAAGGAGTATGATAGTTAATGCGACGCAACTGCATAATTTTGCTAATCATACGCCAACCCTTAAAAGCAGTGAACACCAACTTAAATTTGGTTCTCTTGTAGTAGCTAGGTTCGTAAAAACAAAGAAGCATCTGTCGTGCTTGTGGGCCAAGTAATAAATAAAAAATATCAGGGTCCTCAAATTGAGGTGGGTCATTTCCATTTACAGCAAACTTAATATTCTGTAGCAAACAAGACAAATAATATAATACAAAGTTTGGGACGCCCCAGCCTCCCCTCAACATAGGAAGTGTCATGAATTTAGATGCCCGACGTGGGGATTTCCATCCCCATATGAATCTTTCAACCGTTGCTTGAAGTTTCCGCACTTCTAGGGGTGGTACCTCAAGTGGAACTGACCTAAAGAAATACAGTACTTTAGGAAGTATGGACATTTTAAGCACATTGCGTCGTCCCACCATCGATAAATGTAAACATTCAAGTTTCTCTAGTTGTTGTTTTATTGATCGTATAATATCGGTCCAATTGACCATAACCAGATCATGAAGGGATAGTCTGATTTTAATACCAAGGTACTTGGCTTCTGGGGTCACTCGACTATCATTAGGGCATAATCCTGACGTGCATACAATTTGTGTTTTTAAGATATTGAGTTTATACCCTGCTACCCGACCAAACTCTTTTGTTATAGCTTCAATCTCGGGAACTGCGGCTTCCGGGTCTGATGTTACAACTGCAATGTCGTCTGCATATGCTAGCACACGCATGCTGCCCCCCGGAAGCATCATAGATGGTATATGTGGTGATGTAGTTAACGCCTGTAGCAGTGGATCAATGTATATAGCGAATAAGAGTGGTGAACAGGGACAGCCCTGACGTGTACCACGACTAATATTTACATACCCTGAAAGCTGCCCTGACATAGAGATCTGTGCCCTTGGATGCCTATACATAACCTGGATGGCCTGCAGATAAGGAGGTCCAAACCCCACTTTAGTCATGACAGCCCATAAATACGGCCATGAAACGCGATCAAACGCCTTTTCTGCGTCTAAAAATACTAAACCTATATTCTTATGCGTCGTCTCGGCGTAGTCCAGGGCTGCAATGACTCGACAAACGTGATTAGTTGTATCCCGACCAGGTAGAAATCCATGCTGTTGATTAGAAACAACTCCAGGGACCACACAGATCAGCCGGTCCGCAAGAATTTTAGAATAGACTTTGACATCAACATTAATAAGCGATATAGGCCGATATGAACCAGGCAGATATGAGGGCTTATCTTTTTTCTTAAAAACCGCTATAGTAGCGTCGTCCCATGATGGCGGTGGATGTCCTGACTGGGCAGCTATAAATGTCTCTAGCATGTCATTTTTAATGATTGGTAACAGTTTAAGATATAACTCTAATGGCAGTTTATCAGGGCCCGAAGCTTTGCCCAAAGCTAGACTTTTAATGGCTGTCTCAAGTTCTAGCATCATGATTGGAGCTTCCAATTCCTCTCTTTGAGTATCCTCCACAGCATGTCCCGTATAGCAACTGTTGACAAACTGCTCTATTAACTCTGGGGAGGCATTGTCTTGAGTGTAAAGCTCGGTATAGAATTCTTGGAAAACTCTCATGATGCCTTCAGGTGTCTCTATCCTCAAACCATGTCTATTTTCAATAGAGGATATATATTGCATCGTCTGTCTTTGTCGCATTCTTTGAGCAAGACACCTCCCCACCATCTCACCATACTCATACCTTTCGGCCTTATACAATTTATATTGAGAAGCAATTTTCTGGCTCCAGACCCCCGTAATTTTCGCCTTGCATTTCGCCACATTATCTTGAGTATTACAGCAGTCCTGTCCTCTCCTTATATCACCAATCAAATCACATTCTGCGTTGACCAGGTCTTGCAGTAGCTGTTTCATTACTTCCTTTTCCTTACGTTGCATTGCCCAGCCATACTGCATGTCTCACCACACAGCCCCGCTTTAAAGCAGTCCCATACCATTGCACTAGTTGTGGATCCTCTATTAATATCGAAAAACTGTTGGGACCATTCTAACATTTGAGAGACATACAGCGTATCTACCAAAAGTTTCTTATTAAATGTGAAAGGTCTTTGCATGCGAGGTAAGCTAGATATTAACATATCCAACACTACGGGTGCGTGGTCTGATGTGATACATGGTATTAAGGACATCCGAGCACCTACTATCAAGTCTCGTGTTGAAAAAATATAATCGAGCCGAACAAATTTTTTTATGTGGGGAAGAAAAAAAAGTATAACCAGGGTCTAGTGGATTTGAAAGTTGCCAGCATTCTACCAAGCCATGTTGGAGCAATAGTTGTCTTAGCCCCCTAAATACCTTCGGTTTTCGACCCCTATAGTCTTTAAAGGTTGGGTCCCAAGTATTTATATCACCATGGATATTGAAATCTCCCATTACCAACACGGGGGTACGCCAGAGTGCTAATTCAACATTCAGAAATTCGAGTATAGCAGAGTCGTCACTATTTGAGCCGTATACAGTACATATTGTCACAGGAGTATTCCCTATCACACATTCACAAATTGCCCAGCGGCCCATATTATCAGCTTTAACTCTTGTAGTTGCAATAGCTGATTGGCGCCCCAAAATAGCAACACCCCGGTTCATAGTAGACTGTTGTGATACAACTAGAACAGTATACCCCAATTCGTTCAACACTTTACGATTTCCCCATGATATGTGTGTCTCCTGGAGACAAATAATGTCTGGTTGTATCAAACGTATTTCGTGCATCACTTTCATACGTTTTACCACATTATTCAACCCACAGACGTTAAAGGAACATATTCGAAAATTTGTACCAGCCATTTTCTTTACTTAAAGCAGTAAATAATAGCCATCCCTTAAAACCAGAGCATTTCACCTCAATATCTCTCTCATCTTGTCGGTCTTGAACTGAGTTTTTCCCCTTTTTTACCCCCCACCACCGTGCACCCTCCCCCCACCCACCAGTCCCCAAAGCACCCCCTCCCCCACCCCAGTGACCCTCCCCCAACAATGAGGCAGTAGGTCCTATTGCCCCTTGATGTGTGTGAGAGTACCTCCAGTGGCTGTGGAGATCATTATCGAAAATAGAAACAGAAAACCTTGAGATTCCGAAATATAGAAAAAAATAATCACATAGTAATCCAGTCTATGTCATCTCAGGGTAATGAGTTCAGATATTCTTTGGCTGAAACTTCCGTCGTGAAGAATCTATTTTGCCCTTTATAAATCGTTTTCAAAGTAGCAGGTTGCAAAAGGTACACTTGCACCTCTTTTGCTTGAAATGCAGGAATTAATTGGCGAAGTCGCCACCGGTCCTCAACTGTAGCATGACAATAATCAGGGCGGACGAAAAATTCCACCCCCAAACCCGATCTCTTTTTGTCTGGTCGTGCAAGATCATAAAGTAGCTGTCTAGCCAAGAAGTTATTTAAGGAAATTAAAATAGCCCGTGGATATCGAGCACCTTGGTTCGCTCGTGCTGGTTGTGACCGAAATGGAAAACGGTGAGCCCGTTGGATTTCTTGCGCCCATTGCCTTTCCTTGACTTCAGGAAATGCATCATTAAATAAATCTATAACAAATTGATGCACATCTTGGCCTTCACGGCCCTCGGGCACACCCAAAATGCGTAAATTATTACGCCGTAGCCTATTTTCTAGGTCAGTCAGCTTTGAGTTAACAACGGACTTTTGAGCCTTGATTTCCTTAATATCACTTTGGTTTTGAGCCATTTGATCTTCAAGTGCAGAGATGCGTCCTTCTGCTTCAATCATTCTGTCCGTAAAGTCATTACAGGATTTTGCTAGACGGTGGACAGTATTCTGTAGCTTTTTGCAGGCATTATGAGTTTTTTGATGATCCGCTTTAGCCTCTACACGTTGATCAGAAATGGCCTTCAATACTACATCCAATGCCTCCTGTGCCGTTGCGCCCATATTATATACCGCTCCACCAGGTTGATCAGCATTGGGATTGGGATTATTCTCAATTAATGCCCATTCAGGAATTTCCGTAGATCCAGGATGACCACCATTATCATTAACCTTGTTGCCAGCAGTCAGGTCTGCCCAATTCATGTTCCCTTGCTCGACGGCAGTAAGATCGAGAGATAATTTCCCAGTGTTTTCGCCATCGTCCTCCAGGTCTCGCTCCTCTTCCTCCTCCTCTTCCTCTATCTCCTCTGAGGCGTAGGAGTGCTCTGAATGTTCAGATAATGAATAATATTCACTATCCTTGCAGCCAATAAGATCCCCCTCTCCGGAGTCAGCTTTATTTACTGTGGTAGAAGTCGGTGTGGGGGTAGATATTAGAATGGTAGTATGGTTGGAAGCACCTTGTATGGACTTAGGGGAGACTACCAAATCTGATAATGCCTCCGTCAGGGTAGTATCTACCACATTCTCAATATTCTCGATATTCTCTTTAAGTTCTATACCCTTGGTGTTCTCCTTTTGAGGCTTGGTCTTATTTTCTGTATCAGATGTGGGCTCTTTTGTTTCTACATTAGCAGGAATATCATTCTCAGAGGGGGCTACTGACTCAACAGCAGGAATTGCAGAGACCGATGCTACGGTCGTTATTTTTGATGTTGTCGTTTTGCCCCTAAGTTGAAACATTTGCGTGATCTTTGGAGTCCCAGCTTGGAATCCATCAGCCTCCATAACATTACTCCATTTACCACATTATTCAACCCACAGACGTTAAAGGAACATATTCGAAAATTTGTACCAGCCATTTTTTTTACTTAAAGCAGTAAATAATAGCCATCCCTTAAAACCTGCTTGCCTTTAGCTGCTAGTGCTGCGCGTGTACCAATCTGCATCTCTCCAGTCGCTCTGGTTTTCCCACCATGTGCAGTTTTTGGTGCCATGACGGGGAGTCTATCTATTTCTTCTTAAAGGCAGTCTATATATCTAATTACTTTGAACAAATAGATGAAAAGATTGGAAATGCACCTAGTACCTGGTAAATGTCTCTTACGCTGTATATGCTGCTGCACGTCAGCAAGGCTCAACTCCAGCTCCCCTTCATTTAGCCACGAGTCCAGGTAACACAGGAACACAGGAAGAGGGCAGGAAGAGGGCAGAGGTCGATATATCCAATAATCCCCCGGGTATAGCCTGGAAGCTCCACCAAAACACCGCTCGTCAATATTCCCTTTAAACCATTTTAGTCCATTGCTCCGTTATTGCCTTGCTGCATTACTACAATACTCCGCCGCTCTGTTGCTCCGTGTCTCCGTATCTCCGTGGTTCCACAACTCCCCGACTCCGCCCGCGGCCTCGGCTAAGCTCGACCCACACCTGGGTCAGCGTGGCTCCTCCTATGTCTCGGCTCAAGCTCCAGCTCAGCCCGAGCTCCGGCTCCGGTGTCGTCAATCCAGAGAGCTTTACCCTCGAAACGGTGAGTGTTTTTTAACCCGCTTTAAATCGCCGCTGCTGCCGCTTTCTTAAAAATGAAACACGGAGGTTTCAAAGCCAAAAACCAGTTCGGTCTCCCAGCCGCAGTTGGAGCTCTCACACTCGCGTCTGACCAGCAGACGCCATCTTGCCTCTCTTCTAACACATTCTACACATTTAACGGTTCATCCAATAGTTGTTCTGGACCATACAGCAGTCTCTTTAACTATCCTTAATCTTACGAATACTAATGATCCTCGTAGTTGGTTTTCTAAACACAGAAATATTGGAAGATAATGATGAAGTTAAAGAGATTAATGATGAGATTGATAATTTTTTCAAAGATAACAAAGTCTCAGTGAATTCTCTAATTGTATTGTGGGATGCATTTAAAAGTACTATAAGGGGTCACATTATTAAAAAAAATGGCCAAAAGGAATAGTGACATTAGGAAGTCTCTTCAATCCTTGGGTGATGACATTAAAAACAAAGAGGAGTTATATAGACATTGTACTGACAAATTACTCTTGCAGGATATAAAACATTTGAAGTATTCTTTTAATTCCATAGTCACTAAAAGAGCTCACATTGAAGTACACACTCAAAAATCCCTCTCAGTTATTGTTATGGAATAGAGCTGGTGAGTTGCTGGCTGCCACTCTAAAATATCAGAATACAAATACCAATGCTACTCATAATACTCACCTTACTGATAAAACGGGATAAAAGAAGTTCCACACCTAAGAAATCCTTGGGGTCTTTTGAGAATATTATGAATCTCTCTATACACCTCGGGACCAGTGTACTAAGAATATCTGTCAACAGGTTCTTAATTCAATTCCTATTAATACTATTTTGCATACTGACATGACAACTATGGAGATCAATTGAAACTGATGAGATTATCCAAACTATTAACCGCATCGCTGCGGCGGCTTTTCCCGCTGTGCGCGGCAAATTCGAAATTACCGCGTTACGTGACGAGCTGGCCTTGTCATCCGCGCAGGACAGGTAAGCGCGATGACGAGCCCAGCTCGTCAATAGCCTCGAAGGGGTTAAGGCTACATGCTCGGGAAAAGCTACCGGACTGGACAGGTTTCCTATTGCCTTTTTATAAGACATTTACTCCTTCAATAGTCAAATATCTTCTTAAGAGGGTTTTTGATAATTCTGTTCTTTCTGGTAAAGTTTCAGGTTCGCCTAAGGAGGCTACTATTGTAGGCCTCCCGAAAGAGGGTAAGGGTCATTCTGATTCTAAAAACTTTCGTCCAATTTTGCTATTAAACATGGAAGCTAAAATCTTCACCAAAATCTTAGCTAAGATGCCTAGAGGTTCATATTCCTAAACTTTTCCATGATTCCCAAACAGGTTTCATAAAGGTAGACTTGCCAGAGACAATATTCTGACTTTCTGCCATATTCTAGAAAACGCAAAACTCTCCTCATTGCCTTTGGCAGCAATTGCCCTTGACACCGAAAAGGCTTTTGACAAAGTTTCTTGGCCATTTTACAAGCAGTATTAGAACACCATAACCAAGGGGATTCCTTTAGTAATATGGTTATAGCTCTCTTTGCACAACCAAAAGCTAATATCAGGATTAATGGCACTACGTCTTCTTTTTTTAATCTTTGCCAAGGCACTAGGCAAGGATGCCCTCTCTCCCCCCTGCTTTTTCTTCTTTCCATTGAGCCACTTCTTCATTTAATTATTCTGAACCTGGGTATTAAAGGTTTTCAATTTAGATCATATACACTTAAAGCGGCCACTTATGCTGACAATGTCCTTATTTTTTCAGAGGATATTGTATCAGTAATTCCCTCTATCTCTAATATTATTAGTGATTTTTAGGCAGTCTCTAGCTATACTCTTGATAAAGAGAGAACCAAAATGTTCCCCGTAAGCTGTCTGTGTTTCCCTTCTCACATTTAAGGCTGGTTTCAGCAGAACAGCCTTAAATGTAACTCTGACAAGTCGGAGGTGCTGTTCTTTGGCTGTACCTCAGACCCTGATTGGCAGGCATGGGGGCCGACTGATATGTTTCCTTCAGCTCAGGCATCCCAGGTGGCACAAAACCTGGGAGTTAAGATCGACAATAGTCTGACGATGAGATCTCAGATCCTTGGCCTCATGGGCGCATGTTTTGGCATTCTTAGGATGCTCCGGAAGTTCCTCCCTCTGCTCACTGAAGAGCATAGGAAGATCACGGTGCAAGCTCTGATTGGCTCCAGATTGGATTATGCCAACGTTCTTTATTTGGGTCTCCCGGATTATCTTGTGCAGCGACTACAGGTCGTGCAGAACTCTGCGGCTCGTGCCATTTTTGGCCTCCGCAGGCTAGCCAGAGTGTCTGGCCTTTTACAGTCACTCCATTGGCTGCCTATCCGGCAGCGGATAGTTTTTAAGGCGCTGACCCTGGCTCATAAAGCGCTCTTCGGTTTGGGAGCAAAATATCTCTAATACAGGCTTGTTTTTTATCCCCCCACCAGAGCTCTGCGTTCTGAATCTTTGTCTCTTGCGGTGGTCCCCCGAGTTAGGAAGGCCCGTATTGGGGGGCGCTCCTTTAGTTTGAGGGCGCCCCAGCTTTGGAACACTCTACAACTGGCCTTACGCAGTACCTCTAATCTGCTGTCTTTTAAAAACTTGGCTTTTTACCCTTTAGTTATGTTATCTTGCTCTTCTGAATGTCTTCATCTGTTATGTTTTTCTTTTTATGAGCTGCCAATATAAAGCGCCGGGACACTCCGTAGGAGTAGCCGTGCGCTATAGAAATTAAACTTTACATAACATAACATAACATAACATTGGTGATTCAGGTTTTAAATGGCAATCAACTTGTATTAAATATCTAGGGATCTGGTTCTGTAATGATCTCTCAGATACCATCACCTATAATGAATCCCACATCATATCTAAGGTTAAGGATCTTTGGTCTTCCTGGTCTCGAAAATATATTTCCTGGTGGGTCAAATTGCAAACTCTTAAAATGATGATAACCCAGATCATCAATTTCTTATCATCCATGCTACCTATAATGCTTTCCTCTGATTTCTTTCATGAGATTGATTCAATCTTTCGAGATTCCTATGGAATGATAAGAAAGCTAGAATTGCTTAAAAATTCCTTAGGAAGCCTTCTGTCATGGGTTGTTGTAATATTCCAGATTGGAATCTGTACCAAATCCCTTTCTAGCATCTCAAGGTGCACTCAGGTTGTCACCGGATTCTCAATATATATCCCCTTGGATTCAAATTGAATGTGTGTTATAAGCTCCTTTTTCCACTCCTTCTTTTCTCACAGCATCCAAACTTGTTTTAGCTCACTCTCAGCGTATTATACCAGACACGGTTAATGCACTATAATATATTGATAGGAAAGTATCCAAGCCAATCCATAAATCAAAATGGTCCTCTGTATGGTTTAATCCTAAACTTCATAGTGACATTGATCCTAGTATGGCTTCTTCATGGGCCACCAAAGGTATCAATCTACGACACTAATCATGATCCTCTTCCTTTTTCTTTCCTAGCCAGGAAGTATAATCTCAGCAAGATGGATTTTTATTCTTTTTTTAAACTAAAGGTTAAACTTTCTAAAATATTCCTTTCTACAGAACCGGTTATTATCTTGCTTTTATCCATATGGACACATTCAGGCCATACAGCTTCTAAAATGTATAAATTCTTATCCGTTCCACTACCTTCACACTCTACAATTACTGATGATAAATGGTCTTACCATTTTGAAGGCAATGTTTTCAAACATATTTCACAAGATACCTGGCAATTGATTGGGGATTCTATTATGCGCAGGCATTAAAGAACTGATTTCTAGACCGGCAGCCCCACATAAATCTGATCCTAGGTGGTTTGACAATATCTGCTCTAGGGCTAATAGGGATCTCAGAGCAGCTTTATCAGTTTCCCCTAGAGATCCTATCCTTATTTGAACTCTAAGGCATAATTATAAAAGTGTAATAAAACTCAGGCGTGATACGGTCCTAAAAGAATACTGGAATAATCTGGCCTGCGCTGCTAAACTTAATAACACAAACTATTTTTGGTCTGCCACTAAGGCCCTGAGAGCCTTTGGGAATACATCCACCCCCCTAAGCTGTAATATTACTAGTGAAGTGTGAGTCGCTCATTTCTCGAAAATATATGCTTCCCCATCCCAATGTGAAGACATTTTGGAAAATGTTATGCCCACCCAAATTCAAATGTCTTTGAGTGAGGTCGAGGAGGCAATACTCCAGAGTGCAGGAAATAAAGCCCCAGGCCCGGACAGGCTGCCTATTGATCTTATAAAATCCAAGCCAGAGTTCTGGGCTCCTTTGTTACTAAATGTTTTTAATAACTCAATCACAATAAAAATTCCAAGTACATGGTCAACTTCTGTAGTTATCCCCATTTTTAAAAAAAGGAGATAGATCTGATCCAAGCTGCCATAGGCCTATCTCCCTAATAGACAATACTCTTAGAATATTATTTAACAAGATCAGGACCTGGGCAGAGGATGAAAATATATTAATTAAATGTCAGCTGGGTTCTCGTAGCCATCTTGGTACTGTGGAACAGTGTTTGAATCTTAATTTAATAATAGGAAAGTATACCATTGCCCGACACAGTCCTCTCTACCTGGCATTTATAGATCTCTCGTCTGCTTTTGATTTCGGTAATAGATTGAGGCTTTGGCAATGTCTTCTAGATTATAGACTAGACAAAGATTTGGTGTACTTTTTGGCATATCTGCATAGAGATTTAAAGGCTCGGGTAAGAATAAGCATGGATGGGGCAGTATCAGGAGACATAGTGGCCAGTAGAGGTGTTAGACAAGGGTGCGTTCAGGCCCCACTTTTATTTATTTTATATATCAATGAACTTCATAATGTTTTGTCTAACCAAACTACCAACGTCCCTATAATTAATGGTAACAAACTGCCCGCCTTACTATATACAGATGATGTCATTTTAATGGGTCGAACACCTAACGCTCTGAGAATTCTAGTTAGGGGATTTGCAGATTTTATGCACAGTTTGGATCTTTGCACAAATTAAATTTTAAATGTGTTGTGGCCCTAAGAAACACTCTATTAATATCATTATCTTGAGCCATGATTCTTTGATATGCACTTGCACTTTTGCTTATTTGGGCATACAATTTTCCGATAACGCGTCCTGGACACCACATTTGGCTTATGGACGGACTAACAGCCACATGCATCATTGTAGGAATTTGCGATTCCTAAATTGCGAAAATTAAGGAATCGCAATTTAGGAATCGCAAATTCCTATGCATCAAAAAAACGCTATTTTTTATTCGATTTCCTAATTTTCCTTATTTGTGATTCCTTAATTGTGAATCGCAAATAAGGAATCGCTTTACATTGATTCCTATGGGCCTAGAGGCCCATAGGAATCAATGGGAAGGCATTCTCGTTTTGTGAATTCACAATTAAGGAATCGCAAAATGAGAATGCAATTTCAAGGGTGCAGGCGGGGGTCCAAAGGACCCCCCCTGCAGCCCTGGAATGTCATGTAAGTACATTTTACTCACACACATGTCCCAAGGGCAGGTGTGTGTGTAACATGTAAGTTTCAAAAATGCATTTTTTTGCATTTTTGAAACTTTTCGCAAATTACCATGAAGGTTTACTTCATGGTAATTTTTCCCTTAAAATTGCGAATTCGCAAAATAAAATTAATCATGCATAGCATTTTAGAAATCGCAAAATTTGCGATTTCCTAAATGCTATCGCAATTTGAGAAATCGCAAAAAAATGTGATTTCTTAAATTACGAAACATGAAAAATAAATGATGCATCCCAAAAAGTGATTTTGGAATCGCAAACGGCCGAATTTTGCGATTTGCACCGTTTGCGATTCCAAAATCACTTGATGCATGTGACCCTTAATTCTTAAGAGCCATAAACTCAGTATTAAATATTCCTCAACCAAAAATAATTGAGTTGGTACTGTCCCTACTTAAAATCTATAGGACACAATGCGTGCCAATCATGACCTATGGGGCTGAAATCTGGGGCCATATAAACCTTAAAAGTGTTCAGGTCAAAGAAAATAGATTTTGTACGAGGCTTTTGGGTCTACCAATTTCATTGTCCACCTTTGTATGCCATAATGAGCTAAGAATGCCTTACTTGGAGGACCATATTAGGTCAAGCCCTGTCCTTTTTTGGCTAAAGGTTTGGAAAAATCCAGCAGCCACTCTAACCAGGGAAATTCTGCCTGATTGCCTAAAATATGATAAGGGCGGTGAAATCGCCTGGTTGGCCCAAGTACGCGCAAAATTGATTGCGATTAATCTTGACCATATTTTCAATAATCCCGATCAATTAGATGGAATTGATGGAAAGACCATCCGCAAAATTTTATATAAACACTATGGGGATGCAGGATATGCTCAGGAATCAGCCAAAGTATCCGTGAAACAATATATTTTAATGACAGGCGAGGGCGGACCTTCTTCGTGCTTACCCATTAGTTATCTTTTAAAAGATATTACACGCTGGGAGCGAAGCCTTCGTTTCCATCTTAGACCAGGATCAATAAAGTATTTGTTGTGTTTCCCTATAGGTTATCAATCTAATATTGAGAATTTGGCCTGCCCATGCGGTAACCTAGGGAAACAGTCTATGTTACATTTTTTGTTCCTTTGTTCTTTTTATCAAATTTACAGTATGCAGTAATTGATACAGTTTTTTAGGGCAAATGGCATAACGGATTTTAAGGATGCATACAAAATTATTCTCCAGCTCAAAGATGATGATATAATATATCGAGTGTGCACCTTTCTGAAAATGGCCATCCGTTCACGTTCTTCTATGAATTGATGATGGTTGGACTAGGTTGTACCGTATGTATTTATTGTTTTTTTGTATTGCTTACATTTATACCTTGCATTATGCACATTTGCACTTTATTTGATGCTGCTAATTGTAACCTATCTGAGATTAAACAATCTGTTCATTCATAGCTGTTCTATTGCAAAACATTGCACTTTGCACATTGTCACTTTAACATTGTTGATGATATCAAAGATTCGGATAATTTAGTAATATTTTGATTGAATATTTTTAACTCAGAATTTTATTTTTAATGATGATGGACTATGTACATGATTATGTGTATGTTTGCACTTTTATGGATAATGCATATCCGAATAAAGATTAATGAACATGAACATGATTGAGACATATCCCTATGTAATAAAATTGATCCTTCATTAATCAAATCTAAATTCTTCACATTAAATCTTCTACATTGGACCCCTGCTCATCTACATAAGCTTAAGTTACAAGATAGTGATCTTTGCTGGAACTGTAATTTAGTACCAGGCACACATCAACATATGTTTTTTGAATGTAAGCTAATACATTCTTTTTGGGGCTTGATACAGAAACATTTATCATGAATCGTTAATACATCTATAGTTCTCTATTTACCTATGATTTTGTTAAGTCCATGGGCTACAGTTATTCCGTTACCTCTTGATAATACAGATTTAGAGCTTTTAGGTTTACTTTTATCCATTGTGGTTAAAATTATTCTCACAGAGTGGAAATCTTTTCGTCTCCTATCGTACCATACCTGGGTTTCATATCTTTGTGGAGCTCATACTTTTGTTGAAAAGAAGAATTATTCCCCTTCAATTTCTAGTAATACTTAGCGGTCTCTGGATCACTATATGAACTTGTCCTCTCAGGGGTTGATAACTCAATATCCCTTTGATTCCATTTCTTAATTTATTTTCCTAGTGATGAAGCAGGTGTCCCTTTGTTCTTCCCCCTCTCTCTAGTATTCTTTCTTCTCTTTCTTTTTCTTTCCTTTTCCCCTTCCTCTATCGCTGATGTTTCTTATCCATTAAGCAATACTACTAACATATGTCTTGGTTGAGATATATATTGTTGCCTCATTTATTCCATACTTCTGAGATCTATTTTCAATATTTGATGAATTTATAATATTTATTACTCGTCATATATTTATATGATCCTATTAAATGATAATTTTGTTATTCCTCTTATCCCAGTTTAGTAGTTCTTGGCAATGAAATTCTTTAATGAAAATTCTTTGTTACTATTTATAATATATTTGATTCTGATTTGATGTATTGCTATCGTACTATTTATGTATTTTCTTGTTTTTTTAAAATAAGCAATAAAGATATTTGAACTAAAAAAAGGTAGAAAATATGAAGATTGGTTGAGCAATGGTGAAGGCTAGACAAACATCTGCATGCCACCACCACCTTTAGACTCATGCTTAAGGGAAGCCATATATCCATTTTCTGAAATGCACCCCAATGCCTGACATGAGGTCTTGGGGATTTTAATATGTTTGGCATTGAGCGGCGTCTTGGAATTTATTGTGAAGGATGGTGAATCTCACTGACAAGAAACTGAAATGTGTCAATAAGTCTCAAAGCAGAAACAACAAACAAAACTGCAAAAAAGAGGCCTTTTCTGAAACACGCTGAATATTGAGCCACGTGAGGGGAAGTGGTACATTTGGGCGGAGCTGGTAGGATGGCACTTTCAAGATGAAGATGTCTGTGATTTTGCTGGAAGGCAGAAGTTGGCACAGCCATTTCAGGAGTGAGACATTGGGGATGAGAGAGAATGACATTTGGCCTTCCGAACGGAGCTCAAGCCGGGATTGTTCAAAGAGTTGATCTGATTTTGCAATAGCACTAGACAACAGTATTTTCGGCTTGAGACATGTGTGGTGCCCGAATAAAAGCACACGATGGGATGGGAGTATTGTTTAAATATGTTCTATAAGCACATATATATATATATATATATATATATATATATATATATATATATATATATATATATATATATATATATATATATATATATAGATATATATATAGATATATATATAGATATATATATATATACAACAGGCATGAATGAATGTTATTTTCTGGAAGTATGTGTGTGTAGAACAACCATTAAGATTAGGCCTAGTATGCCAGATCCTGGGAGGGAAATTGTGCCAAACAGTGCTCATAGAACATATTTAAACAATCTTCCCATCCCATCCAGTGCTTTTATCGGGGCACCACACACGTCTCAAGCGCCGAAAATACTGTTGTCTAGTGCTATTGCAAAATCAGTTCAACTCTTTGAACAATCTTTGTATTTGTAAAGTATACACATCTTCAACACAAAGGCTGTCCTGTGCTAGCCTAAACACATCACAAGGGAGCAACGACGGCCATAATGCATAAGCAACTCAAACAAGGCTATTATAAAAGGTTTATGAAAACACAGAAGGGTTAAACGCAAAAGCAATGACAAGGAATTTAACCTTTGCTGGTGATTAACGAAAAAACACTCCCACTCAGCCAGGTTTAACGAAACAGTAGAGCAATCACAAGGTTGATAGCTAGTCTCAGTGTAGCCTACAGAAAACATTTTATGGAAGCTAGGTGAATTTCCATAAAGAGATTAGTGACAAAGGCACAGAGCTTTAAAGAAGTATCATAAGTTAATAGGTGGCCATTGTAAAGAGGCCAGTCTAGTCAAGGGAGAAGCTTTTTTGTTTTCACCCAAGACCATTTGGGCTGTGGCATTCTAAATGATGTGTAGCTTTTATCACACTCCAATTATCACACAGCACATTTTTTGCCTTTCAATATCACCACACAGAATTTTTACCACACAGTCTTTAGCATGCACAGAAGTACAATGCAGACCTTTTTTTGGTGCTTTACATTGCGGGACTTCACTATACAGGTAAAGTTTTATTTTTAGGTAACATTATATAAACTCAGGGACGGGTAAGGGGTAGTAAGGGATTTTATAGAATGTACGGATGGCAAACAGTAAAAGGTAGTAAGAAGTAGTAAGGTTTCATGGATCATTTTGGATAAAGGATAGTAAGGGGGTTTTAGGGCTCAAGAAGGGGTATTTGTAAAGGGAGTAAGGGTGTTTTAGTTTTGAAGGTTTCTTTTTAAAATTCAGGAATGGGTCAGGTTAAGAAGTGATAATAGAATATTATGAACGGAAGAGATAGGGTAATAAGGGTTTTTAGGGTACAAGGATCGGTAATGAAAGTGATAGTAATGGGTTTTTAGGGCTAAAGGTTGGGTAAAGGTAGGAGCTAGTAAGTCTTTTTAAGTTTCAGAGGTGGGTAGGGGTAAGAAGTAGAAAGGTGTTTAAGATGGGTAGGGTTAAAAGGTAATAAGGTGTCTTAGGATTCAGGATAGGTAGTGTTAAGGGAAGTAAGGCATTACAAAAGGGAGTTTAGGCAGGATACCCTCAAAAAAGAAAAAGCTTAAGTCCCATTTTTAATTTTAAAAAATGGGTGATTTTATGGGTAATGTACTGAAAAATCTAAATATAAGATACACATCAGTCATTAGCACGTCTAATATGTGGTCAAAATACAACAATGTGATAAAACGTGTTGTAACAGTCAACACGTTGTAAAGCTTGCATAGTAAAGGCATGCATAATACCTACTGATATTCATTCTGAATTCACAGAAGTCTGTCAATTTGTCAGCCAGCAGTCTAAGATAAAAAGCATTTCAATATTCTAAGCACAACGGAATACGTAATTGGACAATCTTCTTTCTATGATCGACTCGAAGAAGATAAGCAATTTTCTTTATACTTGAAACATAAAGAAGTAAGTTGCAGATGGCTTGAATATTTGTGCGCTGAATAAAAATTGTGCATCAAAAATGATTCCAATGCTGCTTGCAGAAATTGCGCGGTCTGGAAGGACCCCCGGATCAGTTGTTCACCTGCTGTGAGTCTACACTGATTGGTTTCAGAAGGCCAATATCTCTGATTTGTCAGTGTTCAGTCTCACAGAGCTGATATATTCCAGTTGGCAACAGCAAGGGTAAAACTTTTGAAATTGGCTTGAATTTGGTTTTGTTACTATTCAATCACAAAATGTTCATGTGAAAAGAGTGAATCAGAGAGCTGAGAGAGGCAACAAAGATGTTAAATAAGGTAGGGCTCAAGGCCAAGCCCTGTAATGTCCCACTCAGATTTGCTTAAATCATTTTTGAAGTGGATATTAAAAAAGGGTGACAGCCAATTTAATGGCAGATCTATCATTTCCATGATTTCAACAAAATTCAGCAAGGAGGTATGGGAAATGGTGATGAGTGCTATTAAGGGGTCCAACAGTACCATAGCAGCTTCACCTCCTTAATTCAAGATATTCCAGATAAGAATAGCATCTGTTACCATGCATGCCCAAACTACAAGTGGCTTAAAAATGCAATCAATACCATGACTTTGTTATTACCACAAGTTCCATTACAACACAAGCCATCACAACTCGCTTTAAGGAAACGCTGGACTTTGGATAATTTAAATTACTATTTCAACTACAGTCGGTGTATCAGTAGGGAAAGTGTTGGAAATAAAATCAAACACCAGTCCATAATGCCAATCATTGTGTTGTAATGGAACTTGTGGTAACATTGCTTTCTTGGTACTGACTACTTTGTAAAGTCACTATGATATAATGCCTGCGTTCTAATAGATGTTTCTTTCCTGATATCATCGACAGCTGTTACTAAAACAATTACTGTGCAAATGAAAGCCGGAGTTCCGCTGACTAAAAGTCTAATCATTTTGAAGATATCTAGAGCTGAGTGTTCATAGTAGTGGAGAATAGAGATCTGCCAATAGTTGCCCATGATATTAGGATCAGCAGTGGATTTATTTTTAAGAAGGCATACCTAGAGGTGCTTCTGCATTTCAAGGACCCACTCAGAACTCAAAAACTTAAAAGAGAAATTACAGAGTGCTGTGAGGAGAGCACACTCATTAGTCTTCATAGGACATGGATCGAGGGGAGAACTTGCAGTGATTGATTTTCTCTTAGAAAGAACCAAATCTTCTGAGATGGAAACAAATGCAGGGAGTGAGGTAGAAGAATCTGATACCACTACAACATCTCTTAGCAATATAAAGTGTCATGGATACATATGAAAATGTAGTAAACGTAGAAATGGGCTTCAATTAGAGTTTGGTGGATGAGATTCTCTATCAAAAATTTGAAGCATTTCCCATTTACAAAACTTATCATTTCTCCACTCTGTTTACAGTGGGAGAAAATGCCATGTTTCTAGTCACAGATCATACTCTTGCTCCAACATAAAAACCTTTGAGTGATGGATCATTTAACATTGGTCCATTTTCTAAAGTACTATACCCCATCTGCACTACTTATGACAGATATTCTGATGTCTTTTTTCCAATTCAGAGATAAATGGGGAAGCCTGGCAGTCCCATAAAGGAAACCTTGGAAATTACCCTCCCTATGCACTGGGAGAAAACTCATAGCATTTCAGGTGTATTTGTTTTTTTGTTCAATAAAAACGCTCACACTTTGGGAGATTTTTTTTAGGTGAAATAGTAAAAACCTTGCTGAGTAGGGGACACTAAAAACTGTTCAGTCAGAAAAGTGTCAGTACCTTGAGAAGGGTCACCACAATGGAGGGTTTGTTGAAGGCAAAGAAATCCATGCCTACCTGGTGGGGATCTCTAAGTATGGCTGACGGTCTTCTGCCAAGCTTCTGGGTTACCAATGAATTCTCTGCCATATTCTGAATGGGTGCCTAGGTGTTTTATTAACCCTAGATTGAAAGAAGTCAGAATGGTTTTAAGAGACTGATTAGTACTTGGTGACAACAGACTCACAAGCCGAGTGACAAGCTAAGATTTTTCCATTTTCTATATGTTATTTTACATTTATTCATAAAGCATACTGTCATGCAACGGGTCTCCTACCACTATATTACATGGCTACACATATTGACGCATATTCCTGGACAGAGGAGTGATTGCTGGGTATCATCATGCGAACTGTTTTACTCCTTTGGGAAGAGCCTTGATGTAAGTCTCTTTCTGAACTGTAATAGATATTCTGTCTGCCTTAAGTTTATCAGGAGCTCATTCCAAAGCCGAGCTGCCTTGGTACTGAATGTTCTTTCTCCAAATCTAGTTGTTTTAAATCTGGACCTGCTTGCCAGGTTAGCTGATGGGGATTGAAGGCCACTTACATTCTTTTTGTAGGGGGTTGGCCCAAGGCTGTGTATTGCCTTAAACACAATGCAGAGCAATTTAGACTGTATCCTCAGTGTCAGTGGGAGACAGTGAAGCTCCCTTAGAGACAGGGATGCTGGTGACCTAAGTGGTCTATTTAGGGTCAGCTTTGCAGCCATTTTGTTAACTCTCTGCAGTCTCTTGATTAAGAAATTTGGAGCAGTGTAATTAGCTCATGATACACTTCTTACCACTAGGATTCTGGCCAGGCGTGGGTGCATTGGGAGAATCTTTCTTAAAGCGCTGGTGAGGGAAAAACAGGTTCAAACCATTTTGTTCACTTGAGATTCTACGCTGAGTTTGTTATCTTTGTATATACTTAAAATAGAAATGTGTATGTAATAAAGCACTATTTTGTGTTTACAAATTCATCTGCATCGATCCTTCTGAGACCAGAGGAGTGGGAGATTTACCAAACGCTCTCCAGTTTCGAGGCTCTCTTAGCCTCAGCTGGGTCAGTTGTTTACCATGGCATGAAGACATGTTTATTGTTTATGAGGGGCAATGCTTTTATGGACATAAATGCATCTAGAGTTGTAATAATCCAGTTGACATAACAGCTGTCTATAATCTTTATTAAATTGCAGGAATCAATTAATTATTAGAGCATGCATATACCCACCAATGAGTTTATGGCAAGTTCTTCTGAGCCTTTGAGGATTTAAATTTGAAGAGGCCTTGGGGTTTGATAGTAGCTGTGAGAAAACAGTACTGCGTTACTGTCTGACCAGTTAAGGTCTTGTGCCAAAGAACATTGAATACACTATTAACTTAAAAAAGTAAATGTGCTGTATAACCTCAAAAGGTAGTGAATCTCATGACATATTGAGCTAATTGCCACGCATTGAATTCTACAAAGTCACTAGTTGCTTTTATTGTAGGATCGCCAATTCGAAAATTAATAACTTCAAGAAGGACAATGTTATCAGATTTGAGTATCAGTGGGGAAAGGCAATACAAGAGAAGATTGAAAAGGGGCGACCACTCGGTCCCCCCGAACGTATGGCGGAGTGCCTCGATCCCCCCGGGAAGCCATTTTGGGGCGGGAGGCGCGTCTCGGCTGGTATGCCCGAAGCGGCGTAGCCGGGGCGCGTCTTTTCCCGCCCTAGAGTGGGCTGGCCTAGACACCGACGTAGCCAGCCACGCCCTAGGGGCAGGCAGGGGCGGGTTTACGCCCGCCCTGAAGACGGATAAAAAGAGACGCAAGACCGGAAGACGTCCTCTTGTTCTTGTGCTCCGAAGTTGCACCTCCTCGCTACACGTGAGCTCGGGACAGAACGAAGAGCCAATTTTGAGCGTTTTGATCTTTTTCTTTGTCTTCTAGATACTTCGTCGGAGAGATGCCCAAGAAAGGCGCAAAGAGAATGACGACTGAGCAGATGGTTCGGGCCCTCTTTAAGGATATGTCCGACATAAAGAAGCGGCTGGCGGAGCGAGACGGGGAGGAGGGATCGGGCCAACCACCGGCTGGAGGGAGACCTAAGAGGCCGAGAAAGGTTCCAGCCGGGGGAAGTGTCCCGGCTCCCTCTGCCCCGCTCGAGGTGCCGCCCCCGCTACCGATGGAGGGGAATCCAATCCCCGTTGTCATCACCCCGACATCCAACGAGGATATGCCCCCCGAGCTGGCAGCACAGCTAGCAGCGTGGTTGGGCGATAGTACTGAGGGCGCCACGGCTGCCGAGGCACAGGCGCTGATAAGAAAGCTGCGTAAGGAAAAAGAAGCAGCCAAGGTGGCCGCACCGGTGGCGGTGATAGAAAAGCCGCAAGTGGTAGACGCAGCATCCGGTTCAGGTAAGCGGCCATTGCCGATCGCAAGGGACGAGTCAGCACCCTCTCGTAGAGAAAGATTGGGGCAGCATGTTCCCTTAGCAATAAAAGAGAAGATTTGGGCGGGGGAATACGTGAATATATTCTCCTTGCTTGTCGATCATTATGAGTTAGAGCATGTCAAGAGTCAGAAGGACCTAATGCATCCAAGTGTTTGGCGCGCAAAAATGGCCGCCTTCAAGGTAAATGAGAATATTGGCAACTGGGGCAATGCGTGGGGTATTTTTACATCGATTTTGGGGGAACGTAGGCCCGAGTTGCTTCCTGAGTTTCCCATTTATCAATCACGAATTATGGGTTACTCGACAGCGTATCAAGGTAACCATTGGTTCTGTTATGACAATCTGTTCAGGAAAGAAAAGGAGCATAACAAGAGTTTGACTTGGGATTGTTACGATTCTGTGACATGGGATAAAATGAAAGAATCAGGAATGTTAAAAATGCCATTGGTTGGGAGCAATGTTGTTGATTACTCCCGCCAAAATGTGGGGACGCCCTTTCGACCAAGTACGAGCACCGACGATTATTCGAGACCCGCAGGCAATTCAGGAAAAAAGGGTTTCTGCTTTAATTTCAACAAGGGGAAATGTACCAGGCCTCCGGGATCGTGTAAATTCAAACATGAATGTAGTACTTGTGGGTCGTCCCATCCTGAGTCATCGTGCAGAGCCAGAACGAGTGAGAATGGGGGTAAGGGAAGCGCCAAACAGGTCTAAGATAGTCCGAGGGGCGCCTTTACCAACCCCGATTGATACCTTGGCAATGATTCCCTGGCTCAGCGAATACCCGGATCGTACTTCTGCTGGGGTGCTGCGGAACGGTTTTACACATGGTTTCCGCATCCCGGTGGGGGACTTTCAGGGTGTAGGGACGTGCAAAAATCAACTTTCCGTTTTACAACATACATCTGTAGTGCAAGAGAAAATTCAGAAAGAGGTTAGCCGGGGACGGGTCGCCGGCCCGTTTAGTGTACCCCCGGTACCGCATTTTGTCTGTTCTCCGTTAGGAGTGGTCCCCAAGAAGGATCCAGGTGAGTTTCGTTTGATCCATAATCTGTCTGCTCCACATGGTCTTTCGGTGAACGATGCAATTGATCCAGAGCTTTGTTCGGTGCGATACGCATCGTTTGATGAGGCAGTAGCCATCTTGAATCGCCTGGGGACCGGGACGTTGATGGCGAAATCAGATATCGAGTCAGCGTTCCGGTTGCTCCCGGTACACCCTGACGACCAGCGTCTTCTTGGATTCGGGTTTCAGGGGTCATTTTACATGGATAGGTGTATGCCAATGGGATGCTCTATATCATGTGCTTATTTTGAGAAATTCGGTACTTTCCTGCAATGGGTGTTCACTATGAAAACGGGTTTCCGAAATGTAATGCACTACCTTGATGACTTTCTGTTCCTTGGCCCCGCCGGACATCCCGAATGTGCCCAGGCCTTAGCTGAATTCTGTGTGTTGATGGGTCATTTTGGCGTGCCATTGGCACCAGGTAAAACTATGGGTCCCACGACTTGCCTCGAGTTTTTGGGGATCGAGTTGGACTCTAGGGAGGGGTGTTTCCGTTTACCAGCTAGCAAAGTGTTGAAGTTTAGGGCAGCCCTCCAAGTATGTTTAACTGCATCTAAGGTTACACTGCATCAGTTGCAACAATTGGTGGGGAAGTTGAACTTTGCCTTGAGAGTGATCCCAATGGCCCGCCCCTTTTCCCGCTCAATCGCCCAAGCAATGGTTGGCCTAAAGGAGGGTCATCATCGCACGAGGTTATCGGCCGAGGTCCGCCAGGACATGCGTATTTGGTTAGCATTTTTGGCGGACTTCAATGGTCGAGTCGTCTGGAACAAGCCAGCCGTATCCTCCGAGGAGCTTGGGCTATGGACAGATTCAGCGGGAAGCATAGGCTTTGGCGCCATCTTCGGCACAAAATGGTCTGCACAAAGGTGGCCCCTATGGTGGCACGAGAAGGGGCTGACGAGTAATATTGCTTTCCTGGAACTGTTTCCCATTCTGGTGGCCCTGAGAACCTGGCCTGAAGGGTTCAGAGATCATTCTGTCGTGTTCTGGTCTGACAATATGACCGTTGTAGAATGCATCAATAGTCAGGCAGCCCGTTGTAAACTGATTTTGAGGCTGCTCAAAGAAATTGTCCTACTGTGTATGCAACTGAACGTGATATTCAGAGCAAAACATGTCCCGGGGGTGATGAATCAGGCGGCTGATGCACTGTCTCGTTTTCACATGCAGGCTTTCTCGGGTTTCCTTCCTTCAGCGGACCCAGAGCCGGCACCCTTCCCCGAAGCTCTCTGGTCTCTCGGTGCCCCGAACTTCGTCACCTCGTGGGAGAGAGTCTAGCACCCAGGACAAGGAAGGCATATGAAGGGGCGTTTCAGGCCTATTTAGCCTTTTTGGGGACTGAGAGAGGGGGACTTTGGGGTCGGGAAGAGTGGGTTGTACATTTTCTGATGTCCTTACGTAGGGCTGGGAAATCGGTGGCTACGGCCCAAAGGCATCGTGCCGCCATTTCCTTTGTTGCCAGGGCCCATAATATCCAGGACCCGACAGCGTCTTTTGCAGTACAAAGGGCGCTGCGTGGGTGGCAACGCCTTGAGGGTCGCAGAGTAGATGTGAGACGACCGATAGGTCTGGATAGGTTGTCCCAGTTGCTGGCCACACTCCCTACCACATGCTCGTCTCCTTTCGAGACGTGTTTGTTCCGGACTGCATTTACGCTGGCATTTCACGGGGCTATGAGGATAAGTGAGCTGGTTGCAAGAAACAAACAGGATGTGGTGGGGGGGTTGTGCCGGGAACACGTTCAGATCAGGGGCGATGCGATGATTGTCTCCTTTCTCAGGTCCAAGACCGACCAAGATGGGAAGGGGGACTGCACGATCATTCGCAGGACCCCCGGGTCCTCCATGTGTCCGGTACAGTGTTTAGAAGATTACCTAGCACGAAGGGTGGCATCATGGGGGGGGACTTTGTTGAGGCATGCAGACGCCACCCCGCTGACGAGGTTTCAGTTTCAGCGGGTGCTTGCAATGGCCATTGCCGCAGCGGGCTTGGACCCGGGCGAATTCGGGACCCATTCCTTTCGAATAGGGGCTGCCACTGAAGCTACAGCCAGGGGTCTTAATGTAGAGCAAGTGAAACGTGTAGGGCGTTGGTCCTCCGATTGTTATAAGAGATATGTGCGATTGCACATGTTGTGAAGCTGTAATCATATACTCACGCTTCTTGTCTTTTGTTTGTTTTCAGTTGCGCAAGCCTACGCGGCAGGGCGGACTATGCAGTCGACCCAACACCAGGCCAGCGGTCAGACATCACCGGCTGTGAGAAAGGAGGTGTGGGTCGTGGGCCACTCATACGTGAGACGGGCCGCGGACGTATTCAAAGCAGGTGACATGGTTCACGTACCTGGGGAATACGGGTGCAGAGTGTCCTTCTACGGAAGAGGCGGTCTCTGTATTGACCAGTTTCAAGCATTCTTTGAGGGTTTGTTAGGGCGGATGAGGTCACCGCCGTCCATAGTCATAGTACATTTAGGGGGTAATGATTTGGTCACCACCGGTAGACGACTTCTCCTGGAGGCTATGCTTTCCACGGTAAGTTGGTTAGCGAGGAGAGTTCCGGGGTGCATAATTGCGTGGTCTCATATGATCCCACGAAAAGTGTGGCGGGGGGCTATCTCGATCCCTGCTTTGAATCATTCTGTTAAAAAATTGAATAACAAAGTGAGTAGGTTGTTCCGGTCCAAGACATTGCATTCGATCTCGCATAGTTGTATTAATGATGACAGTATGTATTTGGGGGACGGTGTGCATTTGTCAAGGGTGGGGAATGAGTTACTCATAGGAGACTTCTTAGCTTGGTTAAAAACGTTAAAACATGACCTTTAGGTAGGAGTCTTGTGGGGGGTCCGGATAGCCGGTCAACTATCCGGACCTGTGGCGGTAAGGTCATGATCGGTGAGCACTAATTAGAAGATCCCTATGAGTGGGCGTCACCCAACACGGATGGGAGCGCTCGGGAGAGGTGGCCATTGGCCCCTCAGTGGGGAGGCGGTCCCGTCTAAGGGTGGGTCGCCGGAAGTAAAGGAAAGGCGGTCAAGGCCCCTTCCTTTGTAGGAGGGGTTACAGCCCCCTCCTGGGGAATTTCCCGGGGCCAGTGTCATCTGCGACGGCAGATGCGGTAAGTTGTGTGGGGTGGGGGGAGGTCCACGATACCTTCTAGATACCTCACACGAGTCTTCGAACGACCTTTAAATGGCGTCGAGTCTTAAGTGCCCCCGTCAAGTCAAGGGAAATTGTTAGTAGTTGCACTTGAGGTAAGCCTCTGTGCTGTCGCCCCTCCCAAGTGGGAGGGGTAAGTCTGGTTAGGGATCTTGACACCGGTTATGACCTTGCCGTTGGCCCTTAAACGTTAGGATGTACAATTTCAGTATTTCTAGAGAATGTTTTGTAGGATGCTAGTTCGGCTAGGAGAACCTCTGTATTAGAGAATATGTTAAGGTTAGCCAAACATCGCAATGTGTTAATGAAATTGTACATAACATGAAACGTTTAATGTTTTTAATTTTGTTTAATAAATACGGCCGGGAGGGTCACTCCCTCCCACTTCCAAAAACTTTAAGAACTGTTTCCGGTTTCCCTCCTTTTGGGGATTGTGTTGAGAGGGGGTGGCGGGTATCTCAGCCATATGAAAAGGGGCGACCACTCGGTCCCCCCGAACGTATGGCGGAGTGCCTCGATCCCCCCGGGAAGCCATTTTGGGGCGGGAGGCGCGTCTCGGCTGGTATGCCCGAAGCGGCGTAGCCGGGGCGCGTCTTTTCCCGCCCTAGAGTGGGCTGGCCTAGACACCGACGTAGCCAGCCACGCCCTAGGGGCAGGCAGGGGCGGGTTTACGCCCGCCCTGAAGACGGATAAAAAGAGACGCAAGACCGGAAGACGTCCTCTTGTTCTTGTGCTCCGAAGTTGCACCTCCTCGCTACACGTGAGCTCGGGACAGAACGAAGAGCCAATTTTGACCCACCCACCAGCCCCTGAGGACAGCCAGTTGTTTTGTAATAAAGTGAATTTATAAATATGTTTTCCGTTTCGTTTACAGGCTGTGAAGGTATCAGTTTGATGTTGAGCCTAATAAAGAATGGTGAATGTCGTGTAGGTTTTTTACGATGAAAATGATTTGATATAGTGTTGTATCTTTAAGCATGCTCTTTCGGTCGTAGCGACCAATGTTTACATAGGTTTGAGTATGTATTGTCGTATTTATTTTTTGGTAGGCGGTAAGGTCATGATCGGTGAGCACTAATTAGAAGATCCCTATGAGTGGGCGTCACCCAACACGGATGGGAGCGCTCGGGAGAGGTGGCCATTGGCCCCTCAGTGGGGAGGCGGTCCCGTCTAAGGGTGGGTCGCCGGAAGTAAAGGAAAGGCGGTCAAGGCCCCTTCCTTTGTAGGAGGGGTTACAGCCCCCTCCTGGGGAATTTCCCGGGGCCAGTGTCATCTGCGACGGCAGATGCGGTAAGTTGTGTGGGGTGGGGGGAGGTCCACGATACCTTCTAGATACCTCACACGAGTCTTCGAACGACCTTTAAATGGCGTCGAGTCTTAAGTGCCCCCGTCAAGTCAAGGGAAATTGTTAGTAGTTGCACTTGAGGTAAGCCTCTGTGCTGTCGCCCCTCCCAAGTGGGAGGGGTAAGTCTGGTTAGGGATCTTGACACCGGTTATGACCTTGCCGTTGGCCCTTAAACGTTAGGATGTACAATTTCAGTATTTCTAGAGAATGTTTTGTAGGATGCTAGTTCGGCTAGGAGAACCTCTGTATTAGAGAATATGTTAAGGTTAGCCAAACATCGCAATGTGTTAATGAAATTGTACATAACATGAAACGTTTAATGTTTTTAATTTTGTTTAATAAATACGGCCGGGAGGGTCACTCCCTCCCACTTCCAAAAACTTTAAGAACTGTTTCCGGTTTCCCTCCTTTTGGGGATTGTGTTGAGAGGGGGTGGCGGGTATCTCAGCCATATCACAAATGGGGCTGGTGAACAAGAGAACACAAAGGTGATGAACTGATTGGGCGATTGAACAATAGAAGTTAGGTAAAAACATTTGAGCCTAAAAAAAGTGGCAAAATCTTAAATGTATACTTACTTATAGCTCCTACGCCACTCCCATGGGATGTGTGGTCAAAGTGGGTAATTTAGCAAACAGCCAGGAGCTGCAATGGCTACTTAGAGCCAGAGGTATCCTTCAACCAAGAATCCATAAAAGAAAAGGAAAATTCATAGATAAAATCCAGAAATTCATGGCATGCTTAACCATGTACTTAGAATGTATTAATAAATGTGAAAGCTTTAGAATGTATTAATAAATATAAAAGCTTATGGGAAGCCCTATCAGATATTAATAGTGAGGGGAAGTCACAGGTTTTAAGAAGATGATGGGATTAAAAAGAAAGTATAGCACAATTCATGAGAGTCAGGTGTTTTTTCTATCCTTCACTGCCACGTTTTTCCTGGTAGGAACAAAAAGGCATTTCACTGTACACTCTAAATAGGGCAAACAATGTGATGTCCTTCCTCAGATGCCCCTTACTTCACTGGGCCATTGGAGGAAGTCTTACACCAATGGAGCCTTATGAACTGGGACTCTGTGATGGAATATGGTCTTCCTATCACTAGAGAAGGCAGGCGGATCAAGGACTTGGCTGGGAGTATACTTCTCCACTTTTGTCACCGAGTACCCTGTATGCGAAACTCTAAATTAGGCTCTTCAGAGGAACAGACATCAAGGTAAATATCCTTTTCAAATGATAAATCAAAAAAAAGAAACAGAAGCCCTTTACAACAATGTATCATATTGTCTTTTATTTACCTTACCTGCGAGAACTTATAAATGGCTTTCTAATAAAAGCCTCCAGTATCCCAACATGTTTTCTCACATTATTTAGGTATTACATCTTTATATGATTCATCTATAAACAAAATGCAGCTTTTCATTCAGCAGTTTACATTATGTGCATTTGCAGACTTTTCACATAAATAAGAGGGAGGTGTTGTGTACTGTTGTGGACATAGTATTCCTGGCCAAAGTTTCAGAATTCTGGGAGTGTCATGGTACAATACCATCATAATCTGACATGATTATCACTTCATAAACTGTACTTCATTAATTTCACTCCTTAAACAACAATACTGCAGACCAAACCAACAAAACAGTCAATTACAGCACAACAATAACTAGTCCAGAACATCTGCAACACAAGTGTAACACAACTCAACAACAATTTACACATGCTACAACTGCTCACTTCTCATAACACACCACACAACAGACAAAACATTATCAACAAACAACAACCCAGAAGATAACCTGACAACACTACAACACAACACAACCACCAAAGTAGATGAACACAACAAACTACAAACACTGTGTATTTTAAAAATACTCCACAAACACATCACAGCAATATATCAACTGCACAACAAAACACATGTAACCACAACCACAAGAACAACACAACACTAAAACAATACTGGAACATACAATACATCACAATACCACCAATATGACACAGGAGCACCGAACAAAACAACATCGCAATAAACTAAATCTGGAACACAAACACAACAAAAACACATCACAACTAGGGGTGGACAGAATTTGCGTAATCGCGTAACCCAAATCTCCGCGAAACGATAAAAAATTCCACAAACACGCAGAAATTCCGCGAACACACGGAATTGCTTGTTCGCGATGCTGTTTTCCTGCACGCAATTGCTGTTTGCATGCTCGGGGGAAATATCTCACAGACACGCATTTTGAGAACACGAACAAGCAAAACATTTTGCGAAGTCGCGGAATGCAGAATTTTGGGCAATTTTGCGTTCTCAGCGGAACGCGGAATTACCCAAATTCTGCAATTTACTCGAGTGGAACGGAATTTACCGCCCAGGCCTAATCACAACCACACATAACATGAAACAACAAGCATCAATGAACAACCTAGCACCTACTTAAAACTACACAAAACAATACATCTTGGGAACACCGTCAGAATAATTATACAATACATAAACACCAAGCAATTCAACAATATTACGATGCACAAATTCAACAAAGAAAAACATATAAACAGCACAACACAAACAGCACAACACAATAAAACAATGCAGCAACATAAACTGATACAATACTACAAATCAACAAAAAAAGCCATAGCAACAACACAATACCACACAAAAATGGAAAAACACACAGAAAACATCACACTGCAACTGTCTTTTTTAGTTTTTGGTGCACCTTTCTGTAATATTGGTTTTTGGTTCTATTGTTTTGTGGTGGTGTTGTGGTTGTATTTTTGTTGAGTTGTTGCAGTGTGTTGAAGTTTGAAAGAAACTGGATTACTATTTGTGATGGGTTTCATCAACATGAAAGAATAATAACACTTTCCTGTCAGGCTGAATCCTCAAAAGTCCCTAAATTACCCTGAACTCTACCCCTGGTACCAATGGCACAGAGCAGACACACTTACCATATGACATTGTGTAAAATATTTATGCAGTACCAAAACAGCAATAAAGTCAAACTACCAAACATTAAAATATTTGAGAAAAATAGAATACATTTTAATAAACACAACCCAAAAACAACAAAAATCCAAAAAGGAGAAATTGAGTTAGGAGTATTTTTGAAAGCTTAAAGTGAAACCAGCTCCAAAACACACTGAGTGCCAATGGCAGTCTATGCTTGTGGTAGACTGGGACCTTAGGCACAATTTGAAAATGTCGGTGATGGATCCCGAGGTCAGAAACCCAAAACGGGACAGCCTTGTCATGGATTTCACCTTTGGAGTTACTCTTTATGATGAAAGTCAGAATCTCTCAGTGTGGCAAGGCAGCAGGCTGTATTTAGGAAGGTCTCACCTAAGTCAGAGAGGCATTGAGCAAGGTCCAACTGAAGTAATTGATTTTGGCGGTAAAAGCTCTGATTGTGAAAGTCAATGTTTGCACCAAGAATCATCGTATTGGTCAGATACTTTTTGTGCTCTTGCCCAATCAAGTTTTCTAACTTGCAACTTAATCTTTGTAATGGACCTTGGATGCCTCCAGTGGGGCAAGGAAGCAATTTGTGTCCAAAGAGGGCGGTACAGAGTTAGATACCTCCTTCTGGAGGGCCCACTGAAATGGATTTGCTGCTGCTGAGAAGCTGCAAGCAGGCCAAACCTGTCAGGATTCATCTGTAGCGGCGCCTGCCTTACCTAAAACTACAAGTCCCACGTGGCAGTGGGGCACACAAACTACTTAAACGCCATTTTCAAGAACGTCATTGTGCGTAATTCTGTTTGTGTTGTGTGCACTGCGATCGCTCGGCTGAGCGAGACTGCTCCCGTGGTGGGTCCTACTGGTATTTCCTTTCCTAGTGATAATCCTTTCTTGGAAGCATCGGAACTGTGAGTATCTGGGGCTTGTCTGAAGAGTCACGAGCAGAGTGCAGCGGTGTTACCTATCACTGTGCATTACCGTTTAATTTTCAGTTGGAGTTTGTGGTACCTGTTTTTGCTTGAGAGGAATCGAGCGGATGTATTTGGCTTTGACATAGCGCACGGTGGTGTTATCTTATACCACGTGCTACCGAGTATGTGATGACTTTGGGATGCTTTGAATAGCGGAGCGCAGTGGATTTGCCATGGCCACGCGTTAACGTGTATTCAGCTACTTATTTTGGATTGATACATAACGGAGTGCAGTGGTGAATGAATCACACATTACCGGGTATGTGTAGTGGTGAAAGGCAGTAGAGCGTAGCGTAGTGGTATAATCTACAGTGCCACACGTTACCATGACTTGTTGTACAGTCTGACATAGCGAAAGGTAGTGGTGATCTTAACTACACCTTACCGTGTATGCTTTCTTTCTTTTCCTTGATGGACTGCTACATGAATTAATATGGACAAAACACTGTACTCATATAGTGATTGGTGATCCTGCAAACTTGTGCTTTAGACAGTGCTCTCCCGAGTTGGCATGAGGAGAGAGCCTTGTGTATAATTTTGTTATACTCTCTGAACTATCATTTACCTACCCCCTGGAGCATAGGGAAAACACTCTTGTCATCTCCTTTGGTTTTTACTTGTGGATATGACTCCTGCTGGGACCTTGGTATGTGCATGAGGGGGTCTAGGATATTGAATGAAGAGATGTTCTCCACAAGAACATATGCAAAGTAATCTACGCTCGTCTATGCGGTGTTTTGGTATGTGGGGCTCGATATAGCTCTTTGCTTAACTGAGACCTTGGGGCGCTCTAGTTATTGATATACCATCTTTTTTATCAGACTTCACATCGATTATGACGTTATTGTGCCCATTAACGGAGTATATGATACGAAGTTCATTCCTTGTTTGTTTTTTATTTATCTACCTAAGATGGCGCCGATGACTGTCGTTTTAAGATTCTTTGACTAGCTGGTCAGCGGGCGACACTAAACTAGTGATAGTGATAGTGATGGCCTGAGCCTTGCTTTGTTGCAAGAGTGTTGTAAGGGTTAACATTTGGACTGAGCATGTGCACTATGCTTCTATTAGTATAGTTTTGACTGCCCTACCATAGAATAGTGAGGCATGGCATCGTGGGGCAGCAGTAGGGTCCCAGTCAGGCTGGTGGGTAGGGGTCCAGGCCTCAGCTCATAATGCTATGTCAGTTTGACAAAGAGCTGTGCCTGACATCTCTAAATTCTACCACCTTATCTTGCATGGAGCCTCCTTAAACATTTGACACAGAGTCTGCCTGAAGGTGATCATTTAAAGAATGATATGCAGGAAGACGATATCACTCTGTGAGTCGGCCTTTTTTCTTAATCTCTCTGCGTTCCCAACATATCCTAATTGATTTTCATATATTGCTTTTCCTGAAACTTCCTCCACCTCATTTTTTTCAGTCTGTTGCCCCCTATCCCAGGTTAAACTCAGGCCTTGTTGAAATCAAGAAAGTGAGTGTACCATGAACAAAGCTTTTGCAGTCATGTTTTTTTTAAATGTATAAGAAAGGAGAGCAAAGAAGAATACATCAGTTGCACCTGTTCTCTCCCCATAACGAAAATAGTGTGACAAAGCCACAAGGCTCAGCTTGTACAACAAATCTACATAGTAAAACACAGAATATGGGAGCCCATTGTCATGATTCCACTTACCCCTAACACACACGTCCTAAGACATGTGCTGATATCCCCCTTAGAAAACCCACCCCTGTCCCGTGCTCCACGCACGCTTCTTGTCAGTGTGATTCGGTGCTTACATTTATATGTGCCTTATTACATGATGGTCACCTTCTTAAGGTTTACTACTCTTGACTTTGCATATCCCCCTTTTTGCTTGTACACTGTGGTATTGTTTTATATGCTTGTCGAAGTTCTGGAGCTCATTTAATGTGCTTGGTAGGCTCCGTTTGTGGCTCCGTGAAAGACAACGCCCTCGCGAAGGTCTTTCTGATTTCTCCCCGCATCCCTACACGCTGCCTTTTGGTGCGCGCTAGAACTGGGACTGCATTCAGCGTCCCCGCGCACGTTAGCAGAACGTGACTGGGAGCGGCTGGGTGCGGCCAGGTATTTAAACCGCACCCAGCCTTCTGGAAGGCGCTTTGCCTTCAGGTTTCCCTCGGAGAAGGTCGCGTCAGTGGAAGGAACTCACCTGAAGGAGAATTCTATCCTGGCAGGACTCCACGGCGGTGCTTCTTATTTCCTGGAGATTGAAGTCTTAGGAACTAACTCTGAAAGCTAAGTACTTTTGCTACATTTAAGGCGCCCTTCGCAAGAAAGGTTAATTTTTGGAACATTTACTTTGTGAAAGCCTTCATGAAGAAGAGACTTCGGACATTCAAGGCCTAACAGAATTTTGAGGATTATTTGCCAGATCATTATGTTTATTAGAAAGTGAAGAGAATTACAAAGAACTTTATATTTGTTATTTTGTGAAGAGAATTACAAAGAACTTATGTTTGTAAAATTGTGAAGTGATTTACAAGGAACTTTTAGATTTTGTTTAAGAAAAGTGGGATTTAAGAAAGATACCTAGGATTTGGTGTGTCTTGTTTAAAGCTTATTTTTTAGCTCCATTAACAAAAAGGAACAGAAACCCCGAGACAAAGAAGCAAAGGCTAATACCAAGTAAGTGTTAGGAAAGAGACAGAAAGAATGCAAAGGGCTTCTTAAAAATAGTAATTAATCCTTCCTTTCTTTTATGAACATTTACAGACGAACAAGCTGACTTAACATCGGACAACCAACTATCCTAGAGGACATCTGACAACTTTATCACCACAACCCTACATCCCTACCAAGACATACTGGGCGAGGGCCTTCAACTTGCTGATTGCAGGTAGGGGGATTTTCGAACAACTAAACTAGGTTATAGGAGTTCCGTTTAGTTAGAGATTGTGGTGAAGGAGGCTAAGGAGGTTAGGAAAGCAGACTCCTAAAACTGAACACTAAAATCTTGGTGCTTGTTGCTTCGCAGGTCGACAGCAAGAACCAAAGTCTCCTCTTCAACGCCCAGTACCGGCCCTCCTCCCTAATTCCTAGTTTAAAATCTTGCTGTTAATATTTAACTCAGTAAGTTTTAGTTAGTGATTTGGGAAGTTGGTCCCTTGCGTCCCTGCGAAATCATCCACGTCTTCCAAGAGAACTTCAGTCAAGACAAGGTAAGGGACGACGTGGTTAGCTTTGACAGAAGGCAAAGCCCACGTTGATAATTTCGCCCGGACGCAATGGATCAAGTAAATATGCAGGATTTGGCAGCAGTTTTAGAAGCTATTCGGCAGGATAATGCAGCCTTACGTAGAGATTTATCCTCTCTACAAGACTCTATTCAGCAAAAACCAACCACTTTTCTGAGTCCCTCATCCAGTACAGATACCACAACCCAGATCCAAGTGGTAACCCCGTTCCCCACTCCTTTAGCCCCACCAGAAAGATTTTATGGGGATTGTAATAAGTTTTCTGTATTTTTACAGCAATGTCACCTACATTTTATTGCCAAGACTACAGCCTTCCCAGACGATTCTTCTAAAGTAGCTTTTATGTTATCCTATATGGGTGGAGATGCTGCTCTTTGGTCAGTTCCATTAGTAGAAAAGGACGACCGAATTTTGTATAATTTTAAAGATTTCGAGAGGGCTTTAAAGAAAATGTTTGCAAAGCATCTCTTCGTTCAATCTGCAGACAATGAGCTTCTAAGTTTAAAGCAGGGATCTTCGGATCTAATACATTACATATCCACCTTTAATCGTCTGGTTTTAGAGGCTGACTGGCCATACGACAAGAGAGTTTCCATCTTTTACAGAGGTCTAAGAGAAGAATTAAAGGACATGATTACTCAGATTCTTGAACCCCCAGAAGACATAAGTGAGTTCATTGACTTAGTGGTAAAACTTAATCATCGTATTTCCGAACGAAAGGGAGAAAGAGGGAAGACTGAGCATAAAGTAGTTTTCTTTAAGGAAAGGTCAACCCCAAATCGAGAATCAGGTCCAAAATCTGATTCCGTCGAACCCATGCAAATTGGTTCGATCCGTGGACCCTTAACTAAGGAGGAGAAAGATAAAAGACGACGTTTAAACCAGTGTTTATATTGCGGAAAGACAGGACACTTCGTGAAAGAATGTCCTACTCGACCTAACAAGCTTAAAACCAAGACTTCCGATGTAGCCATCACACAGGAAAAGTCGGAAAACTAGTACACTCGGTAAAGGGAGAGGTCAGTTTATCGGGTGGTCTTTCTAGTTTGGCCTCGACTCTTCCCCCTGCAGGTTTCAGACACTTTTCAATCTTAGTAGAACTCCGGGATTTGCTTCCTAAATCTAACACAAGAAAAGTGGAAGCTATTATAGATTCTGGGGCTACAGGTAATTTTATTGATTCCAAATTTTTCTTACAGTTGGGCTTTCAGTCTGTGTTAAAAGATCATCCAGAAACAGTCAGAGCAGTTGATGGCAAGGAATTAACTTCAGGGCTGGTAAACAGACAAACCGAACTGTTAGAGATGGATTGTTCTCCCATACATCGAGAAAGAATTCAATTTGACATAATTGATGCCCCTCAATTCAAGATGATTTTAGGAATACCTTGGTTAATAAAACATAACCCAATCATAGATTGGGTAACCAGGTTAATCACCTTTAAGTCCACCTTTTGTACTGAGCAGTGCTTCCTAATCAATAGGTCCCAGGACATAGTTCAAGGTTTTGATTTCGGAATTGAATCACCCAATGTCCTGCTTTTGGAAGGGGTTCCATCGGTGTATAGCGACTTATCTGATGTATTTGACAAAAGAAAAGCCAACACTCTACCTCCACATAGAGATTTCGACTGTAGAATAGATCTCGTCCCTGGAGCAACCTTACCCTGCAGTCGCATTTATGCTCTTACGGAAGCTGAAAACGTTCACCTGAGAGCATACCTTGACGAGTATCTTGCAAATGGGTTCATTAGGCACTCTAAATCTCCAGTATCTTCAGCTCTTTTTTTCATTCCAAAGAAGGGAGGGGAATTGCGCACGTGCATTGATTATAGGCAGTTAAACAATGTCACCATCAAGAACAGGTACCCTTTACCCTTGATCCCAACACTTTTGGATCAAATTAAGAAAGCTAAGATTTATACAAAACTGGATTTGCGAGGAGCTTACCATTTAGTCAGGGTAAGAAAAGGAGACGAATGGAAAACGGCTTTCCGCACGAAGTTCGGTCTCTTTGAATACCAAGTCATGCCTTTTGGACTGTGTAACGCTCCTGCCGCCTTCCAGTTTTTTATAAACGAAGTGTTGCATGAATTTATTGACATCTGTTGCGTGGTGTATATTGATGACATTCTCATCTACTCAGACACTGAGGAAGAACATGTACAACAGGTCCGCGCCATTCTTCAAAGACTACTCTCCAACTCTCTTTATGTAAAATTGGAAAAGAGTCTGTTTCATACCTCCAAGGTGGACTTTCTGGGTTATATAATCAGTCCCGAAGGTATTGAAATGGATCCCAAAAAAGTTGAGGCGGTAACAACCTGGCCCAGTCCAACTTCTGTGAAGCAGATCCAAAGCTTCCTAGGCTTTGCAAACTTTTACCGTAGATTCATCCAGAACTTTTCTCAAATAATTACACCTATAACCAAGTTGTTGAGAAAAGGAGTGAAATTCTTGTGGAACTCTGATGCTGAAGAAGCCTTCCAAATTTTAAAGAAAAGATTTACTATGGCCCCAATCTTGTGTCATCCAGACCCCAATCTACCGTTTATTGTAGAAGCAGATGCATCTCAATATGCATTGGGAGGGATTCTTTCACAACGAAATTCCGATACAGGCCAAATGCACCCCATAGCTTACTTTTCCAGGAAAATGTCTGAAGCAGAACAGAACTATGCCATTGCCGATAAGGAATTATTAGCAATTAAGGCAGTTTTTGAGGAATGGCGCCACTACCTGTTAGGGGCTCGACATCCTGTAACAATTTATACTGATCACCGTAATCTTCAAGCTCTAAGATCTGTGAAGGCTTTGACTGCTAGACAGTTACGTTGGTCTCTGTTCTTCAATGACTATACCTTTGTGATAACTTATCGCCCTGGAAAAGAGAACTTGAAAGCGGACGCTCTATCTAGAATTGGTGATAAAGACCCAGAAAAAACTGAAGTTATCCATCCTGTAATCCCGACTTCTTGTTTTCAGGGAAGTTTAACCACTAGTAACATCATTAATGATATTAAGGAGGCCTTGAAAGATAAGGATGTTGAGATGTTGAAAAGAGATCATCCTTATCTCCTGGAGAAAGATGATTTGATGATGGTACATGGTTTGATTTACGTTCCTACAGAAAAAATTCAAAAATCCATAATTCAGCTTCACCACGATACAATGTTATCTGCCCATCCTAGCATCTTGAAGACCATGGAACTAATAAGACGAACCTTTTGGTGGCCTTTGATGTTCAAAGACATTCAGTTGTTTGTAGAAACTTGTAGTGTTTGCATACAACATAAGACTTCTCATCAAGCTCCTAGTGGTTTGTTAATGCCTCTTCCTATCCCACCTCAACCCTGGCATACTATATCGCTAGACTTCATAGTTGAACTACCTGAAACCAAGAAGGGATTTAATACAATTTTAACTGTAGTGGATCAGTTCACAAGAATGGCCCATTTCATTCCCTTAAAGAAACTTCCCACTGCCTTAGAGCTGGCTCATTTAATTATGTCACACGTGATCAGATTACACGGAATCCCATCTGTGGTCATTTCAGACAGAGGCTCCCAATTTATCTCTAAGGTTTGGCAAAAGTTGGGTACATTGTTACAAATGGACGTTCGTTTGTCTTCTAGTTACCATCCCCAAACAGATGGTTTAACTGAGAGAACTAATCAGACAATCGAGCAATATCTCCGATGTATGTTACCCAATGTTCCTGAAGAATGGTCTGACCTTTTGAGCCCCCTAGAGTTCGCTTATAATAACTCAGAACATTCATCTATCAAAATGTCTCCGTTCTTTTGCAATTTCGGATTCCATCCCAAAAGCATTCCTGAGAATTCTTTAAGCTCTGATTCAGTACCTGGAATTTCTGACTATGTATCCAAAGTGTTTTTTATCCAAGAAGAGGCCAAATTCAACTTGGCAAAGGCGAAAGAATCTCAGAAAGAGGCCAAGGACAGACATCGATCTGAGCAACCGCAATACCAAGTAGGTGAAAAAGTATGGTTGAGTACAAGAAATCTGAAACTCAAAGGAAATCGGAAATTCAATCCAAAATTCATTGGTCCCTTTCCTATTGAGAAGATAATTAACCCGGTATGTGTAAGGCTGAATCTCCCTGATAAGTATTTGATACACCCGGTCTTTCATGTCTCCCTGGTTAAGCCATTCCATCCCCAGACCCGCATGTCCAAATCCCCATCCCCCATCATGATTGATGATCACCCGGAATTCGAGGTAAAAACTATCCTAGATTCCAAAAGAGTTCGAGGAAAACTGTTTTACCTCATAGATTGGAAAGGTTATGGCCCAGAGGAAAGGTCTTGGGAACCTTTAGACCATCTAAAAAACTCCCCTAGATTGATCCGACTTTTCCATCTAAGGCATCCTGAGAAACCAAAGCCCATTTCAACCGTTCTGGGAGGGATCTTGAGGAGGGAGTACTGTCATGATTCCACTTACCCCTAACACACACGTCCTAAGACATGTGCTGATATCCCCCTTAGAAAACCCACCCCTGTCCCGTGCTCCACGCACGCTTCTTGTCAGTGTGATTCGGTGCTTACATTTATATGTGCCTTATTACATGATGGTCACCTTCTTAAGGTTTACTACTCTTGACTTTGCATATCCCCCTTTTTGCTTGTACACTGTGGTATTGTTTTATATGCTTGTCGAAGTTCTGGAGCTCATTTAATGTGCTTGGTAGGCTCCGTTTGTGGCTCCGTGAAAGACAACGCCCTCGCGAAGGTCTTTCTGATTTCTCCCCGCATCCCTACACGCTGCCTTTTGGTGCGCGCTAGAACTGGGACTGCATTCAGCGTCCCCGCGCACGTTAGCAGAACGTGACTGGGAGCGGCTGGGTGCGGCCAGGTATTTAAACCGCACCCAGCCTTCTGGAAGGCGCTTTGCCTTCAGGTTTCCCTCGGAGAAGGTCGCGTCAGTGGAAGGAACTCACCTGAAGGAGAATTCTATCCTGGCAGGACTCCACGGCGGTGCTTCTTATTTCCTGGAGATTGAAGTCTTAGGAACTAACTCTGAAAGCTAAGTACTTTTGCTACATTTAAGGCGCCCTTCGCAAGAAAGGTTAATTTTTGGAACATTTACTTTGTGAAAGCCTTCATGAAGAAGAGACTTCGGACATTCAAGGCCTAACAGAATTTTGAGGATTATTTGCCAGATCATTATGTTTATTAGAAAGTGAAGAGAATTACAAAGAACTTTATATTTGTTATTTTGTGAAGAGAATTACAAAGAACTTATGTTTGTAAAATTGTGAAGTGATTTACAAGGAACTTTTAGATTTTGTTTAAGAAAAGTGGGATTTAAGAAAGATACCTAGGATTTGGTGTGTCTTGTTTAAAGCTTATTTTTTAGCTCCATTAACAAAAAGGAACAGAAACCCCGAGACAAAGAAGCAAAGGCTAATACCAAGTAAGTGTTAGGAAAGAGACAGAAAGAATGCAAAGGGCTTCTTAAAAATAGTAATTAATCCTTCCTTTCTTTTATGAACATTTACAGACGAACAAGCTGACTTAACATCGGACAACCAACTATCCTAGAGGACATCTGACAACTTTATCACCACAACCCTACATCCCTACCAAGACATACTGGGCGAGGGCCTTCAACTTGCTGATTGCAGGTAGGGGGATTTTCGAACAACTAAACTAGGTTATAGGAGTTCCGTTTAGTTAGAGATTGTGGTGAAGGAGGCTAAGGAGGTTAGGAAAGCAGACTCCTAAAACTGAACACTAAAATCTTGGTGCTTGTTGCTTCGCAGGTCGACAGCAAGAACCAAAGTCTCCTCTTCAACGCCCAGTACCGGCCCTCCTCCCTAATTCCTAGTTTAAAATCTTGCTGTTAATATTTAACTCAGTAAGTTTTAGTTAGTGATTTGGGAAGTTGGTCCCTTGCGTCCCTGCGAAATCATCCACGTCTTCCAAGAGAACTTCAGTCAAGACAAGGTAAGGGACGACGTGGTTAGCTTTGACACCCATACACATATAGAGCCCACAAAACTGCATACACACAATTACATCTCTAGAGACAAGAGTTAATACAGCACTCACACACACAGAAAAACAGACATATGGGTAACCATGCACACAGGCCCACAGATACCCATTCAGACAGAACAGTTAACATAAAGGCATCCATGCACGTAGCCCGACATGCAGTCTACATAGCCACCATTACCAGCCATGCAGACAGACTAACATATACAGGCCCTCATGTACATCTTCTTACAGTGTTATCAATGCATGCCTGTGTGGCTCCATGTGTGTGCCTCTGTTAGTAATCCCTATACAAAGTCAATTCTTAATGGAGCTTGAAGTGGTATTTTCAAACCTTTACTAGTTGTCGATTTGAAAGAATTACCAGCTTGTATAGGGGAGTGTAAGTTTACAGTTAGATGTCTCTCTGCCCATCTTTGGATTTTTATCTCACAAACACCTGGAGCGAAATTGTCTTTTCTGTTAAAATCTAACAAATGTTATGGATGGAAGGTGCAGTCTTTGCTGTCAATGGCAGGGGTTTATTATGCTTGATGTTGATCAACAAACATATGTACACTCCTACACACAGCCAAACAGACTCACCGTCCTGCCCAACCTTAACCCTCATGCTCTGAGGCATTTTGTAGCAGTTAAATTAAAAGAATGAACTTTCTGTCTCTTTCAGTCATTACCTCACCTCATCTATCTCATCACTCTCTCTTTACAACTCAACCAATCTCTACAACTTTACATGTCACAGTTATCACTCTGTTTGAACCCTCCCCATCACCTAGATTTACCCAATCTCACCACCAAGAAGGTAAGACAAACTGTGTCCGGATCCTGGGTGCATAGAGGGAAAAGCCCTGCTTCTTTTCTTTTCTTTTCTTTTCTTTTTTACACTTCTAAGTCTTCTGTCTGGCCATGTGTGTGCTGCCAGTGGGTGAGAACCATTGGAGATGGTGAGCTGATCTGCAAAATTAGTGGGGGTGCTGGTTGTGATAACTTTGTAAATGCTGCAGTTAGTTAAAAAGATGATGCAGGTCTGAAAATGGAGCCAATGCAGTTATATCATGTCGTAGGTGATATGATAATATTTCTTCAGGCTGTGGATGAGATGTTCTGCAGAATGCAGGATGCGTGTAAGGAGTGCCAATGTGGAATCTTGGAGGCAATTACTACTGTCCAGATGAGGTCTCTTTCTGGAAGAAGCAATTTCACTTCTTCAGCGGCAAGAGCTGGTACCACCTCATCTTGTTTTATTTACAATCTGCTCTCAAAACCTGTAAGAGCTCTGTAAATGAGTAGCACTGCGTATGAGCCTGTAAAACACGTGAATCTGCTGTGTATGTTGTGTATGCATGAAATTGTGAAATGCCTGACATTTGTATTTTCCTACTCTTAGGAGACATTATCTGGATTAACCCCTCAACTCTCCAAATACTATGGAGAGAGTAAGGTTTGCAAACCTTGTTTGCTTGCCTAGTGCAATGCTCTGCACTTTAAAACATCACCAAACACCACTGTTCTGAGTTTAAACATTTACTGTGTTCACTGCTCTCATCAAGACAGCTTCCCTCCGTTCTATCTCACGCCATTCTGCATTGAAGTGTGTTCTTTATATCTAGAGCACAAAGAGGATGTGTTTGGGAAGGAGTACTTTTTGTGATCTTTCAAATGTGCAACAGAATCAATGAGCTAAAATGAAGGACACATTTGTCTGAAAGCTTATAAATATTCAGTCTACAATGTGTATGTGTTGTAAACTCAGGGTTGTTAGGAATTGATAATACTAGAAAAAAATGATTGGGGGTTCTGCCCAACTCACCCTCCCGTACCTGAGCAGGAGACATCCAAGGATGAAAAAGTAGAGAAAAATGGTACTGAAGGGATCAATCCATTTTTAATTATCAAACAAGAAACAATTAATTATCTTGTGGTAAACAGATTAAATCAAAAAAGAATATATCCAAGTTCGTATACACAAATATGGGCGGACAGCCAAAAAGGCACAACAAAACACAATTTATATACAACACATCACATGTACATTATATACAAATATACAAAACATATACAATATCAAAACAACTTGTATGTACCCTCAGGACAAAAAAAATATATACAATTATAAATATACACCAATTTACATATGTACCTCCTCAACAGTCTAGTGGAGTATACAACTACAGGGTAGTCCCAAACGAAAAAAGCACCAGGGGGTTAATGCATATACCCAGCTTATATTTACATAGGTGCATCAATGAGTAAATCAAATCTTTCTTCGATTAAAATAAGGGACTCCGTTTAATGCCAAAGGTGTCGACGCAGTCATGGTCGCGTTTCAGCCAGATGATATAGGCTTCTTCAGGACATGGGTACTCTAATCTTCAAGGACTTGGCCCAGTCTAGGGAAAATCTTAATTGGCCAATCCACACTACCACCCACAAAGGGTGGGGTTGTTGCCATCGTCTCGGCTCAAATCTCTTGAACTCTTATTCTCTTCACTGTGTCCGCCCAGCACGGAAAGAAGGAGATGAAAACAGTATATGTATATAAAGTGGCTCAAGTCACACAGTCTTCCTTAATTCACAGGGGGCTACAGCCACGCATGGAACCGACGTCAGCTATGGCGTTTCTCAAAAAAAGGTATTGATAATATACGTACGTTTTCAGGCTTATTGATTTGGTAATTGAAACATATTGGTAATGATTTGTGGAGCTGATTGAGGACTGGAATAACAGGTTTTCAGAGGATTATTGGTGGACACCAATTGAGTATAAGCATTTCCTCTAGGCCCCCACAGAGATGACACCAATATGTATTAGTTAAAACATTAAAATCTTGTCATAGTACAATGATGTTTTTGGTCAGAACAACTTTAAAATATACTACTCTCACTCTTTAAGAGATTATCTGTCATAACCCCTACCATGGTTTAGTAGACAAACACCAACCCTACCTACGAAGTTATCTTTAATAAAATCCTTAAATCATATGTAATTGAACCACATGCCATTTCCATTATTTTGCTAAAAAATGAATGGAAATTAACCCAAATCTACAGTAAAGCCATATTTAAATTAGATCCTCTTTTTCTACGTAATTAATTTAATCTGTACAAACTATTGTTTTAGTAATACCTGTTGATACATTTTTGTAAGCTATTACCTGTGGATGGCAACACCTTATGTGTCATCCCCTTCAGTGACAGTGTGAATATGGCTTCACACCTACCATTGTAGCCTGACTGAAGCACTTGTTAAACTGAAGCTCTACCTGTCAAAATAAACCTTATTAATAGGTTTAAGTCTTCCGATTAAATATTAATAAGTCTCACCTAAGTAGGCCCATTAGCCCCTAAGCAGGGTCCATGGTATTTAAAAATAGGACATGTAGAAATTTGGAGCCAGATGTACAACCCACCAATTTGCGACTCGCAAATTGTGATGCATTTGTGACTCACAATTCGTGACTCGCAAATACAAATGTCCCATACACTGTTTGTGATTCCTAATGGGGTCACACATTGCCTGCCCCATTAACATTAATGAAGCTGGCACAATTTGCGACCCTATTAGGAATGGCTAGCACTCACAAGGATGGTGACCTGCTGGGGTCAGCAGATCACCATGTCTCTGACTACTTTTAAATAAAGCAATTTTTAAAGAAAAACGGGATGCATTTAAAAAAAAGAAAAATGAAACTTTTCAGTTTGATTTTTTAAGGACAAGCAGTGGTCCCTGGGACCACTGCCTGCGCTTTAAAAATACACTTTAACCCTTTTAAAATGGGGAAGGGGTCCCCTGGGGACCCCTACCTATTTGCGAATGGTTTACCACCTACTTGAAGTTGGTAATAAATTGGTAGTGCTTTGCAACCGCAATTGCGGTCGCAAAACATTCATACAAACAAATGCAAGTCGCTATTTGGAAGGGACGCCCTTGGCACGCCCCTTCTTAATAGCAAGTCGCAAACCTCATTTAGCAAATTGGTAAAATTTACTGATTCACAAAAAATTAGCTTTGTACATGACCATGCCTTAAATCGCGGTTGTAAACGGGCCAACTGCCCGATTGCGACCTCACTTTAGGGTCGTACGTCTGGCCCTTAGTGTTTAAACATGTCCTTACAGTGACTAACACCTAAAAGCTATTTTCACTTAATAATGCTATCTGTGCTTGGGAAACACATACACATTTTGTTCTTGAACTCTTTGTAATATTTATTAAAAGCCCAATTCACAGATCAAAATGAACTTTTAATAAATATTAGGGAAATGTCCTTTTAGTAAGTTAGCTTTTCACTACCTAAAGTCTCTGGATTCTAATTTGCAATAGCCTCCAGCTGCCGCCCTTTAAGTGTTCATGTCTAGAATGAGGTGTGAAAACTGCTCCTACAGCAGAGGCCAAGGCCTGGGTGAGGGGAAGTGTTTCTGTTCCTCTTGCAAGTTTACCATTTGGGAAGTGCAAATGAATTTGACTAACTTCAATGATGCCTCTTGTGTCACAGGCAGATGTAAGATGATACCTAAACAAACAGACACCTAATTCGTTCCTCCATCTGCCAGGTTCTAATAACAGAGGAGGAATTGCTCTGGAGTGGGCCCACAGCCTCTGCACTAGGGGAGAAGTGATTCACCATCTTGAATTTAGGCAGAGAAGGGACTGTGGGATTGTGTGAAGTATCAAACACAGGAAATACTTAAAATGTGGGTAGGGTAACCCCTAGGAATTTTTGCCTGACTGGAAATGGAGAAGCCTGAAGTCTCCCCACCTACAAGCAGGTGACAGGCATACATATGACATCCTCAGTACCCTCCTCAAACACTATTACCTGATGAAGAACGGAAGACGACAAGATCTGCTGTCTGAGACATAAGAAGAGCCCTGAAAGGCTGAGCCTGCTCAGTCGTTTGCACAGGGCAAGGAAGTGGACTCCATGAATTGCAAGGTTCAACTCTTGTTTAAGCTGCAGTTACACAACAAACTAGAAGAGACATTCCCTGAAGATTTACAGCTCACAGGTTCCAACTGGAACTGCCTAAGACCCTACTGGTGACTTCCACAATGGGTGAGTCTTGACCTCCAAGCGCTGATGCTGAGGCACTGGAACCATTGGCAGGGTCTGGGTGAACTTTTCCTACCACCCTACAAATCTTGGGACATAGAAACATTTTGGCTATAAAGACATCTGAAAAATCTGGACAAACCTACCAAGATGATCTGACCAACTTGAGTTGCAGCTGGGTTGAAGATCCAGGTTGCTCCTGTTCAGAGTTTTGCTGAAGCAGCAAATTCAATTCAGCGAGATCTTGAGGCGAATGTATCCGGCCTTGTGGAGCCCTCTTTTGGTTATAGCTGCAGCCATGTTCTACTGAAGGAATCCTAGCTCCAGAAAAGAGACTCAGTGCAAACAAAAATATCTTGACTGGGCAAGGAACCCAAAAGTTTCGATCCGCCCGACACCCTTCCCCGCCCACCCCCCCATTTTCCCCCACCATATTACTATGGCAGGGGGGGACCACAGAGGATGGAAAGACCGTCCAATGCTTTTCCGCCCGGTCAAGGAGTTGACTGGGCAGAAAAGGGTTTCATATGGTGGCTGTGTCTGTTAGACACCGCCATCCATATTAGGGTGAAGGCGGGGACATGCTTTTCCGTGGTGGCAACGCCTCCACGGAAAGGCATGCAGGTTTGTCTTCTGGGGGCCCATTGCAGGCCCAAGGGACTCCGGGAGGGTAGGGGGTGCGCATGGGGGTACCAATAGTACCCCCTGCACTTTACTGTACAACATGACAGGCACCGCATGGTGCCTTTCACGTTGTGCATTGATGTGCACAATGTGCATTTTTAGCATTGCAGCGGGCGGTGCTGGACCGCCGCCCTTATTTTACGTCGGGATGGTGATCGGGCAAAGTCCGGCCACCATCCTAATGGGCCCGTAAGACTCAAGGTAAATCTTCCAACTGGGACAAACCTGGTCTCTGTATCTGACCATCTCTTCAACACAATCTAACCTAGATCACATTTAGGGCCCAGTGTACTGCAACCAGTTGACTTTATTTGGAGTTTAACACTTTTTTACTGTATTTTTTTTTTAAACATTAAAAATGTATGTGTCTAGTGTCTCCTTTTGGATTTTTGTCTTTACATTGTCTTTTTATTTATGAAAGTGTACCTATTTTTCTAAAGTGTTTTGGTATTTTCTTGTATTATGGTTTGACTTTATTACTGTTTATAATTTTTAAGCATGGGCGAATTTTGCAAATCTGGCGTTCGCGAATTTGCGTACTTGCAAACTCACAATCCGCAAAATCTGCGAACTCTCGCGAATTTGCGGATTTTTTTTTGTGTTCGCAAGGGTTTCTGCCAGTTTGCGAGGTTTTTGTACCAGTTTGCAATTGCGAACTTACTTGTCGGCTCACAACGGTCGCGACTTTGTTGTTTCTACGTCTGGTTCATCATCACAGGTTCACAGCACCCTCTGTTTCACCACTGCCACCCTCTGATTCACCCATGCCACCCTCTGGTACATCACTGCCACCCTCTGATTCATCACTGTAGATTATGGGGGGGAAAAGCAAGCACACCAGCCCTGCTTCAACTGACATGAATTAATTTGGCGTTGATTAAGGTGTCACTGAATTTAAACTTCCTGTCTGGCACTGGCTTCCTTATCTGTAATTTGCTGTCTGTTACAGTGCAATTTTTTTCCCCAGGACCTTTGTGGCCTACTTGTAGCTATTCTATGAGCCTTCTGTGAGGGTCAGAGAAGGGTCATAGAATAGTTGCAAGTAGGCAACTGAACTCTGGAGGGGCCCCTCAGGAAGCACTACAGGGAATGGTTACTAATAATGAGTATGAAGTTTTGCACCTGCTGAGTGCTTTCAGTTTTGCAAAACTCGTTTTTCTGCAGAACAGCAACTGTAATGCCCCAAACAACTTACTTGTGAAAGTTGATTTCTAATCCAAAAGTGATCCAAAGAAAGTCAAAAAGGCCTCAAATCCAAAAAAGTGCAGGCAATGTCAACCTGAGGAGTTATTCGGATAAAAATCATCATTTTCAGAAGGTTTATGCTGCTTGCTGGTGGATTTCTTGTGCAGAATTGCAAATTTTGTAATTTCGCGAGTGCGAGATTGTTGCTGCCCGACGCATTTACATGTTTGCAATTGCGAACTCTCGCGATGCGTCGCCAAACTCTCGCAGGATCGCGCAGCAGGATCCAAAATGGCGCAGCACTCGCAAAATATCGAGAAAAACAACTCGGCAAACGCTGAATGACGGTAAGTGAACGCCGCATACCGCAATATTGTATCACCAAGCAAAAAAATCCGCTGCGTGCAAATTTGCGGATTTTCGGTAAATTTGCGAGAGTTCGCGGATTGCGAATTTACCGAAAATCCGCAAAATCCGCGAGCGGAACGGATTTTCCGCCCATGCTTAATAATTTTATACTGTTCATTACTGTTTTGGTACTGCATGAACACTTAACACATTTCCTTATACTGAAGCCTTTCTGCTCTCTGCCATATTTACAAAGGGGTTGTGCTCAGGTTACTTTAGTCACTTTAGTGGTTCACCATGACAAGGATAGTGTTAGTTGCTTCAGGTGGGAAGTTATTTTACTTAAGTATCAACCATATATCTTTTAGAACCACAGAAAGTCACTGCAGATATGAACACTCCTCAACCTGGGAATGTTAAAGAGATCCAACTGTTCTAAAGTTTAACTTTCTATAGATATCTCATTGACAGTTTCTCTACTATTTGACACCTGGTAAACAAACTCTTTATTGTTGGGTTAGTTAAAACCTTTACAATAGCATGAAACAATCACATAGCAGCTAATATTTAAAATCGCATTGCAAATACAAAACTGTACACAAATATCAAGGGTTAACATTTTAGAAGTGATAGGATTAAAATTGGCTGTGATGATGTTTTTGATCACCTAAAGACTAGAGCAAGGGCCTGTTTAAAACGCCAACAGGAGGCTTCGGCAAGAACAAATGATATTGTGAGACACTTTGCTTTATAAAATTAGGTTATAGTTCGGTATAAGTGGAGCTGTACCGCAGATTTAAATTAAATACGTCTGGCATCGAGTGGAATCGTATAAAACCTGATTTACCTCATTACCCTCACTGATGGCCTTTTGCGAGCTGTGTTATTCTATATGGCTGGATTGAACAACACAGAAACTCTGCTTCAGGTATGGCCCGGGTCTGATAGAATCTTGTGCACTTTTGAATGACTCAAGGGGATGTAGAGTACCAGTTGTTTCTGACATGCCATTGTAGCTTAGATAATTGTGCTTTTAGATTTAGTATCCTTTGCATGTGCCAAGCTGCCTATTTTGACACCTGAAGTTCAACTTATCAAGACAACTGACATTTGATAGACAGATACTCACTTTTACTTCAGCTCCTATTCTACAACATCCTGACACCAATCTATCCTTCATTCTTGTAAGAAACTCCCTCTTTTTGCATGATCACCAACACTTTTTGCTTAGCTGTATTGCTATTTTTTAACTCTGTACACTGTGGCACTGCTGTTCAGTCCAAATTGTATTTGCTCTGGGACCTAAAACATGGTAAAATTGACTGATCCCCAGTTGCCATATTTAACTGGATGTAAGGCCATATTATACATCACTGCAGAAAAATACATGGAAAAAAGGGAAATGGGAAAAAAGTTAAATGTCACCTCTGAACAACAGCACATGTTGGGCCATCCACAGGGAAAAATGACTTCGGGTCTGCCTTTATAGCCTGACTCCTGCAGCTTTAGTTTTCAATCTTTAAACGCTGTTTGAAATTCATCTTTTTGGTATGGAAGAACCATACTTATAAATATTAAATAATTTTCTCCTATGTACCTTGTATCTGTGAGTGTTGATTTTCTGTTATTAAAAAATGGCACTAAGATTCGAGCTTGTGCTACCATTAACATGTCTTTACACTGCCCTCCATCTTACCTCAACGTCACAGGTTAACAATGCAACAGCTCAATTGTACAGCTAGACTAACAATAGTTCTGTGAGACTGTGTGAATCCTAATGCACCTATATGTTGAGAGAATCTTCAAAAGTATTCAATAGTAAAATGTTTCTTCTAAGATGTTCCCTATTGGTCCAAAATATGAGAATCATATATCCCCATTGAATGTATGAACGTTTTTGTCCAAAGCCCTATTTAAGAGTATGGATTTTTCTAGTAAAAGATCTTAGTAGTAAGATGAGGTTTGAGATGAATCAAAGGAGGGAAACATGAGGGAAGGATTTATAAAGGGTTGTTCAGGAGACCATAGTAGTAAACTGAGGTTTGGGGTGCGCCAAGGAGGACTAGAGGAGGGAAGAGTCTAGAAAGGATTATTTTACAGATCATAGTTGTAGAGAGAGGTTCGGGATGAGTCATGAAGTGGAGGGAGAGGCTAAACTGAGAGAGGTAGAGTTTAGACAGAGTAGTACATTGGAGAGAGTCAACAGTATTTTTGTTTTCTACTCTAGGATTAAAGTAAGAAATATAGAGAAATATAACTACATTGAAATAGTATACATGTAAAAGGAAGATACTATAACAAGACTTAAAGTTGTATTGTATAAACTCATACTTTTTAATGTCATTTTATTCACATTTTCATTTTCCTCAATATTTCACTAGTGAAGCACTTTTTGTTAAAATAGTTATGATAATATGTACATATTGTGGTAGATAAATAAAACAGAGACCCATCAGCAAATTATCAAATAACCTATATAAAAACTATGCAGTGGGGGTGTGGCCAAGCAGTGAAACATGGCAGCTGCTGGTTAGACTAGCTCCATCCTAAAGCCCCTCCACCACAACTATCCAGCACAATTATTCAGTCTCAATGCTCCTAATCTGAAACCGGAGCCTCCACTGACTCTGCTGCTACTTTAATTGCAACACAAAAAGATGATGGACGGAGTGTTGAACATTATCAAACATTCACCACCAGTCACATATCTGGGTTTCATCCATTGTTGTTTTGCTCACCACGCCACCCCAGTTCAGACATAGCCATATGCAAATCAGTCTTGACCCTGTGCCTCATGGGAACAGTGCAGATGGAACTGCCAGGCCATGTCTTCCCTGGACAGAAATCAAGCATCCTAGGACCGATTTCGGGCTTTCAGCCCTCATCAGCCAGGATATCTTGACTACAGTGGCGTAGTGAGCACGGGACCCACATCTGGGCATACCCTTCCCACTTAGGGTGAAAATGCAACAAAAAAAGATGATGGACGGAATGTTGAACATTGTCAAACATTCACCCCCAGTCACAGATCTGGGTTTAATCCTTTGTTTTTTTGCTCACTATGCCACCCCAGTTAAGACATAGCCATATGCAAATCAGTCTTGACCCTGTGCCTCATGGGAACAGTCCAGACTGAACTGCCAGGCCATGCCTTCCCTGGACAGGAATCAAGCATGCTACGACCGGTTTCGGGCTTTCAGCCCTCATCAGCCAGGACATCTTGACTCCAGTGGTGTAGTGAGCATGGAACCCACGTCCGGGCATACCCTTCCCCCTTATGGTGAAAATGCAATACAAAAAGATGATGGACTGAATGTTGAACATTGTCAAACATTCACCCCCAGTCACAGTTCTGGGTTTAATCCATAATGTTTTTGCTCACCACGCCACCCTAGTTCAGACATAGCCATATACAAATTAGTCTTGACCCTGTGCCTCATGGGAACAGTCCAAAACGATGGATTTAGGCCCAGATCTCTGTACTGGGGTGAATGTATGACATTGTTCAACTGTTGTTTTTGCAGCTACCTTAATTGTGCCCATGAAATCTACAGATCCAGCAATGGTTAACTTCAGTCTCCACGCGCACTGAAGCCGGGCAGTGGAGTTGCAGGAGCGGCTGACGACACACGGTGGCACCGGCCGGGCACCATCATGGGATCTTGACCGCTGGGTTGGTCCCGTCATCAGGAGCTCCGCACACATCAAGGGCACTCTCCCAAGTGAGTGAAGCGCATTGAACTGTGGACACATCCTGCATCCCTGAGGCACCTACACTTCTGACCGGGACGTCTGGCCCAAATCAGCCCATCCAGGCATGTCTTCCTGACCTGGCACCCAGTCTTTGTGACTGATCCTGGCTGCAGCCATACTGCCACCTATCGTGGAGGCTGGTGCAGACTTCAACCTGCACACCTTGAACACATAGCAAGTGGCATAGCAGTGGGAAGTGCTGGTGCTCAAATATTATGAGAGAAAGACCCCCAGCAGCTTGCTCCAGCCTGAGGCCGAGAACTGCGTGCGCTGAGGGGCCTGATGGTGCAGATTACAAGCCCGGCGGACCTGGTAGCGCAACTTGTTGTTGCTGGCCGCTGCGACCCCTGCCTCACCGGAATCACTGGAGACGAGGGCGCAAGTGAGTTTTAGGACCCCCATCCGACAGGACACTGCCAGGGTGGCCCGAGCACCACGAGTGCTACCGACTGCATCAACACCTGGGACAACGCCAATCCCATTCAAAATGTCAGGCTCAAAGGGGTCCAGATTGGTCCAACAGAATAAACTGGACCGTTACACAGGTCTAAAGGCCTCACTCCCAGACCTACGGACCAGAGAGAAGGTGGGCAGTGGAACTGAGGACACCCCCACGAAGCTCACGCTCAAAGACATCATGGAGGCTATATATAACGAGTGAGGTCGTCCTTGGAACAGAGGATGGAAGTGTTATCCACAGACGTCACGCTGATACGAGCAGACCTGTCAAAGGTAAACAAAAAGGTCAAACAACTGGAGATCACCGCAACAAGCCTGGTGGACGACACCTCCCAGCTGCAGACTGAGATACGTGAGCTGCAATCCTTTCATTTGCAGAGCGTAAGCTCGACGACTGTGAGGGGCACACCCGTCGCAATAACGTGCGTATTTTGGGGGTGCTGGAGCAAGTGGTGGGACAGGCCTCAGACCTATTTGTTCAAGTTCAAGTTCAAGTTCAAGTTCAGGAATTTGTATAGCGCACTACTCACCAAGAGGGTCTCAAGGCGCTTGGGGGAGGGGGTGCATTATTTATCGAATAGCCAGGTTTTAAGTTCCTTTCTGAAGGAAATGTGGTTCTGTGTAAGGCGGAGGTGAGTGGGTAGAGAATTCCAGGTCTTGGCTGCCAAGTAGGAGAAGGATCTTCCTCCCATGGTGGATCTATGGATGCGCGGAACTGCGGCGAGGGCTTGATTGGAGGATCTTAGTTGGCGGGTGGGTGTGTAGAAGGACAGTCGTGTGTTGAGGCATTCGGGTCCTAGTTTGTAGAGGGCCTTGTGTGCGTGGGTGAGGAGACGGAACATTATTCTCTTGTTGATGGGAAGCCAGTGGAGGTCTTTCAGGTGACCGGTAATGTGATCTTGGCGAGGGATTTCCAATATGAGTCTGGCTGATGGTTTTGGATGTGGTGGAGTTTTTTCTGTAATTTGGCTGTGATTCCGGCGTAGAGGGTGTTTCCATAGTCCAGTCGGCTAGTGACCAGTGCGTGGGTGACAGTCTTTCTTGTCTCGGAGGGGATCCAACAGAAGATTTTTTTGAGCATACGAAGTACGTTGAAGCAAGAGGATGAGACGGTGTTGACTTGTCTGGTCATCGAGAGGGAGGAGTCTAGGATGAAGCCTAGGTTACGTGCGTGGTCTGTGGGTATGGGTGCTGTGCCCAGGGCCGATGGCCACCATGAGTCGTCCCAGGCAGAGGGGGATGATCCTAGGATGAGGACTTCCGTTTTGTCTGAGTTAAGTTTTAGGCGGCTGTTTTTCATCCATTCAGCTACTTCCTTCATGCCTTCGTGAAGATTGGTTTTGGCGGTGTTAGGGTCTTTGGTGAGGGAAAGGATCAGCTGGGTGTCGTCTGCGTAAGAGATGATGTTAAGGTTGTGTTGTCGCGCGATTGATGCGAGTGGACTCATGTAAACGTTGAAGAGGGTGGGACTGAGTGATGATCCTTGTGGTACTCCGCAGTTGACTTCGGTGGCCTCTGATTTGAATGGGGGAAGTCGGACTTTCTGGGTTCTCCCGGCGCGGAACGAGAAGATCCAGTCCAAGGCTTTTCCTTGTATGCCGATGTTGCTGAGGCGTTGTATGAGGGTGCTATGACAGACTGTGTCGAAGGCGGCGGAGAGGTCAAGTAGGATGACGGCAACTGTTTCTCAGTTGTCCAGTAGTGTTCGGATGTCGCCTGTCGCTGCAATGAGGGCGGTTTCGGTGCTGTGTTTGGCTCGAAAGCAGGACTGTGAGGTGTCGAGGGAGTTGTTGGATTCAAGGAAGGCGGCGAGCTGGTTATTGGCGGCTTTCTCAATGACTTTGGCAGGGAATGGGAGGAGGGAGATGGGGCGGTAGTTCTTAAGTTCAGAGGGTTCTGCTGTGAGTTTCTTCAGGAGGGCGCTGAGTTCGGCGTGTTTCCAGCTTTCTGGGAAGGTAGCGGAGTTGAAGGAGCAGTTGATGACATCACGGAGATGGGGTGCGATGATGGAGTCTGCTTTGTTTAAGATGTGGGGGACAGGGGTCGGTTGGCGAACCTGAATCAATGGAGTTCATTAGGCGGATGGTGTCTTCAGTGGTGATTGGGTTCCAGGCGCTAAGGTTGTTAGAGGGTGGTTTAGGTTCGGAGGTGGGTGGAGTGGACTGTTCTTTGGAAATGTTCTCAAAGCTGTTATGTATGTCGGCGATTTTGTTGTAGAAGAAGGAGGATAACGAATCGCAGAGGTCTTGGGAGGGAGTAATGTCGTTTGAGGCTGCGGTGGGGTTGGTAAATTCTTTGACGATGTTGAATAGTTCTTTGCTGTTATGGGCGTTGTTGTCGAGTCGATCCTTGAAGGCTGATTTCTTGGTGGATCGGATCAATTGGTGGTGATTGCGGGTGGCTGTCTTGAAGGTGGTCAGGGTGTCAGTGGTTGGGTTTTTTCTCCATGTTTTCTCGTACGGCATAGTTTCTTGGATTTCTTAAGGTCATCGTTGAACCAGTGGGCCTTTTTGCTACCCTGTTTGGTTTGGTGGTTTTTCAAGGGTGCTAATTCTTCAACGCTGTGAGTGATCCATGGTTTGAGTTTGGTGGCAGCTTGGTTTGGGTCCGATGAGAGGGCGGGAGGGTTTTGGTTGAGAGATGTGAGGAGTTGGTCGGTGGTGATTTTGTTCCAGTTTCTTCACGGAATAGGTTGTGGGGGGTTGTGGGTCGAGGTAGTTTTGTAGCTGAAGTGAACACAACTATGGTCCGTCCAATGGAGAGCTGTGGTCCGATCGAAGGAGATGTGCTTGCTGGAGGTGAAGATTGGGTCGAGCATATGTCCGGCTACATGGGTGGGGGTGTCAACAAGTTGTTTGAGTCCGAGATTGGCCAGGTTGTCCAGAAGGGTGGTGGTGCTGCTGTCGTTTTTCTTTTCCAGGTATTTGTTGAGCACCTCATACTCACCCACATCCAACCTTAAGGTCTTTCCAAATTCTTTGTGATAGAAAGGGTGCACAGAGTCCCAGGGGGACAGCCGAAACCTGGAGCTCCCCCGCGACCGCTGCTGGCATGAGTATTGAACTACGCAACAGAGACGTAATCCACCAGGGCAGACCCACCACTCAGTCCAGCGGCAATGCAGATCCTTCCTGGCAGTAAAGAAGATGTTCGGAGACAGAGGATTGTAATGCGCCATGCTGTTTCCCACGCGCCTACAGGTGGAGAAGGATAGTAAAACCTGGTTCTCTGACATCCCCGGATAGGCATCAGACTGGCTGGAGAATTGGCGGGGTCAGGGAGTGTAACCTTGGCTCTGATGACTAGTGCGCTTCTCTGGATGCAAAATGACTGAAAGACTGGAGAGCAATGGACCTTCATCTGCAACTCTATGGCTCCCAGCATCGGCGATGGCCTCATGTATCAAGACATGGTGGCGGACATTGTCTTAAGGGGCTCAACAGGGATTGGAGAGGCATGGCTCTTGGGACTCGATGTCTCGAGTAGCGGAAGAGACACTATCTGTTTTTTGGGGGGAAGGGGGAGGGATGTAGCGACTCTTTCACACCCACCTTTCTACTTTTAGTTTCAAGTTGGGCGACAGGCACTCTGCAAGCTAGAATCATGGGCAGTTTAAGGCCCATAGTGCAGGGGGCAGGGAGGGGGGTTGTTGGGATCGGGGTAATGTTGTTTGTTTTGTTTCTTCTAAGTCAGCATGAAAAAGTATCTTTACGTGGGAGGAGATGATGGCTTTCTATCACTTGTATACATATGCACGGGGACTGCAATTTTAAGCTTTTGAGCTGGAACGTAAATGGGTTGTGGGACAAGATCAAGCGCTGCTTTATGCTAGAATACATCAGGAGGCATGCACCGGACGTGGTTCTCCTCCAGGAGACCCATGTGGTGGGCAATACTTGCAAGGCACTAAAAATATTGGGCTACAAATTAGTAGCGCATGCAGGCTTCACTACTAGTTCTCGAGGGGTGGGTATAATGATGCGAAATTCCCTTCCCTTTATGACCAAATCCACATAGGCGGATGATCTAGGGCGCTACATAGGTATAACAGGGCACTGGGAGGGGCCCACAGTTACTTGCCTGTCAATCCACATCCCACCTGGACTGCAGTCTCACACATTCAAGGACCGTGGGACAGTGCTGCTCTCGCTGCTGGAAGGCTTGCTGCTTTGGGAGGGGATTTTAACTTGGTGGTCTCTGGAATGTTAGACAGATATCCCCCATGGGGCACTGGTACAGCTGCAAGATGGCTGCCGGATTTTCTGGAGGCACTTGGATTAGCCGATGCATGGAGTGCATTTCACCCTGACATTGTCCAACACATGTTTCATTTGTGTGCGCATAATAACTTTTCACAAATTGACTATGTCGTCATCCCAGCGACACAACTAGCATTTATCAGTGAAATAAGGCATCTGGCAAGAGGTATAACCGACCATTTCCCTGTATGAACCCATGTGGCGCTGGTGCGGAGGGGGGAGCTAGAGTGGCCCTCATTAATCTGTGGCACCTCAGAGACCCTGCAATACACAAGGCCCTATTGTTGGCTATGAATCAATACTTCCAGGAAAACAAGGGCACAGTCGACTCCTCCCAGCTGTTGTGAGAAGCATTTGAAACAGTGATCTGAGGGCAGGCGCTCTCCTTAATAGCAGGTAAGCGCAAAGATAGAATGAAAGACCTTGTGGAAGTTGAGAGTGCAGTCCTTGGTCTAGAAAAGGAGTTAGAGAAGGGTGTGACGCCGGAAAAGACACACGAGTTGCAGCTTAAAAGAGATGAGTATAAGGTGATAGCCATAGAGAGGGCGAAAACATTTGCGAGGGAATCTGAGGGCAGGGTGTTACACCTGGGTGATAAAGCTGGGAAACTAATGGCGTGGCTGGACAAAAAGGAGATGGCATCCAGACTGGTGCCGGAAATTGTCAATAAAAACGGTTACTCACTCACAGACCCACAAGCTATAGCTGACACCTTCGCAGCTCGTATAGAAGCATATACGACACACGCACATAATACTCGGAAGAAGACTCCCAATCCCTGCTCAGAGACATTGCCCTTCTGTGAGAAGTTAGCCTGGCATATGATGTCCACTATTCTAGTGGGCACCGTGAACCAGTCTAATTGACCCTTATTGATGGTGGTTGTAAAGTCTACAGAGAGCGTGTGAAGCAAGCTGTTTTACCAATTATAATCCCTTGAATACCAAATGAAAGGACACCACACAAGGTATATATCAAATATATATGTATTTATTTCTAACACAACCCCTCTGCACTCTTTATGAGGTCAGAGGTCAAAGTACATCACGAGTTACTCAATTAGCATACAATAAGTTGCTCATATACAGTTATGCCCTAGGGGCCTCACGAACCATATACTAAGAAAGTGGTATAAGAACCACTTGAGAGTTAGAAAGCAGGCCTAGGGCCTGTAGAATCGCTTGGACTACACTAATCAACCAAACGTTAGGAAGTAGGAGGCCCACGGGAGACGCGTGCAGTGTCTAAACACAGTCGCGAGTTACCATTGACTTATAATGGAAAACCAAGAAGTTACAAAGTTACTGTTTAAGGACACTTCCGGATGGACTAGGATGGAACCCTTTTAAACTAGGACACTTCAAGAGTCAAGACCCACGGGATCACCGGAGTACTCGTGTTACCTCACCCAGGGAAGCCGGGTGCATAGGTGTCTTTTCGTTTCGGGTTTCGTCGTCTTTTCTAGGGAGATCTGCAAAGAAGTGCTGCAGGTGACTAGAGGAAAAGTGTCAGGGTAGATCCAAGAGTAGATCGGTGGTGTGAAGAACCTGAAAGCAGAGGGGACAGAGTCTGGGTCATTAGCCAGTGACCAGCAAGGAACCAGGCGATTTTGCATGCTTGGAGGTGCAGAAAGTGAGTTTGTCTCTTCAGCCACGAGGTCCAGGAGGCATCGATGATGACCAGGCGCTGGATTCGAGCTGTCCCATAAAAAATCTATTGACTGTGGTATTGGTATCCGGATTGGACCCAACAAGCCTTGGCAAACGCAACCCACGCAGGATGTCAAGATTGGCTCTGTTTCAGACCAGCAAGGTCTGTGGCACTTCTCCTTTGAAGGGAAGCTGGAAAAAGCCTGGAGTAACCAGGAAAGCAGTTTAGTTTGAAAGAAAAATCTTCAGGGGGCTCACTAGCTAACAGGCAAGGAACAGGGAAGATGCGTCAAACTGAAATGCAAGAGCGAACCCCACACGGCACTCGTGGAGTGTGGAGGGCAGAGCTTCAGTGCAAATAGTGCTCGGGTCTGGGGCTTCTTGTACCCCAATGCACAACTGCGAGTTACCTCAGGAGTCAATGCAGTTAGCAAAATTCAGGATGTTCAGGGTGTCCGGTCCCACGTCTCTCGTCTCTCATCTCCGCCATGAGTCTCAGCTTTGCTCTGGATGTTGGTCTAAGTTAGAGAAGTCTGAGAGTCTAGTTCCTGTGTCTCTGAGTCTTCAGGTTCTGGCGGGAGCATCGACAAAGCAGACCGGCAAGTTACTGGTGGAGCCTGTTTGCACAGGGTGGTCATTGCTTGACCACAAGGGAGATGTCATCCGTCTTCCAGTCAGAATAGAATGTCAAAGGTCCAAGAGTTCTGTATCAAAGTTTCTTTCCAGGATAATCTGAAGTCCTGGGGACACAGCTCCTATACTTATACTAAGCTAAGGGGATGGATTACCTGCCTAGGTCCCTCCTATGGGTGGACCTGAGAAGTGGGTGGTTACACCCCTTTCCCTTTGTACAGTTTTGCACCAGAGATGGGGCTGGAGTGCCCCAGCAACTGGTTTGAACCGGGCTATGCATGGAGGACCTTGTGTGCCCCAGGCAGTGTCTAGAAGCATTCAATGAATGCAGCCCTCCCTGCTCCAATACACAAAACCCCTGTCTGAGGAGGTGCTGGCACATCCCTGGACAGGAAACGTATTGTCCAGGCTGCCCTTGCTGGAGCTTCCCCCAGCAACAGGACGTTAGACTCTTGTCTGTGGCAGCAGCATCCATTTTGTGATGCTGATGCTCTGTTTAACTTTAACCGGGTAAAGCAGTAACATACATGTCTTTACCCTCTAGAAGGGGGAATGCTACCCCCGCCGCCAGAATTGGCAGGGGTAGTATTCCAAAGTGCTTGACACCTTACACAACATGTTTTGATAAAGCCAAACCAAAGTTAGCATTAACCGCGAGGATTATAATGCACTTAAGAGTATATGGTATGGCTATATCATAGAACAGCTATAAGGAGATGGTTCCGAAAGCTGCAGAGAGGCTCAGCTCATGCTAGGGCACCCTCTCACATAAAACCAAGCACTCTGCCTCCAGGATTGTCGAGGCCCACTATAGGAGTGACTTATAGGTGTATATGTGTCTATATATAAGGTAGATATAGGTATACTATGTCTAAGTAAGGGGTGATTACACCACCTTACCCAGGCTGTGAGAAAAGACCTGTGGTGTCAGTTTGGAAGGCAAACCAGGGGTGGCACAATATATGCTGCAGCCCCTGGTAGGCCTAGGGTGCACCTATGCCCTGGGTACCTAGGGTACACTATACAGGGGCTCATAAGGGTGACCAGTAACCAATCTGGTATGTAGCTAAAGTACATGGAGTCCATTTATTAGAGAAAGCAGATAGTCTGGGGCCCTGAAAAGCAGGGTCCCAGGCCAACTGAGTCGAAAACCAGCAAAACACCTGGAAAAAAGATGGGGTAACCATATAGTCAGATTCCACCTTCCTACACCTTCCCCTCCTGCAATCTGAGGAGCGAGCACTCTTAGACAGTGACTTCACAAATGATGAAATTGCGATGACAATTCGATGCCTCTAGGCAGGCAAGGCGTCGGGCCCCAACGGCCTCCCAATCGAACTGTACAAACTGGTGCCGGACAAATTGGCCCCTCGCCTGAGGGATATGTTTATTGAGAGTACGGAGCGAGGGGAGTTGCCGCTGGACCAGCGTATAGCCACAAAAGTCACAATCCACAAAGAGGGCAAACCCAGATCGAATTGTACGTCATATAAACCCAACTCCCTCCTAAACAAGGACACAAAAATTCTTGCTAAACTATTTGTCAAATGTCTTGTTAAGGTGATCGGTGACCTGGTGCACCCAGACCAGTTGGGCTTCATGCCCCACCGTAACACAGCCCTGAACCTCCGGAGGTTGAATGGAGTAATAGGGTGGCTAGGCACGATACAAGAGCAAGCAATTGTAGTTTCACTTGATGCCACAATGGTGTTCAACACCATAGAATGGCCCTATCTTTTTTCTGTGCTTACAAAGATGGGATTTGGGGAGAGATTTATCCAGTGGATCAGGCTCCTTTATTCCAACCCCCTAGCGCAGGTCGTAGTGAACAATAGAAGGTCTACGCTTTTTGCGTTGAGGCGTGGTACCAGGAAGGGGTGTCCCCTCTCCCCCTCATTTATTTTTGCTCTGGCGCTGGAACCCCTGGCGGCAAGGATCCGGAGGGACCTGGTCATACGTGGATTGAGGTAGGCTCCATCATGGGATGACCATATCTCACTATATGCCGATGATATCCTATTGTTCCTAGCCACTCCCAAGAAGTCTTCGAATGCAGTGTTGGATATAGTCACAATTTTGGGGAGATTCTCTGGTTATTCCATTAACTGGGGCAAAACCCTTCTATACGTACTGAATGGGGACCGCCCGCTGTCCCCAGGGACGGCCCAATCCAAGTCACCACGGAGGGCTTTAAATATTTTGTATATATGTGACGTCCGACCCCCAGCTCTGCTACAACCGTAACCTACTCCCGCCACTACAAAGATTGAAACAAGATACTACTGCGTGGAGGGCACTCCCTCTGTCGCTGCTTGGCAGAGCGGCACTCTTTAAGATGATGTCCATGCCTTACTTCCTTTATGCACTACAAAATTTCCCAGACCCGGTTCCTACCTTCTATTTAAAAGAAATCAAGGGCATGCAGAAGGTTTTATTATGGGGTGGAAGCCTAGGATAGCACTCCACAAACTTGCCCTTAACTGGTACGATGGTGGTATCAGTCTCCCCGACCTCAAGAAATATTATTGGGCAGCACACCTCGCGGCTATTAACCACAGTATGTTCTGAAGGATAGATGACCCGGGCCATGCAATGGACCGGTGGCTTCTCCCGGGTGGGAACTACTACAGAGCACTTTACTCCATACCAAAATGCTTTTCCCTGACTGGGCCGACGAAGCACTCGGTACAGGTCTGGCACACTGCCACTAAGAATTGGGGTTGGGAACGGAAATTGATGGCAGCCACACCTCTCTGGGACTCCGAGATCCTAGGTGATCTTTGAAAGTCAAAGGGATTAGACAAGTGGGACCTTATCAGGATTTCAATCATTGGGGATGTATGGGTTAAAGGGGCGGTGGTGCCTTTTGCCTATTTACAACAGAAGTATGAACTTGCCAACTCAGAATATTTCTGTTACTTCCAAATCTGCCACGCACTGCAGACACACATACCCACAGGCTCCTCACTCCCAGATTATACTCCTCTCAAGGAAAGACTGCTTGACAGTTATCTACCAGAAAAAAAAATATCCCTCACCTACACAAACTCATCAACAACGTAGCTGAACCCCTACAGGGACTCAGGGTGAAGTGGGAGAGGGATGGCCTTGAGCTAGATGATGAGGAGTGGCAAGAGGCTTTCTCCTCCCCAAAGGAAGTGGCCATATCAGCCAGTTTGAGACTTGTTCAGCTTAAAATCCTCCACAGAGTGTATGCCTCTGGGCCCTGTCTGGTCTGAATGGGGGGGGCTGAGGGGAGTGAATGCAGACGTCAGTGTGGCTCTGAGAGAACGTTCATGCATATAATATGGGAGTGCGACCTCATTCAGAGATACTGGCGTCAAATTCACATGGTGCTAAGCGAAGTATTGAGACTTGATATCTGTCTTGAGGCTAAGAGATGCTTGTTGAACGGGTGGGAACCTACAGATTTGGAAAGAATGGGCAGGACCTGGGTGACATTGGGGCTGATGGTGGCGAAAAGAAACATAGCTCAACAGTGGGGTGCCATTTACCCCCCTACGCTAACGCAATGGAAGAAAAACATGGACTGGTGAATGTTCTGGGAAAAGACTGTATGTTGCAAGGGGATACCCGAAGAAATGGTTGTTAATTTGAGGGGGCCTCAAACACATACCGCGGGTAGATTTGTAGTCCGCCTCGTGGCATAGACCTGGATTAACTGTCTACACCTTGACTTGTAATAACTCTGCTCTAGGGCTCTATTTTGATTGCTGTTCTGAGTTATCAAAATGTCATTGTATGAACTCCTCCTACATATAACTTATGAACATGCTTTTTGTATCTGTGCTGATTGTTTTGAGTTTTATATCAATAAAAAAAAAAAAAAAAAACCTATGCAGTGACCTAAATACATGTTAACCACATCGCTGCTTGAGAGTTTTCCCTGCTGTGCTGGACAGCAAAGAAAACGAGTGTGGTCATGACGAGCTGAGCTCGTCATGAGCACAGGAGCACTGTGCTGCATGACGAGCTGAGTCATGAGCATGGAAGGGGTTAAGCACAGAATGATATATCCCTTTGTTAAGCCGACCTAAAGGATATCTATATAGTTTAAAAACCATTGTCATTATACATATTTGTACACAGCTATACACATAGCTAGATAAATACATATAATCAAATTATAAATGTCTACATACACAGGGATATGCTGTACATTAGTGTTTGAGTACGGTGGTTATGTAGGAAAGAGACATTTCTTTATAGTCTCTAAAGATAAGATGATTATCCTTAGATCTTATGCTTGGGGGTCATGAATTCCATAGTATGGCAGATTGAACAAAAAAGAGGTACCACATATGTTTTTTTCTTGTATGGTGGGGTTTTGAGGCGAGGTGCCAATCTGGAGTGGATGTTTCTTTGTTGAATGTATTTGGTGATTTATTCCAATGAAAAGTGGGCCTGTTCCATGTATTGCTTTGTGGGTGAAAGAAAGCAGCTTGAAGGTAGTCTGGCAGTTGAGTTTTGAATCAGTTGTAGTTTTTCACAGTTGATAGAGATGATCCGGGGTAGACGCCATTGGCTTAACCAAGTTTAGACAGTACAAGACAAATAGTAGCCTGGACCTTGCGTGGAAATTGCAGGTGGGGGAAGATGCATCGCAAAGTTTTAATAGTAATGAAGATTGATCTTGCTTATTAGTCAGCTTGGACATTCATGGATAAACTATAGCATATGGTAATTTCAAGGTTTCTTACTTCCTTAGATTCTTCAGGAGGTGGTCCCAGATCGTCAGTGGCTTCTGATAGGCACTTTATATTTTCTTGATGCTTTTTGCCCTGAACTTTTTTATTCTGAATTTTAGAAGTTCATATCTCTGGTTCCCTTTATAAAATGTTTGTAGGTTTGGTGTCATTTTTCTAATTAAATGTACTTCCATTTTTAGAAATTGATTGTGGGACTTATATTGTGTTGTATTTTGATGTTTGAATTGTTTTGTGACTGCTAAATGCTTTACATACTTTTCTTGATATGCATCTGTTTTCTCTGTGCCATAGTTACCATGGGCTGAGCATAGATTTATTTAATGAGTTCTTGGTTGCACCCAACAAGATGTTGGTCTCATTACATGGGAAGGACTCACATCCTTTGCTAAAAAGGAACCCATTTTCTTACACTGACCATTCAACGTCACAATAATAGCAGAAAATACTGAACACTGAGTGGGGCGGAGAGAGAAAATCACGACATCAGACGAATGCAACCCATCAATGAAGCCATTTTTTGTAGGGCTGTAAACCATGACATTGGGGGCCAAAAGAGAATACAAAGGTTGTCTTGTGGCAAATCCTCCACAAATTGGCTAGAAATTTGGTAATTTGCAAAAGATGAGGAAGACAAACAGAAGACATAGAGCCATGTATATGTCAGGGCAGCTACACAGCCAATCCCAGTTAACTCTAATTTCGAGCATGATGCCAGGTGAAGAGCAGTATCCTCTGCAAAAAGACCCTGGGTTGTAGAATCTTTTCATTGCCTCCTAAAATACTTCAGCCCGAACTGCCAAGCCATGTCTTCCCTGGACCGGAAACAAGCATCCTGGGACCGGTTTCAACACTCCGTCCATCATCCCCTTTGGTTTTGCTTTGTTCGCCCAAAGTTGGCAGGGTATGCCCAGACGTGGGTCCCTTGCTCACTTTGCCACTGGATTCAAGCTAGCCTGGCTGATGACGGCTGATTAGCCAGAAACTGGTCCCAGGATGCTTGTTTCTGGTCCAGGGAAGACATGGCTTGGCAATTCGCGCTGGACTGCTCCCATGAGGCACAGGGTCAGACGAATTTGTATATGGCCATGTCTGTACTGGGGTGGTGGAGTGAGTTAAGAATGATGATGGATTAAACCCAGATCAGTGGACTGGGAGTGAGTGCTTGCAATTTTTAAAACTCCGTCCATCATCCCCTTAGGGTTTGCTTTGTTTGCCTTAAGTTGGCAGGGTATGCCTGGCGTGGGTCCCTTTCTTACTTTACCACTGGATTTAAGCTAGCCTGGCTGATGACGGCCGATTAGCCAGAAACCGGTCCGAGGATGCTTGTTTCCAGTCCAGGAAAGACATGGCTTCGCAGTTTGGGCTGGACTGTTCCCATGAGGCACAGGGTCAAACTGATTTGCATATGACCATGCCTGAACTGGGGTGGCGGAGTGAGCTAAAGAATGATGATGGATTAAACCCAGATCAGTTGACTGGGGGTGAGTGCTTGCAATGTTCAACACTCCCTCCATCATCCCCTTTCGATTTACTTTTAGAAAGTTGGTTATTTCCTGTCCCTAGCCCTTTGTACCTGCATTCTCGCTTGGGTCACATGACTGGGTATCACTGACAGTTAGAATTTGTGAATTCCAGCCAGACAGTTAACAATATTGGCATTAGCAGAGCCTGAATGGCCCATTAACAGGCTTCATGGGGTGAAGCTAAGCACAGCCCCACTTGTACCTGAATAAGCTGTGCACTGACTCCTCAAAATAGGCTTATCGACCCTGTATGTCAGTGCATCCAGCTTGGAGTCACAGCAGGGGAGTCAGGAAACTCCTCCTAAAATGACAAGGACTTTTTCGGAAACTTCTCTCGCCGTCTAGGAGCAGGGCACCAGGATATAAATATTGGACCTCAGAAACCACCACTTCAGTACACCGCTGAACATGTGGAAACTCCAAGAAAATGGACTGCTGTGATGCAAAAGGTTTGATACTGCTGCTCTGAGAAAACTGTTTTTCTGCTGTGCATCCCTGCCTGTTGCCTGCTGCCCTGTTGTCTGAAAGGCAGTGAACCCCATCTAATGAAGCCAGTTGGTATACCGAAAAAGTAGGTCCAAGAGCTACATGGAACAAGACTCTAGGTGTTGCGTGGAAATTAAACATAGTAATATTGCCAAACCACATCCAATCCCTAAACATCTGAAAAAACATGCACCAAGACCCTTAAAAAAATATTTTCCCCTCACAGGATCTGAGACAGGTAGACTCTGCTAGTCAGGAGTGATTCGGTTTGAATGGTGAAACCGAAGGTGTTTTAAAGGAGAATCTCTATGATTGCCCCTGAAATAACAGGCATCAACAGTGGGCTAGATATTTGCAATGCAAAAATAGGCCCTGGACTTGAAGGATGCTGTATAGGACTCCAGATCTTTAGTGACTGCTGTGAAGGGAAGAGTATATTTCGGGTTCTTAAAGAATTGGGGAAGAAGGTGTTCAAGATAATGACCAAACAGTGTACATTCTAAGGACGACAGTGCAGAACAGACTTTTGAACACTCTTTACCTTCCATTAATCCAGAAATTATTCCTAGGTGCTAGAGGAGCACCTGATACGATAGCAGTGGCTCTCTCTATATCAAAGGAAGCTTCTTCCAGAATTTGAGCATTTAACCCCATTATTGTCAGGAAATAAGCAAATCTTCTTCTTACAGGATGAAATGGACTGGAAGTTGCTGACCAGGGTATGTGAAATACCTGAAGAATATGTCACAGTCCTCAGGCACATGCTAAATCTACAGTGTGCCTTACACAGAGCCCCATCCAACATGTTATCCAATGCATAAAAATTACAATAGTCTTCCATGACTAATGATGAGCAACCTGGCAAATTAGGTAACATAGGGTCACCTAATAAAATGAATGGGAAAGTCTGGACCATCAGTCAGATATAGCCTACTCAAACCTGTGGGATGCTGGCCTTCTCTATCACATTCTATTCCTGAAGAATGGAATCTATTCCAAAGTAAATGCCATAAGGTCTCTGCTTACTCCAATGTATCACAAATACATGGTCAATGGTGAGCTGTAGAGACATGAGACCACCTCCTCCATTTCCTTTCACTATAGGAAGAGGTGCTCAAAGTCAGGTTGCAAGGCAGGGACATTTCAAAGAAATCCACCCACAACCTCAAGCTTGGCAACGATTTGGTCACGTCGGTGGCAGTAGCCCATTCTCTCTTCTTCAAAGGCCAGCAAAATTAAAAGGGCACTGTGCGTGGGGAAATTACATGAAAAAAATGCATACCAGAACTCCGCAAAACAGACAAAAAAAATAATGTATGATGGATAGTGGTCCTTAATACAGGACACAGGATAACATGGGAAAGAATGGATTTCATTATGTAGGCATTGCATTAAGAAGTGTTGGCAGAGAGATAGTGTCTCCTGACACATAAGGATAGGGATGAAGAAGTAGCATGAAGGGATAATGGGCATCCCTATTAACTAGATGGGTGTAGCTGTAGAAGATTGGGTATGCTGGCATATTTTTATTAATGAATATTTTCCAACCCCAGTCTCCTGCTAGCTTTTGAATGCGCCACCACTATGTTTTATGCCCAACAGTAGGTTGAGATCAGAAAAGTGAATGTAAAGATGCAGATTCATCCTGCCATATGGTTAGAGTAGTGAAGCTACATTTTCCTGACACGTGGTTAGTTCCATTTAAGCCCCATAAGGAGATTGTTAGAGGGATACACGGTAGAGCGGTACAATCCTAGAAGAATGAGGCTTGAGCTGAGGCGAAGTGATACTGGGTCAAGTACTCCAAAAAGTAAAGGTTTCCCAGATCGTCTCCGTTTTGTAGACATTCATCTTACCCACCGCATGGTTTCCAAAATGTAATGCAACACTAAAGAGCTTTGGCGGTTTGTGGTCTTGATTTATGTGTACAAGACAGGGATGAGTATGAACCTGAAGCTTATGAAATACCATGTGATTTATGTTACCATGTAAGGGGTAAACACACTTTCTGAGATGGGGAGAGGAGTGTCATTTTCAAAGTCCTTTTGTGGTAACAAACTCAGCAATGCACATAGAGGATTTGTGACAGTAAAAGGGCTTTTCTCTATATACAAAAGCCCTTTTACGAATTGGAAAATAATTTCTTACTGGTAAAAGGGCTATTTCGATCCAAACAGGAGGGAACACGAAAGGTGCGTCCCCCCTTCTATCTATGAGACAGGGAGGAATGTAATAATCGTTTGTGAGCGCAATTGGAGTCAAAAACCACTGATCAGACACACCACTTCTAAGTAGGAAGTATCTAATTCACACAGAGGAACAGGCCCAGTTTGATACCCCTTACACTTTGTAAATCTTGCAAAAAGAAACAGGGAGAGTTGGCCAAAGCCCATTCAGTGCTACCTATACAATGGTTTTTGTTTTTAAAACCCGTCCTGTTTCCTTTAAGGAAAATGGCCTGCTTTTTTCTTTACAAAACCGTCATTTAAACACAGTAATAGACACGGTGGCTTGCTGACCCTTGAAGGTCACCGTATCTGTGACTATGGCTAACCATAGGGGTTCGCAAATTGCGACCTGCCTAATCACTAGGCAAATAATTATGCGACATACTCCCCCACATGCATCAAGCATTTTTGGAGTCGCAAACGGTGCGATTCCTTAAAATCGGCCGTTTGCGATTCCAAAAATGCTTTTTTGGATGCATCAAGCAATTTTAGAAATCGCAACATTTTTGCGATTTCTAAAATTGCGATTGCTTTTAAGAAATCGCAAATTTGCGATTTCTTAAAAGCAATGCATGATTACTTTTTAAATTGCGAAATCGCAATTAGGGGGTCAAATTTACCGAGTGGTTGAACCACTCGGTAAATTTGCAAAAAGTGTTTAAAATGCTGAAAATGCATTTTTTTCAACATTCATGTTACGGACACACATGTCCTTAGGACATGTGTGTGTGAAACATGATGCAAAAAATACATTTCAGGGGTGCATGGGGGGGTCCTTTGGACTCCCCCCTGCACCCATGAAATGCATTAACAAATTGCGATTTTTCAAAGTGAAAATCGCAATTTGCTAATGCCTTCCCATTGCTTCCTATGGGCCTTTTGGCCCATAGGAACCAATGGGAATAGCGAATTCGCAAATTGTATTTCGGTAATTTATGCGATTCGGTAGAAATTGCGATTTTTACCGAATCGCATAAATTTACCGAAAATATTCATGCATCCCGTTTTGCGAATTCTTAATTGTGAATCGCTATTTTTCGCAATTAAGAATTCGCAAACACCCGGGATGATGCATGTGGGGGACTGTGTATTCAGCCTTTTCTAATATGACATTGGTTGTTTGCAAAGTCAGAATTAAATTGCAAAAGTCACAGTTTGAGACCACTTTTTGAGAATCAATTCTTTCTTTACATGCGGCTCTTTATTATTAAGTCGCTAAATAGATTGTGAGCGGACGGACCATATTTGGCAAATCCCGCCTTAATTCCTGGTGGATTTAGTATATTGAACAGTAATATTGTTATAAAATGCAGTTTCATATAAAATCTGTAGGTATTTTAGTTTAGAACGTAACGAAAAGTGTGTTTAATACCCCACGCACTCTGAACACCTAAATGTCTCTTACAGCTACTCTTCTTAGGTAGAGTAAAGCGAAAATAGCCAATCTCGCGATAATCACCACCATCTGAAATAAAATCCTGTGGCTGTTCATGGAAAAACTAAAGCTATGCTGTCGAAACCCAGCCATGCTTAGCTTCTGGAAGCCCGGGCGCACGCGGCATAAACTGGCTCCTGGCACCGCGTATCTTCTTGCCACGACCCATTAGTATGACCAGTCATTTTCAGTATGTGCATAAAAATGCCGGTAATTACGAAATCATTCACATTAAGTGAGAAGCATAACTAACTTATTGCCTTTGGCCTCCGACAGAGTTGGATTTCATTTTGGAAGAATGCTTCAGATTTTCTATGTTGGAAAATATGTTTTACATATTGAGACAAGCAGTGCAAAAAAAACTTTAAAAGAATTTATGATTTTCTGTACAATGTTTAATTATTTGCCTCCATTACCCTGATAGATATATATTATGATCATAAATTATTGTTAAAATGCTAAACAATTACATAATGTGCATTACTAATGTGAAAAACGACTCAATTAATCAAATTTAAGAGGGTGAAAGGCCGCATTCATCCACAATTAATCATACCTTTGACCCTCAAAAAGCACATTTATATGTATCAGGAAAGTAAAAGATCAGAAGAACATCTCTCACGTTTTTGTCCTGCCTCCGAGGAGTTGAGCCGACAAGCAGAGCAAAGTATTTCAAAATAATGTATTGCGTGTTTTGCACATATATACACAGGACCCATGTCCTAACATGTTTTGCAATCGCACAGGACCCCTTCCCCTTTGAGAATTAGAGTAAAACTTTCAGATCAAGTAGGCAGTATTCCAGAGGACCACTTCCACCTCTCACTGAAACAAAAAAAAGAAAACGTTTTTTTAAAGCAGCTCAATTTACTTGAATTGAATTCGGCTGTAAAAAAACAAAGGGCTAAACGTATGAAGCATTTTTGCGGTCCCAAACGGCCTGAATAAGAGAATTGGGGAGTGTGACTGCAAAAATATTTCTTGGGATGTACAAAATCTAACCCCCAGATTCATCAAGAACACATTTTGCGATTCCTCAATAGCGAAAAATACCGATTCGCTATTAAGGAATAGCAAAATGCTATTCATCAAGAAATCACTTCAAAGATAGCGATTTCTAATAATTCCTTAATTGCGACTCGCAAATTGCGAGTCGCAATTAAGGAATATTTCCCCATTCTTTCCTATGGGCCTAGAGGCCCATAGGAATGAATGGGAAGACCATCTCAATTTGCTAATCGCAATTAGCGATTCGCAAATTGAGATTGCGATTTCAAGGGTGCAGGGGTGTCCAAAGGACACCCTGTTGCATCCCCTGAAATTGATGTGTGCACATATGTTGCACACACACATGCCCTTAGGGCATGTGTGTGCGCAACATGAAACTTTGAAAAACGCACTTTATTGCATTTCTCAAAGTTTTTGCTATTTACCACGTAGTTAGACTTTGCGTAAATAGCGGCCCCAGATTGCGAATTCGCAATTTTTAAATGGTTTATGAATTGCATTTAAGGAATCTCAAATTGAGATTCCTTAAATGCAATTAATCTCAATTTAATTTCTAGAATTGCGATTTTTGCATTTAAGATGATGAATCCCAAATGCAAAAATAGAGCTCGCAAAGGGCCAGATTCTCAGAATCTGGCCCTTTGCAAGCCGATTTCAGCTTGATGAATCTACCTGTAAATTGTGATTCGGTAATGTGTTACCGAATCACAATTTGTGATTTGCAATTTAGTATTTGGAATGGACATATTGAGGGCGTCCCTTCCTAATACCTAATTGGAATTGTATGTGCCAATCTTTTGAGACGAAAAAGACGGTCACAAAACATTTGCAATGTACTACCTTTGAGAATTGGTGGCAAAATATTTTTTTTAAAATGAAACTTCAACGTTTAATGTATTTCTTTTTAAATGCATTCAGTTTTCTTTTAAGGAAAACCGGCTTTGTTTAAAAAAACAAATTGCTTTATTTAAAAGCTATCACAGGCATGGTGGTCTGTTGACCCCGGAATCCCAACATCCCTGTGATGGCAGTGAATCGTAGTGAGTCACAAATTGCGATCTACCTCATTAATATTCATGAGATAGGTCTATTTGCTTCCCACTTCGAATCGCTAAAGAAAATACAGAGCATTTCATACATTAGGAATAGCAATTTCCTAATTGTGATTCCCAAAAAATCACAAATGTGAAATGCCTGGTCTAATACTTGTACATCTAGCCCAAAATGATTTATTTAAAAGCAATCACAGGCATGGTGACATGCCAAACCTTGCAGGCCAAAATTCCTTGGATTGTGACCGATTGTGGTGAGTCACAAATTGCAACCTGCCTATTAAATGGGATGTCTTCGACTCACTACGATTCTTAATTTTGCAAACTGGCTTATTGGTACAAAAGTCTGATCTCAAAAGCAATTGTAAAAAAAAATGAAGTACACATTTTGCGACCGCCTTTTGCAATACTATTCTTAGTGCATCTTGCCCTCAATAAGAATGTTCTTTTCTCTGTAAGAATGTGGACATTCATGCAATAATGTGACCGAAAAATTAAGGTCAATTGTATTACATTGATTGCAAAACAAGTTTCGATTTATGACCAGTTTTTTTGCGACCAGTGTAGATCAGTCTTTCGAATTTTGATCCAAAGCGAGTCCTAATCTTACTTAGTCCATTATTATTCATTAGGTAGGTCACAAACTACGACTAACTCCAAATGGATGCCACTACAGGATTAGTGGGATGCAAGGGTCAGCAGACCACCATGTCTATGATTCTGTTTAAATAAATTAAAAACATTTAACAGTTAGTATCCTTAAATGAAATTGAGGCTGCATTAAAGCATTTTTTTTCCATTTTTAAATGTTTTACAGAGATTTGTCTGTCACCCGTGGACATTTTTTTACAACACTCACAAAGAGAAGGGGTCCTAAGGGACCCATTCTCTTTTTGCAAATAGGTTGCAATCCCAACTTGAGGGTCAGTTACTTTTCAGTGGTTTGTGACCAGAACCACAGTTGCAAACCATTAATTTATTGCACACTGACTTGGTATTTTGAAGGGACATCCACAACATGCCACTTCTAAATATGGATTTGATAATCAGTCACAATCTCATATTAGAATATAATAAACCTTTACCAGCAACCAAAATGTGATTCACACATTGAAAAATATTTTTTTGTAGCTGCTAACTCCAATTCAGATACTTTGGGACTGATAAAATGGATAATATATCTGGTCCATAGTTATGACTCTATTAGTCTCACACAAGGTATAATGTTATTTAGTATGTAAGGTACACATTGTGACCTGTGGATTCTGGAGGAGGGAGAAAGTTCAAAGAGGTAGCAGAAGGTCAAGGCTTGAAATGGGGAATAAGATAGTTCCAGATTATTGGACTGTACTGCAAAGTGAATTATGCAGCATCCTGGGTATCAGAGAGAAGGGCATTTTTCCTGCAGCTGTATCTGTTACGAATTGGGAAGTGAGGCAAAGGAGTTGACTTTTAATTTTGGCTCAAACTGTGATCTTGGAGAGTTGATCTGTAGAAAATAAGTCTCATGGCCTAGTGTTTGAGGCTGCTGTTTTGGACCTAGTTAATTTCAGTTCATTTATTATTCGGGTATGTGAGAATTGTTTCTGCACAGTTCGGAACATCAAATGTAATGCATGAATCTCTGGGTCACATGTTATCATAGTGGGCAGGCTGCTCATTACCATTGCCATTTACAATAAAGTGCAAGCTAATTTGACAAAGGCACTGTGGTGCTTGAAAGTGGGGGCAGAGAGGGGATATCTCATAGAGATAAGGAGCATCTGGAGAAGAATTATTTTGTTAATATGCTAGAACCCTTTCTACTCCTCTCAGCCCTGAAGTCATTTCAGTCCTCCTATAAAGGCTATGGGACTGATTATGAGAGGTCCAGAATGACCAATTCCAGCCGTAACATGAGTTACTGGTTGAATTGGGGAATACAAGATCCACTGAGAAACCATGACTCATATTGAACATTTCTCCTGCTAAAAATGTATGAAATGTCTGGGTGAAATCAAGCCCAGGAATGTGTGAAAGCTTGTTGGAATTGGAGCAGAAGGCCACATGGGTTATCTTGCAATGCTTCAGTATTTCTGCTTCCTAGAAGTAAGAGTCCTGTCATAGTTGATTCAGTGCAGTTGACATTTAGTTTGTGTATCATCAGGATACACATTTAAAGATAGTTCAGTGTGTCTCAAGGAGTCCATGAGTAGTAGCAGTCCAGTATTTTTTCCATGTTTCACTGGAAATCAACAAACCATCATTGTATTGTATCTATGATTCTCATCAAAGATACTATGCAATCAGGAATGATATTTGATGGCTAAGCCTAGGAGAGGCAGATGATAAAAGACGTTCCTATGCTTTGGCTATAGTTTTTCATCTTATGTGGCAAGGAGACCAAACGCTTTACGATGTTAAAGGCAGAAATCTGATTGGTTTGGGTTTTGGTTGGACAACTGGGCAATCAATTAAAGGCTAGATGATGCTTTGCAAAAATCAGAAAAATAGTGGATGTGCTATCCACCAACTTTGTGTTTCTACTGCCGCATTTAGAGTTGTGGAAACCATGGATTTGTGCTTGTGGAGCCTCAGCTAGCTCTAGCAGTGGACACCTTAGTCTCAGTGGTCCACCCAACAAAGACCCACTGAACAACCGCGGCTCTAGCTCTGCTCTTTATAGGGATGGCAGTTGCTGGATTTGCCTGGCTGGGACCACCAAGGGAACTTTTTGATATGAAGGGCCTTTGCTGACCAGGTGAGATGGTAGGCATACCATAGGTCCTTAATGACCCGCAAAGTCTATATAATTTCTTTTGTTGCTTGTGAAGTCATAGATAGTCTAAAAAAGGATAATGTTTATATGTTAGCCTTTTGATGTAGGGTTGTTTTAAATAGATATTTGGAACCCTATTTATTAAAGGAATCACACAAACATGAAGGTGATATGGATGAAATATGTATGTATATGCACAAAGTTTGGGTAAGATAGTCTGAATGTTACCAATACAGATATGGGTTGGAAGAAAGACATAGAGAAGGTTATTGATAGTGTCTGATACCATGGGCAATGATTTAATGATACCCGTATTTGGCACATGGTTAGTGCAGTATCTAGGTTTTCTATACTGAAATTTATCAGGGGTTTGCTGAAGAGGTAATCTGGGATTACTTTCCTTGCTGCATATCGTTCCCCTTTATTATGAAGGTTATGTTGATGATGTTGAAGAGCTCTACCAAAAGATTGGAGGAAAATGTTTGGCGGAAGAGCTTTGTATCCATATTGGTGTCATTGATGAAACTGGTCTATAGAATAATGAGGTAAATAAAAAAAGCAATGTTATTTATTAGTAAAAAAAACCATAAACGTACACCATACAATCAACCACAATATCATGTCCATATAAAAATAAATAAAAATACAAACACAAACTTTAAGACATATCAAATCAAGTTCAACATGACAACAGTTGGGGAGCCTAGAATAAGACCATACAGAATTCATACTATAAAGTGTATGATGCAAATTGACAAGAAGCATGATAGATGCATGGACATAAGCAAACATCACATAATACCTTGATACCAATATTTTGCAAGCTCCTATAGACTTTTCACTTCACACTAACAGCAAGTTTTAACTTCTACGACATAGCAAAAATATATCATTCTGTAAAGTGCGCAGAGTGTAGACCCAAAAAATCTTGGTACACGGTCAGATAGAAGCATTTATGAATCCGTGTGTCAACAACATGTGGAAAGCACAGTGCACTGGCCTCACCAGGTTCAGGAGATCGTACAATTGCATAAACGCTGCACATAAGATTTAACAAATAAGATTTAACAAAACATTCCACCTTGCTACAGTGTCTGAATGGAGGTGGGGTGACAGGAGCTGCACTTGGATGGATTAAGTCCTTCCTCTCTGAGAGGTGCTTCCAAGTCAGACTAGGGGAGTGCTACTCTAGGGAGATTGAGCTGGGCCAGGGCGTTCCTCAGGGTTCGTCCCTGAGCCCAACTCTATTTAACATCTACGTCTCCCCCCTAGCGGCCATTGTGGAGGGTCATGGCCTTCGCCTGGTGTCCTACGCCGATGACACGCAGTTGGTCATCTCCCTTTCACGCGCGCCCGGTCTTGCGGCAGACATCTTCAGGAACTGCATGAATGATCTTGCTGCCTGGATGTCTGCCAACTGTTTAAAGTTGAACGGGAGCAAGACCGAGGTGCTCGTGGTGGGGGGTGTACCGTCGGCATGGTCGTCGGCGTGGTGGCCACCTTGTTTGGGGGAAGCTCCCGCTCCCTGCCGTGAGGCCAGGAATTTGGGCGTGTGGCTCAACAGGGACCTCACCTTTGGCCCACATGTCGGTCGGGTGGCGGGGGTATGCTTCAGTGTTCTGAGAGCCCTCAGGAAAGTCTTAGACCTGCTTCCTATTTCTGCTCGTCAGACGCGCTGGTGCATGCCCTGGTCACCTCCCGACTTGATTACGGGAACCTACTCTATCTGGGGGCCACAGGCAGGGTCATCGGTCGTCTGCAGGTTCTTCAAAACGCGGCAGCGCGGCTGGTCCTCAGACTCCCCAGGAGGGCATCCGCCAAGCCAGCCCTGCGAGCGCTCCATTGGCTCCCTATTGAGAGGAGAGTGCAGTTTAAGGCCCTTGCCACTTGCCACCGTATTTTGAATGGCAAGGCACCTCTCCCGCTCCAGAGCCTAATAGCCTACTATGAGCCTACACGCAGCCTCCGGTCCTCGCAGACCGGGCTGTTAAAAGTACCTAGAATATCTAAAGCTCGCATGGGAGGCAGATCCTTCAGATACCTTGCCCCCAAATGCTGGAATAACCTGCCACTGGAACTTCGGCTGGAATCTTCCGAAATCCAGTTTAGAAAAAAACTTAAAACTTATCTGTTTCTGTAGATAGCTTGGTTGGGAGGAGGGGGGACAGTCACTCCACTTGTCATAGCGCGGGGACACGCCAGTGGCGTAACCAGGCGCTTAATAAATGTCCAATAATAATAATAATAATAATCTATTGTGGATGTCTGTCCCAGAACACAAAGGTTTTAACTTGAAATGCAGCCACATTGACTACTACTGCAAAGTGCATAGAAGTGTGGCTCAATGATTAGAGCGGCAGACCCTGATGCAGAGGTCTAGCCTGGGACCAGGGTTCAATTCCCTGCCTCGGCGGTTCTTGGGCTCAAAATTCCACGGACCTGACAATTCTCGCCTCGGTGCCTATTCCAATCATGGAGTCCCACTCTGCAACTCTGGGCAATAGCTTGCTTAATCTCAACAACGGCCCCCACAACGCTAAGGATGCCTGGCCTCCACCTTGGGGGTTCCCAGGAGTGGACGCCTCACAGGGAAAGCCAGGATGGGTTCCACAGCGGTATTCGTACAAGCGCCTTGAGACCCTTGCGGGTGAGTAGTGCGCTATACAAGTATCAATTTACAATTTACAATTTATTTATCATAGCAATGTGCTAAATGCAACTGTGTCCATTCCCGACTCATGGATCCTTAACAAATGCCTCTATTACAGTTAAGGGCTCCTTTAACTCAGATGACTTTCTGGATGATATAGAACCCCTTTTAGCTAGGTGGCTGTATTTGCAATACTGGTATGGAACCCTGCCTCTCCTAGCCTTTAATATCAAGGGGCATGTATGCCAAGGGTCTATGAGCTGCAGTGCCCGGCCTGTGTTGACACAAACAAAACCATTGAGCTTATTATGTTGGTCTGCCCAACCTCTGTGATGTATAGGGGGTGCCGGATTATTCCGCTCTGACAGAATATGGGAATTTGGGAGTACAAAGAAACTTTCAGAATTTTGCAATACAGTACATGTAGATTGATGGCTTTTGCTCCCTCTCAATTTCTGATGGATGTGTGGAGAGTAAGGCACAAAATGAGCGTTACTCATGAAAATATGTATAGTGGTGATCAATAAAACGTTAACTGCAATTACTGCTAGAGAACAGGATGTGCAATACTTAATTAATAACGTAGGAACCTCTTTTATACTATTTATATATCTTAATCTTTAGTTGCTGGTCAACTTATTTTATTGTGAATTAACTTATTTACACCTTGATGTATAATTATAGGACTAGCTGGTTGTGCAATTCTGCAAATAAATACCACCAGTCAGGGGGAAACCTTGTACTTCTTGATTCATTGCTTAATCTACCCAGTTGTTTGTGCATGTTTAGTAGAAAGGAGGTACTGGCTGTCTTAATGTTTTTTATATTGCACCTTTCACATTATGTAATTTATCTGTTTTATTTTGTGTTTTTGCTTTATATCCTCTTCGCAGCAGCCACCTGAGATGCATCCTGCTCAACACCCGCTCCGTCCACAGGCACGCCATCGAGATCTGGAACCTGCTCGACACCACAGCCCCAGACGTCGCCTTCTTCACGGAAACCTGGATGAACGCCTCCTCCGCGCCTGACATCGCCATCGCCATCCCAGACGGCTACAAGATCATCCGTAGGGACCGCATCAACTACACCGGAGGAGGCATCGCCATCGTCCACAGGAACACCATCCGCATCACGACCAACTCCGATGACACCCTCTCTACCGCCGAGCACCCGCACTTCCAAGTCCACATCAACCCCAAGACCACCCTCAGAGGCACCCTCATCTACAGACCCCCAGGACAACGCTCCCAATTCAGCGAAGACATCGCCGACTTCATCAGCCCGCACGCCCTCTGCTCCGCTGACTACATCCTCCTAGGGGACCTCAACTTCCACCTGGAGAACAACAACGACCGCAACACCACCACCCTGCTGGACAACCTCGCCAACCTAGGACTCAAGCAACTGGTGACTACCCCCACCCACTACGCCGGACACACACTCGACCCCGTCTTCTCATCCAGCAAGGACGTCGCCTTCAGCCACTCCACCAAACTCCACTGGACGGACCACAGCTGCGTCCACTTCAGCTTCGCAAGGACCACGATCCACCACCACCAGCAACAAGCGGCACGCAGGAACTGGAACAAGATCACAGCTGACCAGCTCGCGTCCTCCCTGAGCACAAACCCTCCCACCAGCACAACGAACCCCAGTCAGGCGGCCACCAACCTCACGAAGTGGATCAACGACTGCGCAGACGAGCTCGCCCCCCTGAGGACCCCGCCCAGCAGACCTGGCAGCAAGAAAGCCCCATGGTTCACCGACGAACTCAAGAGCTCCAAGAAGAACTGCCGAGCCCTCGAGAGAACCTGGCGCAGAGACCCAACACCGGACAACATGACTGCCCTCAAGCTCGCCACCCGGAAACACCACCAACTCATCCGCGACACCAAGAAAACTGCATTCAAGGAACGACTGGACAACAACGGACACAACAGCAAAGAACTCTTCAACATCGTCCAAGAGCTCTCCAACCCCAACGCCGGAAACAACGACATCACCCCTTCGCAAGACCTCTGCAACTCCCTCGCCTCCTACTTCCACAACAAGATCGCGGACATACACAACAGCTTCAGCACTCAACCGACGTGCAACACGACCGAACTACCGCCCCCCACCACCACCCTCCGCGCCTGGACTCCGATCAGCACCGAAGACACCATCCGCACGATGAACTCCATCCACTCCGGATCCCCGACCGACCCCTGCCCTCACCACGTCTTCAACAAGGCCGCGATATCATCGCACCCTACCTACCTGCGGGACATCATCAACACCTCCTTCGACACCGCTACCTTCCCGGAGAGCTGGAAGCACGCCGAACTCAGCGCTCTACTCAAGGGCGATACCAAGAGACGGTAGGCTCGAAAGCTCAGACTATAAAATACCCACCTAATCTATCCAAGAATGCAGCTAAAAAGTTTAAACACGACACCCTAAGAAAAAACCAAGACATACTATTTACGGACCTATATTTCAATATAACTAATGGCGCTTCAATGAATGACCTCATATTCTATACGAACAAAACAACAAAATGGCGCGACACCTTCTCAAGGATGCTTGCCATAAAAACGACTACAAACATCCCTCATGGCATAAAAATGATGACTTCACCATCATACAGATGCAGAGCAGAACTAAGTATCACCATCTACAAATCAGGTATAGTGCTGATACAAGCAGCAAACAGAGAACTGGAGAAATTTGCCAAGATATTCCAAATAATGAAAGACTCATTAGAAGACCCAAGACACCAACTACACCAGATCCCACCAGGAGACACTCCTGTCGCTAATGATAACAACAGTGGAGTCATTAGATATAGGGGACACCTTGCCCAAAGCTCGATACGAGAAGATAGACCTGAGATAGCAAGGTCCAAGTCTGAGAACACGACAGAAAGAACGGAGAGATTTATCAATCAGACAAACAATGAACAGAACCGGCCCCAAAGAGAAGAGTCGTCCTCGCTCAGGAACGAAGAAGCCTCCCTGGTAGAGCATACATCGATCTCGAGAATAATGCCCCATGACAACCAAGAAGTGGACGAGGGAGAAGATATCAGCCCCCCTACACCTCCCTTGAGTATAACACCAACACCATGCAGACTCTCACCCACAAACGATCCCATGACAACACATAATGGAGCGAGCAATGACGACACCCCCAATAGTAATGGAAGGAACAATCAAACATGGGTTACAAATGAAAGTGATACGGAACTAAGAACAGATCCAATAAAGAGAAGAACAAAATACAAACTCCGGAACAATAGATCTGCCTACCCTAAGAAATCACATCAGAACAGGAAAGATTTTAATATGCTCCAGAAACTTGTAAACAAGATGGCACAAATCACTATAAATACCTCACAGGCAATGGATAAAATCGAGGAGATGATGACGAGCATTCACTCCAAGGTCACGCACATCCAAAACGTGATACACCGCTCACAAAGAAAGAGTAACAAAACGATCTGGCAGTTGAAACATAATGACAACAGACCGAATAGGGCAAAACCTTTATCAAAGGAGGAAACTCTGGCCTTGACCCGATCGTATGAAATACCGGAACACGAGAGAGAGGAAAGAATCGAAACAGTACCACTCGACTCAAACAGAACATCGAGAAAGAATGATAGAACATCTAACCCTCACAATCTACAACAGGTACAACTAACAGCCACAGAGAATAAGAATGGAAACCGCAGCAACAAAGAAAAACCGCTGACATGTCTACTACTCAACTGTCGGTCGGCATCGAAACATGCATCGGATATAGCTGACCTTGTCATCAACAAGGACATTGATGTAGGAGTCCTTACAGAAACATGGCTTACGGAATCCTCATCCCCTATCATGGATCTCCTAGTACCACCCCAATACAACATTTTGAGACTCGATAGACCCATAAAGTTAGGAGGAGGCATAGCCTGCATTCACAGATCCGATATTGAGGTCAAACAAATCCAAGCCGACCCCCTAGAATCAAGCGTATACCTAGGTCTTAATTTCAGAACAGCTACCAAACAAAGATTCAACCTCCATTCTTTTTACCATCCACCAGGAGACAGCAAAAAGTTTACAGAGGAGCTAATGGAGATCATAACGACCAACTCTAATGACGGCGTCAATAATATATTTCTTGGCGACTTCAACTTACATTGGGAAGACCACAACGACAAACTGGTCAAATCGCTGAAAGATTTCCTTGCTGAACTTAACCTTACTCAACTATGCACACAACCCACACATTCGAAAGGAGCAACGTTAGACTCGATTATTACGCGAAACAAAGATGCAGCAATCCTCTCTATAACACCATGTGACTGGTCGGATCATCATGCCATTACATTCACGATACCTATAATGGAAAAAGGCACAACAAGACAACCCCTCAAGACCAAAAAATGGGTTAGAGACACAAGAGATGCAAACTTAGAGCTACTAGTGGAAAGCTGTGAAAGAGACCTAAAACCTCATAACAACCTGCAGAACGTAAACGAACTGACCGAACACTATATAACAACGGTCGAAACTATTGTCAATAACACCATGCCATTAAAATTGAAAAACATCTCGGAGAAGACAAAAAATCCATGGTTTAATGAATCGCTAAATGAAGAAAGGCGTAAATTGAGAATGGCCGAAAGAAAATGGAGACAACACCCTTCATCCCTAGAGCTGAAAGCACTCAGAGAAATTAGAGGCCAATATAATAAAATGATCATCAAATCAAAACAGGAATTCATACGGTCAGAACTGGAGAGTGCCAAAAACAGACCACGAAAACTCTTTGAAATCCTAAAGCAACAATCAAACAAATTAGCCAAATCTGCCCATGAGAACTCAAAAACACCCCTAAATTGCGGAGAATTTTCTACATTTTTCACAGAGAAGGCGAAATCACTAGAAGCTGAGCTCAAAGACGCCGTGGCAAACATTCCCACTGAACAAATGCCTACGATAGATACCGCCGTGACAACGGAGAGTACCATAACAAAAAATGAGGCAAGTTGGGATACGTTCGAACTGTATGACCAGCACAGTATCGCCAAAACGCTTTCCAAAATTAAACCAAACAATCACTATCAAGATCCCCTTCCCGCAAAATGTGTAAAAGAAATCAATCACGTTTTGATTCCAATATGGACCGAAATTATAAATGCCTCACTATCACAAGGGATCCTCCCTGACTGCCTAAAAACAGGTCAAGTTGCCCCCATAATCAAAAAACCTACAGCAGATAGATCAGACCCAAACAACTTTCGCCCAGTGACCAACATCCCGCTATTGGCCAAACTAATTGAAAAATGCGTACAGAACCAACTAAGCCGACACATCACCAAGTTCTCACTGCTTGATGAATGCCAATCAGGATTCAGAACAGGTCACAGTACTGAAACAGCGATCCTCCATATTGTTGACGATGCGCTACAGGCACTTGACCAAAACAAAGCATGCCTACTGATTCTCCTCGATCTGTCGTCGGCCTTCGACACCGTAAATCACGAAGCATTATTGTCCAGGTTACGGGACAGGATGGGTCTGTCAGGAACTGTGCTGAAATGGTTCATCTCTTTTCTACAGAACAGATCACAACGATTCCTGGTCAACCAGTCAATTTCACCTCCATGTCCTATTTCAATCGGAGTCCCTCAAGGATCAACGTTATCCCCAGATCTGTTTAACCTTTACGTTGAGCCGCTTACAGAAATTATCCAAAAAGCAGAGATATCGTATCACATGTATGCAGATGACACGCAAATATATCTAAAGATCTCTTCTCTAAAAGACTTGGAACGAGTGAACAAGGCTTTAAAAAGGGCTCTGCAATGGTTAACTACCAACCAACTGAAGCTTAACGCCAACAAAACGGAGTTCCTACTAATCTCACCAGCAAGGAGCCGTACGGAAATAAAGGAGTGGACGAAAGTGGTGACTGCGCTAAACTGCACCCCAACATTAATCAAGTCAGCGAAATCTCTAGGAATCACTCTGGACGAGAATTTAGACATGAATGCCCACATCAACTCAATGGCCAAGAATGCACGATTCCACCTGAACTACTTAAGAAAACTGAAACCTTTCATCTCAGAGGCGGATCTCAAATTGGCTATCCAATCCTTAGTTATCTCTAGGATTGAATATGGCTGCACCACCTTAGCGGGCTTACCAAAAATGTCCACAGCACCATTGAAAGCATGCCTAAACGCTGCGGCAAGAATTATCACCGGATCCAGGAAATACGACCATATATCGCCACACTTGAAAGCGTTAAGTTGGCTACCCTATGAAGCAAGAATCCAAATGAAGATAGCTTGTATCACCCATAAAGCGCTACACCACAACACCCCAGGATACCTAGTGAAGAAACTCCAGCTATCGGGAGGGAATCGACCAGCGAGGAGTACTGAAGAATTTCTACTACGGCCAGCCTTTTTCCACAAGAAAAAAACCTATGACAGAGCGTTCTCAGGAGCTGCCCCCAGAATATGGAACTCAATTCCTCCTATCATCAGGAAGATCCAAAATGTGGCAGCATTTAAGCGAGAATTAAAGAGCTTTCTGATGAAGAAATACACTACCTAGAATAGATCAGTCACGAACTGACAATGAACTAAATATCATACTTGTTTACACACTCTACCTATGATAGAAATATATCCACCTCTGACTTTATTTATCATCTACCTCCTATCATCTACCTCATATTTGTTGTCAGTATAACTGTTGGACATATTTGTCTACCTAGAATAGATTAGTCACGAAATGTCAATGTCCTAACTAGTCTTACTTGCCTACACATTTTCTTGGGATTGAAGTATATCCAACACTGACTATATTTATTACCTACCTCTTATCATCTACCTCATATTTCTTGTATGTATAACTGTTTGATATATATGTCTTTCTTCCACGCCTCATATGTTATTCGTTCCGATGCCCGTATAACTGTCTGATATATATTGTCTTTCGCATACGCCTATATGTTAAGCGCTCTGATACCCACGGGTCTTGTTCGCGCTATACAAAACTTTCTAATAAATAATAAATAAATAAGAAGCCATCAGCTGACCCCACTGACCTCAAGAACTACTGCCCCATCTCGCTGCTCCCGTTTCCTGCAAAAGTAATTGAGAAGACCGTCAACAAGCAGCTGGCCGCCTTCCTCGAGACGAACGGATCCCTCGACCCCTCGCAGTCTGGCTTACGGGCCAACCACAGCACAGAGACCGCCCTGATCGCAGTCACAGATGACCTCCGAGCGCTGCTCGACAACGGTGAAACAGCGGCCCTCATCCTCCTCGACCTCTCCGCGGCCTTCGACACTGTCTGCCACTGTACCCTAGCACAACGCCTCAGCAACGTCGGAGTCCAGGAGAAGGCACTGGAGTGGATCATCTCCTTCCTCGCCGGATCCCCCCGTGCAGATCTGAAGCCACCGAAGTCATCTGCGGCGTCCCTCAAGGCTCCTCACTCACCCCAACCCTCTTCAACATCTACATGAGCCCCCTCGCAGACATCGCACGCCAGCACAACCTCAACATCATCTCCTACGCCGACAACACCCAGCTGATCCTCTCCCTGACCAACGACCCTGCCACCGCCAGAGCCAACCTTCACAAAGGGATGAAAGAGGTAGCCGTATGGATGAAGAACAGCCGCCTGAAACTGAACTCGGACAAGACGGAAGTCCTCATCCTGGGACCCTCACCCTCCGCCTGGGACGACTCCTGGTGGCCCCCCACCCTAGGCAGCGCACCCAAACCAACAGACCACGCACGCAACCTGGGCTTCATCCTGGACTCCTCCCTCTCCATGACCAGACAAGTCAACGCCGTCTCCTCGTCGTGCTTCAATATCCTGCGCATGCTACGTAAGATCTTCCGGTGGATCCCCACCGAGACCAGGAAGACGGTCACCCAGGCCCTCGTCACCAGCCGTCTGGACTATGGCAACACCCTCTACGCCGGAACCACCGCCAAACTCCAGAAGAGACTCCAGCGGATCCAGAACGCCTCAGCACGACTCATCCTGGACATCCCCCGTTGCAGCCACATCTCCGGACACCTAAGAGATCTGCATTGGCTCCCGGTCAATAAGAGAATCACCTTCCGTCTCCTCACCCACGCACACAAAGCCCTACGCAGCCAAGGCCCAGGATACCTCAACAGCGGCCTCAACTTCTACGCTCCCGAACGCCAGCTGCGCTCGACCAGCCACGCCCTCGCTGCTGTCCCCCGCATCTGCCGAGCCACCACAGGGGGACGGTCCTTCCCCTACCTCGCCGCCAAGACATGGAACTCCCTCCCGATCCACCTCCGCCTGACCCAGGACCACCTCGCCTTCAGGAAGCAACTCAAGACCTGGCTGTTCGAGCAGTAGCGGACCCCCCTCCCCTAGCGCCTTGAGACCCTCCGGGTGAGTAGTGCGCTATATAAATACGATGATTGATTGATTGATTGATTATGGCTTATAGCAAAAATAAAGTTTTACTGACTGACCTTAGGGGAATTCCTACCCACGTTATAAGATTGCTGCTTGGTAACTAAGCTTTAACGTGTTGAGTGACTGATTGTAAATTGAAACCAGGAATCTTAGAGAGCCTCAGACATGATAGGATTTAGTACTGTTCAAACTCACCTCCTAGCACCCCTTCAAGCAGGGGCCTACTATGCCCAACTTTGCCTAGCTAGGTAGGCCATTCCTCGGTAAGAATATAGAGTGGCACTGTTTGGTATGGGCCTGGGTGCTCATCTGATTCTTAAAGATGGCAAAAAACTGCACAAATGGAATATTTAGCATAAGAATTTGCTGGTTTAAGACCTCATTGGCCTCAGACCCACTGGTTCTTATTCCCCATGCTAAACATTCTTTATGTAGCAGGGCCCTCCAGTGAGCTATTAAACAAGGGCAGAGGCAGAGTATATACAGTTTTGTTTTGTCTGATTACACAAACAACAACTCTTGTCCTCCAAGAAACCCTCCTCCAGCCATTTTGCAATAAAGTCCAGGGAAGGTAAAAGACCAAATTGCATTGTCATGAATTTCCTCTTGACAATCACTGAATACTCTGCATCAAAATAGGACTGTTCCTGCTGAGCATCATAGAAATTTAACTCCAGTCACCCATATGCTTGCTTTGTTAGTGTCATTTTGTCCTCTAAACACATTTCCAGCTGAATGCATTTGTTCACTGCTTTCTTGAAAATTGTCTCGCTTGCATCCAGTTGCCATAATTCACTGAAGTCCTGGTTCTCTATGCTAACCTAACCTTCAAGCACTGAATAAAACCTCCTTTCCACTTTTTAGATTGATTTCTATCCAGACTTTATGTAGATTAAAGTTGTATTTCATAAACTCAGATTTTCAAGTGTTGCTGTACTTTATTTTTGTTTTGTAATTAAATAGTGAAGCACTTGTATATATGTTAAACATAGAATAATGTAACTTTAAGTACTAATGTAACGTTAAGCAGAACTAATTAATATCTGTTTAAAACATAATTGTTATGCACATTTATACTAAGCAACGCAAATATGTAGGTACATACCTATAGTCCAAATACATGCTTTAATACAGAGGGATGTGCTGTATATGTATGTTTGAATATCATGGATATGTGGGGAAGAGTCAACTCTTGAGTAGGCTTCTGCAGATAGGGTGGCTATCTATGGATCTAATCTTTAGGGAGTAAAGAGTTCCATAGCTTGGTTGCTTGAACAAAGAAGGATGTGCCACATATGGTTTTATTATTGTACAGTGGGATTTTGAGGTGAGGTGCCAATCTAAAACAGAGGTTCATTTGTTGAATGTATTTGGTGATTATATTCCAGATGAAGAGTGGTCCTGTTCCATGTATCTCTTTGTGGGTGATACAAAGCAGCTTGAATGTGGATCTTTTGGCATTGTTAACCAATGTAGGACTTTCAAGGCAGGGAAGATGTGGGCTTGTGACTTGATATGTAAGAGTAGTCCGGCAGCAGAGTTTTTAATCTGTTGAAGTCTTTTCAAAGTTGTTAAAGATGATCTGTGGTAGAGGCTATTGGCGTTATCAACTTTATACTGAACGAGAGAGATGGTAGCCTGGACCTTGTGTGGCAAATAGGGCCAGGTGCACAGTTGGAACCTTTAGTTCTCGATGATCTTGATTGAGGACGAGGTGGAGAATTCAAGTGGATTGTGACCAGCAAGGATATTAAGAGCCATGTGGGACTCCCCTAAACATGAAACTGGGGAGGGTGAACCATCTGTGAGTCTCATGACATGTCACCCTGTCTTACTCACTTATACTAGCATTGTTTGCTGCTCTAGGGCCCTTTTTGATCTCAATAATTAGTTTCCAAAATATTGTTTTGTTTTGAAGCCTCCTGCAATCAGCAGCATGAGTATTTAGTGGGACAGGGTTTTGCAGAAGGCGCTGTATTTTCAGAAGTGTTCTATTAATCCGGACTCTGATGAGATGAATTGGCCACGGCAAACTAATGCCCCTTTTATGATTGAGCCTTGAACCTTTTTGAGATCTATTAGAATGATGAGGTGATATGTAATGTAATGTCAGCAGATACATTATCATTATTTCATTTGTGCTTTCAATGCTACGACATAAACAGTGCATTGAAGGTCAAGATATGACTTCTCTGTACACCCTAGGCAATTTAATTGGTTTTAGATTTCAAAGAAAGGTCCTTTGGTTCCTTCAAATTGAATTTTTAAATTGAAATTCTGTGTGGTTGTTTTTAACAACATTTGTTGTGTTCTGAGTACTTAAAATAACTCTCCTTTTAGAGAAAGTTCTGGGTGTTTGTAGTTATATACTTTATTCCCTCAATAAAAGGAATAATATCTGTGCACAGGTTTGAGCTGTGCACAGTAGGGGCAGAGAGGAAGCCTTCACCTTCAGTTAGACCCTGTGTTCATCTCCTATGTGAAACTAACACTCTGCACAATGGCTTTAGCTGTGCATAAGAGGCAATGGATGTAGAACTTGGCCAGGTCCAACACTATCACCTGTATCCTAGATTTTTCATGGATGGCTTAACTTGTGAACCGGTCCAGTTAAGTACCCTTATGTTATCATTTTCCACTATGCACACCTTTCAGCTGTGTTCAGCGGGGATGGAGAGCAGGATTTATCTTTTACCAAGGTCAGGCTGTGTGTTGGCATATCATAATTAATGCAAGGAGAGGTGACAGTATAATCAGGCTCACCTTCCGCAATGACAGAATGCCCTTTGCATGGCATTGGGAGAATGTACGAAATGACTGGCCCATATACTGCGGGTTATCCATTTATAAAAAGAAAAAAAACCTGAAGATCTGGGACTGCAGAGCCAAAATGATGCTGTGGATATAATGAAGTGGTCAGCTCTTTGCAATCCTTAGATTCTTGGAAAATAGCAAAACTGCTAGCTGTATGGATTCATGAATCTCTAAAACTCCTACATTGACAACATGAGTTTCGAGTCGCGAGATCGCGCGAATCCAAGATGGCCACCGCAAAGTGACCTCCTTCGCTTTTCCTCCCTTTTTGCTTCACAAACGACAATTTTAAGGCATCAAATTTACGCAAATGAGGTCGCTGGGCTAGTTTTAGAGACACTTACTGGCTGAGGAAGTTTGATGCCGTTTTGTTAAACAGAGGTGCGGTTTTATGCTTTGTGGTTCCTGCTCCCAGCTCTCTCAAGAGGTACTGCCTGGAGTGTTTGTCAGGGGGCGGAGTATACACCAGGAAAGGGCCTGGCTTGGGCCTAGGCACTCCCACAGCCCTATTTAGCTGCTGCACCTGTATTTTTGAAGAGTGCTTATTACTATTTTATTTCATATTCTCTGGTTTATTTACTTACTCATTTTACTTCAAATTCAGTTATTTTTCTCTTCAAAAATGGAAAATAAAATTTCTGCTAACAATAAAAGGAGACAGCAGGTTTCACCTCCTCCTTTAAAATCGAAAGTGGTTGAGTCATCTGAACCTTCACTGTCTTTAATTTTAGAAGAAATTCAAGCTCTTCGTGCTAATACTGATACTATTGAGACAGAAATAAAAAATCTGCCAAAAGAAATGGCCAGTTTGTCCATGAAAATATCTGATAATTCAATTAAGATACAAAATATTAAATCCAAAATTGACGCTTTTACTCCACTGGTGGCAAAAATATCTCCCATGGGTTCACATCTTTTGGACATGGAAAATCGTAATAGACAATACAATCTTCGCATATTTAATTTACCCGAAGAAGTTGAGGGGTCTAATTGTCGATTGTGCGGCCTATTAGGATGGCGGACGGCCCCCGAGGTGGAGGGACCGTCCGCAGGGGCAGCGGCAGTCCTTCCGGTGCAATTAGGATGTGACTGCCACCCTGGACCCTTGCAGACACCGCCACCAAATATCCCTCCACACCCCGCGGATCAGCGGCTGACGGACCTGCCGTCTGCCGCTGGTCCAACTGCAATCCCACCGCCATCCTACTCTGGCGGTGGGTGTTTTCTGTGGCCGTGCTGGCGAATCAAGTTTTCCAAATTTAGGGGCCGATTAGGATGGCGGTAAATCCGCATCCTCCAGGCCGGCGGAAGCCACCGCCGGCCTGGAGGATGCGGATTTACCTCCATCCTAATCGGCCCCTAAATTTGGAAAACTTGATTCCTGGTCTTTTAAATATCAAATTTCCAGAAAAGTTGAGGTTGATAAGGCACACAGAATTCCCTCTCATAGCAATCCTCAACATGCCAAACCAAGGCAAATGATATTTAAAGTTTTTCGCCATCATCAATTGGTTTTGATCAGGAAAACTGCAAGAGAAATTCCCTCACTAATGGTTAATGGCAATAAAATTTTCATTCATCAAGACTTCGCTAAGAAAACTGTTGCAATGCGTAAGGAATTTTCTGACCTTCGCCCTCAGTTACGCAGTCTTGTGTACAAATATGGCCTTTTTGACCCATCTACAATGCGCATATGGTAAGACACTTTTTCAAAATCTTTTCATCAGCCAGAAGACCTCAGACGTTTTCTTGATCTTCAAATGCAACATTCAATGGATACTCATGACCCTACTACTTGAGAATGTTTTTGCTGACCAAGTCATAAGTCATTCTTCAATTTTGGGCTCCAACGGTTTTAGGCCATGCTTGTAGGGCACGTGTGCATTTCACTGTTCATATATATGTTTTTTGTTTGTCTTTTTTCATTGTTTTCCTTTCTCCCTTACCTTTTATATTCTCTAGAGCTTCTCGCTCTTTCTTATATGCTACGGAGAGAGGTCCACTTGCACCACTTCAATAAAGGTTTGCCACCTTAAACACATGTTCGAGTGCGACTCAATTTGTGGCAAACTGGAGCAATCATTTGAGGCGGCTGCCCAGCTGTCGAGTCTGCACCACACCCAGGCAGTTTCCTTGCAGTATTATAATCATTAAGTCAGTACCCAAGTACTCATGCCCTGACACAGGACTTAGCACATAGACTGCCTCAAACACCTATCCACTATGGATGCAGTCCTCTAACCACCTACACATTTGTCTTTCACACCTTCAATTCCCCAGTCAGATTCAGATTCAGATTCAGAATACGCTTTATGCGGTATACATTCAATTAACCATAAAAGCACATACATAACAGCATACAATTTAACAGCATAAAATTATTATTAAATAAATACAAGGTATTTAAAAAACATCCATTGTTTTCCTAGTTATGACCATCAATTTCAAAATTTTTGCAATTTGCACAGTCTGTGATCTATCTGCCAACAGTTGTAATTTAATAAAAGCAGGGCGACATTGTCTGAGGTCAAACTGTCTTAAAATTGGAAGGATGCACTTTTTCCTAATCACGCTGTAATACTTGCAGAACAATACAACATGAATAGTCGACTGAGCGGCGATATGGTCGCAGGGGCATACACAAAGGTGACGTGACCAGCCATTTGTATTAGGAAAGGTAACCCATATGTGCACAAGATCAAGGCATAGGTATAATAGCAACGTCCTATCACAGGATCCATCTATATCTTTCAAATAAGGTTGTAGCCCACAAATACTCAGCAGTAACTGGTGGGATCTTACTGTAGGTTTGCCGATGTTACCTGTGAGCCTACTATCCGCCAGATATTCCATGCAGATAGATCTCAACGCTTTCCTAGAAACTGTTGACAGAGTCTCTGGCTTATTAAAAAACTCAGGGTGCCCAATATTTGTTAGAAAAATATTTACGTATGTAATCCATGGAATACGGGCAACACCATCAAGAGAACAACAGTCATTTATCTCGTACCTATTTAGGCCTGAGGAGGTACAGGTCCAGACTTTGTGCCATAGCAAAATAGGTTCCATTTTCACAAGGTCGGTCAAATAAGGCAAGACCAGCTCACTGTGACAAATATACGTAGCTGTACATTTGGGTGCCGCTATCAAGTATCTCAGAAACCTGTTTTCCTCCAATTGTAGTGCCACAATGCTTTCATAAACCCAGAGACCAGCCCCATATATAGCAATGGGTATACATTTTGTTTTATAAATTGCAATCAGTTCTTGGACCGGACGCCCTCCCAGTTTTTTAGCAAAATTTAATAAAGCACCTATGGATTTACAAAATAAGAGCTGTATCGATAGCTTTAGACCAATGTGCCCTACGCTCAAAAACAATCCCTAGATAAGAGAAATAGACGTAGAGTCAAGTTTGCAATTGTCAATAGAAACATCTCTGCTCTTAACACTAGGTTTACAACATCGCATGGTATATGTTTTTTTTTATATTAAAAGAGAGATTCAAATTCATCATATAGGAGACAAAGCTCGATACAAGTTTTTGCAGGCCGAGGGGGGTGCGGGACAGGAGCACCGTTTCGTCAGCATACAATAAAGCCCCAATGCACCTAGTCCCTACACGTGGCAGGTCCACCCATTCCTTAACTAAGGTTTCCCCCGAGACTATTAATATACAATGTAAATAGAAGGGGGGCTAACACGCACCCCTGGCGCACCCCCTTCCTGACCGGGAAGGCCGTGCTAAGCTCGTCATTTATCCCACATCGCACTTGTGCCTGCGCTCCCCTGTAATATTCTTTCAGGAAGGCAAGTATTGTAGGTTCTATCCCCAGGCCTTCTAGTTTCCCCAATAGTTTTTCATGATCAACACAATCGAGCGCCGAACTAGGTCTACAAAACACAGGAATAAATTCCCACTTTTAGCCTGTAGGTATTTACCCACCAGAAGACTTAAATTTAGTCTCTGTTCTACAGTGCCCAGCCCTTTACGAAGACCATACTGGCATTCGGAGATGATATCCTTTTCTTCTACCCAGAGTTGAAGCCTCTCCAATACAACTCGCCCTGCTATCTTAGTTATTGAGTCCATAAGAGAAATAGGCCTATAGCAGGCAGGGTCAATTCGATCTCCTTTTTTCAAGATGGGCACTACAGTCCAGGTGGCAGTAAAACCTCAGTAACAGCAGGCCCTTAAAACCATTGCTATCACCGCACCCCACAGTTCTGGGCACGACTTGTACAAGTCAATCGGGATGCAGTCTGGGCCAGGGGCCTTTCCTCCTGCGCTGGCATAATTGGCAAGTATAACCACATCTACGTTGATATCTAAATCTATTGGGAAGTAACTATTGATTTTAATATGTTCATCATGAGCATTTTGGGCCACTGCAAGGTTAGAATAAAGCTTACTAAAATGAGAAACCCACATATCCTCCCCTATGGTAATTACAATGCTAGGTGCAGTTTTAGATGCAAGGAAGGGGGCATTTACTGCCTTCCAGAAGGCTTTCATATCATTCTGCCTGGCTGCTAATTTCAAATGTTGCCATGATTCCACTTTTATAGCTTTTTTCGCTGCTTGAGAGCCATCCTATAGGCCAATGTGGCCTGTTTTACTATAACAGGATTTCGCTTGGGTGTATGTAAAGCTGTTACCAAGGCGGCGTGTGATTTTGAACAGGTTAAGTCAAACCAGCCAGGTGAATTTAATATCTTCTTATTTTTTTATGATAGTCTATTTTTAATAAAGGACGCTATGGAGGTAAATCCATTTAATATATCTATCTCTTTGGCAGCAGTATCCGGACAAGCATTCAATTATTTCTTACATTCAATTATCAATCCCTTGTTTAATTCTAGAGGATCCACACCTGCCCATCTAACTATAAAACCATTTATTCTATTTAGAGTAATATTGTCCAAAGGAGCACCCTCCCTACTTGTTGATTTCATCACCTTTACATGTAAATCTATACTGACTGTGATGGGAAAATGGTCGCTAAAAAGCAACTGGGAGGATCTTAAAAAGCAGTATTCTATCTGCATATCGATTAAAGATCAAAATTTGGTCAATACAAGAGGAGACGCCTCATCCATTAAAAGTAACACCAAATTCAATTTGAGGCTCACAAAGGTCATTAGCGAAGCCCATGTCCAGAGAAAATGTTATAGGATTTAGGTGTGATCCCAAAGTGGTATGGGGAAAATGACTAGCGTCATTGTCGTCCTCACTTGTTATGCCGCAGTTTGCTCCGTAATTTCCGGAGCAGGGGCCCAAATTAAAATCGCCACCCCAGATTAGGCATAATTCCCTCTTTGTTTTATCAGTAATCAAGTAAAGTTCTTGTAGAAGATCCTTTAACACTGACCCAACGTCGCTGATTGGTATATTATTATACAAATTTAGGAAGATTGTACCATGTAAGTTATCAGTAACTATTGAAACCATCTGATAGTACGTAGTAGACACTATCATTTCAATCTTAAATACATTTATTCTATGCGAAACATAGCTACTTAGGCCGCCCTTGCTTCTACCGTGCTTACTTCTTACTGCCGGCGTAAAAAACATTTTATATCCATTTATATGAAGGGCCTCATCGCTCCATGTCTCCTGAAGAAGGACATCGTAAGCCTCAATAAATTCTGCCCATGCAGGATTTGATATTTTAGTTTTTAAGCCTGCCACATTCCAGAATAAGATTTTAATAATGTTAGGTCTATTTTCTAATTGGATTTCGTTAATGGTGGAGTTATAAAGGACAGGATTAGTAAGAGTTACAACTTGTGCGAGAGGTGACGATTGATGCGACCCCTCGGTCCTAACATTACCTGCCACAAGGGATATATCCCCAACATCATATCCATGACCCCGCTCTATCAAACATAGGTAATTTGGGAACAGGGTAACTAGTAGTTATATTTATTGACTGACTAGCCGTCGGAGTGTGACGGATTTCATTAGGAAGTCAATCTATGTCCTCAAAGGTCGACAGAAATTCGAGCTGATTATATAATGGTAGCCTGGACAAAGTGTATTGGGTATCTGTAGGGAGATGCTACAAAAAACAAGAAGGGGCTGATAGTGCGGGTACATTTATTTTTGGAGAGTTTGGACTAAATCGTCTAAAGATCTCGGATACCAGTCTGGGTGATCTGAAGGTAAGATCGATGCAGTCAGCCGGTGCAGCTTTCTTGCTGTTTTCTACCCAACCTACTCTCCAGGCCATGATGAGATCTCTAAATAAGAGGTAATTTAAGCCTATTTTATTACTCTGCCAACACAGTGATTTATTCCTTAATGACTCCCAAGTTTCGTTGACATAGGGGGCAAGGTGGGGTACATTAGTCAAAATGACTATGTAGGGTGTAGCTGCTGGTGGCAAGTTAAGCTGAACTCCTTCCCCAGGGTCCCTGACTATGCCTGTAGTGGAAATATTGCCTGCTAATGGAGCCGAGTTGTTTACCCTGTGAGTATCTTTGCCCGTTAAGGTATGTTCTTTATTTTGGCATGTTAATCCTCCATCAGCTAATGGATGTTGAATAACTTGTGGCACTTTAGTTTGTGTGGGCACCCGGCTAGCTTGGGGGTTTGTATATGCTTCTATTGATGGTAAAGCCGGGTTCGGGGGACCTGAGCCAGCATCCTTCATTTTGTTAATTGTTTTCTCAATTTCTGCTGTTCTAGCTAGCAGCTTTTCCAGAGGTGCAAGGAAGGAATCAAGCTGAATTACTGGGCTTTCAGATCCCCCCCAGCACCACCCATCTCATCTTGAGTCATTTGGCAAGCCGTCACAGTTGCAGTGGCTGAGGGGGAAGCTGAGGTTTTAGGCAGGCTCGGCGGTACACTATCCAGCTGCTCGAGACACCCTCGCAATAAGACAAAATTAATATCCAAGGATTCCTTGATCAAATTTATGTCAAGCTCTAATTTCGTCACAGCAAATGCAATTATGGCAACGTTCCCCCCCATAAGTCATTTCATTTGCTGTGAGGGGGGATTCCAGAGTCTGAGTCCCTATAGTACGAACTTCAGTTGTTAATATAGTCTTGGCCTCCTTTATTTGTTTTGACTTTATCTTCGCCATTGTCGCCCTCCCCTTTCGTAGTGGCAGAGTTTTACATTTATTATGCTTTCCTTCTAAAGTTGATCTAGATGTCCTGGTTCTGCCGGCGATATTTTCCTCCATATCAGGCGTTGGTACTAAGTCATTATTTTTCCTGTTCTTTAATAGGGTTGGGCTACAATCAGGGGCATTCAAAATTAAAGGCGACACAGTTATAGTAGGCTCTTTCTGGATGCTGTCTGAACTCGGCAGGCCCAGGGAAACTTGCCTTTGCGCAGTAAGTGGCTCCAGTGAGAGTCTCCTCTCCGTTAATTTAATCTTGTGGCATAGAATCAATTCTGCCCTATTTATAAAGGCATCCAAGGTCCCCTGTACCCCATGCGGTTTAATCATCGTTGCACACAAGTTGGATGGGAATGCCAATAAAGAAGATGTTTTTAAATTCCCAAGCGTGTTTGTACAGTACCTGTGCCTCTAAGATGTGACTTCCAATAGATCAAGAAAGCACAAAAAAGAGAGTGAGCCCAGCCCGGCCTCTTCCGGCCCCGGACGGGCCCGGCCCGCGCGTGTTCTGCGTGGCGAAAGTTGCTCTCCACTTTTAAACGTCTCCTGGTGCTTCCTGCTGGCGTCGTTGTTAAGTGCCGCAGGGGGAGTGCTGGGGCTTGGAGTCCTGGTTGCGGCAGGAATGGCAGCAAAGAAATAAACAGGAGGTAGGCTTCCTCGATTTAAATGACCCACCGGGCTCCAGCCGCTCTCCATTTTAAAAGACTCCTGGCGCTTCCTGCTGGCGTCGGTCTTAAGCGCCGCAGGGGGAGTGCTGAGGCTTGAAGTCCTGGTTGCGGCGGTAATGGCAGCAAAGAAATAAACAAGAGGTAGGCTTCCTCGATTTAAATTACCCAGTCAGTATCCATACACTCCAGCAAACACCCTGTCACTCCCTTTGCACTCCTCTAGTGACCAATTCAGCACCATGTACTAATCCATCCCCCTGCGCCAAAATACAACCACTTATAAATTCAGGGTTTGTCAAGGTACATCACAAGTTACTCCCTGAGCTCAGTTCAAATCAAGTATACGTATATTCTTGTATTAGATAAATTATTATGTAAGTGCAGAAGTAATGTCTCTTAAAGTTCTTCATAGTGTACAATCAAAAAGTTCTGAAAGATGGTAAATCCACTGTTGTATACAAGTCCAAATATCCAACTTGAAGAGTAGTCCAAAGTATTTTAATAATCGTTCTCCAAAACAACTTCTTGCCAACACATGATTCGTCATATGCTATATACATGCATCAAATGACATATTCAGGGCTGCAAACCAGAAAATTGAAATACAAAATATCTGTAAATTTCCCATGTACTTGACTCTTGTTACACCATCACCAATAAAGTTTATACAAATCAGAGAGACGAAAAAAGGTACATCATCACCCTCTGTGTAAATAAGTAAATAGAGAGGTCAGAAAAGTCAAGAATAAAATTAAATTAGTCAGTACTCATACCATACCAAAGATAAAGAAGTGTACTATAAATCTTAAAGTCCAAAAAGTCCCAATCCCAGAACATTAGTGTATCTATATATGTTATTTACCTCAAATAAATCATATCATGTCTTTTCTTAGGAATATGATAGGTATGTTCAAATCAAAATACGAATCTAAAACAGAAGTATACCGGCCAGATCAATACTAGTACATTTAATTCTGATATATATCTAAAATTGCACGCAGATTTGACTATTTGGTTAATAAGGAGCAGGTCTCTAGGTAGATCATAACTCCATCGAGCACGGAGATTCCGTCCTCCTCTAGCAGTGTCACAACAAGCGAGAATGAGGAGACTGGAACTAACAACTGTCAAGATACTTGACAATTCTTTTTTTCAGGAGGTCCGTCGGTTCAGGATGGTGAATCGGGAAACAGGTGGGAGATTCAGAGATACAGGAGGGGAAAGACAAGGAGAGGGACAAGAGGGAAAGGGAGAAGAAAAAATAAGAGTAGGGATGAGAACACATTCTTGGAAGTAGCTAATGGTGTGACTAATGAGATACAGATTATCAATCTTTCTTCATTTGAATTGTCAGGTAGTATGATTTCACTATTAGAAAAAGGTTTGGTTTTCTGTGCGTCTACGAGTATTGATTGGTATACTACCATGATTGATGTTTACAAATTTTCTAGGTTACTCAAACTTAAAAAGTTTTTTTCAAATCAAGATACTGTGAAAATAAGTCTGGCTACTACTGTACTAGTAAGTAATGTGACCATACAGGAGGTGCAAGACACTAGACTTCTTCTTTCACGTACTGAAAGTGAGGAAGATCCAGTCACTATGAGCTCGCTATTAGATCTGGGAGATCAGACAGAGTTCTGCTGTTAGTAGTGGGTTGAAAACTAAGTCAAAATGGATACAGCAATTATCCGCAGGGAATACGGTTGATGCCTTTAACAAAGCCATCAACCTTGACATTGACAGACTTATTGAAAGAGAGTATAGAGGTTTTAACAAACCTTTACCAGGTAACCTTAGTAAGGAAGAAAGGTTGGCTCTCAAGAATTTGACATCTAACTCAGAATGTATTATATGTATGGCAGACAAGGGCGGCAACATTGTTCTAATGAATAGGAAAGATTATAATGAAGAAATTTTGTCTCAACTTAATGATGAGAAATATTATGAGCAGGAAATGGTTAGTCCTTTATTACAAGTTACTGGGATGATTAATTCCAAACTTAAGGATTGGTATGATTCCTGTCTACTAGATCATGACGAATATGTATATTTACGTGTGGAGTTCCCCAGGGCCCCATGTTTTTATAGTTTACCCAAGATTCATAAGAATCGGGAGAAACCACCGGGTAGACCCAATATTTTGGGCATCGGTGGGCCTACAGAGAAATTATCCCAATTTATTGATTTGTTTATAAGACTATATATCAAGAACCTTCCTTCACATATCGAAGATACCAAGCATGTGCTTAACCTAATGAGTGATGTTGCGTGGGAATCCGATATGATTCTGGCAACATTGGATGTAGTCTCACTGTATTCTAATATTGACCATGTGTTGGGGATGAGAGCTATGGAGAGTTTTTTTAACAAAAAACATGCTGAATACTTTGAGCATACAAATATGATTTTGGAAATGACTAAAATTGTACTTGAGAATAATATTTTTTTATTTGACAATAATTGGTACAGACAGAAACTTGGGACAGCAATGGGCTCCAGATTTGCTCCGTCCTTTGCCAATCTCTTTATGGGATGGTTTGAGGCGGAGTGGATAAGGTGCCCCAAAGGCAAAAGATGGATTGATCACATTTATTATTGGGGGCGATTCATCGATGATTGCCTCCTGATTTGGAGAGGGACCACATTGGAACTTCATGCCTTTTTTGATCATCTGAATACCAATGAAGTTAACATGCCGTTTACAACATATTCTGATACACAACATTTGACCTTTTTGTATATAGAGCTATTTGTAGAAGGGGATAGACTGTGTAGCTGCATGTTTCGCAAAGAGACTAGCTGCAACGCACTTCTACATGCTGACAGTTGCCACCCGAAGAGCCAGATTAATTCAATTCCATTCGGAGTGATGCTTAGAGCCCGGGGGAATTGTTCACAAGATCGTGACTTTGAATATATTTTGAAGGATATGGATACCAGATTCATAAATAGGGTTATAACAAGAAAACTATTGATCAGGCTGTGTCAAAGGCTAAGAAACTGAAAAGAGAAGATACATTGAAATTAAGAAATGTGATGACGAAGGAATTACAATCACAAAAGATTGGACTTGTTAATAGCTTTGGTACAGGTAGTAACAAATTGTTTACAATTTTGGATAAATACTGGCATTTGCTTAAAAATGATAAAGATATTCTACCTTATCTTACAGACAGACCATCTCTAACATTTAGGAAGGGTGTATCTTTGGCGAATATAGTTAGCCCAAGTTACCCGAGACCTATATCCAAAGAGAACTGGTTAACTAACCGTTTAACTGGGTTCTATTATTGCGGAAAGTGTAGCTCATGCAGATGGGCTATCAAAAAGATTAAGAATTTTGAATACAGCAATACAGGTGAATATAGTATTAAATCATTCATTAATTGTGCAACTATATTTGTTGTTTATGTTATTGTGTGCACTTGCAATAAAATTTATGTGGGAAGCACTGTAAGACGACTGAGAGATAGAATGATGGAGCATTTCCGTGCACTCAAAAATGGTGATACCAGTTATCCAATTGCAGCCCATTTAGTTCAGAACTTTCACGAACAAGAGAAGCATAAATGTATGTATCATGGAATAGAACATGTTGTTATGGATAAAAGGGGCGGCAATAGAGTTCTTAAATTGAGATGTATTGAGGCTAGATGGATCATGAAACTTAGAGCAGTAGAAGATGGCCCAAATTTGGACTCAGAGCTCCAATATTTTTTAGCGGAATGAGGAGACTCTTTCTAAGAATTATCAAACTGTACTATCATATGTATTGCTGATCTCGTTTTAACCTCTATTTTTGAATTGTTTAACTTAGAGACATAAACTGTTTTTCATACTTGTTGGTCAGGAAATATCTTTACGTATAACAATGCTTGATGTTGTATCATCTCATGGACACTGTGTAAATATAATAATCATATTTGTGAATCAGTACTTAATCTATACTTATACTTTACTTTTCCCTCTATGCCCTCTACCTGGGTTTTTCACCCTTTACTATTATCGAATGAATTCTTACTAACTGATAATTTAAGTGAACCTTGGACATTAGGATACTGGCACTGATAACAACAGGAATTTGATACGAATGAGAAATATATGGTTGTGGGCGAGTGGTTTCGTATTAGGTTAGGAACCGTGTAGCTGCCAGTTCGAATCTGCTATGAGCAGTTAATAATTTATTTTGAATCTTAATTTTATACTTTGTTTATTTTGATAATTGTCGGAATTATGACAATTTCAACCTGACCAAGAGATTACACTTACTAGTTTTAGGAACGAGTGGATAAGGAAATAACTTTGGATTTATCGAGAGTCTTGGTAGTTGATGGATCGAATGGGATTAGAGAAAGGACTATGTCTTTATCCCGAAACTGTTTGTTATTTATCGTACCTTGCTTAAATGCAATTTATTTTTGATAGGGGATAAAGAACTTGATATTTTGAAGGAATACCTGAATAATAGCGTGAATTTGAGCTTAGGTTATATTTTTTAGTTAGAGATTGTAGAAATACGATAAATTAGATTTTTTAGTTCTTAAAATACTACTGACTCCACTGCTGGAGCGTATTAATATATCTAAACATTATGGTGAAGGATTATGTATTTAACATATATTATGAACAACATATAAGATGGCGCCTGCCCTGTTCCTAGCAAAAGTGGTCGAAATAAAAAGATGGCGCTAGTATACTAATCCATTCACTGTGCCAAAACACAACCACTTATAAATTCACTCAGGCACTCTCCTTTCAGTACTCTATTCATTCAGTCAGTACCCAAGTACTCATGCAATGACTCAGGGCTTAGCTCATAGACTGATTCAAACTCCTATCCACTATGCATGCAGTCCTCTAGCCACCTACACATTTGTCTTTCAGACCTTCAATTCCCCAGTCAGTGTCCATACACTCCAGCAAACACCCTGTCACTCCCCTTGCACTCCTCTAGTGACCCATTCTGCACCATGTACTAATCCATTCACTGTGCAAAAATCCAACCACTTATACATTCACCTAGACATTCTCCTTGCAGTACTCTAATCATTGAGTCAGTACCCAAGTACTCATGCAGTGATCCAGATCTTAGCACATGGACTACTACAAACCTCTGTCCAACATGCATGCAGTCCTCTAACCACCAGCACACTTGTCTTCCACAACTTAATTTTCCAAGTCAGTATCCATACACTTCCAGCAAACACCCTTCCACTCCCCTTGCACTCCTCTACTGACCTATTCAGCACTATGTACTAATCCATTCAATGCACCAAAACCCAACCACTTATAAATTCACCCAGATAGTCACCTTGCAGTACTCTAACCATTCAATCAGTACCCAAGTACTCATGCAGTGAGCCAGGCCTCAGCACATGGACTGCTTCAAACCCTATCCACTATGCATGTAGTCCTCTAGCCACCTACACACTTATCTTTCACACCGTCAAATCCCCAGTGAGTATCCATACACTCCAGAAAACACACTGTCACTCACTGTGCACTCCTCTAGTGACCCATTCAGCCCCATGTACTAATCCATTCACTGCGCCAAAAGCCAACCACTTATACATTTCCCCAGGCATTCTCCTTGCAGTACTCTAATCATTGAGTCAGTACCCAATTACTCATTCAGTGATCCAGAGCTTAGCACATGGACTGCTGCAAACATCTGTCCAATATGCATGCAGTAATCTAACCACCTACACACTTGTCTTTCACACCTTCAATTTCCCAGTCAGTATCCATACACTTTCAGCAAACACCCTGTCACTCCCCTTGCACTCCTCTAGTAATCCATTCAGCAGCATGTACTAATACATTCAATAAGCCAAAACCCAACGACTTGTAAATTCCCCCAGACACACTCCTTGCAGTACTCTAATCATTCAGTCAGTACAGCAAAGTCTTTAAGCATAGGACAGTACAGTGCTGTCCTTGCCGAGCTGTAAAATTACAAAAGCCAAACTGTGTCAGGGGTTGCTTTTACTCATTTCAGGTTGGCTTGAGTTGGTATTTCACCAATTCAAAGCTGTAATATTGTGCCTGGAGTGATAAATGGCTTTTGTAATTTTTACAGCTCGGCAAGTACAGCACCGTACTAGTCCTATCCTATTGTATAAATTGCAAAAGACTTTGTCATTTTCTATCTCGGCAAGGATAGCACTATCCTAATCCTATGCTTAAAAACTTTGATAGAAAAACAGACATTTGAGGTGAGCAGATCTAGAGTGTCGCTGGTGTTGAGAGTGCTCTAACTGGGGCTGCTTTCCACCTAAACTTGAGAACTACCCAGAGTTCTCTCCTTCTTTTTTGCATATGTATATATATATATATATATATATATATATATATATATATATATTGCTTACACAAAAGTTCCCCAGATGTAGGACCGCACTCCGCAGACAGGTAAAGTAACGACTTTTTATTGAAAAGGCAAGCGACTTTCCCTCCCCGCATTTGGTTCCTGGCCTGACGCGTTTCGAAGCGTTTGGTGCTTCTCATCAGAGGCCGTGTTCGCTGACATATTAACGGCTTTCCACACCTCCCCTGCATTAGTCCTTAATGTATGGCTTCCGGTACGCCCACATGATTGTGATTCATTGTCAAAGTATGCTGGGAGATGTAGTCATTTTCCGCCCATTTGTACCCTCCAGTGGGTTTGTCAGTTTGCACGAAATTGGGAACAAAAGTTTTTAAGCCCTCCAGTGGGCTCCAGGAGAGAACTTCATTTGCCTTAATTATTTCACTGCTGCATCCATCAAGAAATGACAGGTTCACTTCTCTCGGTCCGTGTTGATGTACGGTGGTGCGTCGTCCCCGCGGCCTGGCAGCGCCGCGATTGTATTGCTTACACAAAAGTTCCCCAGATGTAGGACCGCACTCCGCAGACAGGTAAAGTAACGACTTTTTATTGAAAAGGCAAGCGACTTTCCCTCCCCGCATTTGGTTCCTGGCCTGACGCGTTTCGAAGCGTTTGGTGCTTCTCATCAGAGGCCGTGTTCGCTGACATATTAACGGCTTTCCACACCTCCCCTGCATTAGTCCTTAATGTATGGCTTCCGGTACGCCCACATGATTGTGATTCATTGTCAAAGTATGCTGGGAGATGTAGTCATTTTCCGTCCATTTGTACCCTCCAGTGGGTTTGTCAGTTTGCACGAAATTGGGAACAAAAGTTTTTAAGCCCTCCAGTGGGCTCCAGGAGAGAACTTCATTTGCCTTAATTATTTCACTGCTGCATCCATCAAGAAATGACAGGTTCACTTCTCTCGGTCCGTGTTGATGTACGGTGGTGCGTCGTCCCCGTGGCCTGGCAGCGCCGCGATTGTATTGCTTACACAAAAGTTCCCCAGATGTAGGACCGCACTCCGCAGACAGGTAAAGTAACGACTTTTTATTGAAAAGGTAAGCGACTTTCCCTCCCCGCATTTGGTTCCTGGCCTGACGCGTTTCGAAGCGTTTGGTGCTTCTCATCAGAGGCCGTGTTCGCTGACATATTAACGGCTTTCCACACCTCCCCTGCATTAGTCCTTAATGTATGGCTTCCGGTACGCCCACATGATTGTGATTCATTGTCAAAGTATGCTGGGAGATGTAGTCATTTTCCGCCCATTTGTACCCTCCAGTGGGTTTGTCAGTTTGCACGAAATTGGGAACAAAAGTTTTTAAGCCCTCCAGTGGGCTCCAGGCGAGAACTTCATTTGCCTTAATTATTTCACTGCTGCATCCATCAAGAAATGACAGGTTCACTTCTCACGGTCCGTGTTGATGTACGGTGGTGCGTCGTCCCCGCGGCCTGGCAGCGCCGCGATTGTATTGCTTACACAAAAGTTCCCCAGATGTAGGACCGCACTCCGCAGACAGGTAAAGTAACGACTTTTTATTGAAAAGGCAAGCGACTTTCCCTCCCCGCATTTGGTTCCTGGCCTGACGCGTTTCGAAGCGTTTGGTGCTTCTCATCAGAGGCCGTGTTCGCTGACATATTAACGGCTTTCCACACCTCCCCTGCATTAGTCCTTAATGTATGGCTTCCGGTACGCCCACATGATTGTGATTCATTGTCAAAGTATGCTGGGAGATGTAGTCATTTTCCGCCCATTTGTACCCTCCAGTGGGTTTGTCAGTTTGCACGAAATTGGGAACAAAAGTTTTTAAGCCCTCCAGTGGGCTCCAGGAGAGAACTTCATTTGCCTTAATTATTTCACTGCTGCATCCATCAAGAAATGACAGGTTCACTTCTCTCGGTCCGTGTTGATGTACGGTGGTGCGTCGTCCCCGCGGCCTGGCAGCGCCGCGATTGTATTGCTTACACAAAAGTTCCCCAGATGTAGGACCGCACTCCGCAGACAGGTAAAGTAACGACTTTTTATTGAAAAGGCAAGCGACTTTCCCTCCCCGCATTTGGTTCCTGGCCTGACGCGTTTCGAAGCGTTTGGTGCTTCTCATCAGAGGCCGTGTTCGCTGACATATTAACGGCTTTCCACACCTCCCCTGCATTAGTCATTAATGTATGGCTTCCGGTACGCCCACATGATTGTGATTCATTGTCAAAGTATGCTGGGAGATGTAGTCATTTTCCGCCCATTTGTACCCTCCAGTGGGTTTGTCAGTTTGCACGAAATTGGGAACAAAAGTTTTTAAGCCCTCCAGTGGGCTCCAGGAGAGAACTTCATTTGCCTTAATTATTTCACTGCTGCATCCATCAAGAAATGACAGGTTCACTTCTCTCGGTCCGTGTTGATGTACGGTGGTGCGTCGTCCCCGCGGCCTGGCAGCGCCGCGATTGTATTGCTTACACAAAAGTTCCCCAGATGTAGGACCGCACTCCGCAGACAGGTAAAGTAACGACTTTTTATTGAAAAGGCAAGCGACTTTCCCTCCCCGCATTTGGTTCCTGGCCTGACGCGTTTCGAAGCGTTTGGTGCTTCTCATCAGAGGCCGTGTTCGCTGACATATTAACGGCTTTCCACACCTCCCCTGCATTAGTCCTTAATGTATGGCTTCCGGTACGCCCACATGATTGTGATTCATTGTCAAAGTATGCTGGGAGATGTAGTCATTTTCCGCCGATTTGTACCCTCCAGTGGGTTTGTCAGTTTGCACGAAATTGGGAACAAAAGTTTTTAAGCCCTCCAGTGGGCTCCAGGAGAGAACTTCATTTGCCTTAATTATTTCACTGCTGCATCCATCAAGAAATGACAGGTTCACTTCTCTCGGTCCGTGTTGATGTACGGTGGTGCGTCGTCCCCGCGGCCTGGACTTTTGTTCCCAATTTCGTGCAAACTGACAAACCCACTGGAGGGTACAAATGGGCGGAAAATGACTACATCTCCCAGCATACTTTGACAATGAATCACAATCATGTGGGCGTACCGGAAGCCATACATTAAGGACTAATGCAGGGGAGGTGTGGAAAGCCGTTAATATGTCAGCGAACACGGCCTCTGATGAGAAGCACCAAACGCTTCAAAACGCGTCAGGCCAGGAACCAAATGCGGGGAGGGAAAGTCGCTTGCCTTTTCAATAAAAAGTCGTTACTTTACCTGTCTGCGGAGTGCGGTCCTACATCTGGGGAACTTTTGTGTAAGCAATACAATCGCGGCGCTGCCAGGCCGCGGGGACGACGCACCACCGTACATCAACACGGACCGAGAGAAGTGAACCTGTCATTTCTTGATGGATGCAGCAGTGAAATAATTAAGGCAAATGAAGTTCTCTCCTGGAGCCCACTGGAGGGCTTAAAAACTTTTGTTCCCAATTTCGTGCAAACTGACAAACCCACTGGAGGGTACAAATGGGCGGAAAATGACTACATCTCCCAGCATACTTTGACAATGAATCACAATCATGTGGGCGTACCGGAAGCCATACATTAAGGACTAATGCAGGGGAGGTGTGGAAAGCCGTTAATATGTCAGCGAACACGGCCTCTGATGAGAAGCACCAAACGCTTCGAAACGCGTCAGGCCAGGAACCAAATGCGGGGAGGGAAAGTCGCTTGCCTTTTCAATAAAAAGTCGTTACTTTACCTGTCTGCGGAGTGCGGTCCTACATCTGGGGAACTTTTGTGTAAGCAATACAATCGCGGCGCTGCCAGGCCGCGGGGACGACGCACCACCGTACATCAACACGGACCGAGAGAAGTGAACCTGTCATTTCTTGATGGATGCAGCAGTGAAATAATTAAGGCAAATGAAGTTCTCTCCTGGAGCCCACTGGAGGGCTTAAAAACTTTTGTTCCCAATTTCGTGCAAACTGACAAACCCACTGGAGGGTACAAATGGGCGGAAAATGACTACATCTCCCAGCATACTTTGACAATGAATCACAATCATGTGGGCGTACCGGAAGCCATACATTAAGGACTAATGCAGGGGAGGTGTGGAAAGCCGTTAATATGTCAGCGAACACGGCCTCTGATGAGAAGCACCAAACGCTTCGAAACGCGTCAGGCCAGGAACCAAATGCGGGGAGGGAAAGTCGCTTGCCTTTTCAATAAAAAGTCGTTACTTTACCTGTCTGCGGAGTGCGGTCCTACATCTGGGGAACTTTTGTGTAAGCAATACAATCGCGGCGCTGCCAGGCCGCGGGGACGACGCACCACCGTACATCAACACGGACCGAGAGAAGTGAACCTGTCATTTCTTGATGGATGCAGCAGTGAAATAATTAAGGCAAATGAAGTTCTCTCCTGGAGCCCACTGGAGGGCTTAAAAACTTTTGTTCCCAATTTCGTGCAAACTGACAAACCCACTGGAGGGTACAAATGGGCGGAAAATGACTACATCTCCCAGCATACTTTGACAATGAATCACAATCATGTGGGCGTACCGGAAGCCATACATTAAGGACTAATGCAGGGGAGGTGTGGAAAGCCGTTAATATGTCAGCGAACACGGCCTCTGATGAGAAGCACCAAACGCTTCGAAACGCGTCAGGCCAGGAACCAAATGCGGGGAGGGAAAGTCGCTTGCCTTTTCAATAAAAAGTCGTTACTTTACCTGTCTGCGGAGTGCGGTCCTACATCTGGGGAACTTTTGTGTAAGCAATACAATCGCGGCGCTGCCAGGCCGCGGGGACGACGCACCACCGTACATCAACACGGACCGAGAGAAGTGAACCTGTCATTTCTTGATGGATGCAGCAGTGAAATAATTAAGGCAAATGAAGTTCTCTCCTGGAGCCCACTGGAGGGCTTAAAAACTTTTGTTCCCAATTTCGTGCAAACTGACAAACCCACTGGAGGGTACAAATGGGCGGAAAATGACTACATCTCCCAGCATACTTTGACAATGACTCACAATCATGTGGGCGTACCGGAAGCCATACATTAAGGACTAATGCAGGGGAGGTGTGGAAAGCCGTTAATATGTCAGCGAACACGGCCTCTGATGAGAAGCACCAAACGCTTCGAAACGCGTCAGGCCAGGAACCAAATGCGGGGAGGGAAAGTCGCTTGCCTTTTCAATAAAAAGTCGTTACTTTACCTGTCTGCGGAGTGCGGTCCTACATCTGGGGAACTTTTGTGTAAGCAATATATATATATATATATATATATATATATATATATATATATATATACTACCTACTGGCGATCGCCAGTAGGTATATATAGTTAGGATTTTTTCTCTATGGGACTTTTGAAAATTCTATGTCTAATAACTTTGGCGTTTGTGGACGGAATCGGCTGAAATTTTCAGGAAAACGGCACATTTTGTTTCTGAGCAGCCCCTGACAATTTGGGGGGGTTTCGTCAAGGGGGGGCCGAGAAAAAAAGGGGGGTCCCAAAACGCATATTTCCCATTCATTTTTCCATAGGGCGTTTGGCCTCACTTTTAGCTCGAACGGCTGAATGGATTTGCACGAAACTTGGCAAAATTGTAGGGACTGTTAGCCCGATGTGCCTTTGCTAGGTCTCAATATATGTGCTCCAGTGGATTTTGAGAAATTAACGTTTTAAAAAACAGATATATCTGTGACAGCGTCCCGGGTAGCGCTCCGGTTCGCGTACTTTTCGCGTAACGGAACTTTGCTAGGATCGAGAGACAAGAGGAGGCCAAAACGAAGGGGGGAATGACCATAAGGGGGCATAGTAGATCCTCCCTGACCCCCTAGGTTTGATGTGGAGGCTTTAAAAGGGCCCCGCGGGGCTAAAAAAAAATCGGTTTATTTGCGTGGGGTGCGCCCGGTACGCGCACCGCAAGCGGTCCGGGGAGCGTACTATAAGGAAACAAAAATGATAGACTTTTTAAATATTGTATGTTTATTGATGGTTCGTTTTGTTGTTTTTTTTGTTTTTTTTTATTTACGTAGCAACATGTTGGTACCAATGCAGAGTCTAAAAATAAATAAACGCCGTCTCCTTTGTAGATATCTTGCAAGTTGTTTCAGAAGTTATTGTGGTATATGGAATTCATACCATAGTCTGTCTGGAAAGCCGAAACAATATGGAGGCAGGAGATGATAAAGAGATGTTAAATACACATTGGAGATAATATAGTTGGAGAAAGGAAGTAACTATGAGCAAACTTACTATGTAACACAAAAAAGTTGTACAGTATATTTTAAGTATCACTTTATATTATATCTATTTTGGTACTATTTCATAACTTACATATAAAAAAGAATAATGTCTCAAACAATTTTTAATTTTAAAATTTAAATTTAGATTTTTCAAAATCTAAAAGAATTTGTAACATCAATTCATCAGGTATGTCCTCCTTTTCATTCCATGATTCATATTCTTCTACACATTCAATTCATTCTTCGTCTAATGTGTCCTCCAAAAAGTCATTTTCATCCTTTTCTTCATTTGGATTGTTTTCAATATTTATTTGAAAGGAAATATTATTTTCTTTCTGTTGTGCTTCCATTTTCTTGCTGTAAATTGCATAAAAAATAAAAATATCAGTAGAGATAGGTTACTGTTGGGTTAAAGTTCAGGCAGGTACTTGTGAGTTTTTAACAGTGAAGTTATCTTTGGGCACTGTATGGATTCAGGCAGGAAGTAGAACTATTAAAAAGTGCCTGTGATGAAGACTAAGTAAATTCATAATTATACCATAGAAGCCTAACTCAATCCATAATTATAACAGAGAAGCCTATCTCAATCTCTAACTCTTACAGCGGGACAGTATATAACTATCTGAAAACGTTTTCACAAATTATCATAACATAGTTCTCATTTCAAATTTTTAAAATAACTTCTTACCTTTCAAAAACAAGTTTAAGTTGTCAATGAAAATGTTCTTGCAATGTACTTCAGGAAGTAGTAGTCAAAATGGCTGTGTTTTTCTCTCCTTCTTTATATATATTCAGGTAATAATCAATCAAATGTTATGTTAAAAAAGTAGAAAATGAAAGTAACATTTTAATTGGTTGTCAATTCCAACACTTCCGATGTGTTTTGTGAAGTAATTTACCTCAGGGAATTTAGAGAGGTCTACATGCTAAATGGCTAAATGGAATTCCAACCAAATTTGTGAAAATGGTAGGGATTGGTATGTAGTATGAGCTAATGTATATTTGGTGAAAGTGTCTCCAGTGGTTTTTCTGTAAATTATTTTCCCACCTTTTTTGAGCGAGTGCTTGTCCGTGCGTGTCCCGGTACGCGAACCTGCAGCATTACGGGAGTCCTCCATTTTGTGTTTCAGTAGAATTGAGATACAAGATGGAGGGTAAATAATGTTCAGAATGGGTAGAAGGGGCACGGTAGATGTATCCTGACCCCCTAGGTTTTCTGAGGGTGGCTGAGGAGGCTCATATTTGTAAAAAAAAAAAAAATTGAATTTTTCGCGCGGTTAGCTGCCGGTACGCGAACCGGGTAGCGAACCGGGAAGCGAACATAAGTGAAAATTAGTGAAAAAAGGTACATTCGAAATTTTAAAAGAGTAATTAAACTCAAGGTAGCTCTGAAAAGAGCTTTTGGGTTCTGTGTAAGTTTTAGGTACTTATAAGTAGGTACCAATACACAGTCTTAAATTTTGTATGAAAACTCTGTTCCCCTCATCTGAGAAGTGCACGCCATCTCCTCTGTAGATATCTTGCATGTAGTAACGCAAGTTATTGTTGTAGATGCAGCCCATTCCATGGTCTCTCATGTAAGCTGAAACAGACTTATTTACATGCTTCCTCGATTTCTCAATTTGTGGAAAAAATTGATTGGACCACCTCCATTTTTGTCTTTGGCATATATTGGAATATACCAAGGCAGTTTGAGGAAAAAGTGCCATCAATTGCTCAAAGGTGTCCTTTAAGAGCATTTCCAGACCTACCCCAGTCAAAGTGCCCAAATCATTTCCTCCACAGTGCACTATTATGAGGTCAGGGTTTGGCAAATGTAAAAAGGTTTTCACCAATGGCATCAATTGGTGACATTTCAATCCTCTTTGGCCAATCCATTTGATTTCCACATTTTGTAAATTGAGGTTGTGTAAATTACTGTTATCAGCATACCTGTGAGCCCAGTGTATGTAGCTATGTCCTAGAATCCAGACAGAAAACATGGCGAGAGGACGTTCTGCTGCAGTCAGATGAAGTGTGGGAATGAAATGGCAGTTGAAACAGTGGAGTTTGTAAAGAAAAAAAACTGTGGAGTTTGAGTGCTAATTATTCATTAGCAGTGATTGATGGATTTCCATTGCTGAAAACAGAAAGTTAGGGTGCATGGATGTGTTCTTTGAAAGATGTAATTTGAATGGTTAATAAAAAATGATGTTATGAAAGATTGCAGTGGATTAGCAGGTGTACTGAGAGTTCAGAGTTCATTTGAAACATTGTTGTGTGAACTTGTAAACATGAGAGATCTGGCAGGAGGTAGTTGCTATGGAAAAAGGGCAGAAAGGGCAGAGGGGGGAAGGGTGTTGATTTGAAAAAAGTGAGGGAAGATTTATGATTGGCTGACATGAGAGATATGTGTGATGAATATCAGCATTTCAGTGCCTTTGTTGGTTCCAGCCTCTGGAGTGCATACCTTTTGTTCTGCTAAAGAAAAATTGGTGTGTTTCTGAGACTGTTTTGAAATTCAAAAAGCATTTGTTAAGGTGAGATATCATTTCTTTATTTTAGATAGAGACTAGTATGCTTTTTTGAGAAAATAAGAAAGCCAGCTGTGCATTTAAAATGATGTTTTGAGTCAAGTGTTTGCATTATGTTTTCAAAGAAGATTTTGCATTCTTTTACCAATTGTAATTGCAGATAATGTAAAGTATTAGTACTGACAAGGTGTGGTTGTACATAGGAGCTGTGCTGTGTTTTCAAATTATGATCAGAAAATCGTTTTTAAGGAAAAGGAATGCTTTTAAAATTTATGAGAATTTATTTACTTGCGATGTAACTCCTGCAATGTGTCGCTTTTGCGGAACAGATGCATGATGCATCTGTGTTGTTTTTGCCCCATGGTGCTCCACAGTGCAGGCCTGCCAAGTGTCACGCATCAGGCGTGACGCAAACGCATTTCAGTGCGGTGCTCCCGCATCACCGCACTGAAATGCATTGTCACGCATTTTGTCACTTACCACATGGCTGTCAACAAGACAGGTGCTAGAGCGCGCCGGCGCTGACAGCTGTGTGTGCTCACCGGTCGCAGCAGACCACTCAATGCCAGCAGCAGCTCAATAGTTAAAGAAGTGCTCTGCCTCTCTCCGACTCAGTAGTTGTTACAATGTTACTAGCAATCTGTTTGGCTGCTCCTGAAATCCGGCCTCACGTCCTCTGGGAACAGGAAGTGAGGTCGGTGACCGGAAGCAGTAGGGCCAGCCCGGGGACTCGACTGGAAGAGTTGCAGCTGTGTCGTCCGGTCGGCGCCCGGCGTTCCTTAAACTGTCTTACTTCTGAGACTGTCTGACTCAAGTGCGCTGCTGCTAGGTCTGTGCAAGAGGGGCAATACTTTATTAAAATCCGGCCCAGCCGTATTGTTAAATAGGCGGGATGCCGGCACAGCATGATCGACCACCTGCTGGTAATCACACTCAGTCCAGCACAGCCGCCGCATGATGATCTGGCACTGCGGGGGAGACTGCAGGCAGTGCTGCACAGCCGTGCGGCTCAGTCACGGTCCGTCGAGACGCAGGAACCTCTGTGGGCACAATGGCTGAGCAAGTGGTGACTTGCACTACAACCACGGTAGTTCTGATCTCGTAAACCCGACGGACCCCACCGGCCAGGCTGCTGAATTTGAACCACGCCAGCCCGGGCCGTCAGAGTCTGTGAAGCAGATAAGGAGTCAGGACAGCTGATCGGCCTGGATGACTGTACTGCTGGAGGTGGACTGGGCGGCAAACTCGCATTCACCACGACCCGCGGTGACTCAAGGCCTGAGCCCGCCTGCAGCAGGCCTTGCAGATCAGAGTAGCTGTCTTTAATTATGGAGCGCTGTGCCAAAAGAGCAAGGGCAGATATTGGTTAAGCGTGTTAACCGTTCAGGGACCCCGGCACCTAACCTGCTACCCCTGAAGGTGTCTAGGCCCTTGATCTCATTATGGTAAGAGAACTTTTCTTAGTTGATATTGTGACGTACGTACTGAGATGTCGTACTTCGAGGTTTGTGAGGGAAAGGTTGGTGTTTTTTCCAGAATAGAAATCCCGTACAGTGACTGTTTCCTAAATTAATTGAAAACAAGAAATGTATTATATTAGCTCGTCTGCTTTTCCATTTACAGTCTTGAAGCACTTTTGCACTGAAATTCGTAACATGCATTAGTGTCGTTTAGCAGCACAATTTGATTTGAAAAGTACTTCTTAAATACGTGTGCAAGAAACTATCTAAAACAGTACCCGGTATATTTTGGCCTAGGCAACAGCTGTAGCCCAGCATCAGTCCATAGACCTGAATGTACCTAAACTAATTTTTCTCTCGACGAGTGCAGCTCTTTTATTTTCTCTCTGTGATTGACGGTCTGGCTGACAGCTCTTACCTATTTATGTGCTACAGTACATATATATAACTTTCTTTGTGCTTACGACTTAACTTCAACGTTACAAATGGGGATTAATAACACAAATATATGAAACTCCACACCCCTTTTGTTGTCTGTGGGAAACTTTAACCATTTCTCTTTTGGTCTGTCAGCGTCTGCCATAACTTTGCATTTTCTCATGAAGGGACATACTATTTAAAACACAACAGCAACCAGGCTGTAACCTATGTGTGACTCAGCCTTACTCACCTGAGTATTGCCCAATGCAGAGTGTTTGTGGCCACTGTCCAGTCAGATTAAAAGTGCACTAGGTTAGTTCCCTTCCATTTCTAGAGCTTTGCAGCTGTTTTAAGATCTCCTTAGAATTTCTTATTGTTAAAATGGATGTCATTTCCGATATTTATAGGTTTCTTTCATCCTCATTGCTTGATTTTGCTCAGTAGAAAGTGTCACTCATACTCGTTGAAATGTCACTCATTATTACCATGAAATTATGAAAATGTCACACATAGTAATCTGAAACCTTGGCAGCTATGACAGTGTACATGTTAAAAGTGATGTATAAGTGGTGGAAGGGCCTTGTAAATATACCCCTATGTGTGCTTGGCCATTTCAAGTCACTTCCCCCTGGTTCAAGGGCCTTGTAAATACGTCCCCATGTGTGTTTGGTCATTTGTAGTCACTTTCCCCGTGGTGCAAGGTCCTTGTAAATACGTCCCCATGTGTGCTTGGCAAATTTTGATTTTGATTGTTTGAGTTACATAGCCATGTTAAAAGTGATGGAAAAAAAGGTGCAAGGACCTTAAAAAAACATGTTCATGTGTATTAGGGCATTTTAAGTCAGTTCCCCATGAATGTAGGTATATAATTTTTTTACATAAAAGGTTTAAAAACGTTTTTTGAAATCAATTAGGTTTCTTGATATGTACTGCTAGTGTTTCATAGGTTGTTTGGGCATATTTACAAGGCCTTTGAGTCTCTTTGATGTAATTTTTCAAATTTTAATTTAAGACATTTCCCCTGGAGCAAGGTCCTTGTAAATACGCTCCCATGTGTGCTTGGGTAATTTAAGTATTGATAGGGTGTGCTTCTACATAGGACGTAGACTACATCTGCACAATGAGATAACTAAGCTGAAGAAATACAGGTGATGTGATTGTTAAATGTGCAAAAATATTTGCACGTTTTTCAATTATATCACTTGTGTTTCCTAACATTATGAATCACATTGTGCAGATGAGGTTTAGGCGTGTTCAGGGAGATAGAGGAGGTCTGGCCTTTGTTCAAGAGTGCAGTGGACATGATTCACTTCATTGGTAGGCCTGTACATGTATTATCACCTCTGTACTCTTCAACAAGCCTAAATTTCATCTGCAACCCTGAGTAGGCCTCACCTCAAACAAACTTCTAGATAGTCCACACCTTATCGTCATCCTGAATCAATCATTTAAAGTGTTAGGGGCAGATTTATGATGGCTGTGCGCCTATTTTGTGCTGTTGTTGCGTCACTTTTATAATGCAGCAGAGATTTACAAGATGCACCATGTTGCAAGATAGCAGCCGCGGGTCGTGGAGGGAGTTACGGTGGGTCAGGGAGGCGGGGAGGGGGAGGTGCAGGGTGGAGGGACCTAAACACTGGCATATGGATTATTGCAGGTAAGTACACAATTTAATGTGCGTCAAGTTTCATGTGGGCTTTTTGTTGCAGGGTGGGCAGTCATTTGCATGAAAGTCCTGTAAAACTATCACAGTAAAATTAAGAAGATTTCACTGAATCATCTTTATGGCATTGCTGAATCAAATCCTTACTGTTATTGATTTACTGTTTGGTAATAGTGGTTAATAAAATTTTGTATTATATTTTACCACAGATTCAACTGCAGATCATTTGGAAATTAGACAATGCCGTCTAAGGATAGAATCCGAAAGGCTACGAAACGTGAAAGACAGCAGATTACTAAATTCTTGCAGCAGTCCTCTACATTAAAATCTCGTCAACGCACGAAGAAAGCTCCGGGTAAGAGAACGAAATCAATCCTTAGAAACATTTGTAGAAACAAAAGTATAACTATAGAACAAGTTTTAGTCCTGAAAAAGAGAGCCAATTTAAATGGAAAGGAAAGACCCGTCAAAAAAGTTTCTGCTAGAGCAGGAGATAACTCTGTGCATGGCAGTAGAAGAGAAAATACATTCAGGGACAATTGTAGGCGAATGTTCCGCAACAGGGTAATTGTCAATTTGCTAAAACAATTTAAGAAAGGCCAACAGAAAGTGGCATTTTATAAGAAAAAGAAAAATGTAGAGAAAATTATTGATCAGGCTTTCGAAATTAAGCGAAAGTTATTTATTTTGGTAATTAATAGAATTAGGAAACTAAACAAGGTAATTTATGTTTTCAAATCAAATAGTAGATGGAAGAGAGTAGTTAATCGAAGTAATTTTTGTGAAGTTTTCTCAGGAGAATGGATGCATAGTTCAAATAGTGAGGCATTTTTTAATGAGGAGAGTTATTTTCAGGACAATGATTTGGTGCATGCAGTTGACAGCAGTGGTCGAGCATATGAGGTAAAAGATGGTCGTCCGGTTGAAAAAGAAAAACTTGTGTCTGCAGATGCAGCAGAGGTGTTAAGTGATGAGGTTTTAGGGAGACGTCCTGAGGGACCAGTGTACACCTGAAAGTGTAGTTCTATTTGCAGTGTGCGACAGGATTCCATCAATTTGGTTTGTGATTTTGCACGGACATTTAATAAGAAAAGTTTAAAACAAAAAATAAAGTTGTTGCAAGAATTAGATCCTTGCAGAGTGAGACAAGTGACAGGTTTGCATGGTCATTCACTGGCTTGTCTTTCCAGGAGAGTATGCCAGAGTGTTTTTCATCATTTCAGGATGCTAGCAGTGCATCATAATAAAGTGAGGAAATTAGTTAGAATGTTGTATTATGCTAAGAGTCCAGCAATTATGCTTAAACAATTAAGCAGTGCTCTTTTGCATGGTTCTGAAGTAGATGTGAAGAATATTTGTCAAGAAATTGAGTTCTGTTACTTTGCTGGCAAAGAGAACAATGTTGAAATTGACCAACTAGAAGAAGGTAATGTGGAAGAGAGTGTACAGATTTTCAGTACACATAAGTTTCACAAGGAAATTTCCACGTTTATGGTGAAATCAAGTGAGAGGCCTAATTTCACTTGTGTGTGTTGTCGACTGACTTATTATAAGAATCAGACTAAGTTAGTGGATTTATATGCAAAAAGTGATATGGAAAACAATAGTGAATGGAAGGATTTTGCCACATACTTGATGGTAGAAAATTGATTTGGGAGCGGACCAACGTATGGGTACTTATTGTTTTAACAAATTAAACCAAAACCAGATTCCTGCTAGAGTGGTTTATAATAATCTGGAATTGGTTGACATTCCTTCTGAATTGAAGAATTTAAATACTTATGAATCTATTTTGATTCAAAGTGTCCATCCCTTCCAGGCTATTGTACGAATGGAGCTAAAGACAGGGAAATTGCCTCCATCAGATTTACAGAGAGGATTAAAGGGAAGAGTTGTTTATTTGCCTTTAGATTTGAAGAAAAACATTAATACAATTGGAGTAGAGAAAGTGGAAGAGGAACCTCTGGTTATCATAGTTAATGGGGTTCCGACAAAGAGTAAGAAAATCTGGCAAGATTTAGTGGATGTTAGGAAAGTCAAAAAGGCAACATTGTATTTGATAAAAAACAATGAGTACTACAAGAATGTATGTGTTGCAGAAGAGGAAGTAAGTGAAGAAGAGGACAGCGATTTGTGTGCTGGACAAATTGAGAAAGTAGAAGCCTCTAAAAATGAAGAAATATATGAACATTATAGTGTTCATCCTTTGCATTCCAAGGAAGTCATGGGGAATGCTATTGAGTTGTTTCAAATGAAACAAGCCAAAGGGAGTCCCATTAGTGTTTGGGAGGAAAGTTTGGAAGCTCGGTGTTTCCCACAGCTATTTCCAACAGGTCAAGGAGGAAGATATGATGAGCGACCTGTTCAAATTCCTGCTTCTGAATACCGGACTTTACGATTGTATGCAGAAGATCCTAGGTTTCGTCAATGCATTCCCTATTTGTTTCATCTACTGTTTGAAAGTGATCTCTCTGGATTGTCTTATGCAGTGAACCACATCTTGAAAAGTGGTGTACAACTGCGAAATATCTCGGCAAGGGACTTTATGGATAAAGTCAATGTGCAAGACAGTATTTTGGATTCTTACCTGATTAATCTCATGGCTTGTCAGCGTGGTACTAATGAGTATTGGTACCGCCGTCATGGTGACTTAAAATGTATGCTGAGGAACTTAGGAACTCCCACATGGTTCCTCATTCTCAGCTGTGCTGAGTATGGCTGGGAAGACTTACTTGAATTTCTACGAGAGGCAAATGGAAACATTGAAAATATCGAATTCAAGACACCCGGAGAACTGTGCTCTTTGGATCCAGTGAATGTATGCAGATACTTCAATCATAGATTTGAAGCTATGATGTCTTTCATCACGAACAAGAAAAATCCACCTCTTGGAGAGGTGTTGGATTTCTTCTGGAGAAAGGAGTATCAAGCAAGAGGTGCTCCTCATATACATATGCTGCTATGGATCAAAGATGCACCCAAATTTGGAACAGATCCGGATGACTTAGTGATGAGTTTCATAGAACAGTATGCTACATGTGCCGTTCCAAAGACAAACGAAGATATAAGTCTAAGAGAACAAGTTTTACGGTTTCAAAGCCATCGTTGTGGAAAGTACTGTCGTCGTAAATTCAGAAACAAGGACAAGTACTACACCAAATGTCGTTTTGCATTTCCACGGTCGGTGATATCTAAAGGAAGAGTGAACAATTTGATGTCTTCGCTGCAACATAATGTGACGAGGAAATCACCCAAAAACACATACAATTTGAAAAGAAATGAAGAGTCCAAGTACATTAACGACTACAACCCAGTGATTTTGTCCATGTGGAATGCTAACATGGATATACAGTTTGTGGCTGACAACTGTATGGCTCGGTATATGACGTCTTACATCACCAAAAAAGAAAAGACAGAACTGAAGGATATGTGGGAGGATATTTCCCATGAAAAGAGCCTCAGTAAGAAGTTGTACAGTTTCAGTCTGAAGATGTTGTCGCATCGAGAAATCGGAGCTTACGAATGTTCTGACCGGTTATGTTCAGCAAGTCTCTATGCCAAATCTAGGAGTATCATTTGGGCGAGTCTTGGTCTTGCTGCAACGCGTAATCGAGTTCTGAAACCTGTACGGGAAATTGAGTATTTGGCGGAGAAGGAGCCAAGCAGTACAGATATTTTGAAGACCAACATGTTGGATACATATTATCCAAATAGAAGCAGTCACCTGGAGAATGTTTGTCTGTATGATGTTCTACAAAATTACATTTTCAAGAGGAACATCAAAGAAGATATTGATAAAGGAGTATATGCTGTAATTGGAAGTGAGGGATGTCTGGTCAAGCAAAGAAAATGTCATTTGGTAAATCATCGAAAATTGAATTGCGAATCTCCAGAAAGAAAAGAGTTTTTCTATTTAGCTCTTTTGCAACTTTTCAAGCCTTGGCGTGCAGAAGAGGAACTGCTTGGAGATTTCCTCTGTTACGAAGACTCTTTTAATGCAGCCAAGGAGTCCATAGAATGTCCTGTTTTTCCAAAATATCTAGAAATGTTGAATGCAGAAATCGAGCAGGAAGCAACAATTGCAGCTGAGATTGCTAGAGACAGTTCTCAGGACAGTCAGAGTTCTGTTTCATTGAGTCAGGATCCACTAGGAGAACCAGTTATCGAAAATGAAGCTGCCACTGCTATGATTGAAGTGGAAAGAGCCATGGCACATGCTCAGAAGGATGCGGTTAACTTAGAAGATTTGGAAAGACAACTCAACGTTGAGCAGAGGAAAATATATGACGAAGTTACCAACCAAATTGATCATGGATTAAGTCATGAGAAGAAAGAGTGCTCATGTACGTCGTTGAAGCCTTTCCGACTGTACGTGAGTGGAGAAGCAGGAACTGGAAAAAGTTTCCTCATTAAAGCAATTTCATGTTATCTGCAGAAAAGGACTGAGTCATCGCTGTCTTGTGTTGTCACCGCTCCAACTGGACTGGCAGCACATAACATTAAAGGGATTACTTTGCATCGGCTACTGATGCTGCCAGTGGAGCATGATAACAAATTACAATACCACAAGTTATCTGGGGATGCTTGTTGTGAAGTATCTAGAGTCCTGAAGAAGATGAAACTTCTTATCATTGACGAAGTAAGCATGGTTTCCAATGTCATGCTTGCCTTTGTGCATTTGAGAATGCAGGAAGTTCTTAAAACAGAGTATGATGTGTTATTCGGTGGCAAACACATCATTGTTTTCGGTGATCTTCTGCAGCTGACACCAGTGAAAGGACAACCAGTGTTTAAACTGCTTACGCATGAAGATACCAGGAAGTGCCTAGGGAGCATTGGCAATGTTAACATATGGTTAAACTTCAATTATGCTGAGCTGCGTGAAAATATGCGTCAGGCGAAGGACGAACATTACAAGAATATTCTACAAGATGTTAGAATCGGGAAAGTGACTGAGCGTGGGAAAGAAGCTTTACATGCACGATTACTGTCAAATTTGTATCCAGAAGAAGACGTTCTGCCAGAGGATATTTTTCAGAAAATTACTGAGAAGAAATCTGGAATATGTTTGATGCCAACTCTTGCAGAATGTTCCATCTTCAACAACAAAATTTTGAATTTAGAAAACCAAGAGATTGTGAAACTGGAAGCTATTGACCGAATAGAGCATTTGGGAGCAACAATTATTTTGTCTGAGAATTTGAAATCTAAATTGGATTCATTAGAGAAGACTATATCTAAAACTGCGAGTTTTGAAAAGACTCTAAATGTGTGCTTAAATTGCTGTATCATTTTGAGAAGGAATTTACATGTTGAATGAGGTCTGGTAAATGGATCAATGGGTAATGTTGTTGATTTTGAGAAATACAGAAGTAGAGATGGAATTGAATTTTTAAAAATTAAATTTGATGGTATTGAGGAAGTACAGCTAATTGGTTGTTGCACAGCTAGGTTTTTGCTTGTAAAAGACTTATATGTTCGCCGTAAGCAGTTTCCTGTTTGCTTGGCATATGCGGTGACGATTCATAAATCGCAAGGTTTAAGTGAGACACTGCTTTAGTGAATATTGGCAGTTCTGTGTTTAAAGAGGGTATGGCTTATGTAGCATTGTCACGAGTCAGAACTTTATCGGGATTGTACTTGATTGACTGTGATGTCACAAACATTTGTGCGGATCTAGATTGTGTTAAGGAATACAATAGGTTAAGAAGAGAGTATGCGCCACATTTGCCTCAATATCCTTTGTTTGAGAAACGTGTGGTAGGCCGGAAACGAAGAAATATCAATAATAGTAGGGAGGTTGTAGCAAAAAGACCAAAAGTCGATGAACCGAAAATTGTAAGCAGAAATAAAATGAATTCTGTTGAAGATGCTGTTGGTTTTCAATTTGAAAATAGTTCTGGTGTCAACTGCTATGCTAATGTAGTGGTTAATGTTCTCTTTTCACTAGAGACTTTAAAAGAAGAGACTGTGATAAATTCGGAACAAAGTTTATGCTGTTTGTTGAATTCTGTGTTAGAGAAATGTAGCGCTGATAGAACAAGAGTAGAAAGTGTGTCTGAAATTCGTTATCTGTTAGACGAATGTTCAGGTCAAACACAATTCTCTCAAAATATTCAGCAGGATTGTCAGGTGTTTTTAATGTATATGCTTGATGTATTGCAAGATGAAGGTGTAAATGTAGATTATCTGTTTGGCCTGTCTTATCAATGGCAGCATGATTGCGAGAACTGTAGGCTATCAAGTACTACTAGTGTAGACTCAGAAAGATTTATATATTTAACTTTGCCTGACAGTAAATCAGTATCCTTCAATAAGCTAGTAAAGGCAGCCGATCAAAACATGGAGTGTAGCCAATGTAAGTCTGCAATGCTGTCCACGTTAATTATACGAAGTTATGGCCAGTATGTCATTTTAATGTTCCAACGATGTAGGTCTGATGGAACTAAATTGACAACTTTAATTAATAATTTTGTGGCTTCGCAGTTGTCAATATCAGGAAGGACTTTTGTAACTACAGCACTTATATATCATGACGGTCCTTCAACTACTTCAGGACATTACACAGCTTATTTAAAATCTGGAAACGGCTGGTCATTCTGCAATGATTCTGTTTTAACTTTCAAAAAAAGATTGCCTTTCCACCTTCAAAATTCTTACCTGGTGTTCTTACAACCAATATTTTAGGGAAGGAATCTCGGGATTTGTTCTGAGGAATTTCAAGAGGTTCTAATGGCTCCTACTCTATATGGCCTTGTGGATAAGTGTAGTACAGAGCGAAAACTGTTTGTGTTTATAAGCTAATTCAAGCAGCAGATCAAAACAAGGAGTAGGGGAAATGTCAGTCTGCAATGCTGTCCATATTATTTATGGAAACTTATGGGTGAAATGTCATTTTACAATTACAACTAAATAAACTGGATGAAAAAAAGTTGTTAAGTCTAATTAAAAATGTTTTGGCTACACAGTCATCGATTTCAGGAAGAACATTTGCAACTGCAGCTATTATATATTAAGATGGTCCTTTGACAACATCAGGATATTACACAGCTTATTTGAAATATAAAAATGGCTAGTCTTTCAGCAAACATTACCATTTGAGTATGAAGCAATGTTGCCTTTTGACTTGTTTTCTGTAGTGAGAATTTAGGGTAGGACACTGGACTATAATGATTCTAGGTGATGCTGTAATTTAGTGTTCTGTTTTAAATTGCTTTCTATGTCTATTTTTCTTAAAACGATGGAGTTTATCTTTCAGAAAGTGGCAGGCAGAAAATAGTAACAGCACAACAGAGTATAAGCTGTTCATAGGACATCCTTTGACGTCATAGAAAGTAAGTTACTTTTGAGGAGTTCTTATTTCTGATTGATTATATTTTAAGGGTTTTTTAAACACAATCATTTTGATTGTGTTTTCTTTCCCCGCTGTTATATGATGAATACCTTCAACTCACTGTTTTCAGTGAAATTTGATATATTCTGAGAACAGCAAAAATAAACCATTAAATATGTATAATTAATTTTGTACTTTGAATTGTGATTTATAATATGTATTCATCTTGTCTCATGCTCACTCTTTTTTTACTACCTTCTATTAATTTAAAATTTTTTGTTCTTTCTTACACAGTTTAAAAGTATAAAAATTACAATTGACTAAATTAACGACAATTATAAGGTAAGTGTTTAGTACTCTTTACGTTACATCTCTATCAAATTTAACTTTTATTAGTTCCACTGCTTCATTTCTTTAACATTCAGTTTCCTGCCTTTGCTACTTCCCTCATTTCTTTTTCTATTACTTACTTATACTACTCTTTCCACTCGTTTTCTCAGTCCCTCTTTCAACAGTAACTGTGTGTTACTCCCTCTATTTGTCTTTCTTTTAACATTACTCTCTGTTTACTTACTCTTCTTTTTAAAAAAAAAAAATATATTTTTAGTTCGCTTCCGGTTCGCGTACCGGCGCGCGAACCGGGAAGCGAATCAAAAGAAATAGAGGTTGCTAGAGTGCTAAACATTCTAGCAATTTTTCATAAATGGAAGGTAGTTCTGAAAATAACTTTTTTTTATTATTTTTGTTGTTTAATATTTTTTTTGTTTTCTTTGGGGGGGAAACAAAAATGATTCATTAGAAAGGGCTCAACAGGAGCAACAAAAAAAAAAAAGAAAAATTATTTTCTGGGACGTTTTGTACATTGATGATGTTCATAAGCTCTATTGATTAGAGTTGCACTCCTCTCTCCACAGGAAATTAATTTGCCGCAAGTTAAACAGGTTAATTTCATTTGGCCAAAGTTCCTCTGTAGATTTGGGACCGTCTCCCTTGCCTCTGATCCCGTCACTGCCTCTTCATTGCTGGATGTACTGGCAGGTCGGGGGTTATCCACCAGATCACGTATTTGGGCATCACTGTAATTTATCGGGTGCCACCTCTCCATATGGCGATGCATGGTATAATTACCATAACTGTATTTTTTTTCGGTTCCTCTGGACAGTTCATTGTGGCAGATCAGGCAGGTAACGTACCGGGCATTTACCTTTTTTTGATGTGGGGGAAATGAAAAACATTGCCAAATAAAATTTTCTTTTATATGGGACCTCCTTGGCTGTTCTTTTAAAAACCTCCTTGTCCCTTGCTCCTCTTCCTCTTCTTCCTCTTCTTCCTCCTCTTGTTGGAGGATGACCTGAGGAGGTGGTCCTCTCTTCCTTGGAGGTGGTGGTGGTGCTGGGGGTCCACCAGCTGCAGCAATCATTGAAGCCATTTGTAAGGTTGTCAATGTAGGTCTTTCTCTCATAAAAATGAAAGTCAGAGTGAGGAAAAAAGGTGGGACTTTCATCATTTGGGAAAAAAATGTTCTAAACCAATGAAAAGTGTTAATTTTAAGTCATATGACCAAGCCTTCCATCATTAGGAAACTAAAAGTAAAATGAACCAATGAAAAGTTTTATAAACTAGTCACATGACCTGTTATGCTTACGTTATGCGCTCTGCGCCGCGCCTCGGATCGCTTCCGGGGCGCTGCGTTTCGCGCCTTGGTTCGCGTTCCGGTGAGCTTCCGGGTGCGCTAACGCGGCGCGTCATAAGACGCATTACGCGGTAACGCGATACGTTGCGATTACGCGACGCGTCACGATGTTGCTTTCTAACGCGGTACTTGCGCTAACAGAACGTTTACCGGTTGGCGGACCGGGTCTCGGAACAAATTGAAGCTAACGGGAAGCTGTCTGGTTCGCGGACCGGCAGCGAAACAAAAAAAAATAATTAAATAAATATTTAAATTAAAAAAATATAATACAAAAATATAAAAAATATATTTTTGAATTAGAATAAGAATACATTTTACAGCTTTTGATATTTACTATTAAAAAACCATTGAAATTCCCTGAAAAAAACAGGTTATAGACCATATATAGTTAGGAATTAGCATTTACAAAACCTTGAAAATTCACTGAAAAAACCATAGGTTATAGACCATATATAGTTAGAGATTAGCATTTACTAAACCTTATTTTACTCACACAAAACCATTGAAATTCGCATATATAGTTAGTTGCACTAACTATATATCGCGCACCCGCAATCCACAGCTGATGATGTCACATATTACATCATTCATAACATGGTCAGTGACATCACTGATGACATCTCAAATGACATCACTGATGACATCACTGATGACACCTCAAATGACATCGCTGATGACATCACTGATGACATCTCAAATGACATCACTGATGACATCACTAATAACATCTCATTTGACATTACTGATCACATCACTGATGACATCTCAAATGACATCACTGATGACATCTCATTTGACATTACTCATCACATCACTGATGATATCATTCATGTGATAATACGATGAACCTCTTCAGATTCTAATATAACCTTAGATACAATCAGTGTAAACAGACCCTCACAGACTGTCACTCATCCATGGAGTTACTCACACACCTAGTCACTCATGCAGAAAATCAATCACACCTCCATTTCCTCAACTATACAGTTATACACACCTTACTTATTCAAACATATACCAACACATATTTACTCTCTTATACAATCCCTGATACAAGTTTACAATGATCCATACAGCCACTCACACATTCACTGGCTCATATGCACAGTAATTTATATATGACAACTCTCACATGTACTGTGTTTTACATATGTACTTACTTTGACATGTAGCACGGAGATATACATTCACTCACCAATACACCCATGCACACCGTCAACAACCCATACAGTTGTTTCCACATGCAGTTTTGAATCCATACATCTAGTGAATCAACTGTTCACGCATCTATGCACAAAGTCACACACCTCCAAGCCACCCCAACACACACACACTCTCCCATACAAATACTTGGGCAACCAATCAATAACCCATATAGTTATTCATATAGCTACTGATCAACACATGCAGCAGTTTACAGAACAACAGATATAATGATGCACAAATTAAGACAGTTTAGTCACTAACCCATGCTCTCAGTGAGACACATTTAATCACTCTCTCATACAGTCAGTCATGCACCTACTAAATCCTTCATCCAGACACTTATACATCCACTCATTCTTCAATATGTAAGACATATTTTAACTTTACAGAAACATACAGTCACTGGATGATGTCATCAGTGATGTCATCAGTAATGTCACTGACCATGTCATGAATGATGTAATATGTGACATCATCAGCTGTGGATTGCGGGTGCGCGATATATAGTTAGTGCAACTAACTATATATGCGAATTTCAATGGTTTTGTGTGAGTAAAATAAGGTTTAGTAAATGCTAATCTCTAACTATATATGGTCTATAACCTATGGTTTTTTCAGTGAATATATATATATATATATATATAAAAAAAATTCTATGGCAAAATGAAACCCCTCATTTTGTTCCTTTTCAAATTAAATGTATTAAGTGTTACCACTTTATTCCAATCAAGATGATTCCAGGTGTGCCATACTTTTGTCATATGTAAGACTGTTAGCGTTCTAGTTGTTCTTTAGAACACTCTGGGACATTCTGTCATTGGGCTATAGTTGGGCTACATCTGGCTGATATTTGGGCTACATTTGGGTTCTTTTGTCTCTGGTGGCCATCTTGGGAGACTGCATATCAGAATGTTTTTAATGAAATATAAGAGGATGTGAGAAGTCACTCAAAATGTGCCCTAATTTTTCTTTCTTCAGCACTAATCATACTTTCTATGGCAAAATGAACCCCCTCATTTTGTTCCTTTGCAAATTAAATGTTTTGAGTGTTAACACTTTATTCCAATCAAGATGACTTCAGGTGTGCCATACTTTTGTCATAAATAAGACTGTTAGCGCTCTAGTTGTTCTTTAGAACACTCTGGGACATTCTGTCATTGGGCTATAGTTGGGCTACATCTGGATGATATTTGGGCTACATTTGTTTTTTTTGTCTCTGGTGGCCATCTTTGGGCTACATTGGGCTATATTGGGCTACATTTGGGCTCTAACTTATATATAGCCCAATGTAGCCCAATATATATTTTTTCAAAGTTAATTTTCATAAAAACCACTGGAGCATATATCTTGAGACATAGCAAAGGCACATCGGGGTACCAGTCCCTACAACTTTGCCAAGTTTGGTGGAAATCCATTCAGCCGTTCGGGCTAAAAGTGAGGTTGACCGCCCTATGGAAATTAACATGGGGAAAACACGTTTTGGGACCCCCCTTTTATCTCGCCCCCCTTTTGATAAATCCCCCCCAAACTTTCAGGGAAGGACCGGGGCGCCGCGAGGCAAATTTGAGGAAAATTACAGGCAGATTCCTCAACCGGCGCCAAAGTTATTCACAACAGAATGTTGAGATTTTGCATTGAAAATAATCCTAACTATAACTACCTACTGGCGACCGCCAGTAGGTAATATATATATATATAACGAAGCTCAACGATTACCCAACAGGTAAAAGGGCACTCTATTGCTGTGTTAAGATACAAGCATTTATTCAGGTACAGGTAACGTCCATTAAGTTGAATAGTTAAAACAGCTGTTCTGTCACCTAACGTGTTTCAAAGACAAAGCTTCTTCATCAGAGGCTTGGCAGAAACGTTGTGTGCTATTCTGGTCACTCCCTCTTGTAAAGTTGATGCTTTATAGCACGCCCCTGGATGGGATGCTCAGATGAGACTGTGCAATGCATTCTGGGACTGGAAGTGCCAGGAATTATGCTTCATTGATGCTGCACTAATTAGCTGATGAATACATTTTCAAGCCCTGCATGGGCCACAGAGTGTGGATTTATCCTCAATCCTTCACTGTTGCCCCACTCGCAAGGCTCGGTATATACCATGCCTCGTGGCCCCCTGGGATAGCAGGGTGGTGCACTCCTGGAGGCCGGGCGGCCGCCTTTAGGTTGAAGCTCAAAGATTACCCAACGGGTAAGAGGCACTCTACTGCAGTGTTAAGGTACAAGCCTTTATTCAAGTACGGGTAACGTTCATCGTGTTGAAAAGTTAAAACAGACGTTCCGTCGCCTGATGTGTTTCAAAGACAAAGCTTCTTCATCAGAGGCTTGGAGGAAATGTTACATGCTAATCCGGTCACTCCCTCTTGTAAAGTTGATGCTCAATAGAACCCCCTGGTTGGGCTGCTCAGATGAGACTGTGAGATGCATTCTGGGACTGGAAGTGCTGGGAATTATGCTTCATTGATGGCTGCCCTGATTAGCTGAAGAGTCAATTTTCAAGCCCTGTATGGGCCTCAGCGTGATACAAGATGCGTCATGGATGCTGCACAGAGTGAACCTACAAGTACGCTAAGACTCTTTACACACTACAGTGATGTTGCGCAAACTGAGCCTTCATGTACAGTAAGCAAATTACTTTGCTTCATTGATGTTGTGCAGAGTGTGGGCCTGATAACTGCCTGCGCTGGATCAGACCTTCACTACAATGACGCTGCCCAGATTGTGTGTTTGATTAATGCCTGCATTGGAACTGACCTCCCTACACACTGGGTCTTGCACCAGCTCTTGCCAAGAGTCATGTTTCAAGCTGCGCTGGCAAAACCACACCTACCTCCTCATCTCATCTGTGGTTGTGCCTGGAAGAGTGAAGACACGTGACAAGATGTATTTGGGGGCACACAAAAGTGATGTCTCTCGTGCTCAACGGGGTAAAGAGATGGTGTGATGTTTTATTTTGATAAGACTCTACCTTCAGGATGCCTTTACAAGCTCCTTAGAACGTTTTCTCTAACAATAGCGTTTGAATCTGGTGAGGCACATTTTTCCTGTTCAATCTCTATGTGTTCGTTTAAAAAATGGAGGTAAGCCACTTTTATGTCTATTATTTTTGACATATGTTAAGCCATGTTGGAGCCAGCGCCAGTTTAACTGCTTTTTGTACATTTCAAATTGTAGTGCGTGTCTCACCCAGTGCACACACACTTACCTGTTTGTGATGTGTCCAGCTCAGTGCATTCCTCCGTGACACTTGTTTCTGCTCTGGTGATACCTATTGACGTATGTAGTGCACGGTGATGCCGGGAGCCATCCGACATTGTCTCAGAGTGCGTGCCGCCATTTTGAGATTGTCATATTTTAGCTTGTTGGTCATCTACACCGTTTCCTCCAGTTATTACCGTCAATTGTGCATGCTTGTCCAACCACGCTATTCAGTGTTAGTGAAATAAAGTTTTGATGAGTCTGGGAACAACTCTGTGCTAACATGTCCTGATCAAGATGAAGATCAGTTACAACGTGTTGTACTTTTAGCTTCGTGTTGCAAACCTCTCATGGATTCTCCATCTGGGTGAAGTACGGCATTTTGAGGTACTGTTTTCTACAGTGGAGCCACATTCTTTTCATGGTCAGACTATTCGTGGCAGTATGGTTACTTCATAGTAGTTTCTATTTTGGACTTCTGTACAACATGAACAGTGTATTATTGTTACGATAGGAGGAATGCACACCTCTTTACATTTTCCAAGGTTTTTTGTTTCACGTACAAGTGCAACTGAAGTTATTTGATTCTATTGTGTTTTACCTTAGCATGTTTATGGAACCTATGCCTAATTTGTTGCACTTTTGGGTGTTTTAATGTCCCTTACAGGCGGGATGGTTTTGGATTTTAGGCACTTCCTTACAATTTATGCACCTCTACACAGGTGTGGGTTTATGGGTCATTCTCCCATATCTACATTTAATGACCTCATTTTGGAGTTAATGATTGAGTTTTGTTTTTCCTTTTCACCCGTTTGCGTTTTTAGTCCCACTTTACGCTATTTTTACATTGTACCCTTAAGAGAGGGTGGTCTCTTTGACTTGTTGCAGGGGTGGGACCCTGCATGCATAAGACGCCTTGCGCTTCACGGGGTTTTGTTGCAGGGGTGAGTCCCTGCATGCATAAGGCGCCTTGCGCTGCACTGCTTGTTGCAGGGTTTTCATCCTGCCTGACTCCTCAAATTGGAGAGTTTTCACATTCGTTTTACAGGTTGTCCCTTGTAATTTGTGGGGCAGGGCATTGGGTTTAGGTCCCTTTTGTCCTCATGACATTATTCTTTACATGATGTAAAATTTCTAACATAAAGGTTTTCCTTTTTGGTCCGCGGGGGCAGGACATTGTGTATTAGCCCCTCTAGTCCTCATTCATGCACACGTTGTCCCTTACATAGGGTGGGGGCAGGACTTTGGGTACTAGTCCCTTCTGTCTATATTAACTTTACTCCTTACATGGAGATATTACATTTTTACGTCTACTCATTTTTTTTCATTAGAGGAGGGGGATGGGTATTTTTGCTTATCCGCTTTCTCTTTTTTCTTCTGTTCCTTTCCATCTTGTGATGCGTTTTTCCCGGCATCCCATGGTCTGTGCTTTAGATTAATCTTTATTAGTTCTATTCCCTTTGCGATGTTTTTTCCTCATCCCTGGGTTGTGAACTACATATTCTTGCTGCAATTATATGTTTATAGTTATATGATGTCTTTATCTTTTATGCTTTGTTTACCTTACATCTATCGTCTGTTCATTAGGGAAGAGGTATGTAGTATTCTGATGTTATAGATTGCCTCTCCCATGTTTCCCTGTCCCTGGCTGCTCAGCCTGTGTGAGTGTTCGTAATGGAATGTTTGGTGTGTAGGCTATGAGTGGAATGCTTGGGTCACTGAATGAGAGATGACGGTTGGATGGATGGGGCTGACCAGCTAGCCGGCTGCTCCAGGTGGGGTTAGCTATGACATATACATGGACTCATTCTACCTGTTTACCTACTTACTTGATACCTGAATAAACATACGTTGACATCATCACATCAGTGTGGTATCCTAATTACTACAATACTATATGTGGTTAGGATCAGTTAATTGTGCATAACTGTGGATTTAGACAGTTCCTCTGTTAGTCTAAGAGATTTGAGCAGGGACAGACCTTTTTCTTTCATGCACGTAATCACCAACACTGTCACACAGACACACAATTATCCATACATCTTTTTACACATGCAACAGTACCCCATACAGCCACTGCCTCACCCACTCACTGATCCATACAGGCAGTCACACAGCTCCTCACCCACAAACACAGACACCTGGACAACCATAGACGTAGTCAGACAACCAATCTACACCCATATAGCCATGTGAAAGCCCCCCAGCATGGTGTAACAGAACAGGGTTTGAACCGATCTCTGCCTTGTTGCAGTGTCCCACGGTGATATCACTGAAAGGATGAGTCATCTTAGGGTCAGGCTCTGCTCTCATGAAGGTCGCTAAGGTGATGAGGTCGGTTTTGCAGTGAAGTGCTCTTTACAAATAGCAGGCACTGAATTAACAATGATTGCGCAACATTATCTTAGATTTTAATGCACAGCTCCACAGGAGAAGGTAAAGCACTCCCCGTATTGCTCATATAGCCGCCATCTTAGGGTCTGGCTGCTTTAGACCTAGATCTTTGGAGGTTAAAACATTTTTGCTAAGCTGCAGGAGTTAAAAAACCTTATCAAAAAATTAGACTGTTCAGATTTACGTGAATTGGGTGCACAGAGGGCAATCAGGCAATTACTGTTCCTTCGGTATTGAGGATGTTAATGTAGAATTTTGGAGCTGGCAGTCTCAAGCTCCAGAGGAGTTCAGGCTTGCATGTTTTCAGGCCCACAAGGATCTTGTCAGCTCGCCAGCAGATCCAAAGCGGATATCTTGCTCTAGGGGCAAAAAAGGCAAAATCTGTGCGTTTAGGCGCTCGAGACCGTAAATAGAGCAGGGCTCGGCAACATGGTTTGTCAGCGATGAGCAGGGCCCGGGTAGTGAGGATTTGCAGGCAAGGGGCCGGTGCACGGGCCCACCCATCCCCCTCCAAATGCTGCAGCAGCTTGGGGAAATCTTTACCTTCCTGCTGCCACTTCTTTCTATCCTCCTTGGTCCACCACAGCTTCCATAGCTGATTGTGGGGAGGGAGTCTCATCCAACCGGAATACTCACTTTGGGTAGGCCGCTAGACTGCCTCCATTTTTAGAACTAGCAAGTCTAGTGCTCTGCTTCAGTACCTCCCGGGTCAGGATTTAAGACCCGGATGGCACCGACGCACAGCGGAAGCGCGCAGTCGGGGCCAGGGGCCAGGAACTCTGATCAAATTATACAGGCGCCTGCCAACTCTATCGTATACTCTAAAAAGGAACTCGAAGCCCTAAAGGGAGCGATTCACCCTTCCTGTCTGCACACACTGGTTGCCAATGAATCTCTGCATTGCCACATTTGTGGCTTTACATCGGAGAAACTGGCCAAACAAACAAATCACACAGGAATCGGGAAAGACTACACAAAACACTGGAAGGTGGGGCTTATCAACTGTAGATCCCTCCCAAAGCACTCAACAGAGATCAAGCTATTGATAGAGGAGCACGATTTGGAGGTATTGTTCCTCACGGAAACCTGGCTTCGAGAAAGCTCTATCCCTGAGATTGTAATCACTCCCCTCCAGGGCTTTGAGATATACCGACTTGACAGAGTCAGTAAAATAGGAGGTGGCATTGTCATCATTTGTAAAGCACATCTGGCTTGCAACATAACTCCTCTCAAGATCATTGTTTGTGAAGCCTTTGCATTTAGATTGTTCCTTACTCTTACCTCCTCTTTTTTGGGCAGTCTCATCTACAGGCCTTTAGGGACTTGCACACACGCCTTTCATAGAGGTGATCTTGGACCTGTTAGTCCTCATGATGATAGAGAAAAAGCACCTTTTCTGTATTAGGCTACCTTAATTTTCATCTGGACGATCAGAACAATCTGTCAACTAAAAGATGAATAGCTGGTCTTGAGGCCCTACAACTAACACAACTCGTGTTTCAGGCCACTCATGGAAAGGGTCATATTTTGGATTCAATTTTCTCCAATGATCCCAAACCAGAGGCACTTGCTCCCATACGGATACCCTGGTCAGATCACTTTTTCATCTCCATTCTGTACCTAAAACCCAAAACAGTAAAGCTCAAGGGTAGTTGCCCAGTGCTAGCACGCCAATGGCCAAGTTTGGCTCCTGAAGCTTGTCTCACTGACCTTGAGGCGACTGTCCCATCAGAAACTAGAAACCAAGAGCAAGCACAAAAAAATTGGTCCACCTGGATGAATTGAACCGTGGATAGGAATCTTTGGAAACCAGGTCCAATAAAACCTAATAACTCCAACAGGTCTTCCTGGTTCATCCCTCAGATGGTTGCCCAAAAGAAAAGCTGTAAAAAGCTAGAGAGGAGCTGAAGGAAGTCGTATGCCCCCGAGCTCAAAATAGCATACAAGGCAGCATACAGCAATACCATAGGAATAATAGGAAAGCTCAAGCTGTTTTTTTTAAAGAAAATATAGAGAGGTTCTGAGGTTCTTTGATTTCTGACTTCATCCTGTATTTAGCTGCCATTTTGTGTCTCGCCGCCATTTTGTGTTGCCCTCACTCAGGCAGCACGGCGGACGGAGTGTTTTTACTTTTCTCAGCTGCTGCGTGTCTTTTCTGTTAAAGAGTAACTCCTTTGGCCTTGTTTACGAAACAGATATCAGGGCCTGGCCGAGTTCGTTAAACCATGTCTGGGTTGATTGATCCCTGTCTCGGCTGACTATTTGCCTTCTCCTATTCTTTCCTTACTTATCTTATCCGACTGGCCTTCGATATTCTCTTCTTGTATTCTCCTGTTACACAACTATTCTTTGAGGCACACAAATACGTCCTGCCACCTGCAAATTGGATTGTTGGTACTAGTACTGATTAATTTGTTGGGAGGGGTAACACACGGGGTCTGAGAGAGGGGCGTATTTGAGACACCTGATAGCTTGTTTTCCAACTCTTCTTATTGGTTTGTTTTGTATGTGTAAGGAGTAAACTCTGTGAATGTGTTTACTATAAAAGATTGTGCACCACGGATTGAAGTGGCAGTCTCCTCAGAACTCACCTTGTGAGTAACTTCTGGGATAACTGTGCTTGGCTGCAGCTCCCGGTTCTCCAGTCCTCAAACAGCTCAAAGGAGCTGTTCAAGATTGTAAAATCGCTCATAACTGTTGAGTCAGGCACCCACATCTCTCAACACTCAAAAGAGAGATGTAATTATTGGCCACGTTTTTCAAGAATAATGTGGAAAAGATCTGTAACTCCCTTCATTAAAATCTGAGCCTGATGCCATCAGCAACCATAGTCCCTAAGAGCATTTAGGCACTCCTTATTAGCACAGAGCAGCGCACAACTCTATTTCCCCCAGCTTTGGTCTTGTTTCACAAATTAAGCGAAGAACAGGCTGATTACCTTCTACGGAACATCAAATCAGGGTCTCCCATAGACCCTGCACTACCTCACATTCTCGCCCAGGGGGGAACTGAGTCTTAACTCAACTCACCAGCCTTATCTCCCTATCTTTTGAAAATGGGAAAGAACCCAAAGATTGGAAGCATGCCATTGTAAAACCATTGTTAAAAAAAACCTCAACTGGATCCCGCGGTTATGGCAGACTATTGCCCATTTTGGGAAAGATCACAGAGAAACATGTCAACAGTGCTATTTCACAGTTTTTGGAAGACAATGGAATTTTACACAAGACCCTGATGGGCTCTCGGCCTAAGCATAGTATGGAGTCAGCTCTACTTTGTGTCACGGAAAAATTAAAAAGTATATCAGACCAGGGAAGGGCCGCTGCTGTGGTATTATTAGTTCTAAGGGTGGCCTTCGAACCAGTAGACCACAACATTCTTGTCAATAGGATCAAACAAATTGGGATTAGAGCTACCGCTAACCAATGGGTAGCCTAATTTTTGACTGACAATTCATTTCAGTGTTTGGAGGCCGGAATTTTGTCAGAGCCTTTTTCAGCCCCTTGGGGAGTACCTCAATGATCTTCCCTAAGTCCAACTCTCTTTAATGTCGATATGAGCCTGTTGGCTCATATAGTACAGGAATTTGGACTCTCCATTGTGTCATATGCCGATGACACCCAGTCAGTGTTGTCAATTGCCGACTCCCTTAACTCCAACCAACGGCGATTGACCCCATGTTTGAAAAAAATTGGAACATGGATGGCGAAATGCAATCTTAAGCTGAACAGGGACAAAACCGAGCATATGATTCTGGGCAGCAATCTTAACCCTCGCTTAGAGATCCCCTGGTCAGCGAATTGGGACCTCCCCCCACCCCAAAATGCTCCATAAAAAACCTGGGTATGTGGCTTGATCAGAACTTAAATATGGAAACGCAAGCCAAAAATCTGGCTGGTACATGATTTGGTATCCTCCGGATGCTCAGAAAAATTCTTAACCTACTCCCAGAGAATTCAAGAAGGACAGAGGTACAAGCCTTGGTGGTCTTGATACTTGATTATGGAAACTCGCTATACCTTGGGTCATCTAAATACGTCACCGATAGGTTACAGGTTACAGGTTGTACAGAACGCAGCAGATACTCAGGAATCAGTCAGCAAGAGCGTCATTGAAAGAGTTACATTGGCTACCCGTTCAGATCAGGAATACATTTAAGTCCCTCTGCTTGGCACACAGAGCCATTTATGGGAGAGGCCCAGCCTTGCACTGAACTGTTATCTCCCCCTATTCACCCTGCCGCTGTCTTATATCAGGGCCGAATTTTCTAATGAACACTACCAGAATAAAGAGGTCAAGGTGGGATGGAAGATTGTTCACACACCTGGTGCCCAAATTCTGGTACCTCATGGACCATGAGTTGCGACTAATCGGAAATGACCAGTCTTCTAAAAATGTTCACTCCAGATAGCAGTCCTTGCCTGTTATAGCGCTGGGATGCCCGCGGGTAGCCATGCACTCTATAAATCCCTAAACCTAGACATTAACTGACAGACAGATACACATGTTCACACAACTAGTCACTCACCCATACATTTACTGAGACACCTGATCACTCATTTACACAGTCAGGTAATATTTTTATTAGAAATATTTAGAAATAAAAACATTATTTATTACATAAATTTACTTTTAACATTTTCTACCTTATAACACCACACAACTCACAACCAATATCTAAATTTAAAAATAATGTACTTCCATATTTAACATAATCAATTAAAAGTAATAAACTTCCCACAATTTACCCCTGTAGCCCCCACAAACCACAGGTGAAATTAAACTATAACAAAATTAATTCCACAATTAAAACACTAATAGTATTTAAAAACTAATTATAAAGTGAGCAAAATATATTTACTCCCCAACCTTTACCCCTATAAAAGTAAAACCTGCACACAAAAAATATAAAAAATTACCCTGGTCAAATATCAATTAGTTATTTAATATTAATAATCAACTAATTATTATTTAATTAAATATAAATTACTTCCCACCCTTTATCCCTATAAACACCACAAGGCATACCTAAAACTAATTACACAATTTTCATATGTAATTTTCAATCAATTAATTAATATGAATTAAGAACTAATTATCAATTAATTAAACACAAATAAATATCCACCGTTTACCCCCATGAATCCCACAACCTGCACCTAAAATGTATTACATCATTTTCATGATAAATTTTCGATCAATTATTAATATTAATTTACAACGAATTATTAATTAAATTCAAAATAAATTAATTCCCACCCTTTACCCCTATAAACCCCACAACCCGCACCTAAAACAAATGACACAATTACCATAATTATTTATCAGTTAATTCAATAATATAATTAACAACCAATTAATAATTATTTACAAATAATTACTTCCCACAATTAACACTATAAAATCTCAATTAAATAAATTATTAAATAAAATAAATGGCCTCAACCACCGCTCAGAAATTCCACTGGGTAGGATGTACAGGAGGTACCAGGAAGGCTTCTTGGCCCCCAAGGTCCCACAGGAGTAAAGTGGACTTCATCCCCCAACCAGTAGCGCACCAGGAGGTGCATTTGCAGAGTGGTGGAGAAATATGGTGTGGCCTCCGAAAACCTCTTAGTAATCCTACTTTGGGGAACTTACTGTAGGTAACAGGAGGGTTAGTCTTCCCCCAAAGACTTCCTTGGGGTCCAACTAGATCCCTTGGTGAGGATTCCTCTCCCTACTCCCCACCCCCTTCCTCCTTTAGGGACTCACCCTGCCTAACCTACCTTAACATGCCCCTTTCCTCGCCTCCATCCCATCTGCGACCCAGAACACCTATCACCCGCCATTCACCACTGGTTCATCTACCCTCCCTAACAGAGACTCTTCAAGACTGCACTGCTTCATGTACTAACCTTGACCTCCTCAATGCCACCTTGGTCCCCGTAGCTCAAGGACAAAACCTCTTCCTATATCTTCCCATGCAAACCATATCCAAATACAGAAAACCTGATTGGGCCGCTCATCTTGATGAGATCTCGTGCCACCTGCATTTTCTCACAAAAGAACTTCGAGAACTGAAGGCCATTACTATTGAACATCTCCCCTTACTCAGAACGCTCAGCACACTAGGGACCCAAACTAGTGTCCTTTTTGATACAATTCCCACCCCTGTCTCACACACTCTTCGCAACACCTTAAAAAATTCACCCCTGGGGCGTGGCTAAGCTGCGGAGTTAGATGGCCGTGACTTAGCAGAGCTTCGCCGCTCCTAGCCTTTTCCACCGTCTCTCTGGTACAAAAATCCTGCTTGGGTGTGCTATCCGCCGACCGGAGGTCTTGGTGAATAGAATCTGACGGCTGTCAGACCCCGGCATCGCCCCCGAGACGCGGTGCTCGCCGAGGCCTGTGCAGACTGAGGAAGCCGGGGCATTCGGTTGTGACAGAAGCATCGAGAGAACTCTTTTGTTGGGTGAGTGTGCCCATGGATCCAAAGCCGGCGAATCCGGAGGAGTCTTCCTGCTCCATTGGTCCCGAACATGCAGTCAAGGGTGTTGAGGTGGGTGCAGCGAGGCGAGGGCAGCGGCGACGCACAGCCCATTGGGGATGGCGGGGAAGGGGAACCATCCTGAACTTAGGTAATAGCGTCCTGGTTCCACCGCCGCCCCTCCAGTACATAGATTGGCTGGGGATCCCCCGGAGAGCGTCCTCCTCCCCCCTACTAGCCCATCTCCCCCTGGGCCATGAAAGGGGGGGTCAAATTTGCAGTTGTTGGTACAGTTGCCGTGGCGGCGAGTGCCGGAGGCTTGGTTGAGCCGCGGGGGGGGGTGCTGCCTCTAGACCTGCAGTAAGTGCCCACACCAACAGACGAGTAGCTGGTGAAACACTGCAACCAGGAACAAGCGCATGAGAGTGCATACACGGGGTCCCCAGAGCTGAGTAGATGCCGGCCCTAGGGTCATTCCACATTGTCACTGAAGACCAGAAGATGTGCGGAATTGCCCAGTGAGTGAGAAAGTGCAGCCCGCACCTACTTGAATCCTGAGCACACAATAACTCATCAGAAGTGGCCCTAGAGCAACGCGGCACAGACATAAAGGACCTGCTGGGGTTGGGCCCTTCCTTTCCCTCGTGTGAGTGACCCATATATCCGTATGTCCATCCAGTGCAGCTGGTCCTTCCCGACCAGTCAGTCTCCATGTCTAGCATTCCTAGGCACGCAGATCGGACTCAGCGATCAACCCGCCCAGGATAGGAACCAAGGGCTGGCGGGACAGGGCGATATCCGGATGCCACCCCTCCTCTTCCCGCAAGACGAGCCTGACAGGGACCATGATTGTCTGAACCTGGTGGGGCAGCCCTGCTAGTGGTGTCCCTAGACAGAGCTGGGAGTCCCCTTTGTCTGAGGGCCTGCCCACTGTAAATCACCCAAGGCATAATGTTGTCCAACAGAGGCAATAAACCGGGACAACAGACCAAGCTGGACAAATATACGCTCCCAAAAGCAAACATGCCTGAACCATCCCACGCAGGCAGGAGTGGAGGTGAGACCCAGAACCCACTCTTAAGGTCGTCCTGGAAGCCATCGCTTGCATCGTCTTTGGAATATAAAATGGATTCCATCACGGTGGAAGTCAACCAACTCCGGGCGGACATGAACAAAAACAATGAGCCAATTAAGCAAGTGGAGCTTACCACGACAAGCCTCCTGGAAGATTCCTCCCAACTAAAGACGAAGGTCAAGGATCTGCCCCAATTCCGGAAATTCGTTGAAACTAAACTGGACGATTATGAATGGCGCCGTCGGCGCAATAATGTGCAAATTCTGGGTGTTCCAGATGCAGGGGGCAGGCCACGGACCTCTTCGTGGAGGAACACATTCTAAACCACCTACAGCCCAGGGGACTCGGAAAATTCTTTGTTATTGAAAGAGCGCACAGAGTCCCAGAGGGGCGGCCAAAACTGGGAGCTCCCCCTCGACCAATCCTAGCCAGTGTTCTAAATTTTTGCGATTGCAATGTTATACTCCAACATGCCCGGTCGGGGCCTCCCCTAAAGTACAAAAACTCGAAAATAAATAACCTTCTTCCCGGACTTTACCCAGATAGCACAGAAGCAGAGATGCTCCTTCCTAGGAATCACAAGGCTTTGAAGGACAAGGGATACACATACACCATGCTGTTCCCAGCCAGGCTTTGAGTAGAGGCAGACAGAAAGGCCTGTTTTTTTGATAATCCTGATGTAGAGGTGGACTGGTTGGAGAGCCGCTGACTGTCTTCTCTTGTGATAATGTGGTGAGATGGATCCAGGGGGGGGGGGGATTTGAGATGGACATGCAGGGGAGATGGGTCCATGCCATCTCCCAACAGTTGAAAAGAGAAAACGCAAATTTAGTGGGACAGTCCAGAAGTAACAATGAAGGAACTATTGTACACCTTAACTGCGCCAGATGGTCATGTAGATCTGTAATTGTCGTGTTGCACAACTCAACTGACAGGGTTGGGAAGGAGGAGAAGGGGGAGAAATCACATACCCCACTTTTCTACCTTTAGTATCTTGTAGGGCAACAGGCACTCAGCAAGTTGCAGGGAGGGGGGAAGTTGGGAGGGAATGTTATTGTTTTACAGGTTTGAAATGTACATAGATTTTGTTCTTTCGACACCACCAATATGGGCTACTGAGCAGGAGCGACTTCCAGTTATCAGTATTGATGGGTACACAATGGAAGATAGGGGTTAGAGTACTCAGTTGGAATGTAATTGGACTGGGAGAAAAGGTCAAACATAGTATGGTCAACCAATTCATCAGGCGACAAGCCCCAGATGTCATCCTCCTAAAAGAAGTGCACCTTATTGGATCACATGTAAGGCGCTAAACAGGGTAGGATATAGGTTAGTAGCACATGCAGGCTTCACCTCTACGTCACGAGGGGTAGGCATACTACTCAAAAACTCATTTGCTTTCACAATACAACCCACATGGTCTGACATACGGGGTAGGTATATTGGGGTCTTGGGCATATGGGAAGGTAAAACAACTATGTTTGTATCAGGGTATGCTCCCCCTGGCCTCCAGAATTATACTTTCAAAGACCTGTTGACCATACTTTTGTCACTCCCTGTAGGCCTTCTAGTAGTAGGAGGAGATTTTAACGTGGTGCTTTCCGGAACACTCGACCACTACCCACCGCGGGACATAGGACCCACACGGATGTGGCTATCAGACTTTGTTGAGTCCATGGGGCTGGTAGATGGCTGGAGGACGCGCAATCCAGAAAGGACCCAATACACTCATTTATCGAGAGCCCACGGTAGTCTATCGCGCATTGACTACATCCTCATCCCCACGGCACAGGCGTACACTATCCGGGAGATTTATCATTTGGGAAGAGGCATCTCGAACCATTCCCCGGTTTGGATGAAAGTAGTTCTAGGACAAATGAACGCCGGGAAGGTAGCCACCATTAACCCATGCTATCTGAAAGACCCGGAATCTCTGAAGCATATTGTCCGAACTACAGACAATTACTTTCAGGAGAATGAGGTTACAAACGATTCAGCTCATTATGTTATGGTAAGCTTACAAAATGGTCATTCACAGCTATACTCTTTCCCTGATAGCCGAGAAAAAGAAGGAAGCTCAGGCAGATCTAGTATGGGTGGAGGAGGAGGTACTAAGGGTGGAAGAGAAGAAGATTTTGCCCAGGCAAGGACTTCTAACAGACTTTATCTCCTTAAACTGAGGCAGGGTGATTTTAAAAGCATTGCGAAGGACAGAGCCGGGCGCAGGGCAGGAATGTACAGAACAGAATCTATGAGCATCGTGAAAAGGCGTGAAAGCTGATAGTGTGGTTGGACAGGAGGAAATGTGCGTCCCGACTGGTGCTCGAGCTACATGGAGAAAGCTCCATCCCAATAACTGACCCGCAGGTAATAGCTGACACATTTGCAGAATACTATAGGATGGTGTATCGCACCACAGGTGGACACTCAGAGGATGACAAACGTGAACTACTTAGGGATGTCAGGGTTCCCACCCTTTCCGACGAAAATAACAAATACCTGGAATCCCCATTCATAGAGGATGAGGTGGCAAAGACAATACAACGAGTGAATTCGGGGAAGGCATCGGGTCCCAATGGTATCCCCATTGAATTGTGCAAACTGAGGCCAGATAGGATAGCCCCCTATATACGTAAAATGTTCATAGACAGCAGAGACAAGGGGATGCTCCCAGATGACCAGTGGGTCACAAATATAGTGGTCATTCATAAAAAGGTCAAACCCAAAACTAGCTGCTTTCCCTGTAGGCCAATATCATTATGAAACGCAGAACCTAAAGTCCTCACTAAGCTACTAGCTACGTGCCTGGTCAAAGTTATAAATATACTAGTACACCTCGACCAGTCGGGCTTCATGCCACATCAAATACTGCCCTCAATCTACGCCGTCTACATGGTGTTCTGGGCAGGGTATCGACAATACTTGAACCCGCTATATTGGTATCCCTAGACGCTACCATGGCATTCAATATGGTTGAATGGCCGTGCCTCTTCGCTGTGCTGGATAAACCAGGGTTTGGTCCTGTCTTTACGAGCTGGATCCATCTGTTGTACTCAGCCTATGGCAAGAGTTGTTATGAACAACCGCAGGTTTCTGGCTTTTCAACTGAGCAGTGGCACACACCAGGGCTGCCCTCTGTCTCCCCTCCTTTTTGCTCTGGCCCTGGAGTCCCTGGCAGCTTGGATCCATACAGATCAAGTAATTTGTGGGATGCGGTTGTCCACAGGTTGGGAAGATAAGATATTGTTATACGCGAACGATATTCTCCTTTATTTGACCTCTCCCAAAGCCTCCCTGATTGGTCTCTTTCACATCCTTGCTATATTTGGGAGGTACTCAGGCTTTACCATAAACTGGTCGAAATCTGCAGTATATGTTTTACAGGGGGAATCACCCACCTTACCGAGGAACTGCCCAATTCAAATAGCGACAGACGGTTTCCGCTGTCTTGGCATCCACATCATGCTGAGCTTGGAGCTCCGCTTTGCACGCAAATTTAGAGCCACCATTACGGAGACTAAAAGTGATGTCAAGTGCTGGAAATCCCTACCCCTCTCGCTATTAGGCAAAGCTGTCCTTTTAAAAATGATGGCCCTGCCTCGCTTTCTTTACACTTTCCAAAACGCGATGGACCCAGTCCCGGCGACCTATTTTGAAGAAGTAGAGACCATACAAAGAGATATTCTAAGGGATGGCAGGCCCCAAATTGCCCTAACCAAGTTGACCCTTAACTGGTACGATGGTGGCGTAAGTCTCCCTGATATCCAGAAATATTATTGGGCGGCCCATCTCTCAGCAATTAACCATGGGGTCTACGGTCGCATGGATGACGCTGGGTATGCAATGGATAGATGGCTACTCCCAGGGGGAAAGTACGGAAGAGCGCTGTATGCCAGGCCTCGCAGATTTCCCCTCACCGGTCCAACTGCACATTCAGTCCATGTGTGGCATGAGGCCATGACGCGGTTGGGATGGGACGGTAGATTCACTCTGGCTACTCCATTGTGGAACTCTGAGAGCCTGGGAAGTTTATGGAAATCCAAGAGCTTTGATAAATAGGATATCATAGAGATTTCACAGATCAAATGTATCTGGGATGTGGGACTTTCCATCCTTTCGCCTCCCTCTAACAGCAGTGCAGACTGGCAGAAACTGAATATTACGGGTATCTTCAAATTCGACACGCACTACTGACCCAGGTGGACAGCAACTCCAGACTTCTGGAAGCCTTCCCCCCTGGAAGACAGGATACTCGATGGGCATCTACCGGAGAAAGTCATCTCCCTGATTTATGAAAAATTGATTAATAATATGGAAGATCCACTACAATCCCTGAAGGAGAAATGGAGTAGTGATTGCTTAGAACTAGATGAAGGGGACTGGCAGGAGGCGGTTTCATCCCAGAGAGAGGTGGCACTCCAGGCAAGGCTGAGATTGGTGCAGCTTAAAATACTACATAAGATCTACATCACGGGCCCTGCTGGCTACTGATGGGTAAGGCAGAAAGCGGGGAATTCAGACGAGGGTGCGGAGAGGACGGGAGATTCATACACACCTTTTGGAACTGTGTGCACATACAGTCATACTGGCAAGCCATACACCTCACTTTAGGAGAAGTGCCGCATATTGACCTTCGGTCCTAGACATTGATTCAACATATACAGTGTAAAAATATATTTAAATTATTCTTTTTTGATCACCATCCGATTAAATCCGTTATGGTTGATATAAAGCAGAACACAACACATATATTAGCCCGAAATATCAATTGGTACAAGAAAACACACTTAGAGCAAAGCAATTGTATCTCACCAAAGTCCGAGAGACTTGCTTATTTAATCTATGCTTAGAAAAACATAAAACACAATTATTTACAACTGGGGTTCACTGTCAATAGGTGTGCACAGAAAAGAGTGATAGTAAGTGCTCGTGTGAGTAAAGTGACCAAGATGGTCTATAAGAGAATTGTTAAAAAAGAAAACTACAATTTTTAATATGAAAACATGGGTGAGCCTGCCCTGGATCCTTAGGTCACAAAAAATTTAACTCTTTCATGCTGGCACGTGATTGAATAGTCCTCCGTATTTTTTTAAATAGCACAAAAGACAAGGGGAGAGGGGGCCTTCTTGGACACACGCCAGTGGTGGAAGGTGAGCAGAGAGACTTGCTTGCGCAGGAGCGGGCAGTCACCTCTCGGCGGTGGGAGTGGATGGTGTGCTGCAGCCTTGGTGTGCAGTGGTGGGCAGACACCTCTGGGTAATGGGAGTGGATGGGGTGCAGCAGCCTTGGTGTGCAGGGGTGGGAAGTCACCTCTGGGTGATGGGAGTGGATGGGGTGCAGCAGCCTAAGTGCACCCATGCGGGACAGCAATGAAGGTGTGTGCAGTTGTATGTACTCTGCCTTTACTGATTCTATACTATGTTTCAGATGAGTGAGCTTGAGGGCTGCAGTATGTCCCAGCACATGGTTGGAGACACATCAATGGCAGAAAGGTGAGCTGTGAGGGATTAGTCTGCAGTGTCGGAACTCACTCTCCATCTCTTTCTTTCCCTCTCTCACACTCTTTCTCTCTCTTCCTCTCTCTCTCACTCTTTCTCTCTCTCTTCCTCTGTCTCTCACTCTTTCTCTCAGTCTTCCTCTCTCTCACTCTTTCTGTCTCTCTTCCTCTCTCTTCCTCTTTCTCTTTTTCTCTCTCTCTATCTCCTTTTCATGGGCACATGACGCACAATCTTATCTTGCTTTTAGTCTTGCAAGCTGTGATTCACAGATTGTCGAGGGATGACACGCCATCGCTGTACCTACTTTTATTTTGTTGTTTTTGTTTAAATAAAATGTTTGATATGTAAATCCATAGATGACTGTGATTCTCATTTGTCCAAACTCACATGCATTTCGATTGTTATAATAGTGCGACATCAGCCGATTTGTTACGTTCCAGATTTTGGAAGGTTGCTGTCATAGTTTTTTTGTCGGTGAGGGGTCAGGGGGGATAGCGAACAAGGGGGTGGTGGCGGGGGTGTTGGGGCACTGTTGGGTGTCTGTACTGCATGATCGTTGGCTCCATGGCATGTGTTGTCATTCAGGTGTGGCTGTGGGCTGGGCTCCCTTTCATGTTGCAGGTTGTAGTCCGACTTTACACCAGGTCAGAGCAGGTGTAAACTTCCTGGTGCTAACGCACCTTATCGCCTGTTTTGTGTTCTCTACATTGATCTAGCTTGTCATTGAGAATGTTACAAAGTGGTGTGTTTGCTGCTTTTTGCATGGGAACGCCTACTCTGCTTCTCATTAGCGATATTTGCCGGTGTCATAAGTGATGGTGTTTTTTGAGGCTGCTATCGCTGGTAAACTGCTGATATGGACTGTTTGCACCAGCTTCTGAATGGTGCATTAGATTTATCACCATTTTCGCTGCGATAAAGTGCCTTTAACTCAGCGATGTGTCCATGAGAATATGCCCCTCAGTGTTTTAAAGACCTGAGAAGTATTTGAGTGCCACGCTGAGAGCCGTGTACCCAGCGCATTCACACTAGAGGGCCGCGCTGAAAGCCGTGCACCCCTCGTATTCACACTAGGAGGCCACGTTGAGAGCCATGCACCCTTCGTATTCACACTAGGGGGCCGCGCTAGGGTCACGACTCTAAACTTTTCTTTTTTTATTCAAACCGTTCACTTTCATTAATTTACATCCACCTCGGGGACCCCATCCCCCGAAGCATGCCCACATCTACATAATTATTATTATTTTTTTTAATGGGGAGGGGGGGCCGCGTGACCCCCCTGCCAGGCCATTCTGGCCCCGGGGCAACCATCCCCCGGGCCCTGGCCTCTCTGTTGGGGACCGTGGGGGGAGCCCCAATGACCCTACAGTCCCGCTGGCCACCCGCCCCCTGCGGGAGCCGGCATTGCTTTTGGGCAACGGGAGCTGCTAACATGCAGCTTCCCTTGCCCAAAAGCAATTCTCCTTTCCTTTATTGAAGTGAGAGTGAGATGTCATCAGTGATGTCACTGACCATGTCATGAATGATCTAATATGTGACATCATCAGCAGTGGATTGCGGGTGCGCGAAATATAGTTAGTACAACTACCTATATAGGAGCAATTTCAATGGTTTTGTATGAGTGAAATGTCCAGCTAACTATAACACCCCTAAAACTTATAGTTTTTAGAGTGAATTTCAAAGGTTTTTTAAATACTAATTCCTAACTATATAAGGCCTGAAACCTATGGTTTTTTCAGTGAATATATATATATATATATTTGACGTGTTTGAAAAAGTATTTAAACAGTGCTGTTCTGTTACTTGTGCCCCTTCATACATATGTGAAGAAACTGAAAGTAGCTCGCGTTTGGGCCCTGGACAGCGTTTGGCAAGCAGCCGGTGAGTAAAGCTGGGATTGCGTGTGCTGCGATTAAATATATGCCATGTGGCAAGAGTTGAGTCGCAGGAACCTAGTGCAGGGATAAAGTCCTAATTAAGCAAGGAACGCATACTGAAGCACATCAAAACTGGACACTGTCAGTGAGTGCCCAGACAAATACCTAAAGTTGGGGGGGGGCACATCAGAAGGGCTTGAACTATGTCTGCATAGTGCAGGAGCTCATGGAGGGCAAACGGAATTAGTGAGCCTGTATCGATATGTCGATGTCTGTGTGGGATATGTTAAGTCTACTAGGTAGCTAATGCTGTGTTGTGCAAATATGCTGTCTAGTGAGGTCACTAGTGAGTGGAACTAAGATAGTGTGTGCGTGGAGGAGGAGAAGTGGGAAGGTGCAGTGATGTGCTAACATTAAACCCACATTTATGCCCGGGATTGGCGAAACTGGTGCTGTGATTTGAAAATATCCTAATAGTGAAAGTGAGAATATAGGTGGGTTAAAAATGGACAACCAACTAGAAGTCTATTGCTAACATGAGTGAAATAATCCTTGACATAACTGCAGCAACCACTTATAAGAAGTTGTATAAATCTTCATTGAGATGCTGGGGCTTTGGTGTTGAGTTCAATTATGTATCTAGACGATAGTTGTCATAAAAATTTCTCCCTGTTGCTCCCCCACCTGAGTGGTGGAAAACCGTCAACTACACAGTATTTCAGGTGGTCTAAGTTGTTCTGGTGTATTTCTTTAAAGTGCCTAGCGACAGGATATGTTGTGTCACTGTTGACAATGGCTCTGATATGTTGCAATATCTGTAGATGCACCTGGAGCTTGGTGCTCCCTACATATCTGAGGCCGCAACTACAAGTAAGGATATAAACTGCAAACTCTGTCCTGCAGGTCAGCGTTTGCTGGATAAATATGGGTTTGTTTCTGAATTCCGCTGTGATTTGGGTGGTGTTAAGTCCAAGTTTACATTCCCTACAGCTGCTGCGCTTGAAGAATCCTTTGACACCTGATAGCCAGTTGATTATGGTGGTAATGTCTGGGCTGTTTCTGACTATGGCATCATGCATGGAGTTGGCTCTCCTATAAGTGATGTCTGACCTAGGGGCTTACATGGGTCCCAGTGTGGAGTCAGTCTTGATAATGCTCCACTTTTTTTTTTTATTTTTTTTTTTAATTGAACCTTTTTTATTAGTATAAGCAATTACAAGTATGGGCCTACAACCATCCCGGCTGGCCGCTAAGTTAAGCAAGAGTACAGCAATCAATATGCAATGTCATAGCATTTCGAAAAACCGGGGTCGTAAAATACCAGAACAGATCTTGTAATCAGGTGCACAGACTTGAAATCAAGATTTGAGAGGTTCATTTTCAAATAAGGAACTAAAGGGTGTCGCCCAGTCGTACACAGTCCTACAATACTGTGCGCGAATCAGGATGTCTACAAACAGTACAGCTACGAAGGAATTATCGGGGGAAGATACACAAAGCAGGAGAAATGCAGGCACAACCCCAGCACGTAGCGAGTCTAAACCCCACCCCTCAAAACTAAACATATTGCAGAGACCATGAACGTCGACAACACTAAAAAGAGAGGAAAGACTAAAGGGCCATAGAAACAAATACCGAACGAACGCCCATCCCCCAACCCCCCCACCCTGCACACCCGCAGAAGGCCATGGCCTACCCCCCCAGCAGCGTGCCTGTTGCCCTAATGGAGACCCGAAATATAGAAAGAAGAAGATGAGAAAAAGAATAAGAATAAGCGGAGGAGGGCCCTCTGTCTTGCCGCCCGACCCCGCCCATCACCCCTACACCTGGGGAAATCTCAGAAATGAAGTAGTACAGTACAGAAGAACATCAAGTCACGGCCATGACAGCGATAAATCCCGATCAAACATACCCACAGCACCGTCTGTTAACAATAAAACCAATAGGCTGCGAACCACATCATCACTGTCCCTGTCTGGCAATGGTACCGCCAGAAGTCCACTCGTCAACCGGTTGACAAAACAATCTGGGCGGGTCATGTCGGGGCGTAGTTATGGGAAAGTACAGCCATCCAAACCCATCCAAGTATCGACAGCGGAGATCCGGTAATATCGACGCTGACTCCGAAAACTTCCCAGAGTTCACACACAGTAGTACCATCCAGGAAATGAGAGTCACACAGTCCAGCAAGCGCCACAACATAGCTGGGGCAGTCCAATAAGGAAAATAGCGTTTTGTCCCCAGCCGCCAGTTGAACATGTGTCCCGAAGAGACATCCACATGTGTAACCATGTCGGCCCAAGCGGGCACGGGAGCCGGGTCTTTCAGTGGCTCTTGGTACCTAGGCAGGGCCGGGACTCCCTCCGCGGATTCAGCTGCAGATTCGTCGGCTGTCCCTTGGGATCGGACCATGGCTGCTAGAGACGGCGAGACAACAATGGCGGCCATTCTTCTAACCAGGTCCCTGGCATGACAAATCAGGGTCTCGTGCAGAACCGTTAGGGCAGCCAATACGTCCTTGGATGTGGGCTCCTGCGTACGTTGCAAGCAACTCGGCCCCACTCGTGCAACAGCCTTCCGATGTGGACATGGACCGTAGAGGAGGGCACCAGCCGCCATCATAGTCAATTTGGCCCCGTCCCTCTTCACCTCACTCAGGGACCAGGCCCCAGTGCGGGGTGTCACGAGATGTACCACCGGGGCTCAAAACTGTGAGGCGGGCTCCCCGAAGGAGAGTCACCAAAAGGCTAAAATCCCTGTCGCACCCCGGGAGTCACCCGCCTATATCAGGGGCAATCCTTGGTTATGCCCAGGCAAAAAGTTTGGGGAGGGGGCAGAAGTCATGCGCCCCCTCCAATTCTGTCTCGCCACACTGCCTCTCAAGGGTCACCGCCAAGTGGACCGGGCCTTAACCGCCATCAGCGGCCCTTCAAGTCAACGGCACCCTCCGGCCGGCTCCTCACCGCTACCAACGGCCGTTGTTGTTGCAGCCGCAGCCGGATGCACGTCCAGGTCAACGCCCCGGTCTCCTCACCACGTGGGCCGCAGAGCAGTCGGGGGCCAGTTCTCAGGGACCGCCGCACGCAGGAGCCTCAGAAGCAGACGGTAAGTGCTCGGTCTCCTTCTCCTATTAAAGTACACCTTCGTGACTCAGGATAAACGCCAGGATATACGTGTGGGGCGAAAGGGATCACGGAGACGAGCGACTATGCGGCCATTTCGAATGCCTGCTTGGCTCCTCCCCTCTCCACTGTTTGTTATATATAGCCTTAAGTGCCCGTGCCTCGGTGTTGTGTGTGATGATCAGGCATGTGGTTACTCATCTCTCGGTGGGTGACTCTGGCTGAGTGGCAGTGTAGCTGATGGTGTCTGTGGTTGCTCCATGTAACAACTCCTCTCTGGGTATGGAATTAGCTTTATTAATAGCTGCAGTGATGGGCTTATCAGTGTATCCTCTGGCCTTAAATCTCATGTGTGACTCATTCTGGCATCTGATTGGGTCTGTGGTGTCACTGAAACCTCTGCGCAAGCCCAGTATTTACCCATAAGGAATGCTTGACATCAGATGTTTGGGGTGGAAGCTGGTGGTGTGGAGAGTGGAGTTACTGGCAGTGGTTTTTCAATGGAGGGTAGAACATAATGCGTTTTCAGAGACATACAGTTTTACGTCAAAAAAATCCACTGACTCAGTGCTCATGGTGGAATTGAACTCCAAATTGTACTCATTATAATTGATCTCATTGATGAATGACTGCGCTTTTAATAGAGCCATTTCAAACCACAAATACGTCATCTATATAATGTAGCCAGCAAAGGATGTTGTTCGACCAAGTGTGTTACCCGGAGGAACCGCTCCTCCCACCAGCTCACATGGAGACATGCGTAGCTGTGGGAGAAGCAAGCCCCCATGGCAACACCCCTAAGGTGCTGGTATATCTTGTTAAACATTAAAAAGTTATCTTCCAGACACCACTCAATGAGAAACATTATAAGTTCATTATGTTTGTAACAGTAGATGGGTCCCTGGGCCAAGAATTGTTGGCATGCGTTTAATCCATCACGTTGACGTATGCTGGTGTAGAGTGAAGTTACGTCTAGAGACATCAAAACACAATCCAGGGACCACAGAACAGTGTTGAATTTGAGAAGGAAGTCACTAGTGTCTCTTAAATAAGTTGGTACGGTAGTGACATGCTCTTGAAGAAAATAGTCAACATATTTGGATATATTTTCACAGAGGCTTTTTCGTGTCGAGATGATGGGTCTCCCTGGCACCGGTGATTTTCCTTTGTGTACCTTCGGAAGAAAATAAAGTATAGAGAGAACAGGAAATTTGCTGTTCAGGAAACTAAACCCATCTTTGCTGAGAGAGCCTTGTGTCCTGTAGTTATTGAGGCTTTTCTTTAGTTCTTTCCCACTTACAACTACTTCTTTCATGGTAGTAGGCCTATAACATGTGGCATTGTTCAGATGTCTGTTTGCTTCCTCCATATACATTTTATTAGGCCATAAGATGATGTTTCCGCCCTTACCAGATTTGTTGATGATGATATCTAATCTGTCTTTTAGTTTTCTCATGAGATCCATGTATTGTTTTTGTTTATAGTTACTTTTGTGTTTTGCACGGGCTTTATGTTTGTATATGTTTTTGACCTCCTAATTGATGCCATAATTGTAGATGGTGATGGCATCTCTGGGCATAGTGGGCGTACATATGGATGGTGGCCGGAACGGACTAATGATTTTGGTTGTGATGTCAATGCCAGCGTTGTGCAGCAGATGTTGTGTTGGGGCATTGTCAGTAGGAGACTCAAGTTCATTCATGGTGCATATGGTTACAATGTCTGATACTGCAAGAGTGCCACGAGTATAGGCAGTTTCTCCCATGTTGTTGGTAGGGGTCTTATTGCCATGTTTCTGTTTGAAGAATTTGATAAGTTTCAGTTTCAATATGAAATTGAAAATGTCAAATATGGTGGTAGTGTAATCAAAACTGCTTTCTGGGCAGTAGGTCAAACCTAAGGAGAGGAGTTGTATTTCAGCCTTGGTAAGTTGTAAATCAGAGAGATTGATGATAGTTTTGGGGTCATCTATCATTTGCGTCTCCAATTGCCTCTTTTTTTGTTGTAATTTCCTTTTTGATTTCCTCCACTTTCTACGCTCACATCTTCAGCAGTTGCGCCTGTATTTTGCTTTCTCTGTGCTCGTGGGCGCAGTGTCTGGTGCCTGTCCTCAACTAAAAAACCCAGCTCCTCTGTTAGGCTAAAGTTGTTAAGTTGCCTGAGGTACCTGTTGCGCATGTTGCTGCCATCTTCCGAATCCGTGCCTGTGTCAACGGCTGAGCTCAGGTTTGATGTTGAGGCAGAGTCTGCTTCCTCATGGGTCAGGGCCATTTCCATTACTGGTGTGGGAAGTTTAGCTGATTTATTGAGTTTGCTGTCTTTTTGCAGAATCAAACTTCCTTGCGAAAATGAAGATTTGTCCACATTCATAGTCGGATTTGTCTTGTGCAAATTTAAATGCCGTGCAGGTTTTTATTGTTTCCTCATATTTTTTTCAGTTTTTTCATGATTTCTTCCCGGCCTTTGCTGACTAGTTCCTTTTGTTCTGAACTGTCAAGTTCACCATTGATTTTGTCAATGTTGTTATGCAGTTCACTGCGATCGATGTCCGTATATTTGCTAAGGATGACTATTATGCACATAGAGGCTTCAAGGCTGCTTTCCGCCCATTCTTGAGCATGAGTGGGTTAGGGTTGTCAAAGCTTGGTGCCAGCATAATTCTAAGGCCACGTGGAATGCGGCCCACATCCCAGTACTTCCGTAGAGACATTACATTCCCACCACTTTGTAAGTTCATTACACATTGATTTCTCCAGGTTTTTAAGTTTAGTTTTAATGTCACTGCTAGGGGCCCCTGCGGGTGCAGAGGCTCGTAGTTGGTTGGCAAATGTTAGTAGGTTGTCAAACAATCCATCCGCTGCTGCTTCCCCTTGTCGCAGCGCTTGGTTTAACACATTACCTGAAGCAGATATTCGTTGTGGCTGTAGATATTGCCTTTTTAATCACCAATGTTGTATGGCAGCCAATCTTGTAACCTCTTTTAACCTGCCAACACCCTTGCATGCAATTACACACCCACGGGGCTAGAGGTGGTGGACGGGTCCTCCGACTCGGTGCACAGCTCTACCTTGGCAAGACTGAAGCAGCGTTTCCTGGGCTTGGCAGGGGTTGTGATTCTTCACTTCTCCTCCCCGAGACAAACACTCTTCGGACTGAAGATTATCACAGGAGCCCTTGACAGCAAAGAGGGGGTCTGTGGTGTGGAGTCAGTTGTGCTCTGCTTCAATACGAAGCCAGGATCCCAACGAATACCCACGCTGGGTCAAACAAGGGCACAGGCTCCAGTTGAAGATGCAATGAATAGTTTATTGCTTTAACATGCCATGATGACACGTTTCGACCACAAGCCTGTGGTCTTGATCACATAGCGCTCTGTGTAAACCAACATGGTTTATATATTCATGAGAGTGACTCTTCTATGTTCGTTGTGAAGTTGCAAAAAGGCAGCACATTTAGGACATGTGGTAAAATTACTTTGGTAAAATTACCTACTCATCAGCCGATGACTATGCACAAGGTGTCGAGCAAAATACATTAGCAAACATAAACAATAGACTTGTGCATTATTTAACAGTGAAAGTGGCCCAGCAGTCTGTAACTCCAGTGATGCGCTGTACTGCTAAAGGTGAAAGTATGTAGGCACTATTTGACGTGTTTGAAAATGTATTTAAACAGTGCTGTTCTGTTACTTGTGTCCCATAACATATATGTGAAGAAACTGAAAGTAGCTCCATTTGTGTCCCGGACAGCGTTTGGCGAGTAGCCGGTTAGTAATGCTGGGATTGCGTGTATATGTATCAAGCAATTCTGTTGCTGCCAGGATGCCTTCACATACAGACACGGACTACTCTGTAAGTGCGTTAAATTCAGTTTATTGCATCATCACCATTACGCGTTCCGGCTCAAACCAGCCTTGATCACATGACATAGCATAGTGGTTTCAAACTTCCAGCTTTGTTTTTAAAGTGACAAGTGCAGAGTGTGGCGTACCACATGCAAATAGCAACCATAGACATAAAAGAGTTAATGCTGAACAATACATAATTAGCCCCTAATTTGAGAATGCTCGCAGTACAATAATTATCAATAAAACTATTGATAATACTAAAACCTGGAAGTTGTGAAACATGATATAAGGATTTAAATATTACTTTTTTTAAGTTATTTAAAACACATTATATGTTGTTATCTTATCGTATAAACTTGCCTACATTGTGAAACCATGCATTATCCTAAATTGAATAGATGAGTATCGTCCTCTTGAATTCACAACTGGTAATTTCTTGTGTAATATACTTACATTATGAACGTCAGGTTGTTATTGACTATAATCTTAACTCTCTGTTTACTGTGTTTGTATTTCCATGTCTTGTCTTGGTTCCTAGTGTGTAAAAAGGGCTCTGGTGCGGTGGTTAAAGTGCTTAAAGTGTTTATGTGCAGAATGAATTTTTCGAATATTTTATATTATCTAATCTACATTACTCTGAGCTAATTCTCACCCTATTAATGGGGTGATTCTTTTAGTTTTCATTCTGTTCAGGTTGCCAGAGAATAAACGGGGGTGAGATGTAAAGGGAGAGTCTCCCTATTGTACAAATTTAGGTATGAATACCGATTTGGATTCTCTGATGGCATTTTATCTGATTTTACTTCTCGTTGTTACTGGTTTCCTGATTTTTTGTGCAAACTTGTGCTAATAAATATAAAATTCTCCAATATGTACACATCACATTGCATTTTATATACAGCTTAAAATTGTAAAACGTTAAACATACATAAAAAAATTCTTGTAAAATAATTTCATAAACAGGTGTATAGATCCTCTGTTATGTTTAATCCCCCAGATTGCATTGAATCCATTCCAATATATAGCGTGTCTCCAATTTTCTAAGTTTACTTTCTCTATCACCTCCTTGCCTACTGAGGGGGCTGCATCAATGGCATAGTAGTTAAGTTCCTGGATATTGGAATTATGATGCTCCCTAAAGTGACTTGCTACAGGATACATGTTGTTTGGGTTGGTTATAGCTTGCATATGTTGGAGCACTCTTTTGTGTACTTGGAACTTAGTCCTACCTATATATTGCAAACCACAAGGGAAGAGTAACCCGTAAATAGCATGGTCTGTTTTGCAAGTCCATAGTTTAGTGATTTTATGTTCCTTCTCACTAAAAGGAGTACGGTAAGTAGTTTTATTAATACCTTGTTGGCATGCTTTGCAGGATTTGCACTTGTAAAAGCCTTTGTGCTTCTGAAACCAACTGGTCCCTTCTATATTTTCTGGGCTTGTTTTCACCAGGTTGTCTTTCATGGAAGTTGCCCTGCTGTGAATAATAGATGCCCTATGTGGTAGAAGGGGTCCTATTACTAGATCATTCAAAACTAGGGGCCAATTTTGTTTAATGATGCCCAGCAGGATTTTTTATTGTCTACTGTACCCCATAATTATCATAAATGCATTGGTGTTTTGGTGTTTCCCTACTGCTGATGTTTCAGAGTGGCCAGAGAGATTTGACTGTTTATCCTTGAGCAACTCTTCCCTTGTCTGCATCATTGATTTGGAAATTGCCTTGTTAATGACTCTATTGGAGTACCAATTTTCCAGAAATCTGGCTTTGTTGGCTTCCTCTGCATAGTTGCTGCTGATTCGTCTGAGACGCAGCATCTCACCATAAGGTATACTATTTATTAGATGCCTTGGGTGGAAGCCACTAGATTGCAATGTTGAATTGCCTGCTGTTTCCTTTCTGTAAAGCTTAGTCTCAATCTTATTGTTCCTGATGTAGACTTGTGTGTCTAGGAAGTTCACTGCAATTTCACTGATACTGGCCGTAAAGTGTAAATAAACATTATTTACATTAATGGCATTCCCAAATTTGGTTGCTTGATCATGCGTGCCCTCCCATACCACAAATAAATCATTGATAAATTGTTGTCACATCCTGATATTGTTGTGGACATACTGACTGTGTTTTGCTTTGAGGATCAGCTCCTCCCACCAGCCCATGTGAAGACAGGCATAGCTGGGAGAGATGCTGGACCCATTGCCACTCCTCTTGTCTGTTGGTACAATATATTGTTAAACATGAATGTATTATTGTCGAAGCAAAATGGGACCATTTCTACCTACATTTTGTTGTGCTTCATAAATTGTATTGGCCTTTTTGCAAGATAATGTTCCATGGCCTTGATACCATCAGCGTGCCTAATGCTGGTATATAGAGAAGTCACGTTAAGTGCCATAAGAAGATATTATTCCTTCAAATAAAAGTTACTTATTTTTCTTAAAAAGTCACCTATGTCACGTACGTAAGAGGGCAACGCTTTCACATAGTCCTCTAAAAAAATTCTACATACTGGAAGGTATGTTTTAGGAGACTGTCTCTGGCAGAGATTATAGGTCGCCCTGGGGTTTTATTGGTTCCTAATTCACCTTGGAGATAAAATGAATGGTTGGTATTGTTGGGCTCTCCTTCTATAAGAATTTGTATTCTTGCATGGTTATCAGCCCCTTTGTTCTCCATGTTGATAGTTTTGAATAGAATTTGTTGTACATGATTTTTAAATTGGAGATATTGCTTCTGTTATAACAGGCCCTGTTGTTAAGTTGGGTGAATGCTTGCTTCTTATACTCCTCTTTTGACCTTATAACGATGTTCCCTCCTATGTCGGAGTTGCGGATCACTATACGGTCATCGCCCTGCAGTCTTTTGATTAGTTAATTGTACTGTTAATTGCACCTGTTGTATTTGAATTTCGTGTTTTGTACTGTCTTGTTTAGTTTTTTAATTTGGGATGTAACTGCTTCATGAAATATATCGATAGAGTCTCTGGGTGTGATAGCATTGAATGTTGATTTGGGTCTGAAGGGTGTTAATTGCATTGTTATATTTATAACTTCCTCCATCGAAATAGTCTTCAGATTGTCCAAGTTCTCAATTCTCTCTTCTTCCCGTAGATATATTGTGCATTCGCATCCCCACAGCTCTTCCAGATCTTTCAAAAAGAGGTAAGTCAGATTGTGATAAGTTAGATGACATCCTTGGGTCCGTTAATTCATTCTGTCTTTGTTGCCCCTGTTATTTATTTGCTAGGACTTGGTACTTTTTCAATGTACGTTTTTTGACACATTTATATATGTCCATTCTGGTGGTAGCATAGTTAAAATTCAATCCTGGGCAGTAGGACAAACCTAAGCTGAGTAGATGTTCCTCCGCTTTAGATAACTCAATGTTAGTTAGATTCCTGATTGTAATATTGGAGCTCGTGGTGTTGTTAATTATTTATGCCAGTGTCCCCTTCCTCGTTTTTTCATATTGGTAGCGCCAACTATTGACCTTCCCCCTTTTATATGTATATGCATGTGTGTCCAATATACATATATTTCATACTTCAGCTATGTGTGAGTCTGCATATTTTTGCTTTTTGATATTTCCGGGTGTAGATTAACACCTAAGGCAAGACTTACATGTCTCCACCCCTTGTTGGATTCTCCCACAACAGGATTCATATGTTTAAAGTTACTACTAGAAATTTCTTACAGGTAGTTGGAGATCTCCACTACAGTGGGGGAGATATGCAAATAGAAATATGGAAGAGATGGAGTGAGAGGTCTCCGTCTGTAGGTTAGTTAAAAGCATGGTGTAAATGTACCACTATTTCACGTCCTACAAAATGCAGTTTGTGAGTCTGCTCCTCCATATCTAGTGAATGTATAAAGAAAAAAGTGGACATTATCAAGACTGAGGGTGTTTCGATTGTTATTTGCAGGTAGATCAGAAAGCAATAGTCCTTAGAGAGTGTAAAATAGTTTCAAATAGGCCTGCTTCCATAGAAGGATAGCAATAAAGTGCAGTTTCATTAGGCCGATATCTCCATAAGAAGAGACATTTAGCTAAACAGTGGGGGTCAGTGGTGCCTTAAAGTAGGGCCATTTTCTTGGTCAGTTGCATGGATGAGCCTAAATGTATGGCTTTGTGTGTTAGACTTGCTACTTGTAGATTCTTCCGGTTCAATGGGAAGCTAGTTGTATGTGCTGCATGTATGGCATTTTTTAAGTTATAGGATCAACATATTATTCTCTTTGGTTGTGTAGTTCCTACAAATCTAAATAGGATCTGCACATTTTAGACAACAGACACTAAGGGATTGGTGTCCTGCCTTAATCCAGATACCACCAAAGGATATGTTAGTCTGTAGGCCAGCTAGCTCACAGTGCCATTATGAGCCCCTCTTACCAAGGAGCGAAAAGTTTCTGGCAACTATCAAATATGACAAACCGGACCCCTCAGGGATCGTGGAAACAGTACAGTACTTTTTGCTCAGTCACTCGTGCTTACTTTGTCTCAGAGTGATAAACAGAATAAACAGTGTCGGCGTTTTCAATAAGTATTTATTGAACCAGTGTCATTCTAGTATAAAATACGTGTCCTGCAACACCATTAGACACAAACAGATATATACGGTTATAAGCACCAATGGAGTAAAGAAAAGGTAGAATTCTACCATAGTGTTAAAACAATGAATACATCCAGGCATAAATAAACATAACAGTAATAATGCGTACTCCTATGATGCAAACCCTAACTAGATGAACCTAAATGTACATAGCATGTGTGTAGGTGTATAGCAAAGAATCTCCTTAGGATAGAGCCAACCCCATTACCTGATGTGGAAGAGTGAAGGACCCCATCTTGGTCTCGAGATGGACACCTCCCAAGGGATGTCAGCCTTCTGCGTGCTGAAGTGTCTGCGAACAGGAACATCGGCGTCTTGCGTCACCGTGTCAGCATGGAAGTCTTTCTCCTCTAGATTGCCCAGCGAAGATGTAGTGCTTATACACCCAAGCGGTACTCTCAGGGGTTCTACCTAAAATTGTACTGTAGGCAGGTCGGGCAAGTATGGGGACAGAGGTGATCCTTACACAAAGTTATTATGCAGAATATAGTAACCCTGCTGTGATATTGCGATCCCTCATGCAAAATACATGATTCTAGTTTTCAGATAAAACCACAGGACAGTCCTGTAGCACCTAACTAGCGCCAAAACTTGTAAAGTAGAACAATGGTAGGACATGTGCAGGTAAAAGGTTGTGTAACTGCCTCGGCCTATATTGGGGTACATTGGCGTTCATAACACTTTCAGTAGTCAAGGAGTGCTGCTTTGAGAGGTGCAATGTTTGGTTTAGGTCTATCTTTAAAAAGACTGAACCACGGTTTTGAAATGCTGTTCTGGTAAGAAATATTGATGCCTTTTAGAAGTTTGTGAATGGATTACACTTTCGTGGGCTGATTTTGAATAAGTTCTAAAATATGTAGGTATTTATTTAAGACATAAACAGAAAAAGGCCTACTATAAATTGGCGTGGCTTCTCTCACTTCAAACCCTCAACTCACGCCTATTTAGAGGTCGGGGACCTGTCAAACTTCCTAGCCACAGCCGTCTCTAGCATCCAAACCTTTAAATACAACTCATCTGCCACGGCCCTAAAGCTGAGCTTTTAAATGAAGCTGCAACTACTCTCTCATTGCCTATGACGTACATGAAACTCCTTTTTACCCACCCAGCTATATTTCTACAAGTAGCGTATAGGTCTCGCCCAGAGCTGTTTTCAAAGACACACTTTTCAAGGGGAGTTTACTACATTTTCTGACCAACAGCATTGGAAATTAACTGTTGTAACATCGCAGTGGGTTCACTTTCTGAAAGCAAAGACACCCCACCATCGACATAAATAAGGCAACACCCTAAAGAAGAATATTAATATATAACTTAGTTAATTTACAAGAAATTCGTTTACTAATGGCAAAAAATGAAGTTGCATTTTTGGTGCAATCATGTAGGGAATACATCCCCGGGATTCCATTGTAGATCGACAGCTGTCAATGCGGGTTTCCGTTTAGGACCTTAGCTGGCAGCTACTCATCTACGGGTTTACATGATCCATGCATTCACCAGGTAGGACTCTTATTTGTATTCGCATGGTCATGGAAATTTATTTACAAGGCTCCCTTCCCACAGCTACGGTGCGTCTTTGTGGTAGCGCTGCAAGAGTCTGTTTATATTCTGTTAACATTTAACACATGCAAATGCAGATAATGAACAGGAGCTGATTAAAGTGTGCATTTGAATATGCATGAAATCACCTGGACTCTATTTTTAATTTTATTCTTTGTACTAATGCTGTTTATGCATAATAAAGGTTTGCTTTCTGGCAAAGAATATGCAAATTTGCCGATAGGTAAACTGCAATAGGTAGTTTAAAACAATTCTAAAATGTAAGTATTGAAAAGAAGCAGGGGACAATTGATTCGGAAAGAATGTAATTTCCTTAGTTTCCGTAAATAAAGTTACAATTTAGATGAGTATTAAGAGGGGAAACTGAACTAGCCTGATATAAATGTGAACGCCTTCTAAAATAAAGTTGCATTTGCTGAGTATCTGTTGTACGTTAGCATAATAATTTATACATTTTAAAACCGTAGCAGCATAGAAAAGCCTCTGATGTAGTTACATCTTCTCCCAATTATATTTACGGGAGAGAAAAGTGGCTTAAGCGAAGTAGGGGGTAATTGCATGATTTGGAAAATGGGATGTACTCTACATCGTGCACACAAGAGGAAAAAATTTAAATATCCATGTGCTTAAGCATTACCTTCTCATCTCCTATCTCATCTAGTGCTTAATTCGAGACAGTGGTTTTCTGTGCTCAATTGTCAACATCATCACTTATGTGTTGGTAGCACTGGTAGCGGCGCTTGCTGGGTGGTACTGGCTTCGGTGGACTCCTGACGAGGGCACTGGCACATATATTTTACAAAATAAGCACTGTCTCCATCCCAGCACTTACTGATGAGGAGATGTCATTTGAGATGTCATCAGTGATGTCATGAGTGATGTCACTGACCATGTCATGAGTGATGTAATAGGTGATCTCATCAGCAGTCCATTGTTGGCGCGCAAATTATAGTTAGCTGAACTATAATGGGGGAATTTCAATGGTTTTGTACGAGAGAAATGTCCAGATAACTATAACGCCCCTGAAACCTATGGTTTTTTAAGTACATTTCTTAGGTTTTTTAAATGCTAATTCCTAACTATAACGTGCCTAAAACCTATGGTTTTTTCAGTGAATTTCAAAGGTTTTTTAAATGCTAATTTCTAACTTTAACATGACTCAAACCTATCGCTTTTTGAGTGAATTTCAAAGGTTTTTTAAATGGTAGTTTCTAACTATGCCTACAGAGGTAGGACATGTGAAGAAAGAAGAAAAAACGCTCAGAAAGAAAAAAAAGAAATGCCGAAAGAAGCAACAGAATCCTCAAAGTGCAGGAAGAATCAAGACATGTGCAGAAATAACCAACAGAGGAGAAGAAAGAGGCCTTGTTACAAATCATCCTGTGCCCATAAGTTTTTCAGATGGGTACTGATGTTAATTGACTCTGACTAACCAGGCCTAGAGCCAGTAGTATGCTAAAAGACACTTAGAATACAGTGAAAACACCTACATACAATAGAGAACACTTTGGGGCTCATTAGGATGATGGGCGGACTTTGCCAGCCCGCCATCCTGTCGGAAATCGGGATGGCCCGCCATTAGGGCGGGGGTCCCTTGGAGGGTATTAGGATGTGCCCGCCACAGTGACGGGCACATCCTGAATTTATAGCATTGTGGCACCTCTCTGCACCGCGCCACAATGCTATAAATGCATAAATGCATTTGCATACACAAAGCGGCAGGCACCGCGTGGTGCCTGCCGCTGTGTTTATGCGAATGAAGGGGGGTACCACAGGTACCCCCCGTGTGCAACCCCCACCCCTCCTTCACTCTCGGGGCCCGCAGGGGGCCCCCAGAGTGAAGAACGCATGCCTTTCTGTGGCGGCAATGGGCATTAGTAAAACCGCATCCTAATATGGCAGGCGGTGTCTGACAGACACTGCCACCATAGAAACCCTTTTCGGCTCCGGTCGCCTTGCGACCGGGGCGGAAAAGCGGCAGATGGTCTTTCCGTCCGCCAAGGTCCCCCCCGCCATACTAATATGGCGGGGGGGAAAAAAAAGTGTGGATGTCGGGTGGATTGCCCCGCCAGGCTGTTGGTGGCTACTGCCAGCCTGGCGGGTGCAATCTGCCCGACATCGTAATGGGCCCCTAGGCGTTGGGGTAACCTTGTGATTAGCATGACCTCCTCTGTAAGCCCCTAGTACCTAATAGGGCAGGGGGATTAAAAATACCTCTTAAAATGCACCACCGGGTGCGTTTGCACACTGGTGAAGGGAGGGGGGAGCTCCAACTTAAAACGCACCACAGGGCGTGTTTGCACAAGTCCCTTTTGGCCCCGTCCCATCACTTCACCACTGTGTCAAAGTGCCCGTGGCCGTTTTAAGTTGGGAGATTAAGTCCCATTGAATGCTGAGGGTCCCTAGGGTCCAACTAGCCCACTAGGTACCTCCATTATGCGCCACAGAGCTGCGTTGCAGAGAGGTGTAAAAAGGGGCACGGCCTAGACCACCTCTCTGTAATGCAGCGTAGTGGCGCTTACTGGAAGCACCTGGTTGGGTATTTGACCCCCAGAGTCCCTCAGGATTGAAGGGGAATTATTTCCCTAACTTAAAACGCGCCACAGGGCGTGTTTGCACAAGTCACCTTTGGCCCCATCCCATACCTTCACCACTGTGTAAACGTGCCCTGTGGCTGTTTTAAGTTGGGAGATTAAGTCCCCTTGAATGCTGAGGGTCCCTAGGGTGCAAGTAGCCCACTAGGTACCTCCAGTAAGTGCCACAGAGCAGCGTTGTAGAGAGGTGTAAAAAGGGGCACGGCCTAGACCACCTCTCTGCAATGTAGCGCAGGGGTGCTTACTGTAAGCACCTGGTGGGCTAGTTGGCCCCCAGGAGCCCTCAGGGTTGAAGGGAAATTATTTCCCCAACTTAAAAAGCGCCATAGGGCATGTTTGCACAGATGTCACCTTAGGACCCGCCCCCTCCCTTCACCACCGTGCAAACACACCCTGTGGCGTGTTTTAAGTTGGGGGATTAACTCCCCTTGAATCCTGGCGGTCCCTGGGGTGCAACTAGCCCACCAGCTCCCTCGATTAAGTGCCACAGAGCTGCGTTGCAGAGAGGTGAAAAAAGGGGTGTGGCCTCAGAACACTTCTCTGCAACACAGCCCCCTGGCGCATACTGGAGGTTCCTGGTGGGCTAGTTGGCCCCCAGGGACCCCCAGTATTCAAGGGGAATTAGTTCCCCATCTGCAAACGCACCAGGGGGAGCATTTGTAGAGTACTGCAAGAAGGGGGCGTGGCCTCTGCGCAAGGGCGGGCTTTTTTTTAAGAGGGTGGGTTGCCCCCTTCTTTTTCAAAATTTTTGGCCCTGGGGACCCCATTCCCCAGGACCTGCCCCCAATTTACTTATTATTATTAATAATATGGGAGGGCGCCACGTGGCCGCCTTCCCGAGGCCATAATCAGCCCCAGGGACCCCATTCCCAGTGGCAAGGCCATTTTCTTCCTCTTAATTTTATTGGAGGGGGCTGCATGCCCCCTCATCAGGCCATTTAGGGCCCCGGGGACTCCATCCCCTGGGGTCGGCCTTTCCTTTTGTTTTAATATTTTTTTTTTTCATAATTGGGGAGGGGGGCCGCGTGGCCCCCCTCCCAGGCCACTTATGGCCCCGGGGACCGTAGGGGGGGTACCCAATCCCCCCATGGTCCCGCCGGTTCCCCACGTCCTGTGGGAGCTGGTATTGCTTTTCCACATGGGGAGCTGCTAAGATGCAGCTTCCTGTGTGGAAAAGCAATCAGCTTTGGTATTTGGAAGAGAGCGCAGGTTTCCTGCTCTCTCTTTTGAATACCAAAGTAGAGTTAGCTATGACCTGGAGCGCGATGCTCTTGCCCTGCCATAGCAAACTGCAGTGTCCCGGGGTGGGCACCCTGAGACACAGCAGGCGACATCCCTGGGGGGTGGGGGTCCCCAGGGCCATGATAGGGCTCGAGGAAGGGGGCTGTGCGGCCTCCCTCCCATCAGTGACAAACCGGGGAGGTGGTGGTCCAAGGGGCTGGGAGGTCCATCACGGATCCCCCAATTTTAATATTTAGAGCCCCAGGGAGGTGGCTGTCCCTGAGGAGTGGGGGGGGGGCTTGAGCCCCCCCACACAGGTTATTTTTCTTTTTTTCTTTAATTAAACACAAGCCCCAGGGGGTGTCAGTCCCTGGGGCTGCAGGGGCTGTGAGCCCCTGCAAATATTTTCTTAATGCCCCAGGGGGGGTCTCGGTCCCCGGGACTTGGGGGGCCTTTGAGCCCCCCACCCATGTATTTTACAAATCACGGGGGTGTCGGTCCCTGGGGCTGAGGGGGCTGTGAGCCCCCCCGCAAATATAATCAGAAAGCCCTGGGGTGGCAGTCCCCAGGGCTTGGGGGGCCTTTGAACCCCCCCAACCCTTTATCCTAGAACTCCCAGGCCTTCGGGGGGCTGTGATACCTCCCACACATATTTCTAAAAAGCCCTTGGGGGTGGCAGTCCCCGGGGCTGGGGGGCCCCCCTGGGCCCTCCATTACCTTTACCATTTTTTGAGGTGCTGCAGTACTCCTAAGGCAACGCCACGGTACTGTATACTTCTTTTTTTTTTTAAATATTTAGAAACTTATACATATTTTTCCCTATCTATTACCACTTTTCTAAAGTATATGTATCCTCCAATGTCTTTGTTTAAAAAGGAGTGGGCATGTAATACGCCAGGGTTTATTTATACACTTGCTGTGCCATGCTGCGTCAAAGGTAGAGGACAGTAAAGCAACATATCTATTTCATCATCATCATCAATTAAGCTTTATTCGAGAATTTGTCATAAAAACATAAACATTTACATCAGGTCCCAATAAAACAGATAAAATCAGATAAAATGAGTAGCATCTCTCAGGTAAAAAACATCTATAATTTTTTTTTTATAAAACAGTGCAACTAGAGCAATAAACACACGTGGAAACCCAGCTCATAGTAACAATAGAAAAGGAGCAGTAAAATGTTGCTAATTTGGGAGCCGTGAACATGTATAAATTCATATATATACAAGTCTCTATAGCAATTAAAGACATATACACTAAACACATTAATCATGATGCCGCAGTAGCTTTGGCTCTTATAGTCCATGCTCAGCCTAAATATTTGGCTGCAGCAATATTAAGTGGCAGCCATGTTTCAGAGCGAAGCATTCTTAGCGCCTCATCGCATTTCTTTGTCCCCAGGGCTCGACAAATAGGGGACAGCCATATTCGTCTTGGGCGAATGTAGGCGGGACAGGCAAATAGCAAATCAGCCAAAGAATCAGAGGTTTCCTTGCAACTAGGGCAAAGAGTGTCCATTGAGGCCTCCCACCTTGTGGTAAACGATTTGACTGGGAGCAACATATTTATTCACCTTCCTGTTCCCTCCCTTTGCTGGCATACTAAGAGCAAAAATAACAATTGATGGACAGAATGCAGAACAATGTCATACATTCACCCCAGTACAGAGATCTGGGCCTAAAATCAATTGTTTCTTTGCTCACCATGCTATTCCAGTTTGAACGCAGCAATATGCAAATCAGTCTTGACAATGTGCCTCGTTGGGAATAGTCCAGCCTGAGCTGACAGGTCAGGTCCTCCCTGGACTGGAAACAAGCATTTTAGGATCCGTTTAGGGGTTTCACTCCTCATCAGCCATGATAGATTGACTCCAGTGGCATGGAGAACACAGAACCCACGTCTGGGCATTCTCGTCCCACTCTGGGTGACAATTGCAAAAAGAACAATTGATGGACAAAATTCAGAATAATGTCATACATCCACCCCAGTAAAGAGATCTGGGCCTAAATCCATTGTTTTTTTGCTCACCATGCCATTCCAGTTTGAACCCAGCCATATGCAAATAGTCTTGACCCTGTACCTCATAGGAACTGTCTGGCTCGAACTGCCAGGTCAGGTCCTCCCTGGACTAGAAAAAAGCAACCTAGGACCGTTTACGGTGTTCTAAAAGCTACCTAGCACCAACACAGTCACCCTTGCGATACCTTTCTGCAGAAAAACAATCCTTAGAGGTTTTTCCTTTTTCTGAGTGTGCTGCAGCAGAATGCAGTACACTTAGAAAAGAGGAAAACACGAGCAAAATAAACATAGTTCTCCTTGTTCCACCTCTACTGGGAAGGAGGCCTATTTTGACACATTCCCAGGTGTGCCAGTGATGGAAAATATGTAGTGAAACATATATCCACCCATGTAATGCCTTTCTGGTGCAGATTAACACACTGTGGCAACTTGTGCTGCCTTGTTACATTACTCACGATTTACCAAGCCACACAGTGCAACCAAAGGTGGTTTTGCAATTCATGCCTTGGTAAATATCAATTAAAGGTTAGTGTTGCCCTTGCACAACCTTGTGTGTCACAAGGGCAACACAACTCTTGATGAATCTGGGCTTTGGTATGCAGAGTAGTGGTGCATGGCGCCAAACTCACAGGAAGGGTGTAGGAACATAGGAGTGGTTTCGACCTCAAGGGAATGATACTGCAAGGGTTCTGTTCTACTGTCAGCAGGTGCTTGCTTGGGCTGATTTAAGGGATGTCAATATTGAAACAGTAGTATATCAATCAATAAAACAGTATTTTCATAGCACGGCTAATCACCTGTGAGGGTATCCGAGCACTGGGCTTCTTGCAGTGGTGGCTCAGTAGACAGGTTGTCAGGGAGGTGAAGAGAAAAGTAGCGCAGGTGTCCGGAGAGTTGGTGGAATTATAGGCAGTGGTTGACGTATACTGGTCCTTGTTTGTGCAGGGCTGTGTAGGTGTGGATCAGCATCTTGAAGTGGCATCTCTTCTGTATGGGGAGCCAGCAGAGATTCTTAGGGTGTGGGTGATGTGGGTCCACTTTAGGAGGTCTAGGATAAGTGTGGCTGCAGCATTCTGTATGGTCTGTGGTCTCTTCAGGAGGCGCAAGGTGATTCATGCTGAAAGAGCATTGCCATAGTCCAGCCAGCTGGTGACTGGGTCTTGGTTTATGGTACACATCTGATGTTGACTGAGAACCATCTGTAGATCTTGCAGGGCATGCGAAGATTGAGTGTTGTATATTAACTTAGGACCCTAGTGTAATTTTCCTGATTCATGCCCATATATAGGTTTAAATCACCCTATCCTTCTATAGGCATAGAAATCATAACCATATTTAGACTTAGCCTATGCAGTCTAAATATGGCATGGCTACTTCCACTAGTTCTGAAAATTCACAACGATTTCTTGGGAAAACCCGCCTTCAGCAGTCAGGCACTTCCCCTTGATTTAATATTGATTTATCCAAGAACTGATGGAGTTTTCAAAGAACTGAGTCTTTGATGACGTTATTATGTCCAACCTTACGTCAAATTAGGCACCTTCAAGGTATAAATATGCCCACCCTTGCCCAGGCATACACACGGTGGTTTGGAGCAGTTCGACTATCTACCTACACGACACAGCTCGCTGAAGCAAGTGCTGGAGGAGGCCGACCCTCCAGCAGATGCACTGAGAGAGACGCTGTCTTTTCTCTTGCCAAGAAATCCATCTCCAATGTTTCCAAGCTACCCTTGCGGGTCGTTGGGAAATCGAGTCCTGAGAGAGAGATACCAGACCTCCTTCATTCTAAAACCAAGGTACAGAGCTGATGAGACCCTTAGAGATATCTTGGATAGATTCTTGGCAAAAGAATACTGAAACTAAGCTACACCTCACTTACTTCTTCCCTTGTACTAGACCTAAATTAGGTACTCCGGGGTAGGTGTATTTGGGAAAGCACCAGTTGAGTACTTTTAGTCTTTATTTATTAATGTATGTATTCTATGTATTTTATGGCTTAGAAACCATATCATGCTTTTACAGTATTATTTTATAATACTCTTCGTACTGTACGCATTGTACTTCGCAACCAGTATTACGATTGTAGCAGTTCATTTCTCCTGCATGAGACAGAAGACTGTTCAATAAATACATTTTATTGAAAACGCCCGTCTCTCTATTTCTCTGCACCTCTGGTGAAACGAAGCATGCACAATTGACTGAGTGAAATAACTATCTATTGTTTCCGTGACTCAAGAGATACATTTAATATTCTTGGGAAACAAAGTTGTCATGTTTATGCGGTTGTCAGAAACTAATCCCATCTTTTTTATTCGGAAAAGTTTTTAGTGACCTCTGAGCTAGCTGGAACTCACAATTATGTTTCATATATTTGATAGAGACCTAGTAGACATAAGTCCTACGTCACATCTATAGGGTATATTATTCCAATGAGCAGTACCTATCGGGAATATAGGAACTACACTACATGAGGAAGCAGTCAGAGGAAACTGTGTTGGTCAGGTGATTAATGGTGAGCTTGCTGTCCAGGATGATGTAGAGGTTGGGAGCTCAGCCTGTCAGTGTGGGAGAGGGTCCTAGTTCTGATGGCCACAAGGAGTCGTTCCAAAGGTAGGTGTTGTTCCAAAAGATCTTTACCTCCTTTTTGTCTGTGTTGAGTCTCAGGAAGTTGTGCTTCATCCAATTGGTGATGTTCATCATACACCTGTGGAAGTTGGCTCTCTTGGCGGATGGTTCTTCTGGCAGAGAGAGCGCTGGGTGTCATCGGCATAGGAAATTATTTTTAGGGCATAGGTTTTGATGATGTCGGCCAGGCGGTCATGTAGCTGTTGAAGAAGGTGGAGACGAGGGTTGAGCCTTGATGGACTCTGCAGATGATGGTGCACAGACATAATATCAAGCTTTTTATTTCAACCTACATTAATATTGAGTTTTAAATATTGTACGGACAGAATATCGACATTAAGAATATCGGTGGCCAGACTATCGACCTGAAGGTAAGAAATATTGTTTTTGTTAATATCAAAGTTAGTAATATCGATAGCAAAAATATCGATGCTAATATTATCGATGTTTATGTTAGTGTTATGTATTTTAGTGTGTATTTTATATGTATGTGTTCTACATGTTACTTTATGTTTTGTATTTTTTTATATATATGTATTAAATGTTTAGAAGTTATAATTTTTGGGAAAGTACATTTTTCCTTTTAGTACCGTAGCTGTTTGTGGGTTTATAGGGGAATAGGGTGGGAAGCAATTTAATTATAGAAAATTAAATTATAATTTTTAAAATATTATATTAATATTTATTATTTTATTAGCATTTTATTTCCGTAACAGGTTATGGGTTTATAGGGTGGGAAGTAATTTAGTTGAAATCAACTATTAATTAACTTTTACTTATTGGTATTGATAATGAATTTATTGTTAATTAATTATTAATTGGTAATTAATTTTTATTAATTCATTCATTGATAATCATATTAATTGTGTTAATTTTTTTGGGAGCAGGTTGTGGGGTTATAGAGGAATAGGTTGGGAAGTAAATTATTTATAATAAATTAATTAATAATATTTTTTTTGGTATTGATCATTAATTCATTGTTTACTAATTATTAATTGGTACTTCATTTTTTATTTATTGATGAATATATTAATTGTGTTAATTAGGTTTAGGAGTGCGTTGTGTGTTTTAAGGGTATTGGTGGGAAGTAATTTATTGTAATTAAGTAATTATTAATGATTAATTATTGGTCTTCATAATTAATTTGGTGTTAATTATTAATGGGTAATTAATTTTCATTAATTGAATATTTACTAATTATGTTAATTGTGTTAATTTTTATGCAGAGTGGGTTGTGGGTTTATTGAGGAATAAGGTGGGAAGTAATTTAATTGTATTAAAGTAATTTTTTATTTTATTTTATAGGTATTTATAAATAATTTATTGTTAATTTATTATTAATAATTATTTAATTAAAACCGGTATTTAATTGATAAGTATGTTATTTTTAACCCCTACGCTATCCAACACTTTCCCTACTGTTGCACTCTCTGGAGGGGGAATAGTAATTTTTACCCCTACACTATCCAACACTTTTCCTACTGTTGCACTCTCTGGAGTTGGAATAGCAATTATAACCCCTACGTTCTCCAACACTGTCCCGACTGTTGCACTAACTGGAGTGGGAATAGTAATTTTTACCCATATGCTATCCAACACTTCCCTACTGTTGCACTCACTGGAGTGGGAATAGTAATTTTTACCCCAACCCTATCTAACACTTTCCCTACCGTTGCACTCTCTGGAGTGGGAATAGTAATTTTAACCTTTACGCTTTCCAACACTTTCCCTACTGTTGCACTCACTGGAATAGTAATTTTAAACCCCTACACGATCCAACACTTTCCCTACTGTTGCACTCTCAGGAGTGGGAATAGTAATTTTAACCCTTTCACTATCCAATACTTTCCCTACTGTTGCACTCTCTGGAGTGGTAATAGTATTTTCCCCCCATGCTATCCAACACTTTCCCCACTGTTGCACTTGCTAGCGTGGGAATAGTAATTTTTGCCCCTACGCTATCTAACACTTTCCCTACTGTTCTACTCTCTGGAGTTGGAATAGTTATTTGTACCCCTACGCTATCCAACACTTTCCCTACAGTTGCACTCTCTGGAGTTGGAATAGTAATTTTTTTCCCTCAGCTATCCAATATTTTTCTGTATTGTTTTAGTTAATGTTGTGCATAATTTATTTTAAAAAGATTACAATTATTGTATTTTTTCAATTTGTTATATATAGGTTTTATATTTTTATGTATATTATTTTTGTATGTGTTTATATGTATTTATAATTTATAAGATGTTTTTAACAATTTATAAATAATTGCAATACATATTTATGAATATTATAAAGTAAGTATATATATTATATTTTTATATGTATATGTTTAATTTATTTTAGCATTATATATATTAGTTATGATTTTTAAACATTTTTAGAGATTTTTACCAATGTTTCTTTTAATTATATGAACTATTTACTTTTCTTTTACATTCTTTTTTTTTTAAATTAAAAAATATATATTTTTAACGATATTTTAGACATTGATATTTTTTCTCATTATTTTTGTACTTACCATGATGTATATAGGATGTCAATATTCTTGACTTCGATATTTTTGTCATGTTATTTCTGTACCTTGATATTGTGGTAGTCAATATTTTGTCGGTGATTTTACGTTTGGAGGTGTAGGAAGAAAGGCAGATTTTCTGTGTTCTTCCTGTGAGGAAGGAGGCCATCCACCTGCTGGTGTCTCCTTGATATCAGGGGTGTCAGCAATCTTCTCTGTCGCTTTATGTAGCATATACAGTCCCAATCTCCCTGAGGTGCAGTACGCAAAAGGAGATAGACTTGGCCCATTAATAGATAAATGGGCCAGAGAAGCAAAGATCATTCGTTGAAATTAATGAATATTTCAAAATGTAATTTTAGGGTAGGAAACTAGAAACAGGCTATCAGATTTAGAAAGTACAGTCCTATGCCTGTCAAAATATTTTTTTTGTAGAGAGTACCATTATTATACTTCTTTTTTATCTTTATTCCTCTCATAAGCACCCAAGGTTTAGAGGGTATCACAGGTACAGCTGCAGGGACATTGGCTGATGCTGACCCCACAACCAGCACCAAGGCTGCCCTTTCCACCATCAGCACTGCAGCCATGCCAGATGGTTCTGCTGGCCCCAGTAAGGCATGTTTATTATTATTTCTTACTTTTAGCTATTCCCAATAGTAATGTATTATGACCTTCTGTATTGACTTTTTTTCAACTCCCCTACCTAATGTTTGTACCCCATGCATTACCCTGTGTTTTCTATATTTCATGATTGTGCAGCTGACTTTCTCCTGTCTGTAGCTTTCTTCTACTCCCTTTTTTGGCAAGCTTTCCCTTAACTCTTTTTTACAGGTCATGTGTAGTATTGTTAAGAGAACATATTATGGTGACCTAAAGAGGATTGCATGCCCAGTAAAAGATTAGTGGGACAGAGATAGAGTGGTCATGGACCCAATGTATTTTATACGAGTAGGTTCCATGACAGCGCAGTGGGCAGGAATGAGATACCAACCGATACCATATATCCTATGCAATCCCGCCCACCCAATCATTTTGTTTCATTCTTATACATTCGTGGATTTATTCGGCTATAAGTAGAAAAACATTTTTGTTGACTATATGGTTTTAAAAATGTTGGCAACCAAACCTCCAAAAGTGATACTTTTAATAGAAGATAGCTAATTTAACTTTAGTGAGGTATTGTTGTTGTACCTTGTGCACAATAATTACTTAGTTGGTTAATCTGGTATCCAAAATAGGTTCATCATGTTTTTGTCTGGGCACGCAGCCCACTAGTGACACCGCCAGAGCCAGTAAGTGAGGGCTGAAGGAAGCCCAGGTCGAGGATGGGTAAGAAGTACCAGGGGTGGCAGAGACAAGTGGTAAGTCACTGTGCTTTCTTATTGACAATACTGCATTTGTTAAGCTATCCCATCCTTCATCTCTCTGCCCACTCATCACCTAAAACTATACAGTTGAATTTGGCGCTACTGTGTAGGCAGCAAAATGTCTGTTTCCTTCAGTTAAGAGCATTGCATGAAATCTGCAATGCATACAAACTAAGGACAAGGTGTGTTTTCTAGTGCCCACTCAGTTACCTATGCTTCACTTCATTAGTCTTTCTGTTCTAGCCCACCCAAAAATGTAAATTATTTCCATCTCAGCATGTGCCATATTTTTCAACCCAAGTGCTTCCATTAGGGACTTACGGTTTAATGTTTTATTTCCATCAACAAATGTGGCTAGGCAAAAGCATAGTCCATGAACAGTGACACCCAACAATTTCAACCTCTACCCAGCCGAATCCCTATAACCTACCTTCTGATATACTACCTTCCCCACTCTCAAGTGAAGGTATTTGTTGAAAATAGTTTGTGGGGGAAGGTGTAATGTGGGACTAAGAGCCTGATTTAGAGTTTGGTGGATGGGATACTCTGTGACAAACTTCACAAATAAAACATCCCCTTTGCTGCACTACAGTGCATTATTTATATTCTATACATGGTCTACTGTAATTCGGCAGATGGTATATCTGTTGCCCACCATGTGTGCAATAGTGTAGCCCATCTGTCAGACTCTATCAGCCCCTAAGTTTGGACTCAGGGTAGAATTGAAGACGAGTAGAAGAGCAGGGCAATATGAATTAATGATAAGTTATTAACATGCTATTGCTACCTCCCTAAAAACAACCTGGGGAGTACCAGACCCACCAGCATGGCTCCATTAATGTTGCACATATAGTCACGTAATTGTCCAGCACATATATACCTTACTCATCAATGGCAGCTAATTCATTTGGCAACACACATAATGTGTCTATTCAGTTTCACACTATGAAATCCTTTAAATGAAAATCAATGTTCAATAATGTTGGCGATCTGGCTTCCTTCCTTGCAGTCAATGCTATTGCACTATGGATGCATGTCCAGGAAAAACTTGGCCCTGTGACTAGTCACATCAAAATGTCTAATGGCCTAGAAGACCATCAATGTTCTGCTGTGGTGCCACTATAGTATAAACATGTGTTTGCACTGAACAATAAAATGTGTGCTATTTTTACTTTCTTTATATAGCTACACCTGCTGCTTCAACTCTACAAACCCATCGTGGATAGACAGCTGTCTAGGGGCCACAAGTTGGAGGCCACGGCTGCCGAGTACCATTGGCTGCTGTCCTTGGAGGAGGAGGAGGCTAGCGCATATGGCTCTTTGGGCCACTGGCCAGGCCTAACTCCAACCCAGCAACACCACCACTGCCGCCGCCTGCAGTTGAGATGCCCTTACAGAAATGTTATATAGAGTTTTTGGGGTGGTTGGAGAGTCTGTTGTGGGTAGCGAGGGTGGGAAGAGGAGTTGGATATGTGCATACTTTGGGGCTTTGTTTGGGGCGGTGGGAAGGCCTGTTTTGGGTGTAGAGGGTGGGAAGGGAAGTTGAGGAAAGGGGCATTTGGTGGGTTTACTTGGGGAGGCGGGTAGGTCTGTTGTGGATTGAGAGGATTGGAAGGGCATTGTATTGGAAAGGGACAATTTTGGGGTTTTTGCTTGGGTGGAGAGGGTTTTTTTATATGTTAAAGTAAATGGGTCTTTATCTTTAATATCTGCCTTTACACTGCTAGTTAGTGTAGCATTGTGGTTTAGTGACGAGAGCAAGATGACAAGCTGTCTTCTGAGATTGTCACACTGGACATCCACTTTTCCCCTCGACTTTCCTACCTGAAGTCCTTTTCCAAGTATGTGTTTTGTTACTTATCTCTTCCTGCAGTCCAGTATACACTGGCTACCAGATTGGGAACAGAAAACTGTCTATATATTTGACTTTATTGCTTGATGAGTTTTTCAGTGCCCAGCTACCTATCACTTATACTTTTTGTATACTTATTAGTTAGTGCCTTTGTCCTCCTCTCTCTAGCAATTGGCCAGTAATAGGGTTTCCAACAAATGCAAAAATCACAATCACTCCTTTCTGAGAAGGAGAAGAAAATGGCCTAGATGGCACTATGGTCAGACACCACGGTTTCAGGCTCGTACCCATCTGGGCCCAGCTGCTACTATACTTCATTCTCCAGAGCCCCATGGGGCCCTTCTGCCTCCCACTACACCCCTAAAATGCTGGGGCCTTAGGTGGATGGTACCTGTGATGTCTTAGGTGCGATGGCTGAGAGGGCCCCGTATACAGCCTCTGCGGCCTGCATGACTCCTGGTGTGTCTGCTGCATTCCTAGCTCCAATTGAAAAGCGATTGTCTACCTTGTGAGGGATCTCCAATCACAGCACCCGATCCCTACTGTTTACAGGTGCCACCCTCATATATCCTTAACATGTGGAGGACTGGACTCCACCACCTAATAGAACCATTGGGGCTCCCTTGGGGGTGGACCCATTGTGCAATTCCATAAGGGACTGTTCTTCTCGACCCTGCAGCTGGGAGCTTTTGCAAAATTACGCCTAGTGTTTCACCTGGTGGGCCCTGGGGCAAGGGGTTCAGTCTCCTTCAACCAAGTGCTGGGTGTTTCAGAACCATGTGATGCACACAGAGTTCTTTTGGTCTTCAGCCCTGCATAGCGACTGGCAGTTGACATCCATCTAGAAGCACCTCATATTTTGCAGCTCTCTATACACTTGTATCTGTCATATTGTCAGACCTTGTGATCACAAGGTGTTTCTGGGCCACTTCTGGTCACTAGCGCAATCCTTGTAGCTCCTCAGATAGTTACAGGGCACTGCTTCTTTAGCCCCAAGGGGGCTTGTTGCCGACAGTAGGAGGCAGCATGACCAGGCCTCCCTGCCCTGGCCTCTGAGACCTGCATTACTATGAGCGCAGCAATGCACGAGGACTGCAGTGACCTAGGCAGTGCAGCAACAATACTTGGGTTCCTGGAGCATGTAGGCGACCCGCCACCTGTTTTGCAGTGTAAGATCAACACCCTGAGGGCTAGGTTTGTTATGGCTCTGATGTTAGATGATCACACAGCAATTCCCTAGGGCTGCACCTCTGACTGTAGACCTAGAGACACTTGGTGCCATGGTGAAAACTAAGGCCTCTAAGCCTTCACCCCAGGAAACCAATTATGGCCATGCTATCGGCAGCCTCGACTCCGGTGGATCCAATCCGTTAGCTGAAATGTATATTAGAGAAGCACACAGGCATGTTTGATAAAGTCTTACAGGCAATACAGAACTCCAAAACTGCTATGGATGCTCAATTTGGAGCAGCACAAATTAAAGGTTTGCGAGTGTACCATGCCAACCTGACTGAGCATGTTGATGAGACTGAATACAAGTTAACATCTATCAGGCCCACTGTGGCGCTTTGCAGGAACAGATGAAAACTTTGCAAAAAGAGATAAGAGACCTTACAACAAGGGCAAAGGATGCAGAGGGGCGCGCCAGGCACAATAATACTCATTTCTTGGGGTTCCATGACAGTCCTCAAGGCCAGAGCATGGAGCTGTTTTGGAAGACTGGCTGATGACGACTGTGCTAGCTGCCAGGCCCCCAAAACTCTTTTCTATTGAGAGGCCACATAAGACACAGGTCCCCATCACCAACAGGGTAACACCAGCACTCAATCATAGCACGACTCCTCAATTTTCAGAATATAGATCTACTATAGATGCTTAGGGCGAAGGGCCCCTGAACATACAAAGGTGCCATGATTACAGCTTACCTGGATTACACTACTGAGTTCCAGAGGAAGTGCAAGACCTTTGTGGCAGTTATGGCACAACTCCATATCTTGGGCCTCTGCAAGCTTTGTTATTTCCAGCCTACCTGCGAGTGGTGGACTTTCACATAACCCATTTCTTTTCTACCCCGAAGGAGACCTGGGGTGGCTGTGCTCCAAGGCATACATGAACAGCCTGACATCTCTAGTGATGGTCTCCAGGACTGGCCTGATGGGAGGCCGAAATGTCTAATGCCAACACCGCAATACATCACCCCATCCTAAGGACAAACAGGCAGCTCAAGAGTGGGAGCATGTGGTCACTGAGGTCTCCACTAACCCTGGGTGGGTAGCTCCGCTCTGCCAGTGGAGTTTGCAGAGATTTGCCTACCCCTTGGTCCTGTGCGAACAGGTAGATAGGCAAAACTCCGCCTCCATGGCAGAGCGGAGTTAGCCACTCCCTACCCCTCCCAAATTTTATAAAAATGAAAAAAGAAGGCAATAACATCCGTGTGTAATGATCGCGCTGCGGTAGGAACTACAGTTCCCGGCAGGATGCGGTGGGGAAACTACCCCTCCCATGCTCCTTTGCTGTCTCGCGAGATTTGATCGCGGAAGCTTAAGGTGGAAGGTTTTGCAATGCACAGCATCGGGAATTCCTCCGGTCCGAGCTGTCCGTGGAATAGCGGTTCGTCATTGGGTGCGGTAAGGGTGCTTGCACCAGGACACTATTGCAGCGCCTTTCTGGAAACTTTCTTGGTTCTTTGTAGGTGGCTTCGCGAGTGCCGCTTGTGTCTGGTTGCTCTGGGGGTCTTAACCCCTTTCTGGTCCAAAGGATTTGTCCCGGTCGGCATTGTCGGCCGACGGTGGTAGTGGATGCGGAGTTATCCAGGGAACCCTGTTAAAGTACTATTTTTGTTTCTGTTCTTCCTACAACTTTGGGGAGAACAAGAGTTCTGGGCTCCTGTACTCGATTCACGAATAGTATCATAACAGAGAACGTTCTTGTGTGAGGTTAACACAGGGACAACATCATATTGTTTATTTGCACTGCGATGAATGGGGTTTGATAATTATGGTGTTTAATCCCTATGTATTTTAACTCCTTTATTAACAGGGATTGATCAGGAGTGGTTACTTAACTTTTGATCCCTGTGAAGTGTTCAAGGAGGTGTTAGGGGTATGTTATAACCTCATTAGACGATTGATGTTTATTGTCAAATCTGCTTGCAGAACAGGAGGTTACAAGTTACTGTTTGTAACAGGGAGGACCCGGAGCCGCCAGGCTTACCTGTTTCACCTCTTTCTAACCAGCACACAGGGGCCTGGAGAAACACGGATATCCTCGGCGACAAGGAGCCAGAAGAGAGTGGTGAGCCCTGTTTCTTTAATTGGGCGGAGCTGGAACAGGACTACGTCAACTGGCACGCCCCCGTATCCCAGGTAAAGGCAGCCCCAGAAAGCACACAGGTGTGTGTTACACCCGGAGGCGATGGAGGTGAGAGCGACGGAAGGCGAGGCAGAGAAGAGGAAGAGTGTGGAGCAGAGTGGAGATAGGAGACGAAGGCGGAGGAGAGGCAGGAGCTGAGGAGAGGAGGCGAAAGCGGAGCGGAGTGGAGACCGGAGGAGAGAGAACATCGGAGGACGGAGGCGGAGTGGAGACCGGAGGAGAGAGAACATCGGAGGACGGAGGTGGACTGGAGACCGGAGGAGGAGAGAGACCATCGGAGGAAGGAGGTGACGGTCGGAGAAGGGGGCGGAGAGAGGAGCGGTGAAATCGGAAGTTCCAGAGGAGACAAACCCAACAAGCCAGGAGGCCAACCGGAAGGCGCTTCGCCCAGCCACACTTCAAGGGAAGTGTGGCTACCAGAGGTACGATCAAGGCTTTCGGGCTGGGCGGGTTTTAAGTGGGCTAAACCCCTATAAAGGCATCTTATACGCATCCCGTGCACTACCCGTCCCTCACTACCCCGGCACTGTGGACCATAGTTGACTTTTTGCGCACGTGTGTTCCCTCACTCCCTTCCCTGTGCCTGTTTGGCAGGACAGCAAACTAAAACGGTACTATCTTTTCTTTCCTTCATCGACGAGACGCCACGACATCGTGGAGGAAGAGGCCCGGACCACAAGTCCCAGAAGACACCAGGATGAACGTCGGACAGCTATTGAGAAACGCCAGAATAGACAGTCTGAGGAGTCCGAAAGCCCCCTGCCCTACTATAGAAAAACAATACACCGGAAAAGGACATTTAAACTAATAAAGCCTGCGTTACCTAAAGCACCTGTGTCAGTAAGTCTATTCGAGGGGAACGTAACCTCGCATACACCGACCCCAGTTAGTAGGGGCAAACCCGAAGCGCTACAAGTGGTGGAGAATGCGGGCAGCTCGGTAACCATTTGGGAAACAAAGATGGAGGAACTTCTACAAAGACTGGTCAAGGGGCAGGAGCAGTTTGGCTGGGTGGTGGAACAACAGAGAGCCACAGCCCAAGCAGACCGTGATACCTTCAGAGACACCGTGGTGAAACGGTTGGAGGGGTTACAACCGATAACAATTGATCCGGAAGGCAACCCAGTACGTGAAGTGAGGCAACAGATATCCACCCCTTCCGGTATATCGTTACAGAAGTATACGGCGGGAGAAGATCCAGACGCCTTCCTCGTCAATTTCGAGAGGGTTGCTCTGGCCTGTGGATGGCCCTTAGAGAAATGGCCATTCTTCCTCGCCCCACTGTTAACTGGGGAAGCCCAGGCTGCCTCCCAGGTGGCCAACGGCAATGGGCAGACCCCGTATGGACAAATAAAAACCATAATCCTAGATCACTTAGGTCTTGACGCAGAAGCGTACCGCGTCCGATTCCACAAGGAGAGAGGGACCCCCGGAGAGAACCCGAAGACTTTGTTCTTCCGCTTGAAATCGGCGGCCGACAAATGGCTAACACCCTCTCAGAGCACCAAGGAGGCTATAATGGACAAAATCTACCTTGAACAGTAAACAAAAGAATGGTAACCCAGGCCAACAGGGCGCTCTGCAAATAAGGGTATAATACTAAGCATGGGCGAATTTTGCGAATCTCGCGTTCGCGAATTTTGCGGATTTGCGAACTCGCAATCCGCAAAATCACCGAATTCTCGCGAATTTGCGGATTTTTTTTTTTTGTGTTCGCGCGGGTTTCTGCCAGTTCGCGAGGGTTTTGTACAATTTCGCAAAACGCGAACTTACCTGTCGGGTCGCAAGTTTCGCGAACTTGTTGTTTCTACGTGTCCAGCCTGTTTGGGACACTCTTCTTCATCACTGCCACTCTCTGTCACCACGGCCACTCTCTGACTACTCATGCCACCCTCTGGCCCACCCATGCCACCCTCTGTTTCATCACAGCACCCTCTGGTTGTCCAGTCAGTGTACATTATTGTGGCAACGCAAGCACACCTTCCCTGCCTCAAGTGACCTGAATTAATTTGGGGCTGATTAATGTGTCTCAGAATATTTTTTTAGCTGGCACCTGCTTCCTTAGTGCTTCCTGATTAGTGATCTTTTGCACTTGCTAAGTGCTTTCATTGTTGCAAAATTAGTTACAACACCTGCCCTGCCCCAACTGACAATAATGAATTAGGGGCTGATTAATGGATTTGAACTTCCAGCCTGGCTCCTGCTTGTCTCCCTTAGCTGTAATTCAGGACCTTTGTGGCATATGTGTAACTATTCTGAGGTTCAGAGCAGGGTCACATAATAGTTGCAACTGGCAACTGAACTTGCAGGGGCCCCTCAGGAAGCACTACAGGAAATGGCTACTAATGATGAGCCTGAACTTTTGAACCTGGTAAGTAGTTTCAGTTTTGCTAAGATCGTATTTCTGCAATTTTGCGCTTATTCGCGGGGCGCGAAGTTGTACTGGGAAGCCGCGAACTCACGCGAACAGTGCGAGCAAAATCCGCTGCTCGCGGATTTGCGGATTTTGCGGGAGATTCGCGAATCTCGCAGATTGCGAATTTACCGAAAATCCGCAAAATCCGCGAGCGAAACGGATTTTCCGCCCATGCTTATATAATACTGATTTCAAAGTTATCTAATTGGTGCTTCAGAGGAAAGGTGTGGTTACCAACACCCACCACAACCTACTCGGTAGGTCTTCAAACAAATTGATTTCCCCGAGCACTCAGAATATACAGATCCAGTATCCAAATTCAAGTTCAATAGAATTCATAATCTGACACAGTCACAGGTTGGTAATCCAAATATAGGCCATCAACTCAAGTCCTTCCAATCAAGGATAATACTTTATTTTCTCTCTTCAAATTCCCATATACAGTAGTCATCGGATTAATCAGCCAACACGTGTTTCGTCATGTTAATTATTACACATCGACTTCATCAGGACGCCGACTACTGAGCGAGTTCGTGGATAGACGAACGCGTATTAAGATACGGATCGAGAGTGTGGGGATTTAACCGCATTGGATTTCATGTGAGGACTCCTGTCCAGATTATACTTAGAGAGTGGGAGTCGTTTGACTTCATATTTGAAAGTGCAAAAGTGAATGAACACTTTACAAGTGAATTCATTGGTACATGTGGATTACGCCCTGATGAAGTCGATGTGTAATAATTAACATGACGAAACACGTGTTGGCTGATTATTCCGATGACTACTGTATATGGGAATTTGAAGAAATTGAACCACGAAAAGAGAAAATAAAGTATTATCCTTGATTGGAAGGACTTGAGTTGATGACCTATATTTGGATTACCAACCTGTGACTGTGTCAGATTATGAATTCTATTGAACTTGAATTTGGATACTGGATCTGTATATTCTGAGTGCTCGGGGAAATCAATTTACCTTGAACAGTACCTCGAGGCGCTGCCCTTCGGGACCCAGCGGTGGTTAAGGCAGCACTCCAACCTGACCACGGTGCAAGCAATGGAAATGGCCTCTACATTTTCGCGGGCTCAACCCCGCCTGCACACTACGGAGCCCCAGAGAGGCAACAGAGCTCCCATACGGATCGAACGCAAACCACGACCCCCCCCCCCCCCCCCCGGTCTTCCTGGTCCCAGACTTCCGAACCCCGATGTAGCTTCTTTCAGAGGCCCTCAATGCTTTGACTGTGGCACCTGGGGCCACATTGCCAGATTTTGCCCACAGAAGAGGAATCAGAAGGAACCGATGGAGGTCGGGTATCTACCCCGTGCCGTTATGTACTCAGCGGAGCTTGGAGGGACGTACCACGTGAGTGTCCAGGTGAACGGGAGGAAGGTCAAGGCTCTGCTAGACTCAGGGTGAAAACAGTCGGTGATACAGGGACGGTTTGTGAGTATCCCCCAGGTAATGCCAGAAGCCGTCGTTTATATCAAGTGTGTTCATGGTGATATAAAGAGTTATCCGGTATCATATGTCCCTTTAGAGTTGGAAGGGGCGTACCACGTGAGTGTCCAGGTGAACGGGAGGAAGGTCAAGGCTCTGCTAGACTCAGGGTGCAAACAGTCGGTGATACAGGGACGGTTTGTGAGTATCCCACAGGTAATGCCAGAAGCCCTCGTTTATATCAAGTGTGTTCATGGTGATATAAAGAGTTATCCGGTAGCATATGTCCCTTTAGAGTTGGAAGGGAGGCGGCACATAGTGGTTAAGGTAGGGATATTGAACAACCTCCCCGAAGAGCTTATTATCGGGACCGATAATCCCCACTTCCTAGACCTCTTTTCCGAAACCCTTAACCACGGGAGTACCGGCCACACAAAGGTGCTCACAGCCCCTGATCCCTGGGAAGGTGACCGTAGTTTCAAGTTCGCCCAAGCCAATGACTCCACATTGTTCAACGCATGGGAACAGGCCCATGCCGACCAGGACAACCCAAGCCCCAGGTACCCACGTTTCCTGATACAAGATGAACTACTTTACAGACAAGGGAAGCAAGACGAACCCAAGCAACTCCTCCTTCCAGTATGCTTCAGGGACCAAGTAATGTTCTACGCCCACACCCACCTCCTCGCAGGACACACAGGCAGCGAAAAAACCACCCAGAATATTCTGCGGAATTTCTATTGGCCGGGAGTGTATCAGGACATCAAGAAACACTGCCAGACCTGTGACGTATGTCAACGAAAAAACTTACATAGACCCCCGGCTATATCTTTGCAACCGTTGCCAATCATTGGGACCCCGTTTGAGAGGGTGGCAATGGACCTCATCGGTCCTCTCCCAAAGACGCGGAGGGGAAACCAATATGCCTTAGTTATTGTGGATTATGCCACCAGATTCCCCGAAGCCTTTCCCTTGAAATCCCCCACATCCAAGAACATTGCCGAAAATTTTTTGGAACTCTTCTCATGGGTAGGCTTCCCCAAGGAGGTCCTTACCGACCAAGGCACTCCCTTTATGTCCCTCGTGATGAAAGAAGTGTGCCTCCTCTTGGACCTCCAACAAATCAGGACTTCAATCTATCACCCACAGACCGATGGTCTCGTGGAACGCTACAACGGGACACTAAAGAGCATTTTAAAGAAAATGCTCACATCCAACAGAACAGACTGGGACATGTTACTACCCCTGGCCCTATTTGTCATTAGGGGCCAAACTCAGAGCAGTCTTGGCTGCTCTTCCTTCGAAATGCTGTACGGAAGACAGCCTCGGAGTCTCCTGGAGATGACAAAAGAATACTGGGAGGCAGAACCATCCCAAGACACGAAAACGTTGTTAGAATACAGCCAGAATCTCAAGAACCAGTTGAGGAAGATACGGGAACTGGCCTACTCACAGCTGGAAAGGAGCCAAACGAAACAAAGAACTCACTACGATAAGGCGAAGAAGTGGAAAAGACTTGATGTGAACGACTGGGCCCTAGTGTTGTTACCGTCAACCACAAAGAGGTTTCACACAGAATGGCAAGGCCCCTACCAGGTCCTAGAAACCATCGGAAAAACCACTTACCGGCTACGAATAACAGGAAGGAAAACCCAGATCTTCCACATTAATTTACTAAAGAAGTGGCTAGGAGCCCCTCCCCTTTCGGCCTATTCCACCATCACCAAAGAAAACAAAAGGGAGACCACAGTAGACCATCTCGTCATCAACGAGGAATTGTACCAGGGGCAACAGGAAGGGCTACAGAGAGTCCTTAGTCGCTACACATCCATCTTTTCCGACATGCCAGGGTCAACGAAATTGGCAGAACATCGAATAGAGACACCTAAAGGTACCATTGTGAAACAACGACCATACCGAATACCTGCCGCAAAAAGAGAAGCCATAAGCCGAGATGTGAGAGAAATGCTCAACCTAGGAGTGACACGCCCATCCAGAAGTGAATGGTCCTCGCCAATCGTGATGGTGCCTAAACCAGACGGGAGCAGTAGGTTCTGTATGGACTTCAGGGCCCTGAACGCGGTCTCATCGTTCGATGCTTATCCCATCCCAAGAATCGACAAATTGATCGAGAAGCTAGGAGAAGCCCAGTACATCAGCACCCTTGACCTCACGAAGGGGTACTGGCAGGTGCCTCTGCGAGAAGAAGACCGCAAGAAAAACGCATTTGCCACCCCTGACCGACTGTATGAATTCACAGTACTCCCCTTCGGATTACACGGAGCCCCCGCGATGTTCCAAAGACTGATGAACGAAGTACTTTGTGAACACCAGAAATATAGTTCAGCCTACCTGGACGATATTATCATATTCAGCCCCGACTGGGGGACCCACCTACGACACCTAGAGACCATTCTCCAACAGTTAACCAAAGCGGGTTTACACATCAATTCAAAGAAATCAAGAATCGGCTTTCAAAAAGTGAAGTACCCGGGGTACGTATTGGGCCATGGAGTCATTGAACCTCAAATAGAAAAGGTCCGAGCCATTGCAGACACCCCGTTTCCCACTAGCTTCAGGGACATGTGGGCCTTCTTGGGGTTGGTGGGGTATTATCACAGATTCATACCCTCCATCTCGGACATAGCAGCCCCGCTCACTGATACCCTTAAGAAACAGACACCGAAACCTGATTTCCAGAAACCTACCCCCGAGATGTGGAGGGCCTTCAAGACCCTAAAAGAAGTAATTACCACTAGCCCAGTGCTCTCCTCCCCCGATTTCTCCAAGCCCTTCATCCTTCACATGGACGCCTCTGATTTCGGGATGGGGCAGTATTGTCTCAGGTATCTGAAAAGGGGATAGAGCACTCAATACTGTTTATAAGCCGCAAACTCTTTCCCAGGGAGGTGAGGTACCCCACGATTGAAAAAGAATGCCTGGCCATCAAATGGGCGATAGACAAACTACGGTATTACCTGGAGGGACACCCATTTAAGCTGTATACCGATCATGCACCACTACAATGGATGAGCCGCAATGCATCCAACAATGCTAGAGTGATGCAGTGGTTCCTTTCGCTGCAACCTTTTGCCTTCCAAGTGCTTCACAGAAAAGGGAAGGACAACGCTAGCACTGACTATCTCTCACATTTTCCTCTCCCCGATCGGGAAAATCTAAGGGGGGAGGGGTGTAACGGGGAGGACCTGGAGCCGCCAGGCTTACTTGTTTCACCTCTTTCTAACCAGCACACAGGGGCCTGGAGAAACACGGATATCCTTGGCGACAAGGAGTCAGAAGAGAGTGGTGAGCCCTGTTTCTTTAATTGGGCGGAGCTGGAACAGGACTACGTCAAATGGCACGCCCCCGTATCCCAGGTAAAGGCAGCCCCAGAAAGCACACAGGTGTGTGTTACACCCGGAGGCGACGGAGGTGAGAGCGACGGAAGGCGAGGCGGAGAAGAGGAAGAGTGTGGAGCAGAGTGGAGATCGGAGACGAAGGCGGAGGAGAGGCGGGAGCTGAGGAGAGGAGACGAAAGCGGAGCGGAGGGGAGCGGAGTGGAGACCGGAGGAGAGAGAACATCGGAGGACGGAGGCGGAGTGGAGACCGGAGGAGAGAGAACATCGGAGGACAGAGGTGGAGTGGAGACCGGAGGAGGAGAGAGACCATCGGAGGAAGGAGGCGACGGTCGGAGAAGGGGACGGAGAGAGGAGCGGTGAAATCCGAAGTTCCAGAGGAGATGAACCCAACAAGCCAGGAGGCCAACCGGAAGGCGCTTAGCACAGCCACACTTCAAGGGAAGTGCGGCTACCAGAGGTACAATCAAGGCTTTCGGGCTGGGCGGGTTTTAAGTGGGCTAAACCCCTATAAAGGCATCTTATACGCATCCCGTGCACTACCCGTCCCTCACTACCCCGGCACTGTGGACCATAGTTGACTTTTTGTGCACGTGTGTTCCCTCACTCCCTTCCCTGTGCCTGTTCGGCAGGACAGTAAACTAAAACGGTACTATCTTTTCCTTTCTTCCTCGACGAGACGCCACGACATCTTGGAGGAAGAGGCCCGGACCACAAGTCCCTGAAGACACCGGGACGAACATCGGACAGCTATTGAGATTAAAGCACTCTTTCACAGCTAGAGTCTTAGGTACTGGCAGGAACTGGCTGGCCAATTTATATGAGGTACAACGTGCACTTAATAATCTCCCAAGAATATCTCTGGGTGGGCGAACCCCACACCTTTAATGGTCTTTGGCATCAAAATGTTTGTGCCTGGCCTTGATGATCTAGAAGTGGTGATAGCAGCTGCCACATTTGACGTAGATAACCGTTTTACTATGTTACAGGACCTTCAAAAGACTTGTGACAGCTAGGCTACTGAACATATACCCTCTTCCACTGACATGGCAATGGGGATTCCTGTCGACGGCTGGCCTCCTAAGATTGGCGATCCAGTAAAAGAAATGCTGGAGAACAAAAAATAATTTGGTCCCTCTTATCGTGCACCGGTCCCTGTTCTTGGATTGAAGGGTACTCATACAGTGATACTGCTGCCTTTACCTGGTCGCAAAGACAACAGATACATTTCAATTGACAATGTCAAAATACACCATCCGGCCAATTCTGAATAGTGTCACTCCAAGTGTTTCATGTAATGCTATTGCTTTGAATCTGGTGTCCTCTGCATCTTCCACTGAGCCCCGAGTCTTTGATGGTGAGATGGAGAGTCAGACTAGTCTTTTACCTGCTAAGCCTCATCCACTGTGCCATCTAACATGGACATTGAGTATACTTATCCTGCTGATGAGTTCCATATTGGAGTACCCAATAGTCTTCTACAACATGATGCCGATGCTGCGCTGCCGCCGTTACTGAACGTTGGTGCAAGCGGGTATTTTGAGGACCGTACACGCTTTTCTTATAACTCCTCTTTATCCTCCTCTGTGACCCCCACCGACACAAACAAGCATTTTTATCTCTTGGTTCAAAAAGATTTACCTGGTGCCCTGGACCTACATTTGGTTGGTGCTTATCCTGATTTTCCTCTTTATGTCGATTGGATTTGTGACAGTGTTCTTGCTCATCAATGGACATTTTTTGCCAGAACGCTCTGCTGTAAAGTTGGTCGATGGAATCCTGGCACCTCATACATCGTCACATATCATGAAACGGGATCAAGCCCCTGTGAACATGTTAGCTTTTCTGGTTGCAGATGGCATTATTTGGAATAAAGTGGCATTCAAAATTCATGGTACGACTGAGGTCCTCAAGATACAATGCGCGTTTCACATCTCCTTAGGAGATGTGGTAACACAGGACATACGTTCTGATGATTGGGATGTACAAGCAGTACATTCATTGTTTTCTGATTTTAAATAATATGCTGCTTTTGATTCTGATGATTTGTATTTAAACACTGCCAATAATGCTGATTTATTCTATTATCAACACTGTGGCCACCTTTTCTTGCATAAAACAAACACGTTAAGATCTACCTTTAATTACACCCTGTGGGAACATTGGGCAACTCGCTTTCGGGGTAGTTCAAAAACATTCTCAATCTAAATTTATTTTGACTCACACAAAGTTAATATATTTAAACTCTTTTATAACTCAATTGGCCTTACATGGTTATGATCACTGGAAGAATACCATTGATTCAAAATCGATAGGGGGCTCTAAGATTTGGCAGATGCAAGGAATCAAGGCTTTGCATCGTGCATGTCTGATACCGACTTAAATATTGTTTTTAAATGACACGGTGCACCAAACAACTTCTTTTGGCCTGGCTACTGCCAAAAATTGTAATACTTCTTCTATTCCGTCATTAGCTAAATAATATAATTGGCGTCAATACACAAATTGTACAATAGATGTCTTACAAGCTCTATTTCAAAATAACAGTTTCAATATCTCTGATGTTGACCCTTCAGGATGGTTGTTGTGGCAAGCCAATTTGAATGCTTGTCAACTGCATTTTTATAATGCAACGACCGGTTTCACAAAAACTAGACCTGAGCCGCGATACCCACATTCACACTTGGTCACCACATATTCAGTGGGAAAATTGTGTCAACAATGGTTGGAACACTTCACTCTGTCGTTAGTGAAACAACACTTGTCACTCTTGTCAAGAAACATCGATTTGGCTGATCTCCCAGATCAAAAAGATTTATCTATGCAACGCACAATGAATTATGGAAACTTTCTCAAATTGAAGCAGCAACCCGTCTGCGCCAAATATACAAAGCTAATTTGGAGAAAGTCCTTGCTTTGGTCGACAATAGTATAAATACATTGTTTTCCCATATTTATACTTTAGATAATATCATTTTATTTGTTATTGATATTCTTCATAGTGATATATCAGTGTTCTATCATGGTCAAAATCAATTAAGATCTGTGATGCAGTTTAAATAGACATTGCAAACACTCAAAATGGGAAAAGTATCATAGGATTATTTCAATGCTACAGTTTTGTTTTTACCATTTAATTTAACTGATAAACAGAGAGTCAGGTCCATGAAATTTGCAACATACACACTGTTAAACATTGAACAATAAGAACACTTGCCCTTTTCAGTAGCAGAAACCGATGTGGCTGTATGGCTAATTCAAGGAGTTATCTCTTCGCCTTTTTAGCTGTTTCAATTTAAATCCTGTATGAAACATTTCCAGATTGGCCGCTTTAAATCCTTAGGTAGTGCCTTCCTGCATGAATTATGGTCCCTTCCATTTACTTACAGATGACAGAGCTATTGAGAAACGCCAGCATAGACAGTCTGAGGAGTCCGAAAGCCCTCTGCCCTACTATAGAAAAACAATACACCAGAAAAGGACATTTAAACTAATAAAGCCTGCGTTACCTAAAGCACCTGTGTCAGTAAGTCTATTCGAGGGGAGCGTAACCTCGCATACACCGACCCCAGTTAGTAAGGGCGAACCCGAAGCGCTACACTGTTGCTTTTGTTTCTTTACAGTTACACCTCTATCCCCTCATCTGCCATCACTTACCTCTCCCCTGAAGGATTCATTTTCTTTACAGGTATATAGTAGGGTTAGGTGTACTTGAGATTTCTGTATGTAGAATTGTTAGAAAAGGAAAGTTACTCATGAGTGTTTGTTCTCTTTTTGTCTTTTCCAGATCTCCCTCCCTGCTGTCCCCTTCCTTTCCTTCCTGGTGCCTAACATCACCCCCCCAACATCCCTCGCTAAATTTGTTCGATGTGCTGTGCCATAATGGCTATTCTAGTCATTGAATAGATTGAGAGGTGGAACATAATCTTCAAACCGATCCAGAGGAGTCCAAGTACAACACTGTGTCTTCATGTCTGCCGCCTCCCCTAACTGGCCGCTCTCCTTCCTGCTCCTCTTGTGTCCTTCTTCATTGCAAAAAACACTACATTGTACGTCTTTTTCGTGCGCATGCGCACGATGTACAATGTAGTGTGATTCTGCATGACAGTGCAGCGGAGTTTACCATAGTGCGGGAAGCACTGTGTCCCTGTTACAATAGAGATAGCAGATACTCGAGCTGCTCCCCCGGATAGACTCTATGAAATAGTCCTCCAAATGAAGGGTGATATACAGAGTACAATTACAGAGTTTTTCTGGGAAAATCTCACTTCTTCTTATGACATTTTATAGACGGAGGTGGATTGGCCTCCACCATTTGCTTTGGCGGCTTCTAGAGGGGAAGACATGATACTTCTGAGTTTTTCACCATACATCCCTGAGGAGGCTAAACAGGCTTACACAGCGGGGTGGGCTTGTCACTTGCCCTGGCGGAGTACCGTAATCAAGTGGGCTGTGATAGAGATTCGCCAGCACACAAGATTCCAACGAATAATCCTTTTTTTCCGGTATCAAAACTGGATGGTTCATATTGTATTGTATTAGATTATTCAAATTTGAGTAGTCATTGTCGTACGTTTGCGGTACAAAACACAAACAGCTCTGCGCTAGTGAACAGCATTGTTCGTAAAAAATATAAGACAACACTGGATATATATAATGGTTTCTATAGTCGCAGCATTTACCGCCGTCGGAAATCAGATAAAATGTACACACTTGCCTATGGGGGATAGGAACAGCCGGGGCTTTTGCTGCACGTGTTTTGTCCTTATTACACAGCATAGACCCAGATGAGTTTGTGTACGTAGATAATATTTTTTGGATGGATGACAGACTGATCCTACATCTAGTCTGAGTTGACTAAATTATACTATTGTTTGCCAATTATGGATATAAATTAAATTTTGCGTAGTCACACATCGCTTGTTTTGCAGTTATCTTTTTGGGCAACAATGAAGGTAGGGGGTTAGCCAACTTTCTAGCCAACTTTCTGGAGAAATGTGCACAATTGCAACCTCTTTCTGCACTGAAGAAGCTTCAGTCTTTGCTGGGATTTTTTAATTTCAGGAGGACATATATTCCCAATTATGCCCAGAGTATTAAACCACTCTATGCGTTGATACAACCTACATTTATTTCTGCCTGCTAGTTACTGGAACATATCTCTATCCTACAATCTTTGCGGTCTGATAAGCTAGAGACTAACTTCTTGTTGACACGTGATAATTCTATGAACCTAGTCATACGTATTGTACCAGGGTCGTGTGTACCTAACGTTCAATGAGCAGCCGAAATGCGCTTTATGAATGTTGAAATATTTTTCATTGTGGTCTAAATGTCGAATCTTAGAGAAAGTTCGCTGGCGCAGGAAAAACGCATGCTAGTGGTTTTGCCTATCCCTGCTTAAGAAGCAGTGACTAAGGCAAGTGTACCAAACTCTAAAGCTTTAGATCCCCGTTGGATTCAATGGCTACTTTGACATCGGCTGATGTCACGTTAAACTTTGATCCTGCTCTCCAAACACAGGAGTTTTTACAGTATGAACATATTCATCCTCCTCCATTGTCCTTACTTCCTTTGGAGGAGTACAAATGTATAATTTACACCAACGGTCCGGCTCAACTGGTCATCAGGTCCAACCATGCTTATTCTGCGGCTTGCGCTATTGTTGCTGGTTCGATGGTAAATGGCAAATTTAAGTCTTCCATAGCGCATGCTCAGACACCTGTACAGCGCAATTGGCTGAGCTGCGTGCTTTTGTTCGAGCTCTCGAGTTTGCATATCCTGATGTGAATAATCTTATTACGTCCGATTCTTACTACTGTGTCCAGTCTTTTAATGACAACTCATTCTCTTTGGGTCTCAAAATGATTATCGAGACTCTAAAGGCCACGCAATAAAGCATAAAATGCTTTGGGTTTGAGTGGCATCTGCTGCTCAAAGAGGTAATTCATACTCTTGGCCATCAGCATGTGGGAGCACATGCTGTTGGTAATTCTTTGGCTGATGAGGCTGTAGTAGCCACCTGTTCCGTTACAGCAGTTACAGGGTCCCTGATTAAGATAGATAATGAGAATGAGATTCTGACATCTGTAGCTGCTATGAAGGAGGGAACTGCTTACCCACAGGGCTTCCCGTCTAAATATTCTCATCATTTATCTCCCGAACAAGTGCCTTATGCTTCAATTCAGTCAGTTCGGGGTTGCTGATTCCCAACATGGACCGCAGACTTCCGTTGATCATAGCAGCACATAAGGGCATGGCTTCTGCACATGCTGGAGTGTCTGCAACAGTGTGTTATGTGCTTCTTGTGACATTTGTCAACAAATCAAACCATCTAAAGTTTCACATCCACCTCATACACTGCTCTGTATACCAAATCAGCTGTTCGGCTGTATATATCGTGATCACTGCTGTTCTTTGACTTCTGATACTGCATATAAATATATTTTTGTTGCAGTTGATTCATGCACTAGATTCCTCTGGGTTTGGCCACAACACAGTGCTGACGCTCAAAATGTCATCAGATATTTATGTGTCTTTGTCAGGGCTTTTGCCTGTGGCACCTTCCATTTGGACCAGGGTCCAGCGTTCGCCTCTAAGGTGTGCAAGGACGCAATGAATTCTTTGGGCGTGCTGTGCAGTTTTTATCTCCATACAGGCCTGAGGGCATTTCTATAGTGGAGCGAATGAATCATGAATTAAAGCACTCTTTCACAGCTAGAGTCTTAGGTACTGGCAGGAACTGGCTGGCCAATTTATATGAGGTACAACGTGCACTTAATAATCTCCCAAGAATATCTCTGGGTGGGCGGACCCCACACCTTTAATGGTCTTTGGCATCAAAATGTTTGTGCCTGGCCTTGATGATCTAGAAGTGGTGATAGCAGCTGCCACATTTGACGTAGATAACCGTTTTACTATGTTACAGGACCTTCAAAAGACTTGTGACAGCTAGGCTACTGAACATATACCCTCTTCCACTGACATGGCAATGGGGATTCCTGTCGACGGCTGGCCTCCTAAGATTGGCGATCCAGTAAAAGAAATGCTGGAGAACAAAAAATAATTTGGTCCCTCTTATCGTGCACCGGTCCCTGTTCTTGGATTGAAGGGTACTCATACAGTGATACTGCTGCCTTTACCTGGTCGCAAAGACAACAGATACATTTCAATTGACAATGTCAAAATACACCATCCGGCCAATTCTGAATAGTGTCACTCCAAGTGTTTCATGTAATGCTATTGCTTTGAATCTGGTGTCCTCTGCATCTTCCACTGAGCCCCGAGTCTTTGATGGTGAGATGGAGAGTCAGACTAGTCTTTTACCTGCTAAGCCTCATCCACTGTGCCATCTAACATGGATATTGAGTATACTTATCCTGCTGATGAGTTCCATATTGGAGTACCCAATAGTCTTCTACAACATGATGCCGATGCTGCGCTGCCGCCGTTACTGAACGTTGGTGCAAGCGGGTATTTTGAGGACCGTACACGCTTTTCTTATAACTCCTCTTTATCCTTCTCTGTGACCCCCACCGACACAAACAAGCATTTTTATCTCTTGGTTCAAAAAGATTTACCTGGTGCCCTGGACCTACATTTGGTTGGTGCTTATCCTGATTTTCCTCTTTATGTCGATTGGATTTGTGACAGTGTTCTTGCTCATCAATGGACATTTTTTGCCAGAACGCTCTGCTGTAAAGTTGGTCGATGGAATCCTGGCACCTCATACATCGTCACATATCATGAAACGGGATCAAGCCCCTGTGAACATGTTAGCTTTTCTGGTTGCAGATGGCATTATTTGGAATAAAGTGGCATTCAAAATTCATGGTACGACTGAGGTCCTCAAGATACAATGCGCGTTTCACATCTCCTTAGGAGATGTGGTAACACAGGACATACGTTCTGATGATTGGGATGTACAAGCAGTACATTCATTGTTTTCTGATTTTAAATAATATGCTGCTTTTGATTCTGATGATTTGTATTTAAACACTGCCAATAATGCTGATTTATTCTATTATCAACACTGTGGCCACCTTTTCTTGCATAAAACAAACACATTAAGATCTACCTTTAATTACACCCTGTGGGAACATTGGGCAACTCGCTTTCGGGGTAGTTCAAAAACATTCTCAATCTAAATTTATTTTGACTCACACAAAGTTAATATATTTAAACTCTTTTATAACTCAATTGGCCTTACATGGTTATGATCACTGGAAGAATACCATTGATTCAAAATCGATAGGGGGCTCTAAGATTTGGCAGATGCAAGGAATCAAGGCTTTGCATCGTGCATGTCTGATACCGACTTAAATATTGTTTTTAAATGACACGGTGCACCAAACAACTTCTTTTGGCCTGGCTACTGCCAAAAATTGTAATACTTCTTCTATTCCGTCATTAGCTAAATAATATAATTGGCGTCAATACACAAATTGTACAATAGATGTCTTACAAGCTCTATTTCAAAATAACAGTTTCAATATCTCTGATGTTGACCCTTCAGGATGGTTGTTGTGGCAAGCCAATTTGAATGCTTGTCAACTGCATTTTTATAATGCAACGACCGGTTTCACAAAAACTAGACCTGAGCCGCGATACCCACATTCACACTTGGTCACCACATATTCAATGGGAAAATTGTGTCAACAATGGTTGGAACACTTCACTCTGTCGTTAGTGAAACAACACTTGTCACTCTTGTCAAGAAACATCGATTTGGCTGATCTCCCAGATCAAATAGATTTATCTATGCAACGCACAATGAATTATGGAAACTTTCTCAAATTGAAGCAGCAACCCGTCTGCGCCAAATATACAAAGCTAATTTGGAGAAAGTCCTTGCTTTGGTCGACAATAGTATAAATACATTGTTTTCCCATATTTATACTTTAGATAATATCATTTTATTTGTTATTGATATTCTTCATAGTGATATATCAGTGTTCTATCATGGTCAAAATCAATTAAGATCTGTGATGCAGTTTAAATAGACATTGCAAACACTCAAAATGGGAAAAGTATCATAGGATTATTTCAATGCTACAGTTTTGTTTTTACCATTTAATTTAACTGATAAACAGAGAGTCAGGTCCATGAAATTTGCAACATACACACTGTTAAACATTGAACAATAAGAACACTTGCCCTTTTCAGTAGCAGAAACCGATGTGGCTGTATGGCTAATTCAAGGAGTTATCTCTTCGCCTTTTTAGCTGTTTCAATTTAAATCTTGTATGAAACATTTCCAGATTGGCCGCTTTAAATCCTTAGGTAGTGCCTTCCTGCATGAATTATGGTCCCTTCCATTTACTTACAGATGACAGAGGGAGTGTACGGTATTTTTTCTAGCAGGGGAACTAGTTTGCAAACACGTTAAGTTGCACAGCACTTGTAATGTGTCTGCTCCTAATTTGGCTTGTTTTTTTAAAGGAACGTCAGTTCCGGCAATAATTCTAGCTCTCACATTGCTTTCAAATGGCAGTTATCTTATTTTGAATACCAACAACTGCTGTGGATTACGGACAGGTATCCCGTACATAGTTACAGTTTCACAATGTGTTAATTGTTGTAGCAATGTGCTTTTTCCACCCTGCATCGGTCTGTAGATAGTTCCATTTGGCCTTCCATTCCAACTTTGGAAACAGATTTAAATAAATTAAGCAGACTCAAAGCGCTATTGTTTCAACAAGAAGTCACTCTTACTTCAGCTTGTGAGACCTTCGAATTGCAGGTCGCTAGAACATCTAGTGAGATTCAGTCACTGCTGACCACAAATCTTCCACTACATTTCGGAGAACTGATATATAGAATATTAAATGCTGAAAGTCTTGCTCATTTTTTAAAACTTATGGAATCCGGCCTTGTGACTTCTTTTTGGACAATTTTTGGAGTGATACCAGCCTTTATACATTCTTTTTTTTCCAGCGCCTTCAAAGATTTCCCCTTAATACTGGCACTGGTGTGCTTATACTTCTGCTCCTATTACGCAATGGCTGCCCATGTTGTGGTACTGCACAAACCCTGAAAATTGCAACTGTATCGTGACCGAATGCAGAAACTTTTTGTATGCTTGCCATTAGCAACGCTCAGCGTGAGTTTTGGACTAACTTTTTATTTTGCCTACTTCACTTGCGTGCAACCTGTGTTTTACTGCCAACGATGCCCTTTCTATTGAGCCTTGGATTTATGCCTTAGCAATACTTAATGCACAGACCCAGATTATGATCTGTTAATGGGTCCCTTAGTGGCCCATGACAGGCCTGCTCTCTGGATGAGCTTATGGCATGTGCAACTGCACTTGGAGTGTTGGTTGAGTGGAATATCTGTGTGGCTCCACAGCATCTCTTACAATGGAGTTTCAATGAATATCAAGCAAGTTGCCCGGATATGCTCTTGGAGGCATTGGATTATGAGGAACACTTGTGTTCCTTTGAGCTACTTGATTGGATGGCATCCCTTTTTGCTACAAACTATAGGGATGACCTTTTGGGAAGAATTGCATTCTTGGGATCACATATTTTGATGGATTTTCCAACTCCAAATTAATCCAGTTCTCAATGAACAACAAATTTATAATAATTTAGTTTTTCCCCAATTTTCCAACAATTTTTAGTTCTTCTTAACTCTGCTTATCTATTAACTTTGTTTGGGTCCTTTTGTCTATATGCTTTGACCTGCCAGGGGGAGGGGGGGTATTGTATGGCTGTTAAGGACATTGACGACATGGCTAAGTTAGCATGAGATTTGCTGCCATGATGCTGTTTTTGTCCACGTTACTACATGACTTTATTATGCAAGGCTCTTTTTGTGCCTTTCACATGAGACCTGTCTGCTTTCTGCATTCTCTACCTGTTCCTGGAGTTTAGTCTGAACACAAAGTACAAGGTCAATAAACAATGCCTCTTGTTATTTAGTTCTGTTCAGTCCCTAGCACTTAGACAAAACATGCTTCGCAGCCGCTGGAAATCGTTGCTTTGATATTATGGGGTTGCATGTTGGTTTAACACACACTGAGAGAGGGACCTTTCCAGGTAAAAGAGCTATGCTGTTCCTATGATGTAAAAATAACAATCTAGGCACTAAGGCATGGGGTCTGCTGAGAAAGCCCATAGATCTTCTTTTATATATTAAAACTTCTTCTTAAGTAGGAGAGGTTGGTTAGACTTTATCATCCTTTATCCACTGTCTGTATAAGATGACATCCCCTTTCCTAGTCTATGGACTTGCTACAATGCTAACCGTTTTAGGTGTATGTGTTTTGCTGCTGGTAGTAGCTCGTATACTGCATTATAGAGCACAATAGTTAAAAATAAATATTTCGAATTATAACAGTGACTCTGTTTATTCTTATTGTGGACAAGTACAAGTGAGTGTGAAAAAGTGTACGTCTTGTTCATGCGATTCCTCAGAGAGTCCGGAGTATTGTGTTCTGGGTTCTCTAATCATTTGTAGCTTCATGACTATGAAGGAGAACAAATGAGATACTATAGCTAGTCGGTTCTGGGATTTTGGGTACAGAGGCAGTAGGAAGGCTTAGCCCCTACACACTGAGGTCCTGTTTTCCTGGGCATTTCTCTGTGTATGTGCAGAATCCCTGCAACACAAGCTATCTAGGGAACTAGTATTTAATTTATATAAAAATATTTTTATATTGTTTACAAAAACCTTGAATCAGGACTCAGTAGAAGGTTACTCCATGTTTCTAATGTGCCAGTGCTTCCCGTGTATAATGTATCTGTAATTGGTTTTTACATGATAAGTGTATTTGATTTCCTAGTAAGAGCCTATTACAGTGCGCCAGGTTTGCCCAGGGCTCGTAAATCTAATGCTTCTAGTGGGCCTGCAGCACTGGTTGTATCACCCAAATGAGTAGCCCTGCAAACCTGTCTCAGAACTGCCACTGCAGTGTCTGTGTGGGCAGTTTTGAACTGCCATGTCGACCTGGAAAATACAACACCTTCCCAGGCCCAAACTTTCCCTTTTACCACATAAAGGCACCCCCTAAGATAGGCCCAAAGTATCCCTATGGGAAGGGGGCACTGCATTTAAAAGGTAGGACATGTACAGGTGTGTTTTGCATCTCCTGGTAGTGAAATACTATCCATCCCACAGGTTATCACTTGAGCTGTCTTGTAACATCTTACAAGTATAACTTTCAGTTGCAAAAAGATAGAGACTTGTAGTTTGGGGTCAACAAACTCACAATTCAAAAATACATCTTTTAGTGAAGTTGGTTTTTAAATGTTTTTTTTTGTTTTGGTTTTATTTTGGTGCAAAACATTTATTGAGCACTGTCAGGAGTACACAGCGTCTCGCCAACAACCCGGAGGCCGGCGCTATCAATGCATATATAAGCACAAGTAATAACAGAAGTGCATGGGTGCGAATACAATCGCGTCAAACAGTAACATCCAAGCGACAATGCAGCGTCTCCACAGCTAAATCTATGAGTCTTGCATTTTTGAATTTTTATGTCAACATTAAAATGTGCAGTGTCTAGGTGAACCCAGGGGGGGGGGGGAGGGAAAGCGGGCATATCAGTCCGTGGGAGGCATGTGGCTGGCAAAGCTGTGAGACCACAAATGAAGTAAAGGCGGGCCTCGGTACCGAAGGTAGTAGGCCAGTAGATAACTGGGTGATGTCGTGGAGGTAGGAGCAACCCACAGAGAGCCTTGAAATGGGGAGGTTGGGGAAGAAAGAGGGGGGGAAAAGGGGGGGAGAGCAGTAAGCACATCATGCCGTACAAGTCAGTCCAGGATTTTCAGTTCAGGACCAAGAAACAACACCGCAGTGTCCCACCATCCAAACCTCAAGTGCTGCCATCTTCGAGTGGGTCAGTTATCAAATAACATTGTAACGGGGCCCAAATATCAGTAGGCCTAGAAGTAGGTGGCAGCAGTTCGGAATAAGTATGCAATTGTTCCTGGCAGTATACCATGTCACTCATCCAATCCTTAAACTTGGGCGCCCTTCCCCTCCCCCATCTACAGGCCACCCTGCGTTTAGCCAGAAGCATAGCCAGCGCCACATATTTGCGGTGAGCCGCCTGGAGAGGTGCAACATACCCCAGAAGAGCCACCAATGGGGACGGGTCCACCGTCATGTGTATCATTTTGGACAGCGCTTGAAACACCTGGGTCCAGTATCTGCTTACTTCGGCACATCCCCATGCAAGGTGAAGGAAGTCAGCCCCTGAAGCCCCACACCTGTCACACATATCTGTAGGCCTAAGCTGGAACCTGTGTAGGCGCGCTGGAGTGTGGTACAGTCTGTGCAGGAATTTATAATGAATTATCCTATAACGGCTGTTGGAGGATATGCGCTCGGTCTGCTGCAGGCAAAATTCCCATTGTGTATCCGTAAGAGTCAAGGCCAGATCTTGTTCCCATTTGCGCCTAGCGGGCAGAGCAGTGTAGGTCATGTTGGCCCGGACAGATTTATAGAGCGTGGATACCAGTTTATTAGGATTGTCGTGAAGCAGCATGTTCTGTAGGGGAAGAAGCACTGGGGGCTCACAGGGGAAGTCAGGCGTAATGGCCTGTAGCCCGTGCGGAGCCTGATATAGTAAAACAGGTCTAGAGGTGTCGGTTGTATGCCCTCGTATAACTGGCCCTTAGTACGGAAGGTGCCATTACGATACAAGTCCCCCCATGTAGTGACATGTATTCTTTTCAACAATTTTTGAAAGCCAGCCTCCTGTAGGAGCGGGAGCTGCGGGTGGTAGGTCAGTGGCAGCAGTGGAGCATATAGGAAGTGTAGGTCAAGCTTCAAAACAATGGAGTTCCATGCCGTTACCGTGCTAGACACCGTGGAAGGAGTCTTGTCCCTACCTTCAACCTGGGAATAGAGTGCGCCTTCGATGGGGGTCGGGTGGGCCAACCAGTGTTCGGCCGCCAGTTGAGGCATATATCTCTGCTGGCGTACCCAGAAGTATGCATAGTGGGCCTGAGCAGCTCGATAATAAAGCTCAAAGTCAGGAATGCCGAAGCCCCCTTGTGAGAATGGTCGGACTAGGATCTCCCATTTGAGTCTGGGTGTCTTCCCACCCCACACCAGTCGGAGCAATTCCGAGCGTAGTAGTTGAAAGAAATGGGATCCGGGATGAAACGGAATGTTCAAAAAAAGGTACAAAAGCTGAGGGAGTATAACCATTTAAACTAATGAGGCCCGCCCAGCCATGGAAAGGGGGAGTGTGATCCATCTGGATATATTGTCACTCATCTTGTCCATCGCAGTGCCATAATTAGCATGAATCAGCTCCTCTCTACTCTTTTCCACATGTATGCCCAAGTACTTAAAATCTCCTGTGCACCAGGCAAGCGGGAACTCTAGCGGAAACTGGCTCGTCGAGGCAGTAAGGGGGAAGATACACGATTTATTCCAGTTAATTTGGACTCCCGAAAGGGCACCAAACCGTATAAATTCCCGGAGTATGGGGTGTAGGTTGTCGCTAGGGTGGCGAACATAAAGGGTGATATCATCGGCATACATAGAGACGAGTATTTGTCTCTGAAAGCAGCGTAGTGCACTGTCCCGATGATGCTGCCGCAGTTTAGCAGCCAGGGGTTCAGTGGCTATGGCAAAGAGGAGGGGGGACAGGGGGCAACCCTGCCTTGTCCCTCTGGAGATCGGGAAGTCCGAAGACAATTTCCCATTGATGAGGACTCTGGCCACTGGACCAATACAATAATCTAATCCATGAAATAAATATAAGTGGGAATCCCATTCGCTCTAGAACTTTGAACATATATTCCCATTCGAGCGAGTCAAATGCCTTGGTGGCGTCTAAAAAAATGGCTGCCATTGGGAGGTCTTCGTGGACGGAGTCATAGACCGAGAAAAAGGTACGGAGATTGTGCGACGTCGCTCTACCAGGGACAAATCGGGCCTGGTCCGGAAGTATCAGAGCAGGCAGGAGGAGGCTGATGCGTGCTGCAATCAGTTTTGCAAGAATTTTACGTCACAATTTAACAGGGACAACGGTCTGTAGGAGTCGCAGCTGGAAGCGGATTTGCCTGGTTTGAGCAGTGACGTAATAAGGGCAATTCTCATGGAGGCAGGGAGATGGCCCACCTCTAGTGCGTCCTCATAAACCTCCCGCAGCACTGGTGCCATGAAGTCAATAAACGTTTTGTAGAATTCAATAGGGATGCCATCCAGCCCAGTGGCCTTACCCGACTTCATGCTCATGATAGCCTCCCTGACCTCATCTAATTCAAAGGGGGCGCTCAAGAAGGCTCTCTGTGCATCTCTCAACCATCCTAAGGATACATCCGCCAAATAATCGTCCAGTGTGAGTTCGCCAGTCCTGCTAGAGGAGTATAGCGCACCATAGTGCCGCACAAATTCGTTCAGGATTTGGGTGGTGTCCCTGAGTACCAGCCCCTCAGCAGTCTCAAGTTCCAGTATAACCGTTGGCGAGCGCATTAGTTTAACCGTTGCCGCCAGAGCTTTCCCAGGTCTCTCACCCTCTCCATATCGCCTGGCCACCCAGTATTTGTTCCTAAACTTTACCTCGCGGGCAGCCTCCTCAGAGTATTCCGATAGTTTTTCACGAATGGTAGCGAGGGTTGCATTGTCAGGGTTTGCTCTAAGGCGGTTCTCTGCACTACGTAGGTCAGCTTCTAGACTGCGTAATCTAGTCAGTATGCTCTTGAGCACTCCCGAGCCTTTCGAAATACATAAGCCCCGGAGTGTGGCCTTAAAGGCGTCCCATATGGTCTCAACGTCCTGGACAGAGTCCTTCTTGCGTTTAAAGAAATCTAAACATTCATCCAAGAGTTCTTCTTGGAATTCCGAGTCCAATAACATAGAGGGTTGCATACGCCACGCCGTCACTGGGGGGCCCAGCTCAGAACCGGACAATGTAATAAGAACGGGGGAGTGGTCGGAATATGTCCTGGGGAGGAGCGACGCGTGAACCAGCACCGTATATAGTTGCGAGGTTAGGAGGAAATAGTCGAGCCGTGCCCACGACTTAGCTTGCGCTGTAAAGTGTGTACCTTCCCCTCTAGTCCCGCAGTTTGAACGCCAGGCGTCTATGAGATTGTTAGACAAGACGGAGGTCCTCATCCTGGGCTCCTCGCCCTCCGCCTGGGACGACTCCTGGTGGCCCCCCGCCCTGGGCACCGCACCCAAACCGACGGACCACGCACGCATCCTGGGCTTCATCCTGGACTCCTCCCTCTCCATGACCAGGCAAGTCAACGCCGTCTCCTCGTCGTGCTTCAACATCCTGCGCATGCTTCGGAAGATCTTCTGGTGGATCCCCACAGAGACCAGGAAGACCGTCACCCAGGCCCTCGTCACCAGCCGACTGGACTACGGCAACGCCCTCTACGCCGGAACCACCGCCAAGCTCCAGAAGAGACTCCAGCGGATCCAGAACGCCTCTGCCAGACTCATCCTCGACATCCCACGAAACAGCCACATCTCCGGACACCTGAGAGACCTGCACTGGCTCCCCGTCAACAAAAGAATCACCTTCCGGCTCCTCACCCACGCACACAAAGCCCTTCACGATCAAGGCCCGAGCTACCTCAACAACCGGATCAACTTCTACGCTCCCAAACGCCACCTCTGATCTGCCAGCCAAGCCCTCGCCGCCGTCCCATGCATCCGTAGAGCCACAACAGGAGGAAGGTCCTTCTCCTACCTGGCCGCCAAGACCTGGAACTCCCTCCCGGCCGACCTGCGCCTGACCCAAGACCACCTCTCCTTCAGGAAGAAGCTCAAGACCTGGCTGTTCGAGCAGTAACGGCACCCCCCCCCCTAAGCGCCTCGAGACCCTACGGGTAGGTAGTGCGCTCTACAAATGTCTTTGATTGATTGATTGATTACCGGCAATGGTTGCTCTAAGGACTTCTCGCCCGTTAGTGTAATGGTGGGGGGCGGGGTGTGACCTATCCAGGGGGGGTGCAGGGTCGTGTTGAAGTCTCCTCCCCATATGAGGTGTTGTGGTCCCGTCTCCACTATCGCAGCCCATAAAGTAGTAAAGAACTGTGGGTCATCTGTGTTAGGCTCATAACAACATGCTAGTGTCACTGTCATATGCCCCAGTCTACCCCATAACAAACAATACCTCCCCTGGGGATCAGCCCTGGAGCCAGCCAGCCGAAAAGGCGTGGACCTCTTAACCAGAATGGCCGTACCTCATGCATATGAGGAGTAATTAGCGAAGATCGTGTGAGAAGCCCACCTACTTCCAAAGGTGTGTGATCTGTGGGGTGCAAAATGCGTTTCCTGTAGGAAAGCAATGTGAACGTTATGGCGATCAAGGTAACTCAACAATTGTCTTCTCTTCCTATGGTCCCCCAGCCCTCTCACATTCCAAGTAATCACATTTAAGCGCGTGTCACCCATGTATAAGTGCGAAACAATGATTGCAGGATTAAAGCGTGTAAGACGGCCCAGTCATCTTTAGCAATAAACAGGTCATCACCCAATCGGACCGGCCCAGCGACACCCAGAGGGAGCAGGGAGCCGAACTCTGAGGGAACGCCCCCATCCCCTGTGCCACGTCTCAGCCATAGACAACGCACAGCACACCCATCCCACCCCCTCATCCCCTGGCCACAACCAAGGAGCCCTCCACAGGGCAGATAAGTGAGTTCAAAACACATCATGCACATGTTAGAACCTGAACCCCAACAGAACTCCCAGCAAACCCCCCCCACCCACCCCCCTTCCAACAGTCCCAACAAAAGGACCTGACTGGAAGAAAGAAAAACAGTTCTCAGTATTCAACCATACAGGGCGAAACTTTCCGGCTCTTCTAAAGGAAGCCATACCTTGCCCAGTGCATGCCCGTTTCGCCCGGTAGACAGTCCACCACCCCCTGAAGCCACCCCAACTAGCCAGCACCCCAGACCCGCCCCCCACCCACATACCAAAACAATGCAAGGAAACAACCAACAAACAAGAATCAAAGTCAATGTCATTGGGGAACACCCAGTAGGGGTCATCAGAGGTGCACATTCCACCACCCCCAGCCGTCCCACTCCGTGCAAGTCCACCCTTGGGGTCTCCATCCGGAGCAGAGAGGGAGTAAAGGGGTGGGGGCCTGGCATACATTACCACCTGCAGTCCTACACCCGCCCATGGCACCCCAGGGGCAGCCGCAGCCACCGCAGAGAAGGATGGGACCCCCTGTGCAGAGAGGGGAGCGAGGACGATCCAGTTGAGTGCAGGATTAAGAACAGTAGAGAGCCAGCCGTTGATTACTCGGGACCAGATGCATTTAAGTCTTCAGCGTCCGCAGGTCTTCTGTGTCGTTTAGGCAAAGTCTTAAGGTAGTCCTCGACCTGTTGTGGGTTGAGAAAGAAGTGCTGTGTACCCTGGTGGGTGACTCGCAGCTTGGCCGCGTACAGGAGGGCATAGTCAATGTTCCGGTCCCGAAGCTTCCTCTTAACTGCAAGGAACTTTTGCCGTTGCTCTTGAACCACCGGGGTAAAGTCAGGGTATATGGAGAAGGGCACGCCATCATATGTCAGATTCTGGTTCGCTCGGGCTGCTCGGAGCGCCGCATCGCGATCTCGGTAGTTGAGCAGGCGCGCAATTATGGGTCACGGCGGGGCTCCAGGTTTGGGCTGAGGACCAAGGGAGCGATGGGCGCGCTCCACTATAAATTGATTCGAAAGAACTTCTGCCCCGACCGCCGCTGTAAGCAGTCTTTCGATGTACAACTCCATCTTCCCCTTGTTGGTCGACTCCGGAATGCCCGTGACGCGAACGTTGATCCGCCGGCTCCTAGCTTCCAACTCCTCGTTTTTGGCGGCAATCACTCTTAACACATTGTCCATTCTAGCAAGGCGAGAGTCATGTGCCGCGGTTGTGTCATCATTTTCTGATATTCTGCGTTCCACCTCAGTTATGCGCTCTTCATGGACATCCATCTTTTGGGCTATTCCATCCATTCTAGATGAAAGTCTATCCACTTTGTCGACCACCGTTGCAAAGCCCTGGCGCATCTCTTGCAGCATGGTGGCCATATCTGGGGCCAGCGGGGTCGATGTCGAGGCCTCCGTGACCGGGCTCTGGGGTGGCACTGCGTCCCCCGTGTGTCGCGTCGCCTTCATCTGCGACGTGGGTTCAAACTGCAGCCTGGGTTGGCGACTGTCGGGCTTCCCCATGCCGGAAATGTGATGTATGAAGCTTCCGCGTCTATGCGCTATCCGCACTGCCGCTGGAGAGGAGCAAGTTAAGGGGATAGTATCTCAGTGCAATGCAGCGGTGCCTCTGCTGCAAATGAGGTGCCAGGCAGCGGGGGGAGCACGGCGAGTGTCTGCGGGGCGGCCCGCAGTGAGACAGAATGCAGTTCAGGTGTAGACCGGTCTCCCGGGAAAAAGTGTGTGAACACCAGCCCAAGATGTAGCGCCTCGAGGACACATGCAGGAGCGCTAGGCCGTTGGAGTCGTCAGCTCGTCGGAATGGCGGCAAAAAGCAGGCATTGAGGCCGTGTATGGCAGTGGGATGGCAGGCCTCCGGACGTCTCGGGCCCTCTGCATGTGCGCGCCGCCAGTCTTCTATGGCGCTGAAATATCGCGCCCAGCACAACAACGGTGGGGCTCTCAGCAGGGCAAAACCACCGGGGGCACCGCACCTCCTCTGCCCCCGCGTCGCAAGCAATGCGTATTGCACGTACCTCTGCAGCCCGTTCTCGATGCTGGCCCCACCGTTAGTACCAGCTGCGCCGCTCGCCAAGTTCTGGAGGCCCACTTGCCTCGTGGCGATCCCCGGGCTCGCGTAGGTCCAGGAGCCGATGGCAGGCACCGACGCGGCAAGGCACACGCCGGCCGGGGGCTCCGCAGGCCACAACTCCGGAGTCCAAGGGGGTAGAGCCACCAAAGTTTCACAGAGTGTGCAGTGGCCCCCGCCGCCCCTCCGTGGGGATTTTCGGGCGGGTGTGTGCAGGGAAAGGAGGATAAATAACGGATAGTTATGCCAGGCTGCTGGAGCCTCACGTAGGTGCGGCCATTCAGCAAGTGCGCCCTCTAGCCCCCCTCTTGGTTTTTAAATTGTGTCTTTGAAAATGCCACTTTTAGAAAGTGGTGATTTTCTTCTTTGCCTTTCTGTTTCTCTGCCTGCCTGTAGAATCCATGTCTGAGGTAGGGTGACAGTTAGGCTGTTTGTTCATTAACTCTAGAGAGTCAAACAAAGTAAGCTTAGATATGCTTTGCCTATCCTGATGGACTATCAGCAGGATAAGTCACTGCAGGAGGGAGGAAACTATTCCTTCTCGGCTCTCCCACAGTGGTTGGATCCACGGAAACCTCTGCGGAGTTCCGGTTTAGAGAGCCGAGTTGGAGTGTCAGAGCTGTGGTCCGGCTTGCAGAGCCGTGCTGCCAGATCAAGCCCCTCCCGCGGAGGCATCCCGGTGGAGTGAGACCAAGACTGGCTGCCGCTTGTGGAGGGCCTGTACAGTAGCCTTGCCTCGCTCACTCCGCTTGAGACTGCTTTAGGCTCCTGGCTCCAATCACATCGAGCATGGTGCATAGCAGAACGAAGGAGCAGCGTTTCTCCATCTGCCCAGCGGCAGCTGCACCTATCGGCCATGGTGCGAGCCAGGTGAGCCCCTTTAGTGTGGGTACAAGGCAGGTCCAAGCGGGGTCAGTGTTCACGGCGCAACGAACACTGACCTACATCAGCATCGAGTTTAGAGGGGTTGTAGAAGCCAGAGCAAAGCAGAGAGTGAGCAGGCAGGCGGGGGCGCCACCAGGTTGTCCTAAATTGAACTGTGCATATCCCTCAGTACCCCTCAGTCTCTCCCAGCACAGATGCCAATGCCAGTGTACAGTCCAGGCCAGCCAGAAACACTGTGTGAACCTTGGAGGGGAAGCACAGAACGTACAGGGCGACCCTGAGCTTGCTCCACCTCCTCAATAAAAACATCATGGATCTCTCAAGTAGAGAGGTAACTAAGACATCCTGGTCTACAGAGGAAACAGCTAGAAGGATTCTGGACAACAAGCCTCAACTAAAGTCATGGGGAATTAAAATACTCCTCCATCAAAAGACAGGCTAACCGGATCCACTATTACTTAACAAAAGAGAGACAAGCAAACCCACTCACCGCATCATCGGGCATGCAGCGACAAGCTGTGCCTATACGCATCCGCAGAATGGACGCCCGACAAACAGAACATAAAGACCAGCACCGAGCAATTAGATTGGAAGGTTGGACCATGCGAGCAAAAACGACAAATCAACAAAGTGAGGGCAATTGACTTAAAGCAAAACAACTACCATCACGCAATCATTACCTACAAATCGGCTATTAGAATATAAATGGGTTGGGTAATATCACATTGGATAGAGACCTTTTGGACTACTTGCAAGGCTTCGACCTCATCCTACTAAAAGCGACATGGCTAGAAGAACCCATTCCTCTACTTGGTTTCAAAACCCACACTACTCCAGCTGTAAAAGGCTATAAATTTGGACACCTAAAAGGCGGTCTAATAATTTAGTCATCAATAAGGACCATATCGGCAACCAAAGATGTTGACACTGTCACAACTTCTACACATGCAATTGAAAGCACTCAGAGTGAATATACAGGATGGCAACACCAAAAACAAATATTACTCCTAAATATTTACATACATCTGAGTAACAAAGTAAAATGGTGGGAACACTCATTGTGCCACACACTAAAGTAGCACTGTAAAACATGGCTTAGGCCTGCCACTGCAGCATGTAGGGCAGCTTTAATCTGCCATTTCAACAACCTTCCTTTCTAATATATTTAGGTCACCCCTAAGTTAGGCACTAAAGCCTCATGAGGCATGGTGTATGGTAATTAAAAAGGATGGCATGTGCCCTTACATTTTACATGTTCTGACAGTGTAAAACTCCCAAAGTCGTTTTTCACTACAGTACAGGAAGGCTAGCTTTCCCATAGACTAACACTGGGTTACTTTATTACACCTAATAAGCAATAACTCCTTCATTTTGTGAGCTGAAAAAGAAGTTCTACTCCAACTCATGTGAACTGTCATTTGAAAACCATCTTTAATGGTAAAGTCAGATTTTGAATTGCTATTCTGAAAATTGTACTTTTAGAAAGTTGCTATTTTTCTGCCTAAACCAAATGTGCCTTTTTGCCATGACTGTTAATGGTTCTCCTTTGACATGGTGTGATGTGTATTCCTTCCAGACAGGGGACAAAAGGGCTTTGGATATGGGGAATGGTGTTCTTCTCCTGAGCTAGATGGTCTGTAGGCTTGCACTCAACCTTTTCTGAGCTGCAGAGAGGAGCCAGAGGAATGGGCCCGCCCCTTTCTGAATTCAGGAGCTGCCTGCCCTGTCACTGTCAAAAGCAGCTCGCACATGGACCTTCTGGGCCTTTGTAACCTTAGACTGATTGAAAAGATGCCCAGGGGAGAGGCAACTTGAACCAGTTTAGTGTTAGACAAACAGAGTGACCCCCCCTAAAGGCTGGCACTGCGTATTTAAGCAGCACCCTCAGAACCTCTCATGAGAACACTCCAGGACTTGTATAGATTCAAAAGAAGGGCTGCCCTGTTGACTGAAGAAGGAAGTCTGGATCTGATTGCCTTGAACAAAGGATCCCACAGGTGACTACACAGGTCATTTGCCTGACCTTATGTTGAGCTACAGAAAATAGCAAGCTTCCAGGTGCCTCCCCTGCGATTGTCAAGCTGACCAACATGAACTGGATTGGGCTGGACCTTGCTGCAGGCCTCTTCCGGAGTTAGTCCTAATGGCTGCCTGCTCTACATCCCAACAATGATCTCCTCATAGCCCCCGCAAATGCAAAGCTCCAGCTGAGAGTACTGGCATGGAACTGGACTGAGTTAGAAGGTAAACTCTCAACTGGTATAAACCTAGTCCCTATATCTGTTCAATGCTCCATAGCGGTCGGCTTGAGCATTTGATTTGACTCAATCGAGTACAATCTGATAACCACCAGTAGTCATTTGTGCTTCTTGGTGCTATTTTACCTCTTGTTCTAATTAGTTGATTTTTGTCATTTTGGTGTCATTTTACTCCATATTTCTATTTTTTTAAATTAATTTTTCTAGTGTCATCTTGTCACCTTATCACCTTTTGAGTGCTGTGTAAATACTGTACCAATTGCATCTAATTTAAGTCTGACTGTTTTTGTGCGAAGATACCAGAGCATTAAGCACAGGCTAATTTAGTGAGTTTTGTGGTTTACATTAGAAGGATGGTGTTTATTACTATGTGAGTGAGTGGTGCTCTCACCCCTCTCAAATAATTGCCCAATGTCTTACAATGGGGCAATGAGGTTTGTGAATTCATAATAATCATTGTAGAAACAGGGTTATTAGTTGGGAAGGATGTGTCCCTTCACAAATGATAAGGCCACAATCTTCCTTCTACTGGAATCAAGTATCACTTTGCTGCACTTTACTCCTCCAGAGTAGCTACTGAGGCAAAACATACGAGGTGCAATTCAGGAAAGTGGTGTTTACTAGCACCGCCGTCCTCAGACATGCAACAGACAGCACCTAATAAATAATTGACCAACCAGTGCTTTTACTTATGAAAAAAACACTTTATTAAGCACACACTTCTCAGTGCTAAGCATTAGTTTACAAATATGCACAAAACAGCACAAGGAAATTGGGGGTGATACCTCTATCTGATTGTACTCAGTACACCATGAACAATACAACAATACCCTACATAGGTTGATACAATACAGCGGGGTTCAATTATTAAAAGTCAGGTGTGCTGTCTTTTATAGGATGTCAAGAGAATCAAGAAGAATAGATGGAGTTATTCAAAAACCCACTTGCAAGAATTTTAAGATAGCACACCATCCATTGGCACCCTTTTATTCATCCATCCACCCTCCCTTTCACTCATCCATCCATTTGTTCACTCATCTAACCTTTCTCTCATTCATCCATCCTTTCACTCATCAATCAATATGTCCTTTCTCTCATCATGCATCCATCACCCATTTACTTATCCATCCACCCATCCATGTCTCCGTCCATTTGTTCATCCGTCCGTTTGTCCATCCATCCATCCATCCATCCATCCATCCATCCGTCCGTCCATCCGTCCATTCATTAATCCATCCAACCATCCATCTATCCACCTATGAATTACGTTTACAAATTAATTTGAGGATTACCTCATACTTTCCCAACTTGAAAAAACAAATATTCACTCCTGCACTTGACAGAAGAAGAATATACAATATAGGAAGGTGAATGTGTGTAGTTAGTTAATGCACATGAACTGCAAAGTTTACAAAGGTTAACATGTGGATCCACACAGAAAATTCGAGAAACCTGCCTCTGGGTGCAGATTTGTTCTTGTAAATATGCCAACATGCTGATGACAATTCTGGGTAAATACTTATTGCCACAGCATAATCCTACCACTCATAAGTCTGCAAAGATGGGATCGCTTTTTCTCACAGTAAATTACTCTTGTGTGCACCTAACCTAAATCTATGTGTGCAGTGACCTCAGTGAATTGGTCTCTCCCTTTCCAGTTTGAAAATACTTGCATAGTACAGCATTCTTAAAGTGCACATGCATTTTGTGAGGAATTGGATTATTGGTAGAGGGGGTTGTGAGCTTTTTCAAGCAACAGTCAGAATCCTTGTCAGAGTGAACCACAGGAAGTCACTAAATTAGCTTGTGTTTAATCCGTTGGTAGCTTGGTAGCAAGACATGCTGGCTTAACGTAGAGCAATGTGTAAAGCATTTATGCAGCCCTTAGACAGCAATAAAGTGAAAAACACAACACAATAAAAATTACACACCAATTTAGAACAATAGAGTACATTTTAATAATGTTTTTGACATCAAAATAACAAACTTACATTAAGTAGAACCAGAGATATGTAATCTCAAAGATTTAAATAGGTATAGTTCCTAAAAACAGAAAGCACGACTCTCGGTCATCTGGTTGTGCTAGATGGGGGGAAAGCTGCAAGTTTAGACTGACCACAATGGGAGCATAAAGGGACCAAGATAGCCCCGCTGAAAATGTCACTTCTCAGAATCCAGAGAGAAAAGAGTACAGTTTGCAGTGGAGAAGGCTGTGACGAGCAGGGAGAGCGTTGCATATGGTTGTCGTTGTAGCATGAAGACATGGCAGGGGGTCGCAGATGGTGTTTGTTGTAGTGCCAAGATCCTGTCAGGAGTCGTGAAGGGGCACTGCTGGGGCTTCGCATTGGTGGCCACTGCCGGCAGCCAAATCTGTAGCACGAAGTGTAGATCTCGCACTGCCATCTGTTACTGGCAGTTGCTGTAGTGCGAAGTCTGATTCACCAGAGTTTTGTGTTGGCGGTCGTTGTGGGTGGAACAATCTTGGCAAAACTGGGCCGGTTCACAGTCAGAAAGAGCTCAAAACTTCAGATTTTCTCTTTTTCTTCATGGAGGAGCCAACTGATGCCAAATTAAGAGTCCAGAACCTGGGAGGCTCCTATTGGGGACCAGGAACTCACTCCAGTAGAAGCCATCAGGGCTGTGGCAGGTCCAGTTGCCAGTCCAGGCATGGCAATTGCAGAAGGTCAGCTGGGAAGTTACATGGAGGCCTCTGGAGCTTACTATGGCCCTGTAGCTCTGAACTGAAGGTCAGATATCAGCTCCTTGGAGTCCCTTCCATGGCCTGGGATGAAGAGAGCAGGTCCAATCTTCCTTCTCAGACAGCAGGGCAGGCCTCAGGCAGTAGGGCAGTACTCTGTAGTGAGGGCAGTCCTTCTTCTGTAGTATACAAACGTCCAGGAATACCCTGCGGAGTTGGTCTGAGGATCCAGTATTTGCACTGGTTTCAGCTTTGAAGTAGGAGAGATATCTAGACTTCACCCCACATCTGGTTCTGGATTTTTCTACCTCCCTGCCCAGGTCTCAGATGTCTGGAATCACAAAAGTCTAGTGTGAAGTTTTTTTTGCGTATGCTGAGGCAGCTCCTTTGAAGTGCAAGTGTGGTAATTGACAGCTCTACCCCTATCAGGGCCAATCCTCCCAACAGCCAACACCCCTTTGTGACTCTTTCTGGGAGAAATAAACAAAGCCCAACTGCTATCTACACCTAGTCATGTGACCCAGGACACAGGCCACAGGCACAAAATGGTTAGGACAGGAAAATGTCAACTTTCTAAAAGTGGCATTTTCAGAAATGTGTCTTTAAATCAAACTTTACCATTAAAGAGGGTTTTAGATTACAGTTTGATTGAGAACAAACTTGATATCCCTATGTGCTCCCAATCAAAATCTTATATAAACTTATTAAGTGCAATAAGGTAACCCAATGTTATCCATTGGGAGAGATGTGCTTTACAGTAGTCAAAAAACACTTTTTTTCACTACCTGGATATGTAAAACTTAAAAATACATGTCCACATTCTTAAATACACTGCACCCTGCATTATGATCTGTTTATGGCTGTAGTGACGGTATTTGTGGCTCTATTTCTGAGTGACGGTGACTTTAAGCTTGCTACCATCCTGAATCTCTATTCTTGCCTTGTGTTAGTCCTTTTCAGGCCTTTTTCCAGACCTAGAAGCATAAACTAGAGGATAGCTGCTTTATATGATGATAGATCCCTTATTCTTGACTCTAATCCATCTATTGCCTTTTGACTTTGACATAATTATGTGTCCTTTCATCATCCTACCTATAGTAGAGGGTGGATCCTGTAGCCCTGACTTTATATTACATATTGGTATGGTTTGTGTATGTACTCTGACAGAGCTAAGTGTTATTTCATCCTTCTCAGGCCTACAAGGCCCAGAACTAGAGAGACTCCATTTTGCTTTCTGTCCCTGCAGACTGAGATGCATTGCAGGATAAAGGTGATGTTTTAGTTATGAGGTGTTGTTCGCTAGGGGAAAACCAGCTGAGACTGGATCTTATCGAAGAATGTGTTTGTCTCTTGGGCCTAGACGTAACATGCAGATGGTCACTGCAGGCTGCGCAGGAGGCCTCGGAGCTGGCACAGGAATTCGGTGGGAGGCAGCCCTCTGTTGGAAATTTCCATGAGGAGAGAGCATTCCATATTAGTGAAGTGCAGAGGCGGAGTCAGTCAGAAGGAGTTGGAGCAGAGGAGAGAAGAAGACAGTCGATGCTTGGAACAGAGAGAAGTCAGTTAGTCAGTTTGTCAGTTGGTCAGTTTGTGAGTGAGTCAGTTGGAGCAGAGAACAGAGAGAAGACAGTCAATGCTTGGAACAGAGAGAAGACAGTCAGTGAGTTGGAACCAGAGAGAGAAGTCAGAAGCAGTTGTGAGCAGATGGTGTTTTGAACAGAGAGAAGTGAGATGATGTTTGGAACTGAAGGAAGCAGTTACTTATCAGAAGGAGTTGTGATCAGCTGGAGTCTGAAGTGATGCCTTTTGGAAGAGACTGAAGTTATATTGTGGATTAGTCTGTGGGAGCAGCTGGAGTGAATTGGACATTGGAGCTGAGATAATCAGACAGAGTGAAGAAGCTAGTGGAGCGAACGGTTATCAGAGTGGCAGAAACTATTAGGCTGAAGCTGGAAGGTGGAGAGAGTTCGTGGGGGAGAGGAATCCAGTGCAGAGTGATCAGTGCAGATGCGTGTCCAAGGGTGCAGGGGAGGATCTGAGACGAGCTAAGGCACAGACGAGAGAGGAACCCAGATGACAGCTAGAGCAAGACTTAATACTAATCAGGTGATATTTGTTCTGTAATCAGTTTGCTTTACATTTAAATATTAACCTTGTCCCTATTGTGTTGCTAATCCTTTTTCTTTCAGCGGTGTGCAGTCTATTTACAGTCCCTGTTAGTTACATGTGGATGTGTTATAGTAATAAAGCTTTACAGAGACCCCGCAGATCTGTGTATGTGTCTATTCCTATTTTCCTTTGCAGGCTATATGTTATAGTATAGTCTTATATTGTTAATGTTATTGTAATAAAGGCACCGAAGTTCTTAGTGAACCAGTGTACCTCTTGTTTTTATATAGTAAAGGTAACCTTGTCTTCTAGTCAGGTACTGTTCGGTGAACAGATGCTACCCCTGATCAAGAAATGGTAACTGAATAATGAGGGAGAGAGGAGCCCTTGAAATAGAGAATAAGTTGTACACAGTGTAATTTGGCCATTCTTGTACCACATAAAATATATGAGACATTCCCAGTAGTGAGAGAAATTTCCCAACATAGAGAGAGAGCTGAAGGTATTCATAGGAAAGTGATCGTCGTTGTGAGGCGGCATTAATGAGAGCACCAGGGGGGACACTGGTGTTTATACCCACAGGATTGTGGCTTGTAATGTAAGTAAGAGAGCACCAGGGGGGATACTGGTGTTTATACCCACAAGATTGTGGCTTGTGTGTGTATGAAATAGTGAGAGCACCAGGGGGGACACTGGTGTGGATACCCACAGGATTGTGGCTTGTGAGAGCACTGAGTGTGTCAGTGTGTAATGGTAAGTTATTGGAACTGCCCCCTTCACTATGAGTAGGAGGGTAGCATAGTCTGGGTCTGAGTTGCCGCAAGACTATAAGGTATGAGTGTGGTGTAGGGCATGGACGTCCTTAGTAATCAGTGAGTATTCCTAGTAATCCCTATAAATTTAGTGGTGTTTCTGATGATATGAGCTTGTATATTGCGAGTTCCCCATCCTCAGGTAGGTACCCAGGTGCCTGGATAGATGGGTCCTGAGGAGGGAGGTGGTTGCGTTTCGGCTGGGTTGGTGGTGTCTTGGTGAGCTGATCCTATCTGGTCCGAAAATCCGGTTGTTACAATGGCCTACTCTTTAGGATGACTTATCTGTATTAAAAAGGAATTTTTAGGACTGGCAAAAGTTTTCTTTGCCAGGGCGAAACTACAGTTTGAAACTGCACACAGCTACAATGGCAGACCTGAGACATGCGTAAAAATTCTAATTAAATGGGCATCACTATAAGTTCTGCAGGCCCACTAGTATTATTCGACTTACAGGCTCTGGGTACATACAGTACAACTCTACTAGGGAATTGCAACTGAATTAAATGTACCAATTGGGTGCAAACAAATATTACCATGCTTAGAGGAGGGGGCACAAGCAGTATAGCACTGGTTAACAGTGGCAAAATGTTCAGAGGCTTAAGTCCAACAAGAACAAATTCACACAAAACAGTAAGAGGGAAGGTAAAAATCTTTGGGGAAAAGAATGCCAAGATTGTCAAGTCTAACACATAAGATACAGCATTTCAAAAAAGTACTATCAGTAAAATTAACATTGTGCCACATTTGCTACATTGGTAATTGCTTAGAGTATCTATCCACGATCCTGCCTAAACGTAACTGACTACTAGTCTTGCACCTGATAAACAATTTAGGGTCTTACGTACAAACACATATTCCCATTGACACAGAATGAGTAAAACCAAAGGCCCACATGCATCAACATTGCCATTTGCGATTCCTTATAAGCGAAAAATAAGGAATCGCTAATAAGGAATCGCAAATGGCTATGCATTAAGAAATTGCTAAATAAATTGTGATTTCTTATTATTCCTTAATTGCGACTCGCAATTTGCATATCGCAATTCAGGAATACCTCCCCATTCATTCCTATGGGCCTAGAGGCCCATAGGAATGAATGGGAAGAAATTCTCAATTTGCAATTAGCGAATCGCAAAATTGAGAATGCGATTTCAAGGGTGCAGGGGTGTCCAAAGGACACCCTGTTGCACCCCTGAAATCAATCTGTGCACATATGCTGGGGAAACACATGACCTAAGGACATGTGTGTGCACAACATGAAACTTTGAAAAATGCACAAAAGTGCATTTTTCAAAGTTTTCGCAAATTACCATGAGGTTCAACCTCATGGTAATTTGCTCCCTCTAAGTGTGAATTCACAATTTTTTTAAATGTCATGCATTACATTTAAGAAATCGCAAAATGCGATTCCTTAAATGCATTCGCAATTTGAGAATTCGCAAATATTTGCGAATTCTCAAACTGCGAGGGCCTTCACCCTTCATGCATCCCAAAAATTCAAATTGCATTCGCAAACGGCCGATTTTTGCGAATCTCACCATTTGCGAATGCAATTTGCAATGATGCATGTGCCCCTTTGATACATCTAGCTTTTAGAATCATACCATGCTGCGCTCCAATGCACTGCAGCCGGCTTCGTGCTATGCAAACACCCTCACATTCATAGAGATGCATATATGAGAAGGCTGTTTTTGCTTGAACTGAACTCAGTAAGGGAAAAGGAAGTGAGGTGATAGTCAAAAGCGTTTGCAAATTGGGTGAGAATGTCTTTGGATCAGGTAGGACTCCGAAGAAGATCAAAGTCCCTCAAAATGACGTTTTAAATATATGCGAGAACAGGATGCACTCCGGTAAACGAAATTGCCTGATTTTTAAAACAAGGCATACACAATTATGGGTGTTTGAACTGTGTTTTTAGCAACGTTATGTTAATGGTTAATCATGCAATAATGAGATAAATATTTGTAATAGGCTCGTCTAACACATTAGCAGTTCTATTAAGAGCTCGCGCTGCTGACTTTATTTTTGAAACTTAATTATGACTGTGTATCTGAGCTGAATATTGAACTTATTTCGAAAAGAAACTAATTGCTGCTGAGGGGGCTGACATCTTCCTGTAAAGACGAGGATTTATGATACATTTAGCGGAGCTGACTCTAGAATGGATATCCAGAGCAAATGTGCGTGGCAAAGACAATATAACAGTTTCATCCAAATGTCATAATTTGGTTCACAGTACCACTGTTAGTGTCTTACTTGAAGGGCCTGCATGATTGATGGCAATTCGTCTCGTCTGGGAGTATCATAAGGTAACAAATCTAGATCCAGCAGGTGTTGTTGTCATAAGCCATCAAAACACAAAGCGACGTTATATGCTATGTGACAGCTTAATCCTGATGTACATAACAGCGAGCAATCACTCTCTCCCTGCAGTCTCCCATCAGCAGACTGAAAAGTAAAAGACCCAACGCTGCTTGCATTTGTGCAAGGCAGTGTTACGAACAGCAAAATGCAGGATTGCTCTCTATTTAGTCCAGTTATATAGATTATATAAGCATTTTGTTTTTGAAAATGAGTTGGAATAGGAAATAATCTTGTAGATACAAAGGGCCATATTATCAAGGAAGGGCGATAACATTATCACCGCTTTAGCGGCAGGAAACTGCTGCTAAAGCGGCGATAATGGGCTTGATAATATGCCCTTGGGAATTCCCGTGGAAGCCCATGTTCTGGTGGGAACATGGGCTTCAATTGGAATTCTCTACGGCTGCGGGAGTCCGTGGCTTGGAGGGGTGCACATGGGGGGTACATATGGTACCCCCGCCGCATTTCTAAGTGCAACATGGCAGGCACCGCGCGGTGCCTGTCATGTTGCGCTTTGAAAAGCACAACTTGCACTTTTACCATTGCGGCGGGCGGAGATTTCTGCCTAGCCCGCCGCAATGGTAAATATACAGGATGCGCCCGCCTGTGTGGTGGGTGCATCCCAATGCCCTGATCGGGACCCCCGCCCTTATGGCGGGCGGTCCCATGTCCCGGTATGATGGCGGGCGGGCTAAGTCCGCCCGTATTCATAATGACCCCCAAAGTGTTTCAATAGTTGAATTGTGTTGTCTATGCATTAAATCATCAAACATGTGCCTGGAATTGGTGCTTTCTTTCTTCAAAGTCAGATTGTGGTAGTAGCTATATCCACGATGACTTCGAACCGTGAGAAGTAAGAGAGATGAAACAGCAATACAAGGTTTACTTCTAGCAATCCTCTTTACATCGTGTCCTCCTACTCTTCCTTGACACATTCCTGCTTAACTACACAAGGTCTGGGTGGTGAACTCTGCTCCGTTCACTGATTTTGCAGAGTTTTCTACACACCAATCTCCGTAGAGCTCGCTGAGTGTAGTAAACTCTGCTATGGTTAGTGAAGCAGAGTTGTTTCCCTGCTTGTGCCCGCGAAGGCTAAGTTGGCTAGCACAAGTTGCCGCATGTGTAGAATTTCTACTCGAGTGGCAGGAAGATCAGCACAAACTGTAGTTCGCACTGCACACCGCCACTTGCGGAACTCAGCTGAGTTTTTTTGTCACTTTGCGGAGTTCCATGTAGCGAAACTCTGCAAACTGCACCCAGGCCTGAACTACATCTCCAAGAGCTTCCTATGTGTTTTTATCAGATGTCAATCTTCTTGTGGAAGACTAAGGAGTTGACTAGAGGGTGGTCCCACTTCTAATTTTGTACTTCCATATGGCAGGAGTTAAAAAAAGTATTGTATTCTTTTCTGTTGCCGTAGTAAAACACTTGACTCAAGGAGTGGTTAGATTAAGAAAATATAGACTGACAAACAGTGGGAATCAGTGTAAAAGTGGATTACTGGTAAATAATCAAACTAATTTCACCCCACAAAGTAATCCACATGTAACCAACCACAAAGATTTTCACCTGAACATGCTTTTTGTACTATCTTCCGTGAACTTGGTGCACTGCAGTGGTACCTCATTAAAATGATGTGATGAATCTAGTGTGAATACAAGATTGCTCATTAGCCTTCTGTTAGAAGGTCACACGTATAAAACGAGCTAATTAATTATATGCAAATGATCCATCAGTTTTAAGATTGCTTGATTGTACAAAACGCACCTTAATCTGCCTTTTAGGTATCATAATGGCATTAATGAACATCAGGTGGGACCTGTACCTTTCAATAACTGAAAGAAGAACCAGTAATATTCCATGATGGAAAGAAACAGGACACTCGTAACTATTTCACACTCAGCAGCAGCAATGTATCCAGTGAACATATGGTTAGAGGAAGATTATTAAATACATAGAAAGGCATTCAGTTTTATTATAATATAAATCGCCCCGGTGCAATCGCAGCCTGTTTTACATCAATCTCTCGCATTTTGGTAAATACACGATTCTGTGTGTGGTCCCCATCGCAAGAACATAAATTGAACCAAGGATAGCAAACACATTTCTATAGTGTTTTAGTATCTACCAGAGTAGAACGTCCTGTAAAGAATATTTTATTGTTGAGATGCAGATCGTTCCACAATATACGAATATGTTGTAGTTCACACGAAGTAATTTAATCGAAAGTAACTTCCGTATATATTAGCCCCAATGTCCCAGTAGTGCAGAGCGATTGGAAAGAAACAATCGTGGTTTGCTCAATCCCACTTAATCCATTTAAAAGATTGGATAATTTAACTAGCCATAGTCTGCAAAGGTCAATGGTATACATTTGTTTTACAAACCCAAGATGGCCTCTTGCATGTTTGTGAAGAAATCAGCTCAACGAATGAAGTAACGTTGTACATACACAGACTGCTGCTGCCTATCATGAAGGGTTTTTCTGGCGCAGGGCAAAGCAGAACTGATTTATGCGCCTGCAGGGCATAACGTGAATTCATTTAACAATATATTTCCCTCAGTGCTTTATTTTCAGACAGTATAGCTCGGGGACAGAGCGCAAGGTCTGACTCTCTCTTACTGAACATTACTGTCTGATAATGAAGCACTAACTCAGAGAAATATCGTGTTAAATGAATTTACTTTTCGCCTGGCTGCCGGTCCATAAAATAGGCTCTCGGCTCTTCACTGAACCCATCACCTGACACGAGGGCATAGTTCCAGAATGTGTGAGCACTTCTTCTGTATTCATGAATTCAGTTCTTGTTTCTTCTTCAAATGACTATGTAAATAAATAGAAAGGTCAAAGGTAGGCCTAGGCATTCTGCTTTTTTCAAACCCTGCAAAGCTCTTTTGGCTATGTTTGTTATACACATGGTCCAAGACCCTGATTCCAGATTGCAGTTATGCTGCACACAAGAGAATGGAGAGTGAGCTCCAGTGTTGCTATTGCACGATGGGGTTTTTCTAATAGCATATAATGACATTGTTTGCAACCAGCAGAATAGCACAGAATAGTTGGTGCATTACAGAATAGAGGGATAGGTATGTCACAAGCAAATCTTAAGTGCCACCTGGAAAACCCCAAGCTTTGCCCGTATAATGAGGCTGACACCAAACCCAGAGAGAGGGAAGCTACCCCCAGAACTGGTTTTGAATGACCACAGAGGAGAGCACTGCTCATTACCCTGGCCACACAGGCTCCTCACAAGGGGAGAAGCGTTTCCCACCTTAGGATCAAGTGCAGGAGGGCAAATAGAAACTGCTGAAAATATTGGGTAGGGTTGCACTTGGGAACTTTCACCCCATTGATTAGGGAGTACCAATGAGTCCCCCCACCCACTACAAGCATAAATATGAAACCCCAAAGCGCATCCTCAGAACACTTTCTGGACATATGGAAGAACAAAAAGGGGTTGGACCTGCTCTTGAGACGATTCCTGAAGGACTGGACCTGCTCTCCCTTTTAACCAGGGCAAAGAAATGGACTCCAAGGGTCAGATCGCTTAATTCCTGTGAAGCTACAGGGACACAGCAAGCTGCAATAGGCCTTTTACTTAAGGTACCCATCTGATCATTGGTAACTGGACTTGAACTGGACGTTGCTGTTGGCCCCTGCCTGACACCCTGAGAGACTCTAAGTGCATTCCCCTAAGATCCCTAGAAGTGTTCCCCATGGTTTTTGTTCACCAGTGGAAATCTGGAATCGTTCGACAACTTTTGCTCCAGTACTCCAAAGTTTCAGGGGAACCTGCCACAAAAACTATCCAACTGGCACTTCCATAGCATTGGGTCGATTTCCATAGTCAACCCAATCAAGGCACCCAGCACCTTCAAAAAAGGACTAAGTTCCATTCTGTGTTGACACCTAAATATTCTTCACCGACAAATCTCCATAGTGACCAACCTGCTTCAAGAGTCAGCCCTTGATGACATGGTGGTGGCCCTAATTTCAGAGGCATACTGCTCAGAAAAGATAGTTCTTTCTAAAAATTGACCAAGTTCTTTTCTGCATTGGAACTTAGAAGTAATTTTAGCATTTTTCTTTAAAAATAAAAACCGTCCTCAAGTGGGATTTAGAAACTTTTTTAAACATCTTAACTTTTCAGACTTTTCACCTAGACCAGTACACTTGTTGCATCGACCCGAGCTCCATAGCGGTCGGCCTCAATTCGCCCTTAGGTACCAATCTACTGCTTTTATAAACTATCATTGGTGCTTTATGCTTTTTGGTAGTATTTCAAATTAAAAATCCATAACATCTGTTCTCTGGAGTGGTTTTTGTCATTTTGGTATCATTGTGTTTATTACATTTCACGCTAATATTCAAATTCAGGTTGGAATGTTTATTGTGTGATATTTTACTTTTCTTACTGTTTTGTTACTGGTACTGCTTAAATACTTCACACATTGCCCTAAATTAAACCTGTCTGCGTGAGCTATAGTTATCAGGGGGCTGAGCTCAGGTTAATTAAGTGACATTGACAGTTCACCCTTACATGAAGTGTTATTGTTCTTGGAGGCAGGCATCCACCCATCCCAAATATTAATCCACTTTCTTACATAGACATTATGTTAATTTAATTTAATTAATGTTTATTGAAATACAACTAGAGATCTGGGTAGAGCAATGTGTAGCCCATAATGACGATTTTTTAAGGAAAACTTAATTAAGTGTATCTGAATCCAAACAAAGAAAGATCTTGCTATACATTCAGTAGGTGATTAATCCTGTCTGTGTAATCCATCATATCATCAATGATATATTTAATAGGTGGTATGAACTGTGTTCAAGAACAAAAGTGAAAGTGGCAAGACAAATGAGACAGGCATGAGATTCAGGAGGAGAGAATTCAACAAACCACACATCCATGCCCATGGGGGAGTTAATGAAATCCACTTTCCGATGTGAGGCATTAACCAGTGTGAGTAGCAATAATGCAATTGCACTACCAACCACACGTAAAAGTAAGTGGGGACACTCTTTAACACATGAAAAAGACCAGACAGAAAAGTTCCTGTGTGCTTGAGGGCTATTATGATAGCATTTAGTCCATGCATGGCTCATTAAGTCGCGATATGCATATAGTCAGATTTGTAGAAATCCATTGAAGTCATAACCAATATGTTGAACGGTATATGTTAGCCATGAAGCACACTTTTGTCCAAGTCAAGTGAATGACTGAATGAAATTAGGCCTCCCCTGTTACTATTCAATATTTATGAGAAATCCGGTTATTGGTTGAGGGGGGTGAAAACCCTACTTAAGCAACAACCACAATCCTTGTCAGGATGAGCCACGATAATCACTAAATTATCCTGTGTTTAACCCTATGATATTGTGGCACTAAAGCAGTCCAGATTAAGTTTGATGCACAGTAGTTATGCGTCATGCAAACAGTAAAAAGGTGAAAACAGACCTAAAAAAAAATCACAAACCACTATAGAACAATAGGCCAAATTTGAATAAATGAAATGAGTCAATGATACTAGAATATATAAATCAATGTGGACTAGCTAGTTTATGGGGGGGGGGAAGGAAGTTATAGATGACTCAAGTACGTCAAGCAATAATAAATAAGGAAAAAAGCAATGTTTTCCTTATAAAGCCCTCACCCACCGACCTAGTCGGTGGCATGCTTCATCATCGGGCCCACCACAGTGGCACCGAGTGTGCCCCGGGTGTGCTACAACGCCAGGTGACTGCGGAGCTGGTATATTGCTGAGTGTGCAGTGAAGGGGTGAGATAAGTGAAATTTAAAATGCTATACAGGAGGTCCCAGCACCCGAGGGTTAACAATATTTAATAAACTGGGCCTCTGTTAGCAGGTTAAAAAGGCAAGAGGACATTAAGGGAGTGTTATGATGACCTCCGGTGTCCAGTGTGGTCTACATGTTTCCGCCAGTGCCTTTTAATTCTAAGCTGGCTTTCCTCAGGACCAAAGAGAAATGTGATAAGGTGCAAATTAATAAAAACTTAACTTAAGTGTGTGTCTTTTTCTGACTATGTGTTGCGCACGCTAAGGCGCTATAACTGTTAGAGGGGGATTCCCTCAAGCTTTTCTACACAAAACACATAGGACAAAGACAAGACGTACAAGGTAGAGTCATATTAGGGTGGCATGTATTAAAACCACTGTTTGCCGACTTATAAGGTGGTGTGCGACCTAGACGCGGCTAGAGTGAGCTCATGGGAAGTCCATGGAGCTGGTGAGGGTATAATGAACCGTTAGTGAGGGGTGGTGGGCTAAAAAACGAAATCACAAGGTGAGGTACAGGAAAGTGTTGATACTAGGTCCTCACTCTGTTATTTCTCAGTAAAAAGCCTCATGGGTCGCCTGGCAGAGAAAGAGACCCTGTGGAAATAAATGAGATGCACAAGGCTATCTAACCTGTATGGAGAAAAAGAGTAGTTGCTTACCCCATTTTGCAGGATAGGAGGTTTGTTTTTACTCACGAGTAGTTCGGTCTGGTTCCTCCTTGGACCTATTCGTCCTTCCGCGGCGCCCGAAATGAGGTGAGTGGGCCGCCTTGCTACTAATTTATACCATGCTCTTAATCTGATTCACCTGTTCGGGATAGAAAAAGAAGAAGGAATCCGCGCTAACCGCCATGTCATGGTGGCCCGGTTTGCGCAAATGCGGGGGAGTAGTGCGCATCAAAACGCATGCGCGGAACAGCGGTGTTATCGCGCATGCGCAGAGCCTTGCTTCAGTGTTTTGCAACGAGCGCATGCGTTGTATCGTACGCGCTTGCGTGCTGAGCAGGTCTAGAGGTGAGGGTTACCCTCTAAATACGTGGGAATGTTACACTAGCATTACTGATTTGTGAAAACATAGCGATATTTCCCATATTATAGGACAAGTGCTAATTGAAGGAATGCTATATAACGAGTGAAGTATTTTCACGTCGGTGGGGAGTGCAATAATGTGCACCTAAGGGAAAATACTATGGGAGAAGGATGGTCAAGGAAGTGGACGGTCATGCCGGGGCTAATTGGCACTGGTACTATAGGGGAATTGTAGGTGGAGTATACACAGCTAGGGTGGTATGACCCAGGGAGAAATGGTTTACACGCAAAAAGCTGTTCAGAGGTGTCGTATTTACACAGTTACACAGTTAGGCAATTCCATGGAATGGCATCATTCAGGCCATGGATGTGTGTGGATAACCGGTATATCCACCGCTGTTCTCTTTGTAAAAGGATTCTCTCATCTCTGGCATTGTCAAATGTCTCTATGACAGTCCAGGTGAAGTCATTAGGTGTATGGTTGTGGGTTAGAAAGTGATCTGTGAGTTTGCTTATATTTTTCCCACATCTTATGGTACTTCTATGTTCCGTCATTCTTGTGCGTACTTTGCGGGTCGTCATGCCGATGTATCTCAGGCCGCATCTGCAGGTGATCAAGTATACCAGGTTGGTAGAGTTACAGTTCGTGAACTGTCGTTGCGTCCAGGTTTTACCTGGTTCCAAGTTGAGTGTCTTCGATGGAGAAGTTAGGTGGCATACACTGCAATTGTTGCAGGGTTGATGACCGGTGATTTTGGGCAGGCCCCATGCGTTGACAATGGTGTTGTCTTTGTTCTGAGCTGATGTTCGTGGTCTGGTGTTTGCCAATTGATCCCTTAGGTTGGTGGCCCTTTTGTAGGCAAATCGCGGTTTCTCCCATTGTCTGGTGCCGGAGTTGATGATTTTCCAGTTTCGTTGTATGATATTAGATACTTGATTAGATACTGTATTGTATGTTGTCACACAGGTAAGGGTTGATTCTTCCTCAGGTTTTTCGTAGGTTTCTAGGAGTGCCTCCCTGTTCTGGTTCCTAGCTCTTTTGCGGGTTTGGTTGATTATCCTAGAGGGGTAGCCACGGTCCCTGAGTTTGTGTACCAGGTCGTTGGACTGCTGCTTATAATCCTTGATGTTGCTGCAATTGCGCCTAATGCGTAAAAACTGCCCGTGGGGCAAGTTTTCCCTCAGGTGTCGGGGGTGGAAGCTATCAAACCTTAGGAGAGAATTTCTGGCTGTAGGTTTGTAGAAGGTGGTGGTAGTGAGTTTGCCATTCTCGGGTTTGATGTTCAAGTCTAGGAATGGTAGTTCAGTGGCGCTACTGGTGCAGGAGAAACGCAAGTAGGGGTCTAATTGGTTAATCCAAAGCATGAAGTTGTCCAATGATTCTTGGTTGCCTTTCCATATTAGGAGTATATCGTCGATGTAACGACGCCACATTCTTATATTGGTGGAGAAAGGGTTGGTGGGTTGTTGTACGTGTATGTCTTCAAAATGGGCCACATACAATCCTGCCACGCTTGGGGCAAAAACACTGCCCATAGACGTACCATTTGTCTGCAAGTAGAAGGTACCTTCATATTCGAAATAGTTCTCTTTGAGAGCCAAGGCAGCGCAGTCCAGGACAAAGCTACGGGGGGTGTTATGTTCCCAGGGGTTTGCCATTAGGATGTCATGTAGCACTTGTAGTGTCGCGTCCTGTGGTAGGCTAGTGTATAGACTTTCTATGTCTAGTCCTGCCATTAGTTCTGCGGTGGGGTCAAAGTCAAGTTCCTGAATTACACCTAATAGGTGTTTGGTGTCTTAAATGTAGGAGGGGGTCTTTTGGACCAGGGGGTTCAGAAAGAAATCACAAAACCGGGATAGGGGCTCAAGGAGTGACTTAATCCCAGATACGATAGGTCTCCCCGGTGGGGGAGTGATGCCCTTATGTATTTTGGGAACAGTATAGAAATATGGGGTCTTTATTTCTTTGGGGCATAGATAATCCGCCTCTTGTTTTGAGATATGTTCGTTATCTCTGGCATTCGTGACCAGTAGTTTGATGGTTTGGCGGTTAGCGCGGATTCCTTCTTCTTTTTCTATCCCGAACAGGTGAATCAGATTAAGAGCATGGTATAAATTACTAGCAAGGCGGCCCACTCACCTCATTTCGGGCACCGCGGAAGTGAGGAAATATAAATTTTATGGTCAAGAAATGTTCCCTAACGTGTACCCCACCTTCTCCATGTACCAGCTTAAAGTGCATGTAACTTCCCTCCTGTGCCAGCTATGAAGACGCAAATACATTTGCGTCCAACTTTAACATGTCCTCATTCAGATCCACCCTGAATGGGTTGAATATTCCGTTCCTAAGTATGCCATGCCAACGTCTTTTTGTGGTGTACTTTACACGTTTTTCAGCTCTGGCGAAGTAGGCCCTGAATTCTGCCATCGAGCCTTTTTCCTGCCTTCTGACTCTGAACGCCTCAGCCTGGGCTGCCTCTGTACCCGTGACCTCTGCCTTACTCCCTGTGCGGCTAACGGCGCTTTGCTCAGCCTGCTGCCTGCCAACGCTGTATTCAACCTTCGAATTATCTGTTCCGCTCCTCAAACATACATTCCTGCCTACTAGTTCAAGTAAACATCTTCCAGCTGCAGAGCAAAGGGCCCGGCCTCACTGTCTCCGTGCAAGTAATTCATAGCCTCTGTTACCATGGTAGGCCCATGCCCCCTCGCATCTCATGCAGACACTTAGACGCTTATACACGCACTCACAGTCAGTATAGAATAGCCTCTTCCTTTTCCTCTAGATAATATGGTTCCCAAACATCAGATATCAGATATGATATAGGTACGAGTTGATCTGACATGCCAGACTTCTGTCTCTTTCCGCTAGTGTAAATGTCAAGTCCCCTGCACCCTCCAGTTCCACGTCAATCACGCGTCATGCAGCTGCGCGCGCATCCAGGCCTCAGATTTCTGCTGACATTGCCAAATTCTGCTAAGTACCCACCTACTCGTGACACTTACATGTGACGTTTCTAGCACACACCTCTATGTCCACGCCTAGTTCACGCCTTTTGATTACGTATTGCTAACACGTGTATGCTGTTATCTTGTTTCTCTCAGCTGTTACGCCTACTGTATTGGTATTCATTATATGGTTTAAGTATAAAAGTTATGTCTTGTCAATAAAGTATGCTCTATCCCTTCCTGCACCCCAGTGGTGGCAGGAACACGATATCCGGTACCTGTACCATTCCTTTTTAAGGAATAAAACCCCTAAGAACTCTAACACCACGGACTCTGCGTCTTTCTTTCCGATTGAGTTATTTTTGTTAAGTACTTACCTGCATAGAAATTAGGACGGTAAATCAAATATTTACCACATTATTTTGGCGCCCGAATAGGGACCCCTCCCCCACCTCACGTGCCGGTTGGTGCGTTGCAACCTTTGCCCCCTGCCATAAGTCAAGACGGACCACTACGCGTACCCGCAGGATTTTCCTGTATCTCCCTCTGGCCCACGGAGGTGACGGAGACTGCGATCAGCACCCAGACGAGGCGGTGAGGAGTGCGGAGGATCCCGACCAGAGCCTAGACGAAAGAAGCAAGGTCCGAGGTGTCAAGAGGCCCACCAGTTTCCGAAGTATCCACGTGTCGAGTCGAGTCAAGTCCAGTCCGGTCCAGTCCAGTCGAGTTTTCCGAGGCCTTCTGTTCCGTGCTTCCCGGTGAGTACCATTGCTGGGACGTATCTAGACGGGTGCATTATTATGTATCCGGTAAAGACGTGTTTGGGTACACAAACGCGGTCTGCACTGTTTTAGACAGTGTATCTGTACTGTTTAGCAGTATATCAAGCATACAAGTTCTTGCACTGTTCTCGACAGTGTATCTGTGCTGTTTAGCAGTACATCTAGTATCAAGGGTAGTGATATATGTTCCAAATGTTTTTCATGTAATTAATGTCGTGGTATGAGTGACTGTTTGATGTACATTATTGTGTTTTTGTGTAACTAGCTGTGTTCAGAATAAGTAACCAGTATCAAGTATCCAGTACTAAGTAACAAGATGCCGTTCTTCAATAAACTAAGACAGATAGGAACTAGGAAAGGGATACTAGAGGAAGAAATTCCTATCCCCCCTAGGGACACTCCTGGAAACTTTATGTACCATAAGCATGGCTTAGATGCCATACTGTATCTAGATTTATGGGCCGATTATACTAAGCATCTAGACGAGAGACACAGATGGCCCGTTACAGGAACATGGGATGCCGAGTGCATCGTGAAGGTAGAAGAAGCGCTATGGAAAAAGAAAGCCAGACAATCTCAGAAAGACGCCATAGAATTTTGGCGTAAAGAATCACATAAACGTGCTGAAAAGGCACTCCGTAGAGAGGACAGACATAGAGAAGAGTCAGATAGAGCCCGAGAGAACGAATTAGTTAATGAAGGGATCCGAGTAAAAGCAGAACAAGTAGACCGCGCGCGAAACAATCTTGTAAATGGCATGTATCTTGTGGCCGAGGGTTCGCCTGAAACCACTTCAGAAATACCGAAAAATCTGCCGTCACCATTGGTTCCGACTAAAGTAAATCACAGGACCACCAAAGACATATTTCTTGCTTCCTATCTAGACGATGTAGCACCCGCTTACACCAATCCACGTGCCCGCGTCCCGCCTACTGACGGTGACGGGGACGGAGGTGGCAACCCGCCTCCAGACCATATCCCGCCATTACCGCAACAAGGTTCCCCCGTTCGACAGCCTGCTCCACTTGTTCCTCCACCTCCACCACTTCCCGCATCTAAGATTAATATACCAAATCCGATTGTGCCCGACCCCAGTAAGAGACAAGTTCAGATACACATACAGACTCCACAGAGAAATAATGCTCAAGCCTCTGGCTCAGGAGGTGCGACAGGGGGTCTCCAGACCCCGCCAACAACACACAGATTACACCTTAGAGACCTGCTGAAGCAACATACCCCCCAATCACCCCGTCTCGACAGACTCAAAGAAACACTTCCAGTTTGCAGATACGATCCAGTACCCGGTAAAGAAGATAGGATGTGGATAGCGTCGCTACGCTTGCGACAAGCTACAGATTACCTAGTGTTATTCCCAGGGATGACTGATCACCTAGATAGAATATATCATTTTGTCCAGACTGGAGAAAGTCCCGATAGTATTAAGGAGGCCCTGGCACACCAGAAAGTTGACACTCAAGCATATATATTACGTTTTTTCATAAATTGCTTAATAAGAGACCGAGACAGGCCTGGGGTAGATCAGGATGAAATAGAATCACTAAACAAGTGGGGTCAAAATATAGCCGAAGGAAAGCATGATAAAATGAATTGTATATCAAGCATGTACAAGAAAATCAGAAAGGCAGTAATAGAAATACATGAAAAAGAAAAAGAAAGTGACAGGAATGACTCCTCCGAGGAGGAGGAAGGACCCGGAGAACCAGAAACGACTACAGATACGATAGCGTATGTGGGTAAGGGAAATTACCTTAGGAAAGGCATTCGTCCAGAAAGCAAGAGAGTTTTTCTCTCTGGCATATTAAAACCAAAATCGCCTGAACATCTGTTTCAAGTTACCGATAAAATGCTTCAAGAACAAATGGGGTACCATGTACTCAATTCTATGGATGAACAAGAACTAGCCCGGTCAGCAGTACTATGGGCTGACAATTCTAACGCGTACAATGATGATACAGTAGCACAGACATTTCTGAACCTTTCCCCAGACGAGCAGAAATTAGCTGGTATATACATGATTCAGCATCTCATCACGTTATACAGACAACAACATTCTGATCCAGGTCCCTTACCCGATACATTAGAAGCACTACTCATGAATAGATGGAGAGGCCTAAGTACCAGATTAATTCAAATAATTCTAGAACAACAACGTAAATATAACGCTTTCTTAGGCCCACAATATGTTCCAGCTCAGCCACCCAAAAGAAAAATGTGTCACTTTGAGCATTTTGACAGGCAGAATCCGTTACGAGAAGTACACCCAGTTATGGGCACCGATAATACCCTGAAACGTGTGTATGTATACACACCTCTGACCAAGTTAGAACTATTAGAAATGAAGAAACTAGTACCCTGTCATGATAAAGACCCTGCAGGTTTTCACCGAGAACTTAAAGACATGTTACTCATGGGAGATTACACATATACAGATATTATGAAATTGTTAAAGGTACTGCTGCCCACCAGCATCTACGAGAAACTCAAGGAAAAGGAATGGGAAGTGGGAGATAAAAAGATTATATGGACAGAAATAGAAGACGAGGAAAAAATTTGTACCCCAGGGCTAGGCCTTGGGGATAAAGCAAAAGCATTACCAGGTTTAATAGTACAGGTCTTGCCAAGATTATTGTCAACTAAAAAGGAAGACTGGGACGCAATCTCAGCCTGTAAACAGAAACACGATGAAGATACCAGTGACTTCTATTCAAGATTCGAGAAATGTTTCATTATTAATAGTGGCCTAAAACCAGGTAGCGAGTCGTACCCGCATCTTTTTGTATCAAAGTTAGTCGAGAATTCCCTGACAGCAGTCAAAAACCGTGTATATAAAGTTGAAAGTACATGGCAAGCAAACACGCCATCCCAGATGTTACAAATGTTACAATACCATCAGAACAGAATTAGAGAAGAACAGGATCACGAACAGAGACGTTAGAAAGACACAAAAATAAAAATGTTAGTGGCCCAGTCAGTTCCAGCCGACGGCCAGAGAAAGGGTACGACCCAGACAGGTAATGCCGCAGCTCCCGTTAAAGGGACATGCAATTATTGCAAGCAGCCAGGTCACTACGTACATGAATGTCCAGTCCTGAAACACAATATAGCAAAAGGTAAAACTAAAGAAAGACCGCATCCGTCTAGACAAGACCAGGTCCAGCAACAGACTTCACAGAATTCACAACCTATGCATGCTCCACCACATACAGCACAGACAGCAGCGGTATCACAGCCACAGCCACAGCCCATTGCCGCGACACAGCAAGTTTCACGACAGATGAACCAGTATGCCCAATCTGATTATCCCGATTATCAGCGATACACATGAAACAGCCTAGAGAGGGAGGTTGGCTTGCCTCTTATTGAGATTCCTGTAGATCAAGAGGGTCCTTACGTACACAGTCAAGTATTGGGAAAAGACAGAAAAATTTTAATTGACACAGGGGCAAGCCGCACAACAATCAGCCATAATGAAGTCCCAGGGGCACCCCTCTCAGGCTCACAGAATGTTTCCCTTGGTTTTTCAGGACAGCCTATTGTAAATGAGGTATCGAAACCAGTCCCCCTGGCTGTGGGTCCATTATCACGTGTTACAGACTTGTTACTCACGAAATCATGTCCAGAAAACTTGTTAGGTATCAAAACATTGAAGGCTCTAGGAGCTGTGATATGTTGTTCTCCGGAAGGAGTTAGACTTTTTCTGCGTGACTTTAAGGGTCACTATGTATTACGAGAGTTTGATGTCAGATTGAAAAATGTACCGAAGCACCTGTGGGCACAAGGCCCGACCGATGTAGGTTGCATGCACATCACACCATACCGTGTTACACTCAAACAAGGAGTTGTTTTACCGAGAATCAGACAATACAAGTTACCACCCGATGCTGTAGTGGCTTTACTGGAAATCATTGAAGAGCTCATTGCCCAAGGAGTGGTCGTAGAGACCGACTCCAATATCTGTAATTCCCCTATCATTCCGATTCTTAAACGTACTGATCCCAATGCACCGCCAGTATATCGGTTGGTGATTGATTTACGAGAACTAAATAAATGCATTGTTCCACAGTACCCTGTGGTTCCCGACATCTCTTCCCTATTGACTGCTATTGATTCAGAAGCAACGTTCTTTAGTGTAATTGACCTCAAGAACGCCTTCTTCAGTGTGCCCATTGATCCAGAGAGCCAATACCTCTTCGGATTCAGTTTAAATGGACGAAGTTTCAAATTTTCACGCGCACCTCAAGGATTCACAGAAAGCCCCAGCATCTATAGTCAAGCACTGAAAAGACAACTTGATTGTATCCAAATGCCAGTTAACACCGCCTTACTACAATACGTCGATGATCTGCTGATCACCGCACAAAGTGAACCAGAATGTGAACAAGCATCACTGACAGTTCTACATTTTCTGGCCGACAAGGGACACAAGGTGTCTCCTTCGAAGCTACAATTCTGTGTTCAGCAAGTTGTGTACTTGGGTCACTTGCTGTCCAAAGTGGGGAGACAGCTCACTCCCAACCGCATTCAGTTAATTGTAAACATGCCACAACCCCAGACACAAAAGGAAGTGCGGGCCTTTATAGGCCTCACCTCGTACTGCAGACAATGGATTCCCCAGTATGCATTTCTAGCTAAACCACTCATTCAGTTGACAACACAGGAGGCAGCGACTTCGACTGCCCTTCCTTGGACTCAGGAACATACACAGGCCTTTGAGGAATTGAAGAAAGCTTTATGTCAAGCACCAGTTTTAGCAACACCATGTTACAGCAAACCCTTTACACTTTTTGTTACAGAACGTGATGGTACAGCGTTGTCTGTCCTCACTCAAGATCAAGCAGGTTCACATAAGCCTTGCGCTTATTTTTCAAGTACATTGGAGTCAGTAGCCCAGGCGCTCCCTGCGTGCTTAAAGTCAGTTGCAGCGACAGCCCTAGCAATCAGACAGGGCGATTCAATTGTCTTAGGACATCAATTAACAGTACAAGTTCAACATTCTGTAGAGGTTCTTCTAAACCGAACTAAGACTCAACACTTGACTATAGCACGACTGACAGGTTATGAACTGACACTATTCCAGCCACACATAGAAATCAGACGCTGTAACATCCTGAATCCCGCAACATTGTTACCTTCGATTATGACTAATTCAGCCCCGCATGATTGTATAGAGATCATTAATGCAGTAACAAAGCCCCGACGAGACTTAACAGATGTTCCACTGACAAATCCAGACCTGACACTTTATGTGGATGGTTCATGTATGAGAACAAACACAGGAGAATTAGTGGCCGCATATGCAGTGACCACTGAAACTGAAGTTAAAGAAACATATTGTATTGATACACTGTCCGCTCAAGCAGCAGAGCTCATCGCTCTGACCCGAGCCTGTATACTAGCCAAGAACAGAAATGTTAACATATACACAGATTCACGTTATGCTTTCGGAGTTGTACACGACTTCGGAGTGTTATGGCAAGAACGAGGTTTCCTGACCTCTCACGGTGCCAAGATCCAACACGGTCCCCTCATTCAAGCACTATTAGAAGCAATACATCTGCCTTCAGGCATATCCATCATGAAGTGTAAAGCACATACTAAAGTTACAGATTCCATTTCCCAGGGTAACGACCTGGCAGATCAAACAGCAAAACATACAGCATTGACTCACACCCAGACAACTGATGTGACAAAGACAATAGTACCAACACATTGTATGACAGTTAGGGATCCCACACTAGATGTAATTGATATTCAGACACATGCTACTCCAGATGAAATAAAGAAATGGACTGAACTAGGAGGGATCCAGACCGATCAAGGTTGGATGACGACGGGAAAATCTACATGGTTTCTCCCCGACTCTATGGTTCAAGTCATAATAAATACAGCACATAGTCCAGCACACCTAGGAGAAAAAGCTATGTTAGACAGTTTACAGAATCTCTGGTACAACAAACATTTACGAGCAGCAGCGAAACAGAAAGTGCGTACTTGCATGATCTGTTGTCAGTTCAATCCAGGTAAAAGCGTCCCTGTAGAACAAGGTGGATTCCATCCTCCCAATCACCCTTTTAAAGTCCTCCAGATGGATTATATCCAGATGGACCGTTGTCGAGGATTCAAGTATGTCCTCGTAGTTGTTTGTGCACTTTCCCGTTGGACCGAAGCATATCCAGTCCCAGATTACACTGCCCCGACCACTGCTAGGCAGCTGGTTCGAGAATTCTTCCCACGGTACGGCTTGCCTCGTGTCGTGTACTCAGATAACGGACAGCCATTCTCATCCGAGCTCATGAAACAGGTTTCCCTTCTGCTAGGATATCAGTGGAAATTCAACTGCGTCCGACATCCCGAGGCAGCTGGCCTTGTAGAGAGGCATAACCAGACACTGAAAACACGCCTTGCTAAAATCTGTAAAGAGAAAGGGGTCGACTGGATAGTCGCCCTGCCAGTTGCACTGTTCTATATGAGAATGGTCCCCCATTCGAGATCAGGACTATCACCGTATGAAGTGGTCTTTGGTCGACCACCGAATATGTGGGGGACGCCCATGCCTAAGAAAATAACCGATGTTGATTGTAATATGCTGACAGATTACCTTGCCTCCTTGATGTCTGCACTCCAATCATGTCGTTCACAGGTTGCTGCAGCCTTTCCCCGACAACACTGATGTAAAGCCACACGATGTCCGTCCCGGGGATACAGTCTTAATTCGCAACTTCGACAGGAAAAGCCCGCTGGAGCCCCGCTGGAAGGAGCCGAAGATCGTCCTTCTGACCACGAGGACGGCAATTAAAGTTGAAGGACGAAAGGGGTGGATCCACACGAGTCATATTAAAAAATGTAATGAACTGTTGCCAGAGACCGACTCGTCCACCCCCTCAAAGGACTGCCTGGATACTAGTGACTTTAAAGTTCCCAAAAGAGAGAATACTCCCCAAGAGGAGTACAAAGCAAAATTACGGTCTAGCAAGTCAGACAGTTTAATTGTTTAAGTCCTCCCCTAGGTGAATCGGTTAAATAGTTTCTGACATGTATCCCCTAGACCGAGATAGAGAGAGAGAGAGAAAATTCAAGAAACATGCATATTGTAAATCACTCCGTAGTCACTGTATAGTGACATTATTGATTATGTTTTTTCTAAGTCTTTTGATTATTGCTGCCAGTATATTGCTGCCTATATACTACCCTATTTTCAAGCGTGAACAATCTGCTTACAATGTCACTGCCGAACATTCTTTTAGCGAATTACCCCCTCATGAATTATCTTACAGACTTGCGCTGCGCAACAACACCTTCATTAGTATGTTACATCACTCCCATCAGACTAATAATGCTACCAATTGTTGGATATGTGGCCGACTCCCTCCCTATCAGAAATACAAGGGAGTTCTGCCCCTCTTTCCGTACCCGTTCACACACAATGGCTCTTGTGGAGCATGGTTTAGAATAATTAATTCCTTAGATCCTGATATTGCTGTTTTCGAAGGAAACTGGGTTTGGGGAAACTTGAACTTAGTTCTGCTTAACGCCTGTTATCCTGACAAAAAGGGACTTCCCACTAGAATAGGAACTGATCTAGAAAATGAAGTATATGGATTAGGTAATTATACAATTAACCTTATGATTCTTACTGTCGAATCCGAAGCTGCACCAGTTCTCCCTGCTATGTCAGTATTACCAGTCACAGGTGACTTATGTGTCAGAAAGAAGGGTTCAGTACACTTAGGTCATAGCAAATGTACTACTGTGGTCGAATTCAGTGATCAAGGCAAATCTTCCTTTAGAGCTACTCGACATTCCTACTTTGTTTGTGGCCATACTGCATACATACGCTTACCTCCAGATTGGGATGGTACCTGTTACATTGCATTCCTTCTGCCACCTGTTTTTCTAGCCCCTCCTGATTATCACAGAAATACAAATCTAGTAAAGAATAGACTCCGAAGAGATCTCCCGATTGTCGACTATACTGAAACGGCATGGGAGCAATACACAGATTTCAATAAAGGATTCTTTTTCTTCACAGGTACCGTCCAAAATAGTAAACTGATGCGAAGATTAACTAGAACACTCGAAGCAGTAGTGAATGAAACTACCTCCGCTCTAGGCAACTTAACAGAGGAGCAATCTGCCATGCGGGTTGTTGTTCTCCAGAATCGTCTTGTTATTGACGTCATCCTAGCAGATAGGGGCGGAGCTTGTAAGGTCATCGGGTCAAGTTGCTGTGTTTTCATTCCAGAAAACGCGCCTACAGTATATAAAGCTATTACACGTCTTCATAAGATTGCAAGTTTGATACATCAGAATCCAGGCACCTGGACTTGGTCCGGTTGGTTCTGGACAATGTTGACCGCTTGGGGATGGAAGATCCTATCCTTCCTAGGCATTGCCCTTGTCATAGTATTCAGTTGCTGCCTGTGCCTACAGTGTGGGCCAGCGATTTGTGGTCTGTGCGCCACTTCATGTATTACACATTCCAGTTTTCACTTAAAACGCGAGAAGAAGAAAGAAGAGCAAATGATGTTACAAGAACAGACTGATCGGTTCATGAGAATCGATATATCATGAAGGGTCCATAGGGAACAAGGAGGGAATGAGGAAATATACATTTTATGGTCAAGAAATGTTCCCTAACGTGTACCCCACCGTCTCCATGTACCAGCTTAAAGTGCATGTAACTTCCCTCCTGTGCCAGCTATGAAGACGCAAATACATTTGCGTCCAACGTTAACATGTCCTCTTTCAGATCCACCCTGAATGGGTTGAATATTCCGTTCCTAAGTATGCCATGCCAACGTCTTTTTGTGGTGTACTTTACACGTTTTTCAGCTCTGGCGAAGTAGGCCCTGAATTCTGCCATCGAGCCTTTTTCCTGCCTTCTGACTCTGAACGCCTCAGCCTGGGCTGCCTCTGTACCCGTGACCTCTGCCTTACTCCCTGTGCGGCTAACGGCGCTTGGCTCAGCCTGCTGCCTACCAACGCTGTATTCAACCTTCGAATTATCTGTTCCGCTCCTCAAACATACATTCCTGCCTACTAGTTCAAATAAACATCTTCCAGCTGCAGAGCAAAGGGCCCGGCCTCACTGTCTCCGTGCAAGTAATTCATAGCCTCTGTTACCATGGTAGGCCCATGCCCCCTCGCATCTCATGCAGACACTTAGACGCTTATACACGCACTCACAGTCAGTATAGAATAGCCTCTGCCCAAGAGACCTTTTCCTCTAGATAATATGGTTCCCAAACATCAGATATCAGATATGATATAGGTACGAGTTGATCTGACATGCCAGACTTCTGTCTCTTTCCGCTAGTGTAAATGTCAAGTCCCCTGCACCCTCCAGTTCCACGTCAATCACGCGTCATGCAGCTGCGCGCGCATCCAGGCCTCAGATTTCTGCTGACATTGCCAAATTCTGCTAAGTACCCACCTACTCGTGACACTTACATGTGACGTTTCTAGCACACACCTCTATGTCCACGCCTAGTTCACGCCTTTTGATTACGTATTGCTAACACGTGTATGCTGTTATCTTGTTTCTCTCAGCTGTTACGCCTACTGTATTGGTATTCATTATATGGTTTAAGTATAAAAGTTATGTCTTGTCAATAAAGTATGCTCTATCCCTTCCTGCACCCCAGTGGTGGCAGGAACACGATATCCGGTACCTGTACCATTCCTTTTTAAGGAATAAAACCCCTAAGAACTCTAACACCACGGACTCTGCGTCTTTCTTTCCGATTGAGTTATTTTTGTTAAGTACTTACCTGCATAGAAATTAGGACGGTAAATCAAATATTTACCACAGAAGGACGAATAGGTCCAAGGAGGAACCAGACCGAACTACTCGTGAGTAAAAACAAACCTCCTATCCTGCAAAATGGGGTAAGCAACTACTCTTTTTCTCCATACAGGTTAGATAGCCTTGTGCATCTCATTTATTTCCACAGGGTCTCTTTCTCTGCCAGGCGACCCATGAGGCTTTTTACTGAGAAATAACAGAGTGAGGACCTAGTATCAATACTTTCCTGTACCTCACCTTGTGATTTCGTTTTTTAGCCCACCACCCCTCACTAACGGTTCATTATACCCTCACCAGCTCCATGGACTTCCCATGAGCTCACTCTAGCCGCGTCTAGGTTGCACACCACCTTATAAGTCGGCAAACAGTGGTTTTAATACATGCCACCCTAATATGACTCTACCTTGTACGTCTTGTCTTTGTCCTATGTGTTTTGTGTAGAAAAGCTTGAGGGAATCCCCCTCTAACAGTTATAGCGCCTTAGCGTGCGCAACACATAGTCAGAAAAAGACACACACTTAAGTTAAGTTTTTATTAATTTGCACCTTATCACATTTCTCTTTGGTCCTGAGGAAAGCCAGCTTAGAATTAAAAGGCACTGGCTGAAACATGTAGACCACACTGGACACCGGAGGTCATCATAACACTCCCTTAATGTCCTCTTGCCTTTTTAACCTGCTAACAGAGGCCCAGTTTATTAAATATTGTTAACCCTCGGGTGCTGGGACCTCCTGTATAGCATTTTAAATTTCACTTATCTCACCCCTTCACTGCACACTCAGCAATATACCAGCTCCGCAGTCACCTGGCATTGTAGCACACCCGGGGCACACTCGGTGCCACTGTGGTGGGCCCGATGATGAAGCATGCCACCGACTAGGTCGGTGGGTGAGGGCTTTATAAGGAAAACATTGCTTTTTTCCTTATTTATTATTGCTTGACGTACTTGAGTCATCTATAACTTCCTTCCCCCCCCCCCCATAAACTAGCTAGTCCACATTGATTTATATATATATATATAATTGGGGATACGGGCTAGCTTACCTAGTCCTCTCTCTCTCTTTGATCTGTATAATGATACTAGAATGACATGAATCCAAATCAGTTGAGCCAGAGATATGCACTTTCAAAGTTTTAGGTAGCTATAGCGCCTAAAAGAACAAAGTGCCATTTGCAGTCATTTAGTCATGCTAGACCGGGTGAAAGTCACACGTTCAGGCCCACTGCAATGGAATGCGGACCAGATTTAAGGACCAGGATACTATCACTGAAAAATGTTACCTTTTCAAAGTCTGGCGCAAAAAGTTCAGTTCCTGGTGAAAGAGGCTGTGAGAATTATAGAGATCGTCACAGATGGTCAGTGATGTGACACAAAGGGGAGGTAAGGTTCTTCGATTTCTGACTTCGTCCCGTATTTAGCCGCCATTTTGTGTCTCGTCGCCATTTTGTGTTGCCTTCACTCAGGTAGCACGGCGAACGGAGTGTTTTTGCTTTTCTCAGCTGCTACGTGTCTCTTCTGTTAAAGAGTAACCCCTTGCCCTTGTTCACGAAACCGATGTCAGGGTCAGGCCGAGTTCGTTAATCCATGTCTGGGTTGATCTATCCCCATCTCGACTGACTGTTTGCCGTCTCCTATTCTTTCCTTACATTATCTTATCTGACTGGCCTTCGCTATTCTCTCCTTGTATTCTCCTGTTACACAACTATCTTTTGAGGCACCCAAATACGTCCTGCCACCTGCAAATTGGATTGTGTTTACTAGTACTTATTAATTTGTTGGGAGGGGTAACACACGGGGTCTGAGAGAGGGGCGTATTTGAGACACCTGATAGCTTGTTTTTCAACTTTTCTTATTGGTTCGTTTTGTATGTGTAAGGAGTAAACTCTGTAAATGTGTTTCCTATAAAAGATTGTGCGCCACGGATTGAAGTGGCAGTCTCCTCAGAACCCACCTTGCGTGTAACTTCTGGGATAACTGTGCTTGGCTGCAGCTAATAAACCTGGTTTTCCACGCTCAACAGAGTGTCTCGTGTCTCTGTTCGCCAAGGCAGGTGAACTCGGGTATTTAAGGCGTGCCCTGTGCCGCCAGGCCCATAAGGCCCGGTTCTCCAACTGGCGCCCAACGTGGGGCGGCTTCAGTGGTAGCGGTTCAGCCCCAGGGCCGTGAGAAGCCCCGCAAGAAAATTCCAGAGGATTTGCGAGCCACGTCAAGCGACCCCTGTATGTCGAGTGGACCGAAGGTCTTTTGCAGCGTGGCTACTCCTTTCCGATGGGTGCTGACGACTGCTGGCCTGACTGCCGCCCTGCCCTGGATTCTCTGGTGATGACTGGTATCGCGAGACGTTAGACGGACCTCTGTTGGCGTGAGAAGACCATTTAGTTAAGTATTCGTGGGTAGCGCCCACTTCTTTGTTTTGTTTTTTAATTTTGTTATTCGACCATTGCAATAGCCGAAGCCAAGGGGTGAGTACATTTGTACTGTGTTCTTTGTTTTCACTACTTGAAGTTGGTAAAAGGGACCAGTGAACTTAAGATGCCTGGTTTTAGCGGATTTAGCAAATTTTGTTGTTCCCATGGTTGGAACTCCCTCTTATGAGCTCTATTCTAAACATGGTGTTGGCCCCATTGCCTTTAATGAGTCATGGATCCAATACACGAAGAAAGATGGTGCTTTATGGTGGCCACAAAATGGTAGCTTTGAGGCTGATATATTAGATAATTTGGAAGCAATTTTGTTTAAAAGAAAAGCCCGGCCGGCAATGTTTGACTCTTTCCGCCATTGGCGTAAAGAAGCCAAACAGAAAGAAATTAAGCAGGCAAAAAGAGATAGTAAAGCGAAAGATATGACGATTATACAGGCTGCCAAGCAGTTCTAGGATAACGAGACAGATCGAGCAACTGAAGTCTTAGACAGACAACATCGTATGGCAATTGATAGATGCTACCCTGTGTTGCCTACTTCTCCACAGAATAAGGATCTTGACGAAGATCCCTTAATGTCCCATTTGTTGAGATTGCCTCCGCCTTATGTGCCAGGAGCTAATGCACCTGTATTGTTTCCGCCTGTCCAGTAACCTGTTGTTCAGCCAGGTGCTCCGGTTCTTCTGCAGTTGCCTCTTCCTGCATCGCCACCTGCACCTCCTTTGCCGCCAACTCCTGTACCTCAGTCTCCTTCATCTTCAGGTCCTCTTGTGACGGCTAGTCCTTCTCTTCCTTTGCTTAATACAGCGTCTCCAGTTTTATTGTCTGCTTCTTCCCCATCTCGTAATCGGTTGGTTGATACTGTTTCCGGTCTTTTCTCTCTCCTCTTTGGGCCTTTTCATAGGACTCCTGCTTTTTCTCGAAGGCAATCCCGTTGTCAAATTCCTGATTCTGACGAACGAGTTGCATTGGACTCTCTTGCTCATAAATGGATCATGAGTGGTCCGCTGTATAGTGTACCTGATATTCTGAGTACCTTTCTCCAGTGGAATGCGCATACGCAGAGATATGTTTTCAATGTCATGTGTGACGCTTTGGTAAAGGATGGGAGGATATGGAGTTGGATTTAACTCCTCAGGGTCTGTTAGATATACAGGATAAGTTTGATAAAGGACTTATAGTGGGTTCTGAAGTTGAGGACGCTGTAAAGACACTTGTTACTTTCAGGTCCTTATATTCTTCTCAGACTATTCTTGAACCTGATCCTGCAGTTAGACAGAAAACAAAAAATTACCCTATAAGAGAAGTTCCCCCAGTATGGAGGGAAGCGGTTCCACAGGCAGGCAATATTCTGGGTGTCCCTGCTCATTTCCAACGTATATGGGTACACGTCCCTTGGAAACAATCTGAAGTTTTGGCACTTAAACAGTCTCTACCGGACCCTCGTAAAAATCCTGCTGGGTATTATAAGGAGCTGTCCCAGACTGTTGATGCGTGTATTATGAATTTTGCCGATATTGACATGCTGATGGGGAATGTGGTTCCACAAGCATTGTGGGACCGGATTCGTAGGGAAGACCATGATCAAGCTTTAGGTGGTAATTGGGCAGCTATTGCTGCCGCGGATGCAGCACAAGTGGGTGGTGCTAAGCCAGATGACTTGATTACACAATTGCCTGGTAGAATCATCGCTTTAATGAAGACAATGATGCCTGCCTTACGCGTTAACTGGTATAAGTTAGCTGCGTGTAAGCAGAAGAAAGATGAGAGTGTTTCTGATTTCTTTACTCGTTTTGAGGAGACGTTTATCGATCACAGTGGTCAGTATATGAGTACTGAAGGTGGACAGCGATTATTTGTGGATACATTTGTATTTAATCTACTTCCTGAATTATCGCATAAGTTGAATGACTCGGAAAGTTCCTGGACTGTTTCTTCGTCAGCACAGATATCAGCTACTGCCCAGTATTACGAGAATCGGGATAAAGAAGAGAAAGATAAAATGGAGAAGACGACTAGGGAATTAAAAACGAAGGTTGTTCTTTAACAGGCTTATCCCCCTCGTTTTGGCCAGCGTCAGTTTCAACAGCCTCCCCAGCCTCGGAGGTTGTTACAGAAACCTGAACCTTTTGTTCCGCGACCTTTGCTTGGTCCTAATCAATGTGCCTATTGTAAAGAGGAAGGCCATTTTAAGAATAGCTTTCTGGTTTTATTGCAGCGTAATGGTGGATTCCCAGGGCCGCGAGGCCGTGGAGTTTTTCAATCAGCACCTAGAGGTAGAGGGCGAGGTGCGTTGCCTCAAGGACAGCTTTTCTTTCCCCCTCAGAATTCTTTAAATTATTTTGATCAGCAGAATACTCAGTCTGCGCAATATTATAATGACAATTATTATGTTGAGGGTGAGGTTCAGGATTTTCATTCTAGTTAGGACAGCCATGGACAAAGTAAGGGAGTAGTATCAGTTCCAGTGGATCAGAATGGGCCTTATATTGAAGTTGTTGCATTGGGTGTTGCAGAGCCATTTCTTTTGGATACTGGTGCAATGAGAAGTTCTATCATTCATTCCAAACTCCCTGGGGCACCTTTGTCTGGCTCAACAAATGTTTCTATAGGATTTGCTGGCGCCCCAGTTGCTAACCCGGTTCCTTGTCCTTTGCCTATTTCGATTGATCCTTACGATCTGGAAGCTCCACTTATTTTAACGACTGGTTGCGGAGAGAACTTGTTGGGTTTGGACTTGTTGAAACGTCTTCATGCAACGTTGTATTGTTCCCCTTCTGGTGTGCATCTTACCTTGGGTGAGAAATTGTTTTCTCCTATGTACTTATCTAAAGATCGATTCCCGCCTGAATTGCAGTCTCTTCCTGTTACGCTTTGGGCTACGGGTCCGAATGATGTTGGTTTGCTCCAGATTCCACATTACGTGGTTACCATTAAGCCTAATGTTAAATTACCACGCATTCCCCAGTACAAGATTTCCAATGATGGTGAACAAGCTTTGTTGGCCATTATTTATGATTTGGTTCAGAAAGGTGTGGTTGAAGAGACGAGAGGTAATGTTTGCAACAGTCCTGTTCTACTTGTTCTTAAACGCACTGATCCTTCTCAGCCTCCTGTATATCGTTTTGTGATCGATCTTCGGGAGGTCACCAGGATTGTAGTCCCCCAGTTTCCTGTTGTCCCAGATATCACTGCCTTGCTTACTATGATACCTGCTTCAGCGGCGTGGTTCTCGGTTATTGACCTCAAAAATGCTTTCTTTAGCATTCCTATTGCTAAAGAAAGTAGGGATAATTTTGGTTTCTCTCTCGGAGGCCGAAGTGTGCACCTCAAGGCTATTGTGAAAGCCCCTCCACTTACAGTCAGGATTTGAAATCTCAGATTGATGCTTTCATTTTGCCTCCAGGTGCCACTCTGATTCAGTTTGTGGACAATTTGTTAGTTGCTGCTGATTCGAAGGATGTCTGTAAGGATGCGACTGTTTCACTGTTACGTCATTTGTCTGACCTGCATCACAAGGTGTCCCCGTCTAAGTTACAATATTGCTGCCAAGAGGTTACCTATTTAGGTCATCTCTTGTCGAAGGAGGGAAGACGCTTGACCCGAGAACAAATTCAAGCAATTGCGAAAATGACTGTGCCATCCACACAAAGGGAGGTGCATGCGTTTCTGGACATTACCTCTTATTGTAGACAGAGGATTCCGAATTTTTCTTTGTTGGCTAAACCTCTGTTGGCACTCACTCTGAAAGATACACCCCAACCTCTTCCCTGGACTGATGAATGTCAGAAGAGTTTTTCTGACTTACGTACTGCCTTGTGTTCTGCCCCTGTGTTAGGTACTCCAGATTACAGTAAGCCTTTTACACTCTACGTTCACGAAAGAGAGGGTTGCGCGTTGTCAGTTTTAACACAACAATTTGGAGACAAACAACGGCCACGTGCCTATTTTTCGGCTACGTTGGATCCAGTAGCCAAGGCATTTCCTAGTTGTCTCAGAGCTACAGCAGTGGCAGCGATCTAAATTCGTCAATCTGCTGGATTAGTATTAGTTAACACCTTAGCTGCTTCGCAAATATCCCTCCCCAGTGCTGCGCTGTCCATTGGAACTAGTGCTGAATGGACGTCCAATGGTCGTGCGCAGCACTGGGGAGGTAGCGCTCGTGGCGACCGTTGGCCATCAGCAGCGCTTAAGAGGATAACACTCTTGATGTCATGGTACCACATGCAGTGGATACTCTTTTGAATAGAACGAAAACACAACACCTCACGAGTGCTCGCTTGTCTGGATATGAGCTGACGCTCTTGGCTAGCCATATACACATCAAGTGGTGTAATACTTTGAATCCAGCAACATTGTTGCCCATCCTAGACGAGAAAGACACTCAAGAACAGCATGATTGTTTTCTCTGAACAGAGGAGGAGACGAAATGCAGAATAGATTTAAAAGACACACCACTTATGGACCCGGATGGGATCCTATGGGTAGATGGGTCTTGTTTCAAACTTCCAAATGGCAAGACGACTGCAGCTTATGCTGTTACTACCTTGTATACGGTAGTGGAGACAGCACGCATTGCACAGAATTCAGCCCAAGCAGCTGAACTAATTGCCCTAACGAGAGCGTGTGTGTTGGCTAAGGGAAAGAGAGTGAATGTTTACACTGATAGCCAATATGTCTTTGGTGTGGCTCATAGCTTCCGTCGCTTGTGGAAGGAAAGAGGATTCTTTACTTCCCATGGGACTAAGATACAGCATGGTCAGTTGGTGACTGACCTTCTCGACTCACTTGCGTTGCCTACCCGAATAGCAATAATCAAGTGAGGTGCTCATAAGAAGATTACTGATGATGTGGGTAGCTTGAATGCTTTTGCAGATGAGGTAGCGAAGAGAAACAGCGAGAGATGCTACGAGTTGCATGTGTGTTGCGGGCCCTGCAAGATGGGTCAGAGAGGGAGGAATGTGTGACGACACGATAGAAAGTGTGAGAACGATTCAAGAAGAGGCTACTGAGACGGAATTGAGTAAGTGGAGAGAAAGTATGGGAATGTTGGCCTGGACAGGGTGTTGGATGGAATTGTCAGAACATCAGTGTTGGCTGTTACCAGACGCCTATGTACTACCTGTAGTTACTATGGTGCATGGTCCAGCCCACATTAGTGCAAAAGGCATATGTAAACTTCTGGCTCCAGTATGGCAGAATGAAGGAATTCCTACATGTGCAGTAAATGTGGAGACGACTGGGTTCCTGCATGAAGCCTTCATTACGGCTCGTGTAATCACGCCGCGTTGCAGGCGTTTGAAAATACTTGGCTCCCGATTGCGGGATCCGTATTAATTGTGGTACATACGCGACCCCCTGCAGGCGCTTGAAATACTTGGCTTCGAGACCTCGGGATCCTGATTAACTGAGGCACATACCCGGTTGCCCCTTGGACCTTTCCCGCCTGTGGGATCCAGAACGCCCTGCTCTCTTGAGCATCTACCACAACGATGCACTAGCCTTAACCTAACAATTATTCTCGGTGCACGCAATCGCGACGCACTAACTCTTGAAGCCCATGCGGCACTTCTCTATGGCTAAGTCAACCTGCACCCCTGGTTGTAATGCATAGCTGTACCCAACAGATAGCCATTAGGTTGAACTAGCCCTAACCTGACTGCATTTTCGGTGCCCTTACTCGCGACGCACCAATCATTGAAGCCCATCCGGCCCCCATCTTTGACTAGTTCACCTTGGGTCTTATAGCTGTACTGAACAGGCTATTGTGTTACATATTCTTTAGGCAAAACCAACTTTTTGTCCTTATGATGATCCTATGTATTTTGGTTTAGGGATCGAAACTCCGTCGACTTGTTGTAACACCATATATGTGAATGTATACCGAATGTGATATGCATATAATGGTGTAATTGAATTTCTGCTACCTTTTCATTCATCAGAAATCACTCACTCTTTGCCTAATTGTCTCTTCTCTGCCTTTCCTATTCTCTTATTTTGCCAATTTGTAAGCGTGAGGGCACAGGCTTGTGTCTCACTCTTTTGGATGTAAGGTATTTTCCGTCTTGAATCTACTCTATAGTAAAAATTGTGATCCCTGTCCGGCTGGATAAATCACGTTACTTAATATAGATCCATTCTATATTTATTTTGTTGTAACTGTCTATACATGGGACCATTGTTGTTAAAAAAAAAAAAAAGTAAATGTGGTGAAGCATTGCATCGTTTGTTTAATGCATAATCCAGGAAAGAGAACTCCAACTCCAGCAGGTCATTTTGCTCCCCCTACGTACCCTTCCGAGGTATTACAAATCGACTACATTCATATGGATCTTTGTAATAACCTCAAGTATGTTCTGGTGGTGGTGCGTGCCTTTTCCAGATGGATAGAGGCCTACTCCCTAAAGGACAATACTGCTTTGTCTACTGCAAAAGTCCTTTCGAATGAGTTTTTCCCGAGGTTCGGTTTGACGCGCATTGTCTGGAGTGACAATGGGAGTGAATTCATAGGCCAAATCATGCCGAAAGTTTGTACAGGTCTTGGTATTAGGCAGAAATTCCATGCGGCAAACCACCCTCAGTCAGCATGTTTGGTAGAGTGCTATAATTGGCACTCTCAAGCTTAAATTGGCAAAGATTCAGGCCAGCACGGGTCTTGCTTGGCCTGATGCTTTAACTTTGGCACTTTTATCCACGAGAACTACTGTGCATTCTAGTTTAGGACTTAGTCCATATGAGGTCGTTTTTGGGTGCCCAGCCAATGTCTGCGGAGTCCCTCGACCTAAAAAGTATTCTGACATCCCATTTCCAATGTTGATTGACTACTTGCATGACCTCACCACTAAATTACATGTTCTCCACCAACAGGTTCAAAACGCTCTGCCGGAGGCCTCTGCGGATCCAGGTCACTCCATCAAACCCGGTGACTGGGTCTGCTTGAAGAATTTCCAGCGGAAAAAGAGTCTGGAACCTCGTTGGGGCCCGCCTTGGCAAGTCTTGTTGGCAACACGTACAGCAGTAAAGGTCGTCGGAAAAAAGATCTGGGTCCACGGCGTGCATTGTAAGAGGATACCTTTGCCCTTACCTTTTGACCAGTGGGTTCGCAAGGGTATAAACGACAGTGAAGGCAAAAGGGTCCCTCGATTTGTACCTTTTAGTAGTGCACGCCTGGATCAAACGAGCTCTGAGAAAGAAGATGACAACATGTTGCAAGAAGCTGGACCATCACATCTGCGATTGAACACAGCGAATACAGAAACTTTGTTTAAGGAGCAAACGGTCCCTAAAAAGACTCGGCACAATTTAAGACCCAAACTAATAAAAGACAATAGAATTTTTCTTTTTCCCATTTTTCTGATTAAGTTTTTGTTTGAGAGACATTTCTTTTTTTTTCCACTATCCATCAAGTTGCAGGGTCACAGTAGGAGTCTTAAGCTGTGACCTGAGTAGTGACAGTAGGTCTGCAGGACTTGCAGTGTCATAGGACGGCTAATAATCACAGCCAGCTAAGTGATCTAGGAAGAATGCCGTGTGCAACGCTTTAGAGTATGGATACTAAAGTGGGAATTAATGATCAGAATGTAAAGATGAAAAGTAAATTTAAGAGATTATTGGTTAGTCCATGTGGCATAACCTTATGTATTTTAATATGTTCATGTATTTTATTATCGTGTGTAAGTTGGGTTGTTTATACTATGCAGCAAGCACCTGTTCCAATTTCTGTTTCCTTATCCTTCCCTACTACTGCCTCCCCACATCGGTTTCATACACTCCCAGAACATGAGCATATTAGGAGAACAGAATACTTTAATATTTCATTTATTCAGGTATTTCATCAGCATCAACTGGTACTGATCACCACTGATTGTTGGGTCTGTGGGCTCATGCCCAGTAATACAGAGAGAGGGATGCCATATTTAGTCCTTCTGTTTTCCTATGAAGGCTCCGCTTGGGCCTATTTGTCTATGTTTTCTAACGTTTATCAGAACCAACTACGGTATCCTCCTGGTAGTCCATATGGTGGTGGAGCAGATTTTAGTCACAGTTCTTTGATAAAGGGAATAGTGGCTATGGCTAGAATTGCTGAGATTAGTAAGATTCCCGTGGGTGAGAAAAGAGCATATGATGGCTGGAATGTAACCCGTTATGTTACTAGCCTTACAGAAAAGGCAGGCAAAGGAGATCCCCACCAATTTGGACTGTACCTCATCGAGGTAATTTCTGTTTACAGATCAATGGCCAGAATGTTAAAAATCAACAGGAGAAGAGTGTCTATTCACCTCAGATTTCCTCACAGTTAGTGCCATCACAAGGCACATATTTTATCTGCCATGATAGAGCCTATACATGGCTTCCTATCTACTTTTCAGGAACTTGCTATGTGGCTTTTCTTCTTCCTCCAACATATACTGCTCCTTCAGGTCATCATAGAAAGAGATATGGCAGAGGAGTTATTGATTCGAAAGAAACAGCAGGACAAGAAGTAGGTGACTTTATTAAAGGGTTGATCCTTTCTGGGGCCCAATGGCCAATAGCAGAGACATCAGACAACTAGTTTGTGTTGTTGAGGCTACTATAAATGTAACTTCTGGAGCCTTGAGTAATCTGACAGCCAAACTTCATTTGGATCAACTTATGACTTTGCAGAACCGAATGGTTCTAGACATTGTCCTTGCAGATCGAGGAGAGTCTGTCAATTGATCGGGTCTAGTTGCTGCATTTACATTCCTGATAATGCCCCTACGGTATACCAAGCCATCTCCAAGTTGCATATCGTCTCCTAGTATATACACCAGGACAACGGAGATTGGTCTGTGATGGGATGGTTTTGGGGAGTACTGTCCACATGGGGATGGAAGATACTAACTTTCCTTGTAATGGTATTGGCCATCATTTTCTCTTGTTGTCTCTGTGTACAGTGTGGCCCTGCCATCTGTTGTCTTTGTGCCACTATGTGTGTTCCAAAGCCTGTGTCACAGAAAACAGAGACTATTAGAATGATGTTACAGCAACAGCTCGATGACCTCATGGCCATTGACATCGACTCAGACTAACTTGAGTCCTTTGTGTCTTGCCTGAGTAATGGCAAGTTCTTCTATTTCTGACTTCGTACCGTATTTAGCCGCCATTTTGTGTCTCGTCGCCATTTTGTGTTGCCTTCACTCAGGCAGCACGGCGAACGGAGTGTTTTTGCTTTTCTCAGCTGCTACGTGCCTCTTCTGTTAAAGAGTAACCCCCTGCCCTTGTTTACGAAACTGATGTCAGGGTCTGGCCGAGTTTGTTAATCCATGTCTGGGTTGACTGACTATTTGCCTTCTCCTATTCTTTCCTTACATTATCTTATCCGACTGGCCTTCGCTATTCTCTCCTCGTATTCTCCTGGTACACAACTATCCTTTGAGGAACACAAATACGTCCTGGCACCTGCAAATTGGATTGTTGGCACTAGTACTGATTAATTTGTTGGGAGGGGTAACACATGAGGTCTGAGAGAGGGGCATATTTGAGACACCAAATAGCTTGTTTTTTAACTTTTCTTATTGGTTCGTTTTGTTTGTGTAAGGAGTAAACTCTGTAAATGTGTTTCCTATAAAATATTGTGCGCCACGGATTGAAGTGGCAGTCTCCTCAGAACCCACCTTGCGTTTAACTTCTGCGATAACAGTTCTTGGCTGCAGCTGATAAACCTGGTTTTCCACGCTCAACAGAGTGTCTCGTGTCTCTGTTCGACAAGGCCGGTGAACTCGGGGATTTAAGGCATGCCCTGCACCGCCAGGCCCATAAGGCCCAGTTCTCCAGAGGCCAGGTGGCATGGGTTGTCATCGCTGAGACCCAAAGAGCCAGTCAGGTGTCATGTACTGTTGTTGCTAGAGCTTCATGTTGGTTGTTCCTGCAGGCTGTCATCGCTGTAGCACGTAGCGCGAAGTGCAGATCTCGCATTGCCGGTTGTCCCTGGCGATCACTCTGGCTCCAAAAGTGCGATTCACCAGATCTCGATGTTTGCGGTCATCACAGGTGGATAATTCTCACCATAAGTGGACCTGTCCGCGGTCACAACCAGCACTAAAACTTCAGTATTTTATTCCTCTCTTCTCAGGCGGAGCTCAACTGATGGCAGCCAAGGGTTCAGGACCGGAGAGACACCTCTTAGGGACCAGGAATCCATCCAGTGATGGTTTGCATATGTTTTCCCTAATGCGAGAATGTGCCATGCACACATTGATTTCTAATGGAAATTGCCCTCCTGTAGTCTGCACATTTAGGTTCCAGGGTCACACAACTAGGAATCCTTCTTTCATTTTCCTTTATTTTTGCTCATTGGAGACATTATTTCTCACCAGTCTAATTGAATACATGCTCTGCACCACTGCCACAGTTCTATAAGCTTGATGTTTAATTATTGAAAAAGCTTCCCTGTTGGAGTTGGTGGGAGGCTCATTTCCCCCCAGAATCATCATGGAATGCTGCTGTGACTGAGGTACAGTTATGCTGTCCCAGGCCTTCATCCTGAGAAGGAAGATAACCTTGTAAGAGAAGTGTACAGGCCTGCACATTTGGACAGATGCATTTGTTAATGCACTGAGGTTGGCTTCCTGACATACAGTACCAAGGTGTGAGGTTAGGTCAGTCCAATAGACATTCTCTCTTTTGCATACACAAATTAGTGATACATAGGAGTAACCTCAGTAAAACTATAAACAATTAACATGGTCGAATTTGTTTGTGTTATTCAACATTCTCCTATGTGTATAGCAATGATGTGTCTCATCTTTCTAATAAACACAGTTAATGTTTTATTTACAAGATTAGAGCTTTTCAATAAACATTTGAAAATGCATTTTTGTATCTTCTCTTTCTGACACATTGGGCATATAAAAGTAAAAAACAAAAGGGTTGGATCTGTTTCCAAAATCTCCTTGGGAATCAGATTGATCATTCTCGCGATTATCAGTATCTATAACTCTGAAAGGTTAGGGGTTTAGATGTGATACTGTGAGCTTGCAAAAACAAAGACATTTTCTGATTATATGATAAGATTCAGTCTATATAATATCAAATGTTGTTGTTCTAAATACACAGTCCTACTAAATTCGTATGGACCATATTACAGGGGTGAAGATTACAAGTGTTAACGGAACAAGCCTCACCAGCCCAGGAATACTGGTTATTGGGGGTGGCTTTAATTCTGTAATAAATCCATTGGCTGTCATCAGGACATCAGGGAATTCATTGTGAAAAACTGCTCTTCCATGCTGAGACTCCGTACTGAGTTTAAAAGTCGTACATTCGATAAAACACACTACAATGAATTTATATTTAATTTCAGGGCCCATTGGTCACCTGCTAGGTAGAACATTTTTTTGAGTCCTGGTGATGGACCTGTTGGGGGTTTGCAACTCCTAAAATTTACCAAGGTGGTTGTAGATTCATTTTCTATCAAATATTACTCTTGATGGGTCCCCCAAAGGCAGCCATTGGTGATTAAGCTCCTGATGGTTATTAGATAGGCATTTCCCAATTCGGAGCCGGGAAAAAATTGTGGAGTACCAAGAGTTAAATGAAACCCTGGTTTCTTCTGCCATAGCCACTTAAAATAATGATGAGGTGTAAAAAAATTAACATAGTTAATAGGACAGTGTAAGGATGAATACAGAGCCATCAAAGAATTGAAACAGTGGCTCTTGTCTGGAAAATCAGTATTGCATGAGCCCTGTTACCGAAACTCTGTGACAGCTAGAGGGGGCAAGATTGACCCAAAAGGAAAGCCTTGATTCACCAAACAAATCTGGGTGGCTACGCAGGGGGGTGGGAAGTTAGTTTATTGGTTAGTATATTGGTTTGCAAAGCTTAAGCAGAGTTTGGCAGAGCTTAGAATAGCCACTGATATAAAAGATCTGGTTAAGGGAATTGCCAATAGTGCAGGTGATATTGCAGAATGTTTTGCAAACTACTACCAGTTTGTACCCCATATAACTCCAGTACCTATTGTGTAAAGAGAGAAATCAATAATTAAGGATTTACAGTTTGCTAAGCTGGAGATGAGTATAGGATGGCAATACTTTGGAGGCAATAACATTGATACCTTAATGGAAGACCTCACTCCCTAATAGGTTTTCTTGACAATACTACAAACAAAATATCAGCCAATTAGTTGGGCATTGAGGGCCATGTTTAAGGAAACTTTAAAAACCAAATACTTGACCATTTGATTTGGTTTAGGCCACACAAGTAGTTATCCCTTAACCTGGGAAAACGTTAACCAAGTGTTCCCCCTAAAGGCCTATATCTTTAATTAAAGTTGAGGTGGAAAGCATTGCCAAAGACCTTGCTCTTAAAATGTAAAAGTTGATTTTGTCTTTAATAGGGATAGACCAGAATAGCTTAACTCACAGAGGGGCCAGGCACTGTATTAGGCAACTTCATTTCACAAAACCCAAAGGAGAGCTTACAAATAAACGTTGCACCCATGTTCCAAAAACTGAAATATCTATCAGAGGCTTCAGACAAGTTACCACTGTTTATATTAGGTAAAGATGCTTTGCATAAAATTATATATTTGCTACAGATCTTATATACTCTTCAAAATTTACCCATATGTACAAATATACCCACATTGCATATGTGGTAGCCCCCACATTCTTTTAAACACTACTGTGCAATTTGACATATTTCTTTTTGGCGGGAGATCCCCTGGGGGTAGCTTTCCTCAAATGTGCATAATCCCTCTACAATGGGAGTTTGGGTATTCCAACTTCCAAAATATACTACTTTGTGGCAAACGTTTGACCAGAACTTGACTGACTATTTGGAGAAAGAGATGACCGAGCCATCAAATCAGAATTGAGGTTCCTGTAGGAACTAGGATTACGGGCACAGTTGTACAGCAGGAAGCTGGCAGGCTCCCTACCCCTCATCACAAAGATATCCTTATGGAGAGCTGGAAAAGTGGGAGAAAACTGACCTGAGAGACATTGATTGGTCTGGAGATTGAATTCCATCAGTTTGGCTCTAAGTGCAGAATATCATTCCCATGGGTCATAATTTTCCCACCTTTTGCAAAAAAGGTATGCACTAGACATACGTAAAATGAATTGAATCCCATTCCTTAGTTTAACCCTATAGAATCTAATCTCACCAAGAACAGAATAGAAAGTAGGGGAATTACCTGTCTTTATTGTGCCCTCAGGGTACTTACCCCTTGTAATTCCTAGGGATCAATGGACGAGAGACTTGGGGGAATTGGATTATGGAAGCCAAAATGGCTGGAAGACTATGACCAATTTTGCCCAAATTATGGGGCCTATTAGGATTGCGGACTGACCTGTATCCGTCCGCCACCCCAGAGGAGGAGGGACCGTCCGCAGGGGCAGCGGCAGTCCCGCCGTGCTAATTAGGATGTGACCGCCAACCTGGCGGTCACATCCTGTATTTTTAACATTGCGGCGGGTGCTGCTTGAAGCAGCACACTCCGCAATGGTAAAAAAATGCATGTTTAACTTTGCATGCACGAAGCTGCAGGCACCGCGTGGTGCCTGCCGCTTCGTGCACGCAAAGGCAGGGGGATACCATAGCTACCCCCCATGTGCACCCCCCACCCCTCCTTGACCCCTTGGGGCCCGTAACAGGCCCCCGAAGACAACACCGTATGCCTTTCCACGGCGGAAATGCAGCCGTGGAAAGGCATATGACCGCAGCTATCCTAATATGGATGGCGGTGTCTGATAGACACCGCCAGCCATGTTAGAGCTTTTCCGCCGCAGTCGGAAGGCGACCGCGGCGGAAAAGCGGCGGACGGAAAATAGATCCCCCAGCCATCCTAATCTGGCGGGGGGTCTTTTTCCAGTCCGCAGTGGATAATCTGCATCCTCCGGGCCGGCGGTGGCTTCCTCCGGCCCGGAGGATGCGGATTATCCGCAATCATAATCGGCCCCTATGTCTTATTCAATTTAAATCTTTCTGTAGGATATTACAACCTAGAGAGGCTACACAACATTGGGAGGGGGTTGCTACAAATGATGACAAATGGCTATGGGCATGCTCATACATATGATATGGAAATTCCCAGTGATACAAACTCAGTGGGCCTGATTCACAGAACTAACTTAAGACAAAATCCTAAACTTACTACCATTTTGGTATTCACAGAAGGCACTTACTTATTTTGGTATTCACAGAAGGCACTGACTCATTGAAGAGTAAGTACTTTATTTTATTGGTATTTATAAATAATTTATTGTTTAGCTATTATTAGTTCATTATTTAATTTTAAAAATTATTTACTTGATAAGTAGGTTATTTTTAAACTCTACGCTATCCAACACTTTTCCTACTGTAGCACTCTCTGGAGTGGGAATAGTAATTTTAACTTTTTCGCTATCCAACACTTTCCCTACTGTTGCACTCTCTATAGTAGGAATAGTAATTTTTACCCCTACGCTATCCAACACTTTCTCTACTGTTGCACTCTCTGGAGTTGGAATAGTAATTTTTACCCCTACGCTCTCCAACACTTTCCCTACACTTGCACTCACTGGAGAGGGAATAATAATTTTTAACCCTACGCTATCCAACACTTTCCCTACTGTTGCATTCTCTGAAGTTGGAATAGTAATTTTATACCCTCCACTATCCAATATTTTTCGTATTAGTTTAGTTATTGTTGTGTCTAATTTTATTATAAAAAGATTAAAAATATTGTAGTTTTTAAATGTGTTATATATATTTTTTATATTTTTATTTATATTATTTTTGTATGTGTATATATGTATTTATAATTTATAAAATGTTTTAACAATTTATAAGTTATTAAAATAATTATTTATGAATATTATTAGTATATATGTATATATATATTATATTTTATATGTATATGTTTAATTTATTTTAACATATGTATTAGTTTTTATTTTATTTATTTATTTATTTATTTATTGTCCTCATTTCCACCATGGTATAAAAATGCCGTACAGAACAAGCCTTAAATTAGCTGTCTCAGTAATAAAACTGGGAGGGAGCAAACGTAGTGGGGGGACCAACCATCCCTCAGCTGTTTCGGGCTTAGCCTCATACTTGGCAACCATTGGGGGTAATTACAGCCAAGTATGGACCTGGCTATGACCGGATAATTGCTGTGCCCATGGTGCACACCAGAAGGGCACCATAGTAGTGTAATCATTGGACCCGGGGGAAAAAAAAAAACCCGGATGTTTTATTATATCCATACAAACATATGCCAAAAAGCTCTTTTGCTCTGATTCACCGGCCTAGCGAGGTCCATTCGAGACGTATGCAGAATAGATGCCAGCCAGTCACCAAGGGAAGGAGTTAAGGGATCATTCCACTTCCTACAAATCTCCCTCCTTGCTAAAAGAATAGTATAAAACACTTGGCTTCTGGCTCCGTTCTGTGTTCCTGCTAGGATCCCAAAAATCACAAGGGACAGGTCAATTGTAACTGTGAAACCCAATGATGTTGAAAGGGTGTTACCAATTACTTCCCAGAAAGTGGCTAACCGGAGACATTCATAAAACATGTGAGTGTCGGATGCTACCACCATCCCACACCTAGCACATGCAACTGAGCTACCTATGGCAAACTTAGATAGTCTCAGCGGAGAGTAATATACCCTATGAAGAGTGTAAAGTAAGGGTGGGCGTAGTTCGCGAAGTAGCGCTACGCGAAGCTACGCGAAGTGCACTTCACACTACACGAACTTCACATAGCACTACGAGAGCTGCGTAGTAGCATGTTCGCACTGTGCAAGATGTGTTTTCAATGATTGCACAGTGCGGACAAGCATCCGGCACTGTGCAATCATTGAAAATGGCATCTTGCACAGTGAGAGCTGTAGTTTTCTGCTGCTCGAGTAGATTATTACTCGAGCTGCAGCTTTCTCAACGCGAACTGGTAGTTTCTCATTGAGAGCGGTCGCGAGCATGCGCAACCACTCACAATGAGAAACCTTACCTCCCCGCGTTGAGAATCTCGCTGGAATGTCATTTTGCTTGCTCGCCATCGCGAACATGACGTTCAGGACCGTGAACATGCAAAAAATGAGCGCTGCACTACGCTACGCTGCACTACGTGTGTTCGCACTGTGCTGCGTGCAGCTCGCGTAGTGCGAAGTTGCGCAACTAATTAGTTGGCTATAACTTCTAAGTAGAAACCTGTTTCTTTTAGTGGGTAGATTTTTATACGCCTGCATCCAGCTGCTCATTTGTAAATATTTAAGCCTCGATAAAGTTGGGCCTATTCTATTCTGGAGGTGCTCCCATGACAACAAGTCCCCTTCATAGAAGAGGTCTCCCCAAACTTCAAGGCCGGCCTCTCTCAAAGGCACGGCTAAGATGTCTTCTAGCCATGCTGGACTTTCAGGTAAGCCCCATAAGGGTATCTTATCGCAATAATACCCCTGTTTAATCGAGTTTGTTACCTCACCCCACATTTTTGCCAGTCCAAAAACCACCTTCAGTTTAATCTTTTTAAAAAACTTCGGGTTGCCAAATTTAAATAGATAGCCCGACTGACTAATACCTTCCCCGTCCAACATAGCTGAAAACATTAAGCTCATGCCATGATCAGCGGGCCTTTTTAATAGCATACGTGTATGGGACAGCTGGAACGCCCAAGCATATAGTTTTAAGTCAGGGGCAGCTAAGCCCCCCTGCTCCCAACGCCGTCTAAGCTTCTTCCATGATATTCTCAGCAATTGTTTGTTCCAGATAAATGATGTAATGTCTGACTGTATTTTGGATATATAGCCTGATCAAAATAAAGGGGAATGGTGTTAAAGAGAAATGAAATTTTGGGCAGAATCAGCATTTTAATCAAATGAACTCTCCCAATCAAGGACAATGGAAGGTGGAACCATGACTGTAATAATTTTCTACATTCCTTAGCCACAGCCGCAAGATTTGCATGGGCAAGTTTGTTGATATCTTTTATTATAATTAGGCCCAAATACCTCATTGACTCGCCTGCCTGCATCTCCAACACACTCACATTATCGTGCCAGACCAACATCTCTGTCTTTGCCGTATTGATCTGATATCCCGACATCCGACCGAACTCCCGAGCCATTTCAAAAATTACAGGGAAAGCGGTAGTCACATCTGATGTGAGGATAAGCACGTCATCGGCATAGAGGGCCACCTTTCTCTCCCACCCTCTGTAAGAGAAAGGTCGAATAGAGACCTCTCTCCTCAGTTGTTGTGCGAGGGGCTCAATATAAAGATCAAACAGTAGGGGGGAGAGCGGGCAGCCCTGCCGTGTCCCTCTGGTTATAGAAAAGGGGTCCGATAGATCTCCATTGACCAATAGACGCGCCGTTGGATTACCATACAGCAAGCCAACTGTACGACGAAATCCCGCACACACGCTGGACTTGGCCAAGGCCCCCGACAGGTAAACCCAATTGACCCTGTCGAAGGCCTTGGTTGCATCCAACATGAGGGCATTCAAGGGCAGTTTCTGGGCCACAGCTATATCAATAGCTCCTATCAAGTCATATGTTAACTCGCATAGCTGTCGCCCCTTCACAAATCCTTTTTGATCGGGATGAAGGACTGAAGGGACGACCATGGCCAGTCTAGAAGCCAAAACAGTGGTGAAGAACTTATAGTCCACATTTGAAATCGATATTGGTCTATAGGATTCACAGGCATCTTTAGGTTTCCCAGGTTTCAAAATAAGAGTAATTGAGGCATTGTCCCAAGATGGAGGTGGAATATGACCTTCAAGGAGAATTTGATTAAAAAGCTTGGTGAGAAAGGGAACTATCTCGGCCTCTAGAATTCTATAGATTTCTGACGGAATCCCATTGGGCCCTGCTGCCTTTGCTTGCTTGCTTTTTTTTATGGCAGTCCTAACCTCTTCTTCGGTGATGATGCTATCCAAAAATTTCGACTGCTCATCAGTAAAGCAAGGAAGATCAATGTTTCTCAGCCAACCCTCAATAGACTCTGACCGAATTCCATTGTCCTCCTTGTAGATGGATTCAAAAAACTCCCTGAAGGCCTTCCTAATATCAGCGTCTGATGAAAAAGAGTTATTGCCAACAGTGATGGCGGCTATGTTGTTCCGGACCAGATCTACTTTGGTCTTCCAGGCCAATAGTTTGCCTGCGCCCTCGCTGTACTCAAAATGGGCCAGCTTACTTGCCTCCCATCTCTGCTGCAGTCTAAGATTCAATACTGAGGCCAAATTAGCTTTCAAAGTCACCATTTCCTTTTTATGATTATCTATGGTGAGATTGTCAGCCCCAGGGCTGATATCCATGACCTTTTGAAGTTGAAGAATCTTTGCTTCGATGGTGGAAATTTGCTCCCTATACTGCTTCCTTTTATACAAATTTTTCCCAGTAATAAGACCCCTCAAGAAGGCTTTAAACGAGTCCCAGATAATCCTCGTGGCTGCTGACTCGTTATTAATTAACATAAAATTATGTGTCTCCAATTTAAGGAATGTCATGTCATCTGGAGAAGAGAGAAGCGAACGGTCAAATGACCATCTAGAGGGAGAGCTCTTAGTTCCTTGAACTAGATCCAAAACCACCGCAGAATGGTCCGAAAGATGTATTGGTAGATATTCAATGGATCTAACTTGCTCTGCCAACCTCAAACTAATTAAAATAAAGTCTATCCTTGATTGATGATTATATTTATAATTCCGAAAGGATATCCCTTGCTGCTTTCCGGACCTTTCTCTCCATATGTCCAGGTATCCGTACTGCTTCATTGCGGACTGTAACGCTGCCCTAGACTTGGATGAAACTAAAGGTCTACTATTGGCAGATTTATCCAGCAAGGGGTCTAGTACAACATTAAAATGGCCAGCATTGATAGTAGGCTCCGGAAAGGAAAGCAGATGAAAAAAGATAGCCTCCAACGTAGACGGATCATCCTGGTTAGGAGCATAATACCCTAGTACTGTAATTTGAGACCAGGCTATGACCACAGATGTAATGGCCCATCTCCCACCTGGGTCCACCACTTGAGATATCAAGCTGGCTTTGGCCCCTTTTTTGAAGATGATAGAGACCCCTCTAGTATTTGTAATCTGGCTTGTAGAAACTGCAAAGTCTATCCACCTATTTCTCTTGGTTAGGTCAAGCATTTCTAAATGAGTTAAGTGAGTCTCCTGGAGTATAAAGACCTGCGCTTCCATATCTCGCAGGTATTGCATAATTTTATTTGCTTTTGGTTTGGTACGCAGGCCATTAACATTCCAGGAGAAGTATTTTATTTTACTTATCTTTGTTATAAAAAATAATCAAAGAGGAGAAAAAAGCAAAAACAGATAAGGCTATAACTTGCTGCCAAAATGTTTTTCCCAAAAACTGCTTATTCCCCTCCTTTCTAATACAACTTGGCTTACTGAGTTTTTTACCTTAGTTTTTATTTTTAAACATTTTTAATTCTTTTTAACTATATTTCTTTTAATTATATGAATTATTTACTTTATTTTAGAATATTTTTTTAATAAGTAAAAAAAGCGATATTTTCTACAACGATATCTTATACATCAATATTTTTTCTTGATATTTTTGTACTAACCATAATGTGGATAGGATGTCAATATTCTTGACTTCGATATTTTTGACACAATATTTTTGTTCCTCGATATTGTGATACTCGATATGTTTTCAGTGATTCGTTGCCAACTATTGATGCTATTAATACATCTGATGTCCAACAGCAACTTTCTTTCTATTGAATGTATTTTTGTCTTTGTTATTTGTGTGTGTTGTGTTCCTTAGCACTTTATATCTGAACTGACACCTTTAATTCTTCTCACATTTAATAATGATTTATTTAGAATAGGGAAGTTTGTTGGATTAATTGTATTGATGCCTTAATAATTTGCTATATTGATTTACTTTATCACCTAAAAAGGATTGATTAATTATATTAACCTATGATGATGAGACTTGGGTTGTACTACCTTAATAAAGAATAGAAAACTAAAAGATTTAAAAATAAAACCCTTTAATTCGCCTTACCTCTCTTTATTGACTGAACAAAAAAAAAGAGAACACTTTATATTGACTTCGGCTCCTTACAACCCTCTAGACATCAAAGATCCATCGACCTGTACACGGGGTTCATGATTAGGGCTCCGTGTTTTATGGTATTTGTTTTTTAACATCTCAATCTGTATTTATCCATATTTATTTTTAGCCATCTTATTGGTATTTATCCATATTTATTCTGTGTTTCGCAAATAAATGGAGTCATAAAATGGTACATTTCCACATTTATTTAACTGATAAAAATGCACTCACACTCTGCTAAGTTTTAGAATTTAGGCAGCCAAATATAGCAGAACACTACACATAGAGCTAAATATCAGCATTATAATACACATATATGCTAACATAAGCCTGTATTGAGGGAAATCTCAACGTAGGTTTAACTTCCCATGCTATCTATCTGCTCGGCTGTTGTCCTGGAAATCACCAAAACCAGCATGGAGAGTCACCCTTAATGTTCTGTATTTTTCTGCATTTAAAAATAAATAAAGACAGGAAACACGTTGTTTTCTGTCTGCTTTATCTGTAAAAATCAGTAAAAATTGAAACCTGGGAGCCTTATTTATGAATGATGAGTAAATGATAATAAAAACCCCGTGCTCCAGCAACAGTTATTTTTGGGGTAATTCATTTTATAAATCTAGTCAGCTGACACTTTAAGAAGAGCTATCATAGGTTAACTTGCAGTTACTCATGCAGTATCTTGTGTATCATGCACAGCATTTTTAATAGGTATTTCTCGCTGACCTAACACCAGATTAAGGCCTTAAAACAAATGGATAACATGGTCTGTACGATGCAGCCTGCAGAGGAGGCTCTTAGTAATCTCTGGGATTTATATATTTCGCTGATAGTCTTATCTGACAGCCATAAGCAAACTGTAAATTCAAAATGCAACGTATAAACAAGTGTTAGTACGCACATCTAATGATCACTGCAACTTGACAGATAAACCTGGGATTTGGATCGAATAGACCCTTACATTCCTTGTCAACAAGAGGCTTGGTCACTTATACACTGAGTAAAAGCAAGTTCCCCGTCTTTTAACTCTCAAGCAAGGTTTATCTTTGGACAAAAAAACACACTTCCCTGTCAATCCAGGGGTCCTTGTACAGTTTTAGATATGACAGATTGTCGTGTACCTTTCCTTTATTCATTAGAGTTTCTAAAAAGTGTGTCTAGGCCCAGGAGTAAAATGGGTGACCGAACATTGTTCAAAGACCACCGCAGCAGACATAAAAGCAGCCTTCACATAGGGAATGAAGTATTAGAGAAGTTTCAGTCAGAATGAAGTAATAGAGAGGTTTCAGTCAGTATGCATTTTGTTGAGAGCACATGGCAAAGAATGGCATATTGTGATATTTATTTCATTTAGCTTTATTTCGAATTGAGTCAAATCATAAAAGGAATACATTTAAAATCTCCCCCATATGATTTACAAAACACAAAATCGAATACATTACAGTAATTTAAGAAAAAAAAAACCCTCTAGTTTTACGTAGTCTCAATGCGGCCTGTAGGAAAACGCTGATCGAATGCTGAGTTGGCTGGAAAGAGAGGAACAGAACCGTAAACAACACAAGAGATACCAAAAGTCTGCATACAGGAACCTAAATAGTGTTCACTCTGTAAAACAAAACCAACAGGTTAATGTGTAGGTCATAACAATCCTAATAGATGTGTGACCGTAGGAGAAGAGGAAAAACTAGAAAGATAGCCTTAAAAGTGCTAGAAAAATCCCCATCAGCCCGCTCAATAGCGGAGCATCGTCATCTGGGTAGTATGGTTGACAATTGTGGTACCAAGTGTGCCCTTCCTTAGGAACAACCTAAGGCTAGCAAAACTTGGACCATCATGTTGACCCTCAACCAATAGAGATGATCAAGTGCAGACTGAAAGGGTTGAGTTGCAGTGCTCAAAAAGTTGTGAAAAAGGAAAGGAAAAAACTTTTAATCCAAGTGTTCTAAAAATACCTACCTTGATGTCATTAGAAAAACTTTATTGGGTCTGACCATCAAGGTGGTATGGTTAAAAGCAGAGTGAAAAAATAGCATGCAAGGAATTGCTATTCACCATGAATCTTATTTGGTCGACATGTTTCAGCCTAGATAGGCTTTCTTCAGGACCTATGATGCACTACTGCAACATCAACTTACTGTGTCAAAGAAACTAATAAGTGGTTCCAACTCCTCAATATTAGAGAGTTGGGTGTCTTCTCCTGCATGTAAAAAATGGAAAAGATACAAATGGCAGTCATTATTGCTATTTCTAAAGAAGCTATCAAATGTACAATGCACTGATTAGTCCTATGTTAATCCACTCACCCAAATTGTAGGGAGGAATAACCTCACCTCACCTGGCACTGGCTCACAGTGAAGGAGGCCACGCACTAAAGAAAAGAGAAAAGAAGGGGTAGGGAACATACGTTTCATTTAAAGATCAAAGATCAAAAAAAGGACTTTGGGTAATCCTAGAGAGAAAGTTTGGCCTATAATGGCAACAACAAATAGACCAGTAACAGGGGGTAAAGGATAAAGATGGCACACCTTAACATACGGGCACCATATTCTAGTCATAAGGGAAAGACCCGTATTTCAAGGCGAGTAACAAACACCTTATCTGCCCACCTGAAAAAAGGAATGGACCCATGTGACCAGTGCCTCCCATCAGGACACCTACTTAACGATTAAGGCCAGCGCCTGCACCCAGATCAGAACTCTCTCAAAAATGAACTGAAAAGATGTGAAGCAGAGATCACACTTCTAAGAGAGACTCCCTGGTGTCCAGAATGCCAGCAAAAAAAGGCAGAGTCCTGATCAGCCCATCTACTATGCCTCGTCTTAACCATTGGAAAATCAAGGAAAACAAGCGAGAAACCAATGTCCTCAACTCTCCGTCGTTGCCTCGTGTCTTTCCCTTATGACTAGAATATGGTGCCCGTATGTTAAGGTGTGTCATCTTTATCCTTTACCCCCCGTTACTGCTCTTTTTGTTGTTGCCATTATAGGCCAAACTTTCTCTCTAGGATTACCCAAAGTCCTTTTTTTGATCTTTGATCTTTAAATGAAACGTATGTTCCCTACCCCTTCTTTTCTCTTTTCTTTAGTGCGTGGCCTCCTTCACTGTGAGCCAGTGCCAGGTGAGGTGAGGTTATTCCTCCCTACAATTTGGGTGAGTGGATTAACATAGGACTAATCAGTGCATTGTACACTTGATAGCTTCTTTAGAAATAGCAATAATGACTGCCATTTGTATCTTTTCAATTCTTTACATGCAGGAGAAGACACCCAACTCTCTAATATTGAGGAGTTGGAACCACTTATTAGTTTCTTTGACACAGTAAGTTGATGTTGCAGTAGTGCATCATAGGTCCTGAAGAAAGCCTATCTAGGCTGAAACATGTCGACCAAATAAGATTCATGGTGAATAGCAATTCCTTGCATGCTATTTTTTCACTCTGCTTTTAACCATACCACCTTGATGGTCAGACCCAATAAAGTTTTTCTAATGACATCAAGGTAGGTATTTTTAGAACACTTGGATTAAAAGTTTTTTCCTTTCCTTTTTCACAACTTTTTGAGCACTGCAACTTAACCCTTTCAGTCTGCACTTGATCATCTCTATTGGTTGAGGGTCAACATGATGGTCCAAGTTTTGCTAGCCTTAGGTTGTTCCTAAGGAAGGGCACACTTGGTACCACAATTGTCAACCATACTACCCAGATGACGATGCTCCGCTATTGAGCGGGCTGATGGGGATTTTTCTAGCACTTTTAAGGCTATCTTTCTAGTTTTTCCTCTTCTCCTGCGGTCACACATCTATTAGGATTGTTATGACCTACACATTAACCTGTTGGTTTTGTTTTACAGAGTGAACACTATTTAGGTTCCTGTATGCAGACTTTTGGTATCTCTTGTGTTGTTTACTGCTAAGTTGGGGGACAAGGTACCAAAGTAGTCTATAAATACGATTCCCCTTAGGCCCTCCCCGACCCTGTGTGTTTTGATGAGGAACAGAACCGGCCAAATTGTGAGGAAAGGACTCCAGAGACAAACAGGTCTCCTCCGCCAAACCCTCGGAACATGACCCACCGAGGAAGGAATGAAGCTCACCAGCCGGAACGTGAAGTGTCCAGCCACGCTCCTGGAGGAGCGTGGCTTACCCCGGCCGACTGGCACCAGGCGTTTCCATGGTGGGCTGCTAGGGTGGGGGCCGGTATTGGGCCCATGGGGGGCCGTTTTTGTTACCGGGGGTCGGCAATGTTTGCCCCTGTAACAAAATCTGCTGAAACCGGCCCTCGCAAACTGCTCAGCTGCACCCCCCCCTCACCCGTGCGGGGGTGGGGCAGCTGAGCAGTGTGCCAGGGCTGGTTTCTGTTCCCAGTCCGGCCCTGTACCCAGTACCACCCTGTACCTGTCTTTAGTTGCAGGGATTGGTAGGGAGGAGGGCAGAGAAGCCTGAGACGCATTGAGCGCATAGAGAATAAGAAGAATGTTACAGAGTTAGTAGCATTTACACTTGTGGAGAATTTACTTAAGGTGCTGGTTCCCCCCCTCATCTCCCTATTTCTTTAAATGTCTGATTATCAAGACTATATACTTATTCTTGTCTCCATTCTTTTTGTTTGCTTTCTGCAACAAGGGCAGCAAGACAGAAAGGCGAGCTAAGAGCGGTAACTAACAGCATTAGTATTCAAGCAGCTACCCCTGACGAAGGGCACTAGAAAGGCCCGAAATGCATTGCGATTAAGTTTGTCAGCTGCTAATAATGAATTAAATTTCCCCACGTGAAGCGGTAAGAGGCCTGGATGGGCAGAACTGCCTCATGAGAAGCAAATGGGGCCCTTGAACAGCAGGTCTATTGAATGAACCATGGAAAAGCACAGAATAAAAATGATGAACTTGAAAAGGCTGTAAACCTTTCTTTCAAAGCTGTGCGATTGGTACGCAGCATGCAGTTTTTGGAATTTGTTCCATTCCTTTTGAGGCACTCTTCCTGCCGGGAGGAAGACCAAAAAGGAGATGCCCAGAAGTACCCTTAAATAAGGAAAAAGAACCAAAGAAAGAACCGGGATATTATTTTCACCTCTTCATTGATCACTGCAGTATGCAAAAAAATATTAAAGGGAACCCTCTTACACTCTCTTTCTGTTCTTTGAATAGCCAATTTCCTGCACTTACATTGATGTTTTTTCAAAGATTGCTCCTCAGATCCTTACCCACATTTTCCAAGAGGCTTTGAATTGTGGGGCATTCCACAAACGCATGGATATCATTGGACTTCTCTAACCCACATTTTGTGAATTTAGCTTCTCCTCCTTTTCCCATTTCAATATTCTGTATGGCATCCAATATGCATGTGGAGGAAAAAGATATGATATTGGTACTTGCCTTAGTTCTTTTAGTTGCAGCCTCAGCAAGTATCCTTCCCACAGTTCCTCCAGCAGTGGGAACTCTCTGTCAGCTATTTCCACCAATAACCAATGCCATCACGTAACTTCCTTCCTCTTTAGCATTCCTCGCATTACGGTTTCTTCCATTTCTTTGGCTTTCCCCTATCTCAACAGTCGAACTCTGGGACCAACTTTTTATTTGTAAGTACTTAAACTTTTATACATTCCCATCCGTCATTAAATTAAGCTCATCCCATGGTAAAATCTTGTCGTCCTGAAGAAGTTGGCCCCATCTCTCCATACCCACCCCTTTTATGGGAAGTGACAGATTGTCTTTAAAACATACTGGAGAGCCTGGAGCGTCCCAGATAAGGGACAATTTACTCTAGTACTTGAGCCTGGTAGTCTCCCTAACGTGAAACCAAAGCTCAGTCATTGCTTGTCGTAACTTAAACCTCACCTTCTTGTAGGATTTAGGGTACCCAAATATAGATAGGAAATGAGTCTCCCTATCCCCATGCCTATTAGCATGCCCTTGTACATTGTACCTTTCCCAGAGCTATCCGGGATATTGTTCAGAATTTTCCCATTCTTTAGTTGGGAAGTCCATGTATAGTATTGCATATCTGGATGTGTCAAACCCCCTTTTCTCTTCTTCGCAGTTTCTTCCAGGCTATTTGTGATCCGTTTAAGGCACAAATTACATTATGAATCCTATGTTGCAATCTATTTAACCCCTCATTCTTAAAACTCAATGGGATTGTATTAAATAGGACCATACATTTTGGCAGTATACTCATCTTGACCAAGGTAGTTCTTCCAAAAATGGTAAGGGCTCAACCCTTTATCACTTTACACAATTCTGTCATAACGGTTATCAAAGTTGTTTCCACCAGTTTCCTAATATCTTGAGGGATCTTTAAGCCTAAGTATTTAATTTCATCCTTAATTAGGCCACTACTCCTTGGCAAGTTCTAGACCACGATTACCTTTATAACATTATTTACAGAGTACGCCGCCACCTGGCCAAAGTCTAGAGGAAACTGCGTAATGATCGGCAGGTCTGATGTATAGACCATGAGGTCATCTGCATACAAGGAGACCTTTTTCCCAGCTATTGAAATGAAAGGAGAGGTATAGTTTTCCTTTCTGTTTTTACATATCAATGGTTCAATATACAAATTGAATGATAAGGGTGATAATGGCTATCCATGCCACGTTCACCCGGATATATTGATAGCTGTAGTGAGATTACCATCTACCAGTACTGTAGCAGAGGGATTTTGATAGATCAGATGTAGTGTCCTGCAAAAATTCTTCCCCAAATTATAGTGAAGAAGCACAGTTCGAAGGTAGGTCCAATTTACTTTATCAAAGGCTTTTGTGCCATCGTAGGTCAATACTGCCGGAGGCTGCTTATGAGCAGTGGCAAAATCAATGTGGCCTATGAGGCTATGGGTGGGCTCATGCAGTGCTCTCCCCCTTAGAAAACACATTTGATCCTCATGTAGGTGGCCCCCAATCACTCCATTCAGCCTCTCAGGCAAAACCTTGACAAAGATTGCCTAATCACAATCAAGTAGTGTATGGACCTATAGGGCTCACAACTATTAGGGCTTTTGCGGGTTTAAGGATTAAAGTGACAATAGCCTCATTCCATGAGAGGGGTAGAATTGACGCTTTGTCGAAGATCTCCCCAAATAGCGTAGTCATTACAGGCAGTATTATATCACCCAGTGCTTCATATAGTTCAAGTGGCAAACCATTTGGACCTGCTGCTTTCCTGTTTTACTGGATCTGATTACCTGTGTGACTTCACAGAGTTTAGTATTGTTAGGTTGAATCGTATTGGCTTCACTAAGTTTACCTAATTTTCATTTAATCAACCTGGTTCTTCTTCCTCTGTTCTATAGTCACTAGAACAAAAAGTCCTCAGGTGCCTCAGATATCCAATATTAGACGTTTGTGCAATCCCTACCTTACATGGGGACAGAAGACAAAGATAAAGCAGCACCTACAAAAAATATTATCATGGAACATAAGTGGCTTATTAGTAAAAGAGAGGCGAGAACTATTGCTTCAGTATTTGAGGGACTCTCCTCATTTTCCTGCAAGAAACTCACCTGACTAGGGAAGAGTATACAGAGCTGTTTCAGTCTAACAAGTAGGTTCAACCAATAGTTTTCACTAACCAGAATGTCAGAATTAAGGGGATGGCAATTGTGATAAAGAAATATCTAAATATGTCCATCAAAGAAAGCGCCAATGATAAGGCAGGAAGATGAGTCATCTCTAAGATAATAGAATATGATCAAAGTTGTATTTTAGTTGATACTATGGCAGTACTATAGTTAATACAGAACCCCTTAGGAAAATGTTCTCAAATCTTTTACATTTGACCTCTCCTGTTAGAATGGTGGGAAACTTTAATGTAGACCTTGATAATGTATTCGCTAGGTCGTCTAAAAATAGATCAATGGCATCCCCGAAAATGTTATCATTAATTAAACATATGATAATACAGATGGGGCAATATGACATATAGAGGAAGAGGGCTGGGCTTAGACAAGGTTATGCATTCAACAATAAAAAATATGGCCACCCATCTAGGATTGACAATGTTTTAATAGATCAGAGTGTAAGAAGGTAGATCCCGGAGAGTAAGCATGTAGGGGCTCATATGTCAAACCATTTGGCCAGTATTACTTGAGTTTGAACCAGTCATCAGGCCTGAATTAAGGAGATCGACATTAGACCACATGATACTGCTAGACAAAGAGCCTGTGAATGTGCTCTACTCGGTGACAGATGAGTTTTTTAGAATATATTTAGGTATGGCTTCATTGGATATGGTCTGGGACTCTTTTGAAGCTTTTTTGAAGGGGAACGTTTACTAGTATATTATCTTTGAAGAGGCAAGCCTAAAATAAAGAGATTAAAAGTTCAGTGTCTGATTTATAGAAGGTAGAGGAAAAATTGATTTTGCAGAGGTTAGGCCCTAGTGAAATAAAAGACACTACAAGCCACAAAGGTAAAGTTGGATGCTGTATTGGAGGTGGGTAGGGTGGAGCTCGTCAAGTTTAACTCTGCTGAAGTTCATGGAGTTACTGAGAAACTTTGCCGAATTCCACATAGTTTCATGAGTGGGTTTAGTATTCTCCTAACCCTAAGCAGTATGGACCATCTTGGCAACGTCCATCTATCGAGGAAGCATTCTGGACTAGTGAGCAAAGAAAGACCTATCAAAATAAACCAAAAGCTGCCCTTGGGTCACAAGAGGCGGCTGTTATAATAATAACTTGTTTTAATAGTGCTTCTGACTGAACTTGTGCCTTGTTTAAATGATGTAGAGAAAAGCTACTGTCAGTAGCAGGTTTTCGAAACTGAGCTGTGTTGCACACACAAAGGTACCCTGAATTTATTTTCTACCCATGGAAGATAAGCGAAGACGATTCTAGCGGCGATGGTTGGGGGTTGGAATGGAAGATTGCAGAGTTAGTGGGAGGTAGGTTGTTTACTAGATCAAGCAATAACATTTGAAGATTGAGTCTAAAAAAAACATCTGTGTAGGAAAGCAAAGTGTCACCGCAAAGTGCGAGCCATGTGCGGGTCATGAGGAGGCTCCTACACAGCATAGGATTTGCATCCACACACATTACCTGGCTTATAACGATAATAAGAATAATGTGATTTTAATGTCACGTTCTCCCCCAACTCAGATCGCAAAGCCTTCAAAGAAGAACGCAGAGGACAAGCACAATAAAGTGCATGCATTCGGGGATATCTGTGGGAGGGGGTACGGCTGAAGGATGGTGCATCTACATACTCAATGTTGGTGGTGTTGAAAACATACACTGCAATTGTGGTGGTGACAACACATACATTATTTATAGGATAACACTGATTCTGATCGTGCAACAGAAACAGTGTTGGTGGATTAACAGCAAAGGTGACAGCCAGGCAGTATGCAGAGCCTCAGTGAGGTAACAGCAAAGGTGATGGGCATTCATAACTCTTATTCTCTTCCCCTTTCTATGTTCCTCTTACGTCCTCCATCTCCACTACTTGCAGCTCCCAGTTCCGGAGGGAGAATGCTTGTTTCTTCCAGTGGTGCCTATGGTATCAGCCAGAACCCATACACCCTCTCCTTGACATTACTGCTCTTATTTACTCACCCCCATTTACTGAGGGTGAAGTGAAGGCTATAAATTGGAGAGACAGTCAACAAGAGGTTTCTCTAACATTCAATGAAATGGGCCATGCTTGATTTCCCTGCCCTTTCATATCCACTTCCTTACTGTTCTAGACATAGCAATCCTTTCTGTCTAACTGGGATAGAACATTACAACTTCTCCGAGGCTAGTGGGTGAGAGGGGCGCGGGTGATAATAAAGGTACAGTTTGACTGTTTCAAAGACACCTTAATTCTGTGACAGAGATACGTTTTTTAATAGAAGCCAAGCTACACCACAGATATAGACTTGTGCCATGGTGTCGGTGGGCATTCCTAATGTGACCTCCATTGAAGCGAGTTACTGGCGTTTTCGGCTGGATGAAAGCCTGGGCGTTAGTGCACTATCATGAAAAGGCCTGATGAGCCTGTACAAGAAATATTGATTATGTTCTTATCCTAGTCATGTCTCTTGAAGCTCAAGAATCTATTTCTTAGTTTTAAAGACCACACATGGGTGCTCAGTGTCTGGACTTGCAGGCGCCGTGCAGGACATGTCACGATCCAAGGTAATTCTGCTGTGGAGCAGCAGAATTGTAAGGCCGTATTAAAAGAGTAATGTAGAATTACTAAATTCCTCCAATTCTGCTGCTGGCATAAACATTCTGCCAACCCCTAATTGGAGGATAGAGTTAGGAAAAGGTGGGAACCATGTAGAATATCTCATTTTGAATATGGGGACAATTGCGGGAAGCTGTTTGCTTGGAAAACTAAATCAAACCTAGCAAAAAACCTAATCAAGGAAATAAAGTGTAGTAATTCCGGGGGGATTTTAAGAAAGTAGCAATGAGATTGCCGTAGACCTGGCATTTCTTGGCGTAATTACCCCTGACATTTTGCCTCTACCTCCTCTATTTTTGATGTAATAGATGCTGTGGGCACTTTGCCTCTACCGATCAGTGTCAAAGTGCAAGTGCTCCCTGTATAAAGTGTAATGGTAATTAGTTGTCCATGGTTGGTATGTTTGCCTTATGAGTAAAGTTCCTAGTTAAAAGCACTATGTGTGCCAGGGCTGGTAATGCAAATGCTACCAGTGGGTCTACAGCACTAATTGTGCCACCCAGACAAATAGCCTTAGAAAGGGAACGCATGCCTGTGCCTGCCATTCCAGGGATTGCGCACAGTATTTTAAACAGCGATATTGTTCTGACAAGTTGACAGACCTTACCTTTCTCTTTCTATGCACATCAGACACCCCATGGTATGTCCAGTGTACCCCCTGGGCAGGGTGCAGTACATTTGAAAGGTAGGACATGTACTAAGGAGCGTACCATGTCCTGACAGTGAAATAATCTCAATTTCGTTTTTCAGTTTTGAAAGACCATCTTTCCCATTGTATAGAATTGGAATGCTATGTAATAGCTTTACCAGCCTATCTTACCAAAGGCTTAAGATTGAGAGGTGAAGTTTAGTATGCCTGAACTCACAACGTAATAACACATCTTTCGATGAGGGGGGTTTTTGCATTCTGTGTTTATAAGCCACTCTATTAAAAGTGGCTGGGTTTTTGTGCTCTAAACATTTCTGTGTGTCTCTGCCTGGTTGTGGATTGACTGTCTGGATGTGAAAGCGATAGGATCGGGGGAATATCTTGACCCAGGGGAGGAGGTGAGACAGCAACTGGCTGACCTGCATCTGCAGTGCAGGGGGAGGAGTAGCACCTAGAGATGAAGAGGCCTGGGTTACTGCTAAAAAAACATTGTCCCATTTCCTGCTGATTGATTGAGAATCCAGACCCCCACTAATCAAAGGAAGAAGGTGTCACTGGCAAGGAGGCACCCAGAACTGGTTTGGACAGGGGTCAATGCCCCTGAAACACAAAGACTTCAAAGCCATTGAGGGGTATAACTATGAGAGCTGAAGCCCCTGAACTTTGGAGAATGGCTTGATGAAGATTGAACAAGACTGGAGCTACTTCGTGGTCAAGAGGAACCTTTGCCAAGGAAGAAACAACTGAAGAGACTGAAGGAAAGGACTGACCCTTGCTGCGTGTTCTGTGGCTGGCCTGCAGTCTGCTGTTTTAACCAAGGAAAGGCTAAGGAGACTTTGCTGTTTGCTGTGTCCCCCTGCTTGAAAGGGCTTTGCTGTGCTGTGTCATGAAGTAACTTCTCCACAAGGGCCCGAGGTGAGCTGGCTCCCTGTTGCGGAAATACAGGAACACAAACGTTTCCAGGAGAGTCTCAGTGGCTCTTTGTGGGCATGATTGTTGCAGCCTGAGATCCTCATAAGGTGTGCCTTGTTATCGTGGCACCTGGAGTCCAAGCAAGGATCAGAGAAGCTGTGTACATGTGCTTTTTGCTGCCTGAACCTTTTGGGAGTATTGTCCAGTTATTGTGTGCACCGGATTCCAACTGAGTCTCATCAACGCTGTGTGCGTGTGCTTTGTGCAGCGTGAGACCTTCGTGAGGATGGCCTTGTTATTGTGCAAACCCAGAAGCTAAGTGAGTCTCATTGACGCTGTGTGCTTTGTGCAGCATGAGACCATCTTTAGGATTGCCTTGTTATCATGTATCCGGAGTCAAATTGAGTCTCATCGATGCTGTGTCCATGTGCTTTGTGCAGGGTGAGACCTTCATGAGGATTGCCTTGTCAACGTGCACCCAGAGGTAAAGTGAGTTTCAGCGGAGCTGTGCGTGTGTTCTTCATGCAGCCTTAGTCCTTCGTGTGGAGTGCCTGGTGATCGTGCACCAGAACCACAAGAAAGTCTCAGCAACGCTGTGTGCATGTGCCCTGTGGCAGCCTGAGATCTTTGTAGCAGTTGTGGCCTGGCCCGAGCTCGCCATTTCCCATTCACCAAGATTGCATTGCAGGCCCTAACCGCAGGTCGAGGAGATGAAAGTGAGTTTGCGCCCCCCAGATAACATGTATCAATTCCTGGGGCGGGGTGAGGGCTTGCAGGGACACGCTCTGAGCCTCTCTCTCATTCTGGCAGCATGAGCCTCTGCTTCAGCTCGTATTGCGAAGAGCAGGGCAGTTCCAGTGCCGGAGTGCGGAGCTACGGTTCTTGTTACCCCATACCCGTGTTGGGGGCAACTGTAGACAGAGGCTGACTGCGACTTAGAATAAGTGGCAGAGAGGCCGCCAAAGGCACCGTGAACGGTGCCGAAGTGTATTATGCATTATCTGATTTCTGCATACCGGAGTTCCTGATTATCGTATTACACATTGCACCACTTCTGCACAACAGAGTACCTGATTAGTGTTTGACGCATTGCATTGTTTCTGCATAACGAACTACCTGATTAGTGTATGACGCATGGCAATATTTCTGCATAACAAACTACCTGATTGTCGTATGATGCATTTCATTGTTTCTGCACAACAAACTTCCTGATTAGCATATTACATATTGCATTATTCCTGCTTAACAAACTATCTGATTAGTGTATTACGCATTGCCTTATTTCTGCAAAACGAGGTACCTGGTGGTTGTATTATGCACTGCATTATTCTTACATTGCAAAGTGCCTGATTATTGTGTTACGCATTACATTATTTTTACCTTGCAAAAGTGACTGATTCTAGCATTACGAACTGCATAACATGGTATTAGGATTACAGTAGGATCTCTAGAAGTGCTCATTAATATCGCCAGAACTTACAAGGGCTGGCTGGCCTAACAACCGTCCAGGAGAAATAGTACACATATTCATATGTTGGATTAATATTGTGTGGTCTTATCGTATATCTTTTTATATCAAATTTATACTCGTTTTTATAAAACTTTTAAGGAGTCTATTTGTGGTGTCATCATTGGGTTGCTGTGAGCATGGTTGCAAATACTTTACACATTTACCTTGAAGATATGCCTGGCTGCTCGTGCCAAGCTACCAAGGGGGTGAGCAGGGGCTATCTCATAAGGGGACTTTCCTCATCCTGACATGGAACCTCGGGTCCCTATTTGGCCTAAGGTACGTACCTCAGCCAAACAGGGATCCTGGGTCTAACGGATTGAACTTGTTTTTCATAACTTTTTTGAAGATTTATACACAGGCATGCATGCCTGAAGGAACACCTAGTTTCCAATTGTAACTATCTAAGTGACGTGAGCAGAGGGGTGAGGTAGTCAAATGCACACAAACTAGTAAACAAACATACTGCTTTGTGAACAGCTGCTCCTAGAGGTGCCAAAGTTTTGGGGGCACCAGCTGGGAGTCCGTTTACATAGTCTATACTTGAAGGGGCACAGGACTGGTCTGCAGTTTTAGGGAAGACTTTGGTGATGCATGAGATACTATGTAAGAGGAGTCTTAGGGAGATATTCTCAAGAATGTGCAATAACCATCACCATAATCACTTAACACAATCTTTCATAATGCTGTCTATCGCCGGAAAATAACTCTGTGTCAATGTCGTATTCTCTACATGGCGGTAACATGCAATAGTATCCCGACAACGCGTCAATTGTACATGATAAATGTCCCTGGATGGCGAGAAAAATCTAAACCCCAACGTGAAATAACTTGCGATGGGCACAACTGCGATAAAAAATCCAGCAAGAAGCAGCGCCAGCCTGCAAGTCCCACCAGTCAGGCGGCCAAAATCACTATAAAAGCGGCAACCAAAAACACAAGCAAGACCCAAACAACTACGAAACACCATAGAGTTAGCCGGAGCAAGTAGAGACGACAACCAGAACCCCACAAGCCCCACGGAGGACCAGCAGTCTGACAGTAAACTTGTACAATGTGTGAACATACATGTGAACACAATGTCAATATGCTTTTCCCCTTCACATTGCAGAGGGAGAATCAACACCTCCTGCAGAGCAGACCCAAAAACACAGCACTGATGATGAAGAGGTCCTCCCCAACACCTACACCGACGCCCTCCAACAGCTCAGGGACATCTTCGGCACCCCACCTCCAAGAGCAGGGCAGCCCAGTTGCATCCATGAGATCCCACCCCCTGCACAGACCACACAGCAGGAAGCACCTATTACCACAGCTGTCTCCCAGGACCCCCAAGACCAACACATAGCCTTTCAGCGCCGTGTGTTAGGATGCCAGGAGGAGATGTCTGACCAGCTGCATGTGGGGTTTGACCTCATGGCAGCCACCCTAGATCGAATATGTGGGTGTCTAAGTCCCATCAGGGACCACTCACAGTCCCTAACAGACACCCACTGTCTGCTCCTTGCTCTAAAACAAGCCATGGCTGATGTCACCTGGGATTTGGGACACATGCAGAGGATCATGGAGAACATGGAGTGTATGCAGGTGGAAATAATGTTTTCCACACCTGCACAAAAGCAAGCTGTAGCTGTTATCTTCCATGCCCTGCAGATTCTCGTCATGGCATTGCCACCACAAGGCCTGGCGCGGATGGATGTTTGTGCTACTACTACATCCACATCTGGACCGCCTGTAGTGTCAGTGCAAAACAGTGTGGCAGATTTTCCACCTCCATCCCCTGATGTGTCACTGCCACACAGTGATGTCAACAAAACACCACCACCTTAATGTGGGGCACCTGACACATCCGAGGACGAAGATGATGATGAATCTAATTTTTTGGCTAGAATGAAGAATAGCATTCATCTCCGCCATATGGCCGGGTTCAGCTTGGTTCTGCCCTCTGCATCTTGCCCTGGAATAACACCTCCCACTGTCCCCCTATACACTGTGCGACTCTTACCTTGGACCTCGACATGGACTGCCATGTTCGGTTTGGTTACCAATGACACAGCAAACACACTGCGGACTGTAGTCTTCCACTCCCCATGAATTTGTCATTCCCGAAAGGAATCTTGCTGGCTCTCAACAGGCCAACAATTTAAAGTGGGTTGTGCATGGCCCTGTACTAGTCCAGCTTCAACACTCCACTGAATGTGAACAAAATATTCCAATTCACACATATGTGACATGGCCATGATCAATCAAGAATGAAAGTATGGATGAATGTAGGGACAGCGATTCCACAAAAAGGTACTCCCTTGGTAATGCTTAAGCATGGGTGAATTTAGCGAATTCGCAATCCGCGAATTTGCGGATTTGCGAATTCGCAATCTGCAAAATTCACGAATTCGCACGAATTTGCGGATTTTTTTATTTTTGCGAGTTTGCGGGTGTTCGCGGGGCACGTTGCGTGTTCGCGGGTGTTCACGAGGCGCTTTGCGTTTTCGCGTTTTTTTTTTTGCTGGTTAATCACTGCCACCCTCTCATTTTTTATGCCCATCTGCCCTCTGTACTACTCATTTCTGTGCCCTTCTGCCCTCTGCCCCACTCATTTTTTGTCCCTTTCTGCCCTCTGTCCCACTTTTGTGCCCTTCTGCCCTCAGCCCCACTTAGAATGGCGCCGGCAAGCTGCCAGAGCCATTCTAAAATAGCTGCAAATAGCTTCAACATGAAGCACTAATAGATTAAGTAAAGCAGGTGCTGGAGTTGAAGGTCAAATTAAGTTACACAACCATTAATCACCCCAAGTTTGGGGTAATTAATGATTGTGTAACTGAATTTGAGCAGCACCTGCTTTTCTTTATCTATTAGAGCTTCCTGTTGAAGCTGACTTTTGTAACTATTTTAGAATGGCTCTGGCAGCTTGCCGGCGCCATTCTAAAAGAGTTACAAAAGTCAGCTTGACCTTTTGACCCAATCCTTTTCGCTCACGGATTTTGCGGGAAATTCGCGAATCTCGCGGATTGCGAATTTACCGAAAATCTGCAAAATCCGCGAGCGGAACGGATTTTCCGCCCATGCTTAGTAATGCTATCAAGGCGCAGGTATGGCCGTGACCCAGATAGGCAATGAGACACACATTGTGATTCAAATCAACACTCATCACAGTTGAATACAAGTGAAGGTGCTTAGACCTTATTGGCATATGCGTGTAAGTACAGGTAAGATAAGTGGCACAACATGCAGACCAATACAGAAGTATGTGAGAATGAGGAACATTGCCAAGCGCTGCTGTCCACTCTGGGGGAGTGCCTCACCTTTCACAGGTGAATGTTAAGCTGCGTTGTTGTCCATTCATGTATTCGGAGTCCAGGCGAATGCAGCCATGTCCACTGTTGTCGTGGTATATGTGACCAGATCTCCAAGATGCAACAAGGTGTCAGGACATGTGCAATGTGTTCCATCTGTTGTGGCTGCAGGTACGTAATTACTCATCCATGAAAACGATTGCAGCTTCGTAGGCTAACATTTCCAACATTAGGCCATTGTCGACTTTATCAAACAGGACGAGTCCTTCCATTAGCAGGTCCAGACAGATGTGCTGCGTCCACCCCCTTACACCAATTTGCACTACAACCCAATAGTGTAGCGGTTCACGGTGGTCATTGCACACAAGGATTTGTTTAATCTCCTGGTGGTGCAGCTGCCAGCATGTATGCCAAGTATCAAGGCATCCCATAAAGGGTATCACGGTGACACTCCTGGTCGTGGGCCAAGAGGGGGTGCACACACATGTCAAAATCCAGTTCAGCTACCGTCCTGTTGATTAGGCAGACATCCATGCACCACTCGAATATGCATGATCGACAATGCAAAACAGGTTGAACGCAGGTGACATTGGCAAGGCGAAAGCTTAGCCGGTAACTGATCCACATCACTGCCAATGGCAGTGCCCCCAGTAAATGCAGCATACGTGCACGGTACAGTTCCATGTGACAGGGGTTGTGCATGTTTCCGGGATGTTCTGCCATTGCATCAGTGGCTCTGGTTGAAGTGGCACTGTCCTGACCTGCGCCAGTTCTGCGGATGAAACGCCACAGCTCGGATCAATGAGTCATTTTAGTGTGCAACGGTTGTACGTCTGGGATGGTGTGGGAGTAAGTGTGAAGGCCATTCCTTGCAAGATAACTTTGAGCAAGGACTTCTATCTGAGGGGTGTATATATGTTGTTCTTTCCTCGGGCTGAGGATAGTGTTGGAGTCATCAAGAGCTCCTATAGTACCTGTCAGGGGGAGCCGGGCACATGTAATTCTGAGGTCTCAAGGGCAGATGTGCTCCCCCCTGATAGTTAAAAAAAAAGGAGCTTTCATCCCTAATGTTAGTTTGTCATCTGCTTGCATTCAGGAAATGTAATGTGGCTTGTTGGGGGAAGGGTTAGGGATATGTGCGCCTTTGGGATTCATGTTTGACATGTCTTGCATGTGGCATATGAGCGTTATCACTGTGTGTTACGTTGCCTCACAGCTGCTCCTCCCTCCCCCGAACCCATTTACCTATATGCGCTGCGCGATTGAATCACTTGCAGTTCTACGGCAAAGTATTGTCATGCCTGTCTGCGCATGTCCACAAGCCTGACAACAACACTAATGTTGGCCGTTGAAGGTGGTGGGTCACGTGAGTGTAGTCCTATGATAAGTATAGGGCAGATGAAGAGTACATGCCTGGCTGAACTGGTGCTGCTAATGTGGCTAGGCATTTGGCTCATGCTGCGGCAATAGAGATACACACAACACTTGGCATGTATGATCCTGGACCCTGAGTGGTCTTGCGCTCCTTCATTACTCCGCTCATGCGAGCCCTTCCTCCGGGTGCAAGCTACATTACAACATTGTCGCTTACTGGGGGGACAACTTAGCTACATGTCCCAGCTCTTACCCACTGCCTGAGGTGACATGGTTGTGTCCGCTGTGCACAGCACCATGTAATGTGATAGGGCCAGGGGCCATCATTCATACATGATGATCACACAGACATACTTGGATAGGGAGTGGAACTGGCTACGGGCATGTGCGCCCCGCCCCTTTTTATTCCCAGGATCACATATCCAGTAACGCCTGTGCTGGATGGGTGTGGGGTGTGTGAGCCAGCCCTAAGGGAGGGAGTGGTTGGTGCTGGCAACAACTTGAACAGTGATCACTATTAAAGCAGAAACAGAAAATACCAACATAACACAAACAACTGAGAAGCATCATGGAGGTAGTCCGAGCAAGTACAGAGGTCACCCAATATTCAATCAGAAGAGGCAAGGACTTGTGGTGCACTGAGGTACGGGCACCAGAGCTGAGCGTGCTCATGTGAAGAAATTGTCAATGATTGTGTCCCTTTGGGCTATTCCTGCTGCAGCTGCAGTGGGGTGTGTTACACCTGCCTCATCTTCATCATCATCATCCCAGGTCTTCCACACTGCTTGAGGTGACATTGTTGCATCCGCAGTACATACCTCAATCACAAAGGGTCTATGGGTTGTGGTGCACAGAGTTAGTGGCACCTGTGGCGCTCAGCCGGTGCGCAGCCTGCGATGATGCATCAACCATCAAGGTCGGGAATGGATTTGATCTGTGTGAGCCCTGCTGGCCACAGTGTGGGCCAGGGGCAGAGGTCAGCAGGGGCCAACAGCCATTTGGTGTTGACTTGTGCTACACAGAGTTAGTGGCACCTGAAGCACTCAGGGGGTGTGCAGCCTGCGATGATGTGTCATCCGGGCAGGCCGCACTGGTAGCAATGTCTGTTGCCTACTGGGCTGCATCATCTGCAATCGTGACTCGATCTGAATTGTGAGCCCTGCTGACCGCAGTGTAGGTCAAAGGTAGTAGTCAGCACAGACAAAACTCCTTGGTGATGTGCCGCTGGGTTAGCTGGGGGCCAGTTTCGAGGAGGACGGCAGTTACGGTGGTGGCCTCGTGGCAGGCTGAGGATCGCTGCCCTGGCAGACACGTTGGCCATCCCGGAAGTGAACCACGCCCAGAGACCCAGCCTATTTATTCACACTCCTCAGCTGGACTGGCATACACCAGGCCAGCCCACTCCGCTTACGCTTGCAGGTTAGGACACACAGCTACATGACTGAGGTCTTCCCCACTGTCTGAGGTGACATGGTTTCGTCCACTGTGCACAACACTGCAAACACCTGCAGTATATGTGCACATGGACAGTTCTCTGATCTGCATACTGAGGTCTGGCCAGCACATCACAGCCACACTTGGCATTGTGTGCATTCTTATTCATGGGTGACTTGCCTCCTTCCCACATACTTGGTTCCCACCTCTCCCTACATTCTGCAATTGTGTGGCTGGGGGGCATGCCCTTTTCAGAAGGTCAGCTGTCTTGTTCTGCGCTGCCTTGGTGGTAGTCCAGGAGGGAGGGTCCGGGCGGTGCCTGGGGGTGATGGAGGTGAGTGTTGTGGACCTCTTGGGCCTCCGAGCTGCATGATCAGTGTCTCCATGACATGTGTTGGTCTTCAGATGTGGCTCTGGGCTTGGCTCCATTTCATACTGCTGGTAGTCGTCCTGCTTTATACAAGTAAAAGGCAGGTGTTAAATCCCTGCTGCTAACACACCTTATCACCTGTTTTTGGATCGCATCGCAGATCTGGTTGGTCGTTGAGAATATCGTGATGTGGTGTTTTCGTGTGTTGTTGCACAGGAACGCCTACTCTGCATATCATTAGCGTTAGTTGTCACTCTACTCTGTGGCGATGTTATTTGCGGAAGCTATCGCTGGAAAACTGGTGATATCGGCAGTTTGCACCAGCTTGACAATGTGGTTTCACCACTTTTGCCGCGCTAAAGTGTCGCTAACTCAGCGATAAGTCTGTGAGAATATTCCCCTTAGATGGTAAAAGGTTCTAGTAGAAAAGATTTTGACTTGAGACTTAACGCTGTTGTTCTTGTTAAGTGTAAGGCCTAAGGATATGATTTCTTCAGTTGTTTGGGATTGAAGCCACAGTCATGTCACCTGCCCCTAAAATTGTTTTTCTTGTTTGTTGAGAGAAAGAAGTGTTCAGTTTCGCAGTCACTCATCCTTGTTTGCTTCTTACCATGTGTTGACTTTTGGAAAGCCAATTTATCAGGATTTCAGGCTTTGTGCCTCAGCATTCTGATCTAAATCGGTTTTGCTGTATGGTGCATTACGTTACATGGTAGATTTTCCTTAGTTCACCCAGGAGCTCAATGTGGGTGTTAAATACTGGAGTCAATATAGAACGTTGAGAATCTTTCACAGGTTTTGAAGACATGGGGCCTACAAGAAAAAGATAGGGTGCCGGTCGCGAAAGGGGATTTCCTTAATGGGTTTTCTCCCTAATTTCAATTTTATGTAGTTATGTGCATTACAAATAGTTTGAAGTGAACCATTAAACTCTCACCTCCAATTGATGGTCAGCTTACAGGACGAACTACTAGCTAAAATATCCAGAGGGCTGTTTAATATTTCTTATGGTAAAAATCCCTCCTAAGCATGGCATTCCCATGCTTGCCATCCTTCAGGATAGGTTTAAACAGTGTGTTATTGTCATTTATTTCAGGATCGACAAGATAAATGCATCTGAAATACATTGATTAAATATTCATTCCATTGCAGTTATGCTCAGTGAATGTTGGGTTCGTGTGTATCATCCATGCTGGCATACATAAAACTAACCTCTGACCTTTTATCTATTTCTCTGCAGTTCCAGCGAGAGCAATGCGATTTCGATTTCACATTCTGAAATATTATGCAGCATGACAACTCATATGTGCTTGGAATTCAAATGCGAGCTCTCAACATGCTATTGATATGGCCCACGGTAATAAAATTGACACAGTTCTTGGGAGTTACTATCTAGGAGAGAAATATTCCAGCCACTTAAAACAGGAAATGCAGATGAAATTGCACTAAATAGCACCGTCACATTAGAGAAAAAGCCATGCATTTCATAATGTATTAAAAGTCAGCATCTAGCCTATAATTTCATAGCAGTGCAGTTAGACATTTCCATGCAAAAGCAAACAAAAGATTTTAACAACGCTACTGTCTACCTGCTATGTGATCCCTAGACATCCAGGGCCCTTATTTGTGAAAAGTAATGCATCGCTGCGAGAAAACAGCGGTGCATCACTTTTCATTACGCCCTCTTTGTGACACACATGATGCGTCATATTTACAGTATGACGCATCATGTCGCCAGGAGTTACAGATACGTCAGTTTTTCTGACGTATCTGTAGGCATAAAAATGATGCATGGCTGGAGTGTGTCACAAAAGGGACTCAACTCCAGCATCGGGTCATTACAAATGGGCAAGTCCCAAGTTAACTGTGCCTGCGTCAGTCTTATGCCTGCCATGAGACAGGCTTAAGATATTGACGCATTTGCGTCCTAAAAGTGGTGCAGTGAAATCTCATTGATCTTACTGCTTCACTTTTACGACCCTCTCTTACGTCGAAACGCCCCCACCGCATACAGCGATGCGTCACTTTTCATTGCGCCCTCCTTACGACACCAATGATGCGTCATATTTACATTATGACACATCATTGCGCAAGGAGTTACAGATACGTCAGTATTTCTGTCGTATCTGTAATCGCAAAAGTGACGCATTGCTGGAGTGTGGCACAAAAAGTGACGCAACTCCAGCAATGCGTCCTTTCACATGGGGCTTGCCCCATGTGAAAGGGCCTGCATCAGTTTTACGCCTGCTGTGAGGCAGGCGCAAGATTTCGAAGCAAGGGTGTCCTAGAAGTGACGCAGTGAAATCTCATAGATTTCACTGCGTCAAGTCTACGACCCTTTCTTGCGTCAATACGCCCCCCATGCATACATTATACCTGGCACAGGTATAATGTGGCGCTGGGGTTTACAAAGTGACGCATCTACCTAGATGCATCACTTTGTAAATATGGCGCAACAAGGCGCATTTTTTACGCCACTGGTGCATCACAAAAAGTGACGCACCGGCGGCATAAAAGTGATGCAAGGGCTCACAAATGAGGCCTCTAGTCTTTAACCTAAAATTTATTTTCCCAAATCCTGTGTTCACAATTTGCTGTTTCAGAGGATACTAGACATTCCATTTTGACCTGGAATGTTAATGGGGTAGGTAACAAGGATAAGTGAGACCTGATCACAAGATATACTCTACACCTAAAACCTGGTATCGTTTTCTACCAGGATACCCACTGTTGGGGACTTAGGGCCTGATTATGAGTTTGGCGATTTGTGGACTGCCAAACTCATGCTGGCATGGCTGTGGTGATCCGTCCACCACCTCACCAGCGGTCCGATCTCTGTGTTACGAGTTTGGCGGTCTCACCATCATTGGGCCTCTGCAACTACCAGGGTACCGCTTTCCATGGTGGTGGCGCGGCAGTCAGGGTCTCACAATCTGCTGGTGGTGCCGCTGTGGCATCGTCATGCATATTGCGAGTTTCCTGATGACCAGTGGTCTCATGGTGGTTCTTTTTAAAAAAAATATCTTTATTCAGTTTTTACAGCAACTGCTTTTTAACCAACCCCCCCCCCCCCCCCTGCACACCATAGCATGAAATCTGGCTAACCATTGTTGAAACGATGGAGCATTGTTGACCCGCCATGCAGAAGCAATGGAAAACCTGAAGAATGCCATTGCAATAAAGGTAAGTTTGTGGCCAATATTAGAGCTTTCGGGATCTGCGGCCCCCAGTAAGACATTCCCGTTAGATAGTACAATTGTATTGTTTAAAATTGTAGAGAGGAATTTCTCTATTTCTTGTTTAACCGCTTTTAGTCGCTCGCAGGAGGAGAAAATATGTATGCAATCAGCACTATACAGTTTACACCTAGGACAGCTTGTGCTCGGACCCGACCCCCATTTTGCTATTCTGTCCAGCGTGTAATATAAAAAAAAGCATTTTTTAAAAGAATTGTGCCTGGAGTTTGGTAGACATTAAGATTGTTTGCGACATTTATAGGCATAACTAAACGCATTATTTGAAATGTCCGCTTTCTCTAACCACTTGAGAGATATTTTTTCCATATCATCAGGAAACATTGCCATAATGTGTGGGTAAATGTCTCCAATCTTATTCCCTACATCAGATACTAGTTTGTCTATTAATTTTATTTTACCCATGCCCCCACTCCCACCTGTCTTTCACGTCAGAAAGTCTCTGATTGGGAGGTATTTAAAAAAGTTTAGCCAATCTAATCCAAATTTATTTTTCAGTACTTCAAAGGAGTATATCCAAGTTGAGGAGAAGAGGCGGCCCATCTGACTAATCCCTGCTTCGTGCCATTTAAGCATATAATTGTCATTAAAAATTGTAGGCATATCAGGGTTGTTTTTTTATAGGTGTGTAGAATGAAAGTCTTCCTATCCATAACAATTTACTGATTCATTTCCAAACTTTGAACCCGCTAAGTAGTGTTTTACATTTAACTTTTTTGTGGTAGTTGTCATATATATGTCTCCAGCAGTATCCACCGCTCTCCCTACCTAGCAGTAATTGGAAAGTAGATGGTGTGTGGCCATCCCCTTCTCCATTTTCCCCATTGTTTCTCAACAGTTCTTTGCGATACAGGAGAACGGTTGTCCAATAGTAAGCCTGTAGATTTGGGAGACCTAGCCCGCCACAATCTTTCTGAAGGGTAAGGAGCTTCTGGGCACGCCATGGTTGTAAATATGCCCAGATAAAGCTGGAAAACATCCGATCAATTGATTTAAGCCAAGGCGCCGAAAAGTCTAAACAGATGGCTCTCAGTAAGTACAGAATTTTTGGGAAGAAGACCATCTTGATAGCGTTTACTCTGCCTTTAACAGAGAGGAGTAAATTATCTAGGCATCTAAGATCTTTCTGTATTACAGCGGTTATTGGTTTTAGATTGTCATTGACCAAGTTATCAAGGTCAGATGTAATACAGATGCCTAGATACGTTGCTTGTTCCGCCACCCAGTCATCAGTCATCCCACAGTTTTTTATTTAAAACGATCTGGGTTTTCCCCTGATTAAGTGCGTATCCAGACAGTTGTCCAAACTGCTTTGCCTCTTCCTCTATTGCGGGCATAGCCATGATTGGATCAATTGTTACAATAGCAATATCATCCGCATGGGCTAGTATTTTAGTGCGGTAGAATTTTAAAATTACTGGTCTAATTGCTCTATCCTCCTCTAGTCACCTGATGAATGAATCAATATGAATTGCAAAGAGCAATGGAGAGCATGGGCAGTCTTGTCGTATCCCACGTGAGATTATAAGCTCTTCTGTTAGGCTGCCATTTACCATCACTGTGGCCCTAGGGTGAACATACAGTTTTTGGACTGCCTGTATATACCCTCCTTGTATCCAAATTCTAGCCATTGCAGCCCAGAGGAAGTGCCAGGAGACCCTATCGGACACTTTTTCCGCATCAAGCAAGACAAGCGCCATAGGGTCCCCTGCCACCTTCATACCATCAAACAACGTGATTACCCGATGAATGTGGTTAATGGTGGATCTACCAGGAATAAAGCCATGCTGGCTTGGCGAGATTACTTTATGGATTAAAGGGGCAATTCTATTGGCTAGGACTTTCGCATAGATTTTAGAATCTTAGTTGATGAGGGTAATGGGGCAGTATGGCCCAAGCTGTTTGGGGGATTTTTTGGGGGGGGAAATATAATTATTTTAGCCCGGGACCAAGACTTCCGTGGGGTGCCTCCTTTAAAGATATGCGTGATAAGGTCCACCAGGACCTTTTTCATCTGGTTTAGGAATACAGCATAGAATTCTGATGGGATGCCATCTAACCCCGTAGTTTTCCCTCCAGGTAAATTCTTTATTACCCCTAGGATTTCCCCCTCCGCGGGCAGCTCCTCTAAGTGATTTGCATCCTCTATATCAAACTTAGTAAGCCTGGAGTTATCCAGGTAGTCTTCAATGTTTGACTGATCAGCCTCCCCATTTTCAGCATAAACGTTTTGATAGAACTGCCAAAAGGCATCTCTTATAAGCTTGGGATCCTCCACCCGAGACCCCTGGGGATCTTGAAATACACGGATCAAGTTTGAGGTGGCCTGTTGTCTCTGACGAACTGCTAATTGATGTCCAATTGGCTCATTGACTTCATAAATCCTCTCTTTTTTGGGCTAGAGCTTTCTTAATTGCTTTTTCATTAAAGACATTCAATATTTGAGCTTTTGCGATTGCGACTTGATTCTGCAGTTCTGCAAATACTTGTTTCCTGATTAAGCTACTGTCACTTGTGCCGCTTATTAGTTCTTCCTCGACTCTCTTCAGATTGTCTTGCAGCCCCTGCATAGCTATACGACCTTGTTTGTTAGTTTTTAGAGAATATTGCATAGTCTCCCCTCGAATCCCTGCTTTTCCCAGATGACTTCAATTGAGACACTTCCCTCATTGTCAGACAGGAATCTTGGGATCCAATCCCTAATATGACTAAAGTACTCCTCATCTATGAGTAGAGATTTCTCGAAGGTCCATGTGTTTGGTATATTATTTCTGGTGTCCACCTCAAGAGAACAGATAAGAGGATTATGATCCGACAGGATCCGGGTAAGTTTCATTATCTGACATTTGGTTTTAATTGCATTAGAGGTTAAGAAGTAATCTAGTCTCGCATGGGTAAAATGAGGGTTGGAAAAATATGTAAACCCTGTATCGTCAGGATTAGAAGTCTGCCAGCCATAGACCAGGCAATGACTCCAGCACAACTGTTTCAATGCCTTAAAAACCTTAGGGACCAATTATGAGGCAAATTGATATTAAGATCCCCGCAAATCACTAGTGGCAAAGACCAATGCATTCATTCATTTGAGATCTCTTCAATAACTGAGGCCTCATCATAGTTGCTTCCATAAATAGCACATAGGGTCAACTTCTGCGTACTCCCAAATTGACATTCTGTCATAGCCCAATGGCCAAATTTATCAGCTTTAGAATGGTTAAAAATGAATCCCTTTCCCTTTGCTAGAATAGCAACCCCCCTTACCCTCGCTCCTTGTGATGTGGCACATATCAACCTATATCCTAAAGCTTTAAGAATATGCCTTTGAGACCCTTCAACATGAGTATCCTGCAAACAAACAATGTTTGTCCCCCAGGCTTGCAGTGCTGCCATCACCGTTTGTCTTTTCTTAACATCATTTAGTCCACAAATGTTCATAGATAATATTCTTACAAGACGAACCTTGTTATATTAAAGTGTTCCATACAAAAACCTGTGATTTAATTTCCCTTTATCATCTTTTTTCCTCCTGCTTCCTTCTCCATCCGAACCTTCCCTATTTTTTTCTTTTTTTCCCTTTTCTGTATCCTTTCCTGTCTGCCCACCCCCCACCCACCACCACTTCTGGAGGTTACCTGGCCGAGCCAGGGTTGTATAACAAACAAGGTATGAAGTTCTGTGGTATCTCCCTCTTCTGTCTCCCCCGGCGGCTCTGCGTGTGATGGTGCTGCTCGCAGTGACATCACTTAGAATGTCACCGCGACCAGCGTTCCAAGGCGAGCGCCGGGGACACTCTGAGGCGACAGCAGTTTGAGAGGCTGTGGCTGAGGTCACAGGAGTTTGTATCGTAGAATAAACTCTTCTTTGTCATTCACCACCCTGAGTACTGGTATCTTTTGGTGAATTCTACACTGGCGACGAGGGTTATAGCCTCTTGTGACCTCAACACGCCCAGAAGAGCACAGCCGTCGGAAGGAAAGATAAGAACAGCAGCTGACTCGAGTTAACCCAGCCGGCCGACTGGGAAAAGAAACGAGTCGAAGTGAAACTGACTAAAACGCGAAGAGCCGGCGGAGTGAGAAGCAGCTCAAGGGAAGGACGTATTGTCGACTCGAAAGAAGGCAGAGGGATCGTAGATGCCCAGGGAAGAACGTGTGACTGACACCCTGGAGGTGAGGTACGCCTGTTGGTGACCCTGCGCGCTGACCCCAGACCTTCCGCCCACGTTCGTGTGGCAAGCCCCGACATCAGCAGCTGACAAGGTGAGGAATCTCCCGGTTCTTGCCGGAGCCTGCCAGCGGCCAATTATAGCGCCACCGGAGCTGAACTGAAAGCGAGAGCCTGGCGCGTAGCTTCCAGCCCTTCACCAGAAACTTTCACCGCGCGCCCCTTTTCATCAGCTACAGGGCAGCGTTGTGTGTTGACGCCACAGGGACGTGTGAAGACTGTCCTCCCTTGGTAAATCCTCCCTCCTCAGGGCAGCGTGAGAAGAGAGAATTAGCGGAGATGTAGTGCATCTGATTATGAAGCAAAGCGTTTTGGGCTGCTGGTAGATGTTAACTTGCCGGCGCTGTGAGGAAGTAAGGAGCGTCTAGGCTGTTTCCAAGATCGTGACTAGAACACCTAGAGGCCTCTAGGAGCGCGACGTGGGAGGAGAAAGGAGCCTAGGAGCGCAGTGGGACAGTGCACCTCATTCAGAAAATCTAAACCACATCCCTGAATGACTGTGGGTTGATCTGCCAGCGCGGCGTGGGAAGTGGAAAAGCATTAGGGAAAGCAACTTGGTGTGTTGGCACTTTGAGAGCACAACTTGGGAACAACCTGGATTGTGCACGGGTTCCGTGCTGAATAGTGCTCATCCTTATGCACTGAAGGGTTCTGGTTTTGTATTTGCATCGCCATCTCTGTGTAGCCGAAGCCAGGTCACATTGGTATGAGGGTGTAGCGTAGTGGTGTACACCACATGAAAGTAACAGTCCACTGTCTCCACTGTGAACGAACAGTAACTGAAAGTGACTAGGGTGATGTGCATGAGGAAGTAGGTGCTCTACCTGTGGTTTCTCAGTGAATTGTCCTGCACTTGTGAAGGTTTGGTGGCGATTTTTGACCCCCGTGGAGCAGTTGAAGAAGAATATGCACATTGGGAAAAATTGAATCACCCTGAGAGTGCTGTCCTGAGAGTGCTGAGAGACTGCACCAAGAAGGCATAACTATTTTGAAACATTTTCAGTAAAGCATTGGATTTTCTAGGGGCAGGTTTCATAGTACACGGGTGAAGGGTAAAGTTTCTCTCTGTCTATTGTGAAGTAAGCATGCAAAGTGTGACCCCTCCACCTTTTTTCTTAACCAGCCCAGGTGATCCCACCATCCTGTGGAAAAAATGGAAAAAAGTGTTCCTAAACTACGCTACTGTGTGTGGGCCCAACCTAGGACTAGAAAGGAAGGTTGCATTGCTGGCCTATTACTTGGGCGCAGAGGGAGAGGAAGTCCTAGATCATCTCCCAGATTTAGGGGCACAGGAGGCAAGGGGTCTCAATGAATTTGAAGTTAGTCTAAAGAAGTTAGATTTACACTACCTCCCCAAGGCCAGCACAATCATGGAGAGGTACCATTTTGGTAAGAGGGCACAAAAAGATGGGGAATCTATAGAAGATTTTGTGTCTGAGTTGAGGAAGTTAGCTGCAACGTGTAAGTTTGGGGGAGCGAGCGAAGAGAGAATTAGGGACCAGTTTGTTTTGACCTGCAGGATGGAGCGGGTGCGTGAAGAGCTATGGCTTAAAGATGACCCGCCGTTGAGAGAAGTTCTCATCATAGCCAAGCAGGTAGAGCACATGTTGCAGTGCGTCAAGGAGATTAAGCAAGATGCAGGGGAGAAAAAGAACGATGACAAGACCAACGTCAATGAGGTGGTGTCTGAATGTGAGTCTGTGTCTGTAGTTAAGGGTCAGAGGGCAGTGGGCAAGGAACAGAAGGAAGGCAGGCCAGGAGGGTCATTCAAAGGTACCTGCTACAGGTGTGGCAAACAAGGGCACCTTGCCAACGACAAGAAGTGTCCCGCCCTCAGATTCACATGTAACAAGTGTGGTAAGAAAGGCCATTTCAAGCAATATTGCAAGAGTGGGCAGGGGGCCAGTAGACAGAGTAGAGACAGAACGAATGTGGTGTGCGACGAGCTTGTTGTGCAAGTGCAAGAGTTGAAGGCGCCCGGTCAGAGAAACCCCATGTGTGCAGAAGTTACAGCACAGGTTGATGAAGACCAAGTTGATAGTCCTAAAGACACCATAAGAGTAGGGGAGGTTGACCTAGAGGCATTGTTTGACTCCTGTTCTAGAATTACAATTATCAATGCCAAGGAGTTCTCACGTGTGTCTAAAGGGAAGATAATCTTGAAGAGGTTAGACCTGAGGCCAGGAGGATATGCGGGGCGCCCCATCTCCATGAAAGGATACTTTCTGAGTAGAATTGAGTACAGAAACAGGTCTACTGTGTCTAAAGTATATGTATCCACTGTAGGAGACAACATTTTGGGGTGGCGTGCTCAGAAGGGTTTGGGAGTGTATCTCAATCCCAACAGCAATCCCCAGATTTTGATACAGGAGATACAAGAATGTGGGTCTGACATCACTAAAGAATTTGAAGAGGTGTTTAGGGAAGGGCTTGGGTGTTTGAAGAACTACTGTCACAAAATAAAATTGAAGGTAAATGCCAAGCCCGTTGTGGCAAAGGTCAGAAGACTACCCATAGCCATTCAGGAGGAGGTCGGAACCGAACTGGAGAAACTGTGTAAGGCTGGAGTCATCGAACCTGTGGAAGCGACCGAATGGTTGGCGCCCATCGTGGCAGCGAAGAAGAAGGATGGGTCAGTCCGGCTCTGCATTGATTTGAGGGCACTCAACAAAGAGGTCGTCGTTGACCGATACCCCTTGCCGAACATCACCCAAATGATGAGCATGCTAGAGGGTGCCAAGGTGTTTTCCACCCTCGATCTCACCTCGGCCTATTTCCAGATAAAACTTCACGAGGAGTCTCAGGAACTCACTGCTTTTGTGACACCCATGGGCGCTTACAAGTTCAAAAGGATGCCTTTTGGCCTAGTCTCGGCGGCTGCCGTATTCCAAAGAATCATGGGCAACATCCTGAAAGGCATCCCTGGCGTCATGTGTTACCAGGATGACGTGCTTGTTTTTGCCAAGAACCAAGTTGAGCATGATGAGAGACTGAGATGTGTGCTGAGGAGGTTTTTGTCCCAAGGTCTTACCGTAAAGAAGAACAAATGTGTTTTTAGCTGTGCTGAGTTGGATTTCCTGGGTCACAAGATAACGACAGAAGGCATACGTCCCAAGGCCGAACTGCAAAACACCATTGTGAATCTGTCACCCCCCAAAAGCAAAGACGAGATCAAATCATTCATGGGGATGTTGGAGTTCTATGGAAAGTTCATTAGAAACTTAGCAGGCAGGACTTACGCCATCAGACTAATGCTGAAAAAAGAAAACAAATTCAAATGGAGCCAGGAATGCCAGAGCGAGTTCGAGGATGTAAGGAGAGCTCTTGCAGAAGCCCCTAGCTTGAAGTCTTACCTGCCCGGCCGGGCAACAATCCTCACCACTGATGCAAGTGCAAAAGGGTTGGGAGCCGTCCTCACCCAGAAAGGCGTGGAAGGAGAAGAAACCGTAGCCTTCGCCTCAAGGTCACTCCAAAAATCTGAGAACAACTACTCAGTCATCGAAAAAGAGGCATTGGCGGTATCCTGGGCAGTAGGTAAATTCAGATACTTCCTGTGGGGTACGCAGTTCACCCTCCGAACCGACCACAAACTGCTGGTAGAAGTGTTCAGCAAGAAGGGTTTGGATGCCATCTCCAGTAGGATAAGGCGTTGGGTGGTCAGTCTCCAGGAGTACACATTCAATGTTGAGTATGTCCCAGGAACACAAAACCTTGCAGCTGACTGCCTGTCCAGACTCGTCAGTGATGTAGAAGTAAGTGAAATGCGAGAAAAAACAGATGAAGATGAAGAAGGATTCATGGTCGAGAATGTCTGCACCATCCAGAAGGCGTTGGGTGAAGAAACGTGGAGAAAGGCACAGGAAGAGGACAAGATTATGGAGGAAGTTTGCAGAAGAGTGAGGGATGGATGGAAGCATGGTGACAAACGTGATGAAGACCTACGGCCTTTCCAGGCCGTTAAGGACGAGTTAACCATTGTTTACGGATGCCTGTTCAGGGGAACAAGGCTCGTGCCACCAGCTACTGTGAGAGACAACCTGGTCGAGATAGCTCACGAAGGGCACTTAGGTATCACTAAGACCAAGCAAAGACTCAGGGAGAGCTATTGGTGGCCGAACATGGACCTGGTCACTGAAAGGAGAATCAGGGAGTGCATCCTGTGCTGCAATAGCGACAAGGTCCTGAAGCGACAGACACCACCCATGGTGTGTAGGCCGCCCCCGTCAGGACCATGGGACGAGTTGGCTTTAGACATCGTGGGCCCGATGTCTGGGGAACTGCGGACACCTTACATCTTGGTGCTCGTGGATCTGTATTCTCGGTGGCCGGAGATAAAACTCGTCAGTGAAGTCACGACTAAGACCGTCATCGGATTCTTGCAGGAGGTATTTATCCGAGAGGGGCTCCCCAGCAACATCCTCACTGACAACGGAGTGCAACTATGCTCGAAAGAGATGAAGGACTTCCTAGAAGAAAGAGGCATCAGACACAAGCGATGCGCATTATACCACCCAGAAACCAATGGCATGGTCGAACGCTTTAACAAAACCATCAAGGCGAGCATCCAGCTGGCCAAAGCCAGTGGTATAAGTTGGAAAGAAGAGGTGTGGAGGCGTCTGGAAGCATACAGGTTCACGCCGCATCAGACGACGGGCGTCACCCCGTTCGAATTGCTCCGCGCAAGGACACCCAACACTAAGCTTACCCCGGGGTGGATGGAATGGCACAAGGGGTGGTCGGACCGAACCAAAGAAATGGACAGTCTGAGGAAACATGAACAAGCCATGAGGGTGAGGAAAGAAGGTTACGACCAACGCAAGGCCACACGGGAGGTTGGTTTCAAAGTAGGTGACAACATCAAAATCAAAGCTCCCACAGGGAAGGCAAGCTGGTCAGAGTACAGCAGTCCCACAAAAATCACAAAACTTTTCAAGAATGCAGTCAAAACCCAAGAAGGGAAAATATGGAACCTAGGGAGAGTTGTAAAGTACCACCCTCCAGTAGAAGTCCCTGAAGGTGCAAGGGGGGGGGAGAGTGGTCCAAGACTGGATAGCAGTTTCGCCATCAGGAGGCCGTCGGGTGTCCCTCACCCAGGCCACAGGCCCAACAGGAGAGTGATCAGACCTCCCAGGCATTTCGACCAATATGTAATGATGTAACTATTGCCATTCTGCCGAATGTAAGTTTTTCCCTATTTCTGCTTCCTGCTCATTGTTCTATCTAATGTTTTCTATTTCTGCAGGGAAGGGGGATGTGTGGTATCTCCCTCTTCTGTCTCCCCCGGCGGCTCTGTGTGTGATGGTGCTGCTCGCGGTGACATCACTTAGAATGTCACCGCGACCAGCGTTCCAAGGCGAGCGCCGGGGACACTCTGAGGCGATAGCAGTTCGAGAGGCTGTGGCTGAGGTCACAGGAGTTTGTATCGTAGAATAAACTCTTCTTTGTCATTCACCACCCTGAGTACTGGTATCTTTTGTTGAATTGTAAAAGTTCCTAATGAAAAGAGCAGGTGGAGGTCAGATCAAACAGGAGGGATAGTGTACCCTGATGTGTGAAGAAACGTAAGATCAGGAGAAAGGTATTCCTCCTTTTCAGAAAAAGACCCTCACACACCCAACAAGCAGGTGTCTTGCTTCATCATCGGGCCTGCTCCTACTCGGGTCAGCGATGCAATACCCAAATCAGGTGCCCTTGAAGGGACCTGCTTGGCGGACATCTTTTTTCAAGCCGTTGGGTGCAGTGCGTGTGAGGGCCTTTAGTGTGAATGAGTTTAGGTGATAATAAGGTGTATGTATTGGTTAAAACAGGGAACAGTGGTCCCCTCAGAACAATTTTAATGAGATGTGGCCACTTTAAGGTGTGTGAGGACGTGTGCTATTGAAATAGGTCGACATGTTTCTTGCCTTTAATCAAGTGATGGCAATACCTCAGGACCAATAAAGAAATGATCTACCTACACTTAAGACCCCATTAAGGTGAATGTATGACCACCTGCAGCACCCTAAAAAGTGGCACTAGTAGATCGACCTCAACCCAAATGAAGTCAAGAACATATGGCAACCAGTGCTAGTGGAGGCAGACACTAAGGGCCAGATGTAGGTCGGTCGGTAACGGCCGAAAATCGGTATTTTCGGCCGTTACCGACCGGTATACATGATTTGAAATGTAGGGGCACAATTTTACAGAATCGGTAACTTTACCGATTCAGTAAAGTTACCGATTCTGTAAAATACCGAATCGGTATTTTTACCGATTCGGTAAATCTCTGATGTAGGTGGGACTCTTCTGAGTCCCAAAGGCCCTACAAAATCGGTATTTTACCACACAATCCTATTGTGTGGTAAAATACCGATTTCAGGTGTGCATGCACACCTAGCCATGTGACAGACGGACATGCCCTTAGGGCATGTCTGTGTGCCACATGGCGCACATGCCTATTTGTGGGGTACCAGAGGGCGTTAAAGTGATACCCCCTGCACCCTTGCAAAATTCGGTATTTACCGATTCTGTAAATACAGAATCGGTATTTCCCATTGATCCCTATGGGCTTTGAAGCCCATAGGAGTCAATGGGAAATACCGATTCTGTATTTACAGAATCGGTAAATACCGAATGTTACAGAATCGGTATTTCCACATCTGGAAATACCTACATGTCAACCACATTGATTTACCGATTTTCAATTACCGAATCGGTAAAATTCGGTAATTAAAAATCGGTAAATCAATATTACCTACATCGGGCCCCAGTTTGTAGTGTCGGTTTTACCGTACAAGGATCGTCTGTATCCTACCCCGGCGCTCCTTCCAGATTGGGAGCCAGGGTTGTGAAATCCGGCGTGTAGTGCCTCGCAAGCCCACTGGGCCCTCCTCTACACCTATAAGTAACCTCCGTTTCTCAAGTCTCCTTACGAATTTTAATTCAGGGGAGGCTCTGCCGAGCCTCCTCATGGCGATGTCAGTCGGTCGCCATCTTCCTCCCAGCTGACAATATCCCTTGATGACGCCATCCCCCACTCCTGATTTTTAAACCGGTCTCATGGTGGTTCTTACTAAATGAAACTGCTGGTGGTCAGGAAACAAAGGGGCTCAACAGGACTCATGTTGTCACCGGCATGCTGGTGCATACAGGGGAGCCCATGTTGTGCCTCCCTTTTAAACATGGGCGAATTTTGCGAATTCGCGAATTTGTGGATTTGCGAATTCCCGATCCGCAAAATTCGCGAATTTGTGCGAATTTGCGGTTTTTGGTTTTTTGCGTGTTCGCGGGGTTTTTTGCGTGTTCGCGGGGATTTTTGCGTCTTCACGAGCCGGTTGCATAGCGAAGTTACCCAGGCAGTCGTTTATGGGAGAGGGAGAGAGAGATAGATAGATAGATAGATAGATAGATAGATAGATAGATAGATAGATAGATAGATAGATAGATAGAGAGATAGATAGATAGATAGATAGATAGATAGATAGATAGATAGATAGATAGATAGATAGATAGATAGATAGATAGATAGATAGATAGATAGATAGATAGATAGATAGATAGATAGATAGATAGATAGATAGATAGATAGATAGATAAAGAGAGGGAAAGAGAGAGGGAGAGAGAGAACGAGAGAAAGAAAGAGAGGCCGGATCTCTGAAGGGCCAGATTCCTGAGTTGCCCCTACAGAACATACAGCTTTTTATTTTTAGCAAAATGCATATGAAAATTGTGCTGTAAAGGTCTCTTTTAGTTTAACCCCTCCTGACAACTCAAAATGGGTGTATTTGCCATCCTCTCCCTTCTTCCTGTTTTTTATACCTGTAAGTGCTTCCTGATGAGGTTTAATTCCTTGGACAGGTGCCTCGTTGCCTACTTGTAACTATTCTCTGACCCTGCTTCAAGGGTCAGAGCAGGGTCAGAGAATAGTTGCAAGTAGGCAACGAGGCGCCAGGAAGCAATTAGCAGCAGGTGTCCAAGTTGAAGTTAATTTGTTTGTGACCCTCTTGTAAAAGGTTACAAAGAAATTAGGTTCAACTTTTGCACCTGCTGCTGTAACCCTTGCTTGGCTGAAAATTCGTCCCCGGTGATTCGCGAATTTTACCGCGATTTCGCGAGATTCGCGGATTGCGAAATCGCGGAAAAACCGCAAATTCGCCCGCGAAACGGATTTTACGCCCACCCTTACTCCCTTTGTGCATGCACCCCCAGTGCCAGCACGGCATGGACTACACAGTCCATGCCATACTGGAATGCGCTGTGGTGGTCCTGCAGTGGGACAACATTAAGGCTCACATTTGTGCCTTTTTACTGCACTGCCAAAGGTCCACATGCTGCCTGGCCACCAGACCACAAAAATACTCATAATTAGGCAGGCAGTGGCCCTGTTTGATGTTGTGGGAGTGGGGAGTTTGCATGGTGGCCACATTGCCAAACTCATAATCAGGCCCTTAGTTTCTCTTCCTTGGTGAAGGAGCTTACACTACCTGAGCACGCATGGGGTTCACCTCGAGTTCCCTGGGCTTGGCTATACTGATCTGGAAGAACCCACCTTTTCAGGTGCTAAGGACTTGGATAGATCAAAATGTGACATATGCCATGTTCAGGAAATGTGTTAGAGTCACCCTCATATGTGTATATATACCCCCAGCTATAACAGCCAACATTGGAGAGAGTAGTGGCCATACTCCTGGAAACAGATTCATCCTTACAAATTATTGGGGGGCTTCAATGACGTCATGGTCCCTGGGTTGAACTGTATGGGGAATTACTGACAAAATACTGAAATCACAAATATCGTGGGACATTAATATTGTGACAAAAGTATTGAGTACAATAATATTGTTCTCCTATACTTTTGTAATATAAACATAGTTAACACAGTAAACATTATGGGCCTAATTACAATGACAGTCGTAAAGCCTCTGATTGCTGGTCAGAGGCTTTCCGACCGTCATTGGAGAAGTGTGGCTCACTGGTTAGAAGCGGCAGACCCTGAAGCAGAGATCAGGCCCAGGACCAGGGTTCATATCCCGACGCGGAAGGGTCTTGGGCTTAATGTCCGCGGACTCGATAATTCTCGCCTCGGCGCCTACTCTAATCATGGGTTCCACACTGCAACTCTGGGCAATAGCTTGCTTAATCTCCATAATGGCCCCAACAACACTGGGATGCCTGGCTTCACCTTGGGGGTGCCCAGGAGGGGCATCTCACAGGGAGAGCCAGGAAGGGTTCCACAGCGTTACACAGCGCCGGGACACCCCGTTGCGGGGGCAGCTGTGCGCTGTACAAGTATACTACATTTACATTTACATTTAAAGTCCAACTGCCGTATTTTAATGACGGCGGTCGGAGTTTCAAACTAGCTGTGAAATCCAATGCGATTCTGATGGGCTCAAAGAGTCTATCAGCCAGTTGGAAAGGCCATATAATCTCTTAAGAACGGTGTTTCCACCATCAGAATTATGATGCCAGTTTCCAACAGCCAATCCATGTCAGCATTTCAGACATGGGTTGGCTGACGGAAAATTATTTTGGGGGACCCCCTTCTCTCCTGGCCCTTCGCATTTGGCCCTATGGTGCCCTCCTAAACATCCTTGCACTGGGTGGCAGGCACCATGAGGTGCCAGCCACACCGTGTAGAGATTTTTGAAAACTTTCTTTTTCCAATGGGAGCTTGTGCTGCAGGCATTTTCAGCCCGCAGCATAAGCTCCCATTGAAAAATAGATCTTTTTGACTGCACCATGTGTGGTTGCATCCAAATAATGCAGCCAGACCAGCCGACCTTAGGTCGGCCGGTTCCCAATCTGCAAAAATGACGGTCATATACTCCAACCAACATCGAAATGAGCGCCAAAATTTAATATCATTAAACAGTATTATAATGTCAATTAAATTTAATAAAATAATAAAAAATGTTATATAAATGTTTTAAATATTTATAAAACATATTTATTTGTATTACCTACTGGCGGTCGCCAGTAGGTATTTATAATTAGGACTTAGTTTCAATTCAAAAATAGTTTTTTCTTTTGCCAATATCTCTTGCGGCGTTTGACGAATCTACGTGAAATTTTCATCAAAACTAATGGTACACTCAGGTCAGCTCCTGTCTTGAAAGTTTCGGGGTGATTCATCGAGTGGGGGCCGAGAAAAAAGGGGGTCCCAAAAAACATTTTCTCCATGTTAATTTCCAAAAGCTACAGCTCGAACTGCTGAACGGAATTACACCAAATTTGGCAAAAAGGTAGGTCTTGGTTCAGAAAGCGTGCTTTTTTTCAAATGGTGTATATCCATTTTGTAGTTCTAGAGAAATTAAAAAAATAAAAAGATCAGTATCTGGTGGCTGAGGAGGATTTGCATACCCTGCTGAGCATGAGCTTCATTTTGATTGGCTCTCAACACCCCAAACCAAGAAGTGTTCTTAGCTACTAAAACTGAGTCACAAGAAAACAGTAAAAAAAAAGGATAAAAAATAAGAAAAGGGGGCAGGTTAGAAACACCCTGGGCCCACTAGGCCTGCTTATGGGGTCCCACAGGGACCTCAGGCCCCAAAAAAGCATTAAAAAAGAAATCAGCAGAATTCACGCTGGGTGCGTGAATCCCACCAAAAAATGAAAAAATGAAGGGTGGTTTCCAGGGCTTTGTTTTAATCAGCCTCCAGGTGGGTCATGTCCCAGGATGCAGTTTAAGTTTATTAGCATAGTTAATTAAAACCATTGCTATAATAAAATTAAAATAGAAAATACAATGTAATAAAACACGATTGGATTACGGTATTTGGAACAGTCAATGGATCAAAGGATACTGTAACTTTTGTTTGATTCGGAAATCTGGGCAGCGGCCATGCATGCTCGGATATCCTAGCGAGATTGTCTCTGCTTGTTACAATTAAGTTCCCGCCGCTGCTCCTTATCCACTTCCAATAGCTGTTTCACACAGTTGGGCTTTGAGAGCAATCTTTAGCAGCAATTTTTTGTTCGGCCGTCCGCAGAAATTTTACCAGTCTGCAGTTTAATTGAATGTTTGCCGGCTTTAAGCAGGCCAGCACTGCTTGCCTTCTGGTGCGGATACCTTTCTGTTTAAATGAATCTTTTAGAAGTTGTGTCCGTGCTTGGTGCAGTTCTTCACATAGGCAAATTAAGTGCAGAATATCACCATTCTTGTTGTTACACAGCCTGCAAGCATGGTTGTAGATGTTGGGTACATGGAAGGATCCCCAGTCTATACTTTAGCAAATTCATTTTTATCACCCTAGGTTAGGCCTGATTGAAATATGGTTGTGGGGTGAGCGATTTATAAGAGCTGAGGGTCATCCAGGCGTGTGATCTTTTCGAGAAAGCTGCCTTGTCCTCAAATAGGGAGGATAGTTTTATGTTTTTCCAGACCAGTTTTTTTAAATTAAGTTGGCCGAGTTGCGCCTCCCATATTCCAGACAATTTGGTGGGATCTTGTAAAATAAGGATCCACAAATTGAAGGTAATAAGTAGAGATTTATTGGAAGAAAGATCCCATCCACAGGTGAGCATCCAGCCAGCATTAAAGTAGGATAGCAACTGCTTGGTGATCAAAGGATAACATTCCATATGAGAATCCAGTGCCTCATGACATCAGCGCAGCTATGTCATGAGGCACAGACACACAGAACCACGATGCCACACATCTCCCTTCTAACAATAACAACAAAATTATAAAAGAAAACTAGATGACATTAAAGCATAAATCACACAGTGACGTAGTCTTTTAAATACTCAGGAGAATGAGAAACCCTTGCAGACTTGCGAAGAAGTGATGTAGACTCAACTCTAGGAGTTTGAGAATGACGACTGCAAGAAGCCTCCACAAGATCATTGCTAACCACCACCACCCTGTTTAAATTCCAAACACGATGATCAGCAGTTTTGATGGCGTTCTTAAAAACCTTGATGACACGAATAGGCTTCTTAAAGGTAGCAGAAAGGGCCTTATTGTTTTTGCAGGGATTCTTAATAAGTACCCAATCTCCCACTTTAACTGGTGTGACCTTAACAGAATGTCTTGCATCAAACATCCTTTTTCTAGACTCAATTCTAGAAAGTTCACGCAGCATCCACTCATTACAGTCATCATGAGGACGTGGTTGCAGATCATTGACCCATGCAGGTACCACAAGGGTATTAGGAGTACGTGATCTAAAAAGTTCAAAGGGGGTCTTCCCAGTAACAGCATGGGGAGATATCCTGTAAACCTTAACCTTCTTAAAGACATCTGTCCTCCAATCTGTGCCAGCAGACTTAGCCATTCTGATAGTCTCTTTAAGAACACGGTTGAATCTCTCAACCATACCGTTGGTTTCTGGGTGGTACAGGGATGACTTTTTGTGTTTAACTCCTTGCTCTAACAGAAAATTTTCCATCTCCTTAGAGACTAATTGGGGACCATTATCTGTGAGAATGGTGTTAGGAATGCGCTCTCTAGCAAAAAGTTTGGTCAAAAAAGCCACCACATGCCTTGTCTCGATACCACGAGTTATGGCAATTTCTGGCCATCTGGAAAAGAAATCAAAAAGAACAAGAACATACCACTCACAACCAGCTGACGCAATAGGCCCCAAAATATCCAAACCCACCTCTTTCCAGGGCGCATCTGGTCTGTCTCTAATCACCATGGGTTGGACTTTAGGTTTTGCCACCTTCTCACTAAGAGCACAGTCAATGCAATCCCTAACCTTACGTTCCACTTCTAAATCCATATTTGGCCACCAATATGACCTCCTCAAAATCTCCTTAGTTTTAGAGACTCCTAAATGGCCAATATGTGCTAAGGACATAAGCTCATCCCGAAGAGCTAGGGGTGGAACTAATCTAGTTCCTCTAAAAAGTAAGCCATCCTGTTCTGAAAGCTGATCTTTGACATGCCAAAATTTCTCAAGGCCTTCATTAGATTTGGGTTTAATCTTCCATCCTGTCATTAAGAGTTTAAGTACTTCCACAAGAGTCAAATCCTCCTGAACCATCTTCAACCACCTCTCTTTATCAATGACAGCCTCCTCTACAACACAAACCATCTCATCATCTTCATCACAATCTTCCTCATCCTTAACCTCAGAACTGGGAACAAGGCGAGACAAAGCATCTGCCACCTTGTTTTCTACTCCAGGTAGGTATTTTACATCAAAATCATAATCTTGCAAACCAACAACCCATTTTGTGATCCTACCAGACACCGCATCTATACCTTTTTTTTTTTAAATTTCACAGAGTGGCTTGTGATCCGTCCTAACCTCAAAATTGGTTCCCCACAATAAGTTTTTAAGCTTCTTGACTGACCAGTAAACAGCGAGAGCTTCACGCTCAATCACCGAGTATCGAGTTTCAGCTCCCTTTAAACTCCTTGACAAGAAAAGAATGACCCTCTCAGTGCCCTCAAATTTCTGAACAAGTACCGCACCTAAACCTTTCAAGCTTGCATCAGTAATCAAAATAGATTTTTCAGAAGGATCAAAACTGCTCAATTTCGGAGCAGAAGCTAGCTTCTCCTTGACCACCTCAAATTCGTGCTGACATTTTTCTCCCCAAATGAAATCTACTCCTTTCTTCAACAAATATCTCATATTGGCACACAAAGAGGCAAAGTCTTTCACAAACTTGCTATAATATTGAGCAAGTCCCAATAAACTCATCAATTCTTCCTTGTTCTGTGGGGGAGACATCTTAGAAATGGTAGAGATCAGATTTTCCTTAGGTAAAGTTCCTCCTTCTGTAATTGTGTGACCTAGATAGTCAATGGAAGTTTTTCTAAACTTACATTTCTCAATCTTGACAGTTAAACCTGCATCACACAACCTTCCTAAGACAGCAAAAAGCCTAAAATCATGTTGAGAATTATCTATGCCAAACACAAGAATATCGTCTTGATAGACTCTGACACCATGTAAACCTTTTAAGACCTTCTCTAATGCCCTCTGAAAAAACGATGCGACTGACACTAAACCAAATGGTAGTCTGACGAACCTAAAAGTGCCATAAGGCATCACAAAAGAGGTTAAATCTTTCGAATCCTCTTCCAACCTAATCTGATGGTACGCGGACCTTAGATCAATGGTGCTGAAAATTTTAGCACCTTTAAGTAGCATAAGCATGTCCGCAATCTTGGGTAGGGGATAATGATCAGTATCTACACACTTGTTGAGCTCTCTTAAATCAACACAGAGACCGAGAGAGTTGTCCGATTTCTTGGCTGCGACAATCGGGGCAACCCACTCTGTTCCCACTACTGTTTCTATAATGCCTCCCTTGACAAGCTTATCAAGTTCATCTTTAACTTGTTCTCTGACTGCTACCGGTACATTTCGTACTTTGCAGCAGACAGGTACAGCATCCTTCTTCAAGATGATACGATGACAATAGTCATTAAGACACCCCAAATTTTCCGAAAAAACTTTAGGAAATTTGATTTTCAGTTCACTAGTGAAATCATGAGAAACTAATGAAACAGTTTGAGGCGTGCAGGGAAAAGGCTCTTTTAGAACAATAGGAGGTGTCGAGTTTGGATCAAGCATTACACCCAAATCTTTGAGAGCGAACCAGCTTATTATGCTATCTCCTTTTTGAGAAACATAAATTTTAGCTTTGGCCAACCTATTCTTATAATTAATCACTCCTTCAAAAACCCCAAGTAGTTTAATGGGTTGACCAGCATAACCAAATGGCCTTATATCAGGGCGTGACAGGTCAAGTTTATGTCCCAAGTTACTAAAAAAAAAATCTTTTGCTACAATAGTGATTTTTGCTCCAGAATCGAACAAAACTTTTGTGGGATAACCTTCTACCAAAATTTCATCACAAGGAGAATTCTTTGCTTCTTCAGCACTTACAGTTTGTATACAGATTTGACCACAATCTAGGTGTTCATCTAGATTACATCCATTTTCAAAATCATAAAAAATTTCATTCACTCTACCTCTGTAGTTTCCCCCTTTACAACATGAGGTAAAGTGTCCTTTCCTTTTGCACTTACCACAATAAGCCATCCAACCTGGACATTGTCTATCCGTGGCAAAATGCCCCATTTTACCACATCTGTAACATTTTACTTGGGAGAAATCCAAACCGTTCTCCTTTTTTTTGTAGGGAATTTTGCTCGAAACATTTTCATTTCCATTTCCAGACTCTTTCTGGTGATTTTCACCTACTCTAGGAGTAGATTTTACAACATTCACTGTTTCTTTAGTAGTTTTGTTCTCACCATTCTTTTTAATGACTTCTACACATTTAATAGAATGTTCTATCCTCTTTGCAATAGTAAGAACTTCCTCTAAAGAAGGTTCATCCTTTTGCCACAATTCTTCCCTCACCTTTTCAATATAACACCCAAGCATGAACTGATCCCTAATATGTTCATCAAGACTTGCACCAAACTTACATGAGGAAGCAAGCTTCCTTAAAGCTGTAATATAGTTCTCAATCGTCTCTTCTTCCATTTGTGTTCTACGACCAAAATGATATCTTTCTAAAATTGTACTGACTCTAGGAAGATAATGTTCATCCAGTTTTGCAATACATATTTCATATTCATTTAAACTACCATCATCAAGGTCAGGCAAATGATCAAATACTTCTTGTCCTTCTGCCCCCAAACAGTGTAAAAGTAAAGCTGTCTTCCTTTCAGCACTCAAACTAGATCCACATACCCTTGCATACCTTTCAAACACTTTACGCCATTTTTTCCATCTAATAGGTGGATCTCCAGGTGAGGACAAGAAGAAAGGGGGGGCAGTTACATTTTGCATATTGTTGTTAAATAAAAAAAAATAGAACACAAAATGAAAATAAGAAAAATAAATGTCTACTATGTGTGTGTGTCACAGTAGCAGGACACACAAAATCAGCTCCAAGTGAGTGTGTCACAGGTAGATAAAAGGTTGTCTAATATGTGTGTGTGTCACAGTAGCAGGACACACAACAGCAGTTTTAAGTGAGTGTGTCACAGGTAAATCAATCAAAACAGTACCTTTAAATTGTTGACTGAAAACGTGGCAAAGTTTGTAGAACATAAAAGACTTCAGGGTGAAATAGAAGATTAGCGAGGATTAGCGGTGTCCATAACGCGATTAAAGCGTAACGCGTGTATTCTGAGGTGAAAACAAAAATTTAACCAATCCAAGATGGCGCCCACGTCTGCGTGACTCCCAGGGTGCCTTGCAGCACGCTTGCGTCCTTCCCGGCAAGCTTTGCGAACAGCCGTGAAGAGGAACGAAGCTAGTTGTTTATTTTCTAAAGCTTCCAAGTTCTGAAAGGCTGCTTAGGCAATGGCTTTCTTTTAAAGGAGGCAGCTCGCTCGCGAAGACGTTGGCAGGTAGGACACTTTTCGAAAGATGCAGATCGCAGAGATATAGAGTGCGCTGTGTGAAATAAGCGCAAAAATGTCTAATGTAGCGATCGCGAAAGTCCAAAAAGATTAAGAATGATTACACCGCTAGAAACGTACAAAAAGAAAACAAAGGGTTTGTTTTCTTCTCTAAAATTAAAATAAGTTTCCTCTTACCATGAAAATACGAAATTGAAGTCCTTTTTGAAGTCTAATGTCACCGAAATATCTTCAATCTTGAAAGTTGAATGCCACCAGAGTATCTCAAGTTGTACCAAATAGTCCACGAATTTTCAAGGGAACATTTGGGTTTTTAAAAAAAAATAAAAAAAAAAATTTAGAGATAGGTGTTGAGATCTTATCTTCTTCTTCCCATCCTGCGTCGCCAAATGTAAAATAAGGATCCACAAATTGAAGGTGATAAGTAGAGATTTATTGGAAGAAAGATCCCATCCACAGGTGAGCACCCAGCCAGCATTAAAGTAGGATAGCAACTGCTTGGTGATCAAAGGATAACATTCCATATGAGAATCCAGTGCCTCATGACATCAGCGCAGCTATGTCATGAGGCACAGACACACAGAACCACGATGCCACAGAAGAATTGGCCTTACTTATCTTATGCCAACATATGATATAAGCACCATATCTAGCCAAGACTTGTTGTTGAAGGCCACATTCCAGCCTTATTTGTGCTGCTGACATGTAAGACGGAAGACAAAACATAGTTCTGTAGGCTTTGACCAACATCCTATCCAGCTCTTTAGCATCTCTTTCCCGCATTGCCATGCTGCCATAAGTTATCAAGGGGAGAGGTTTAGCCTGAACTACCCTCAATAGGGGAATCAATGTCAGTCTCATCAGTTTGTTTGCAAGATTTTTCATTGTTAAGGCAGTTAACAGACCTTTCCTTTTTATTTTCTCTTTTTGGCGCCAGAAGGAGCCTTCCTTGTCAAATACAACCCCTAGATACTAATACTCCCTGGCATGGTCGATTTTAGTGCCACCAAGGAACCGATGTTTCTGTATGCTCTTTTTGCTGTTGATTTACATTGTCTTTGTTTTGGACAAGTTTATTTTTAATTTATTTTCTTTTGCGTAGTTCTGCATTTCAATTAGCAGGTGTTGCAGGCCAACATAGGTATGACTTAGCAGAACTACGTCATCTGCATACATGAGATTGGTTAGAGTTTTCCCTCCCAACCTGGGAGCATGGGAGTTGCAGGCATCCAGCCGATTAGGAAGGTCAGCCATAAATAAATTAAACAGGGTTGGGGCAAGCACACAACCTTGCTTCAATCCTTTTGTGGTTGGTACTTTCGAGGAGAGATGAGTCCCTCCACCTAGTTTCACCTGTACCCAGGTGTCCGTATGTAGGAGCATCAGCATGTTTAAAATAGACTGGGGAATACCCCATTGTGCCAATTTCTCCCATAGTCTGCCTCTCTCGATGTTATCAAAAGCAGCACTACAATCAATATGACATAGGTATAATGGTAAGTTGGAAGTTTTTGCTGCATCAATTATTAGAGAAATTGCGAGGATGTTTATAGCTGTGCTGGTCGCTTTACGGAAACCGGTCTGATTCAATGTTATCATATGATTCGTCTCTGACCAGAGTGTGAGCGCCTCTTAAATAATCCCTGCAAAATACTTTGCTTCGTTGTCAATTAGCGCAACTAGGCGGAAGTTGTTGGGCTCGGCCTTGTCACCTTTTTTTGTGAATTGGGACTATTGTTGAGCCCTTCCAGGCTTCTTGTATTCTATTTTGCAGTCTGATTTCCAAAAACAGAGGTTGTAGAATATCTGCCCATTTTTTGCACTTCACTTTAAACAGGGCTGGTGGTATGTCACTTAGTCCCGGGGCACTTTCTTTCCTCCCTTTAGCAATCTGTTTTTGTATTTGGAGTGACTGCGGATGGTTTATTATGCCCAGTGGTTTGCTTCCTATGACTGGACATTGCTGCACCCTTAGCTCAGGTATACTAGCTACAGGTATACTAGCTACAGCTATTCCTTTGAGAGCCCTCGATTGGCCGTTCGTTCTCCTGCGTTTTCCGTACAGTTGTTAAAATGGCTGGTAAGATATTTTATCCAGGCTCCTTCTAAGATATGTGACCCGATGTCCCATTCGCAGTTTTCCAAAAACGGGCGCTATCATTGCTGTTCATATCATATAAGAGTTTTGCCCAGATTTCGTTCTTATAGTTCCTCTTGATGTTCCAAGGTGGGTCATGTCCCAGGGGCACACCGCACGGCCAGCTCCAGCAATGTCCTTGGGTGACTACACCCGGGACATTGCAGTTTGCTATGGCAAGGCGGGAGTGTTCCCGCTTGTCAGTGCAAACTTCTGCTTTGCTTTGTGGAAGCGAGAGCAGGAAACCTGCTTCACTTCCATGAAGCAAATCAGATTGCTTTTGGACATGGGGAGCTGCATGTCAGTAGCTCCCCTTGTCCAAAAGCACAGCTGGCTCCCACAGGAGCAGGAAGCTGGCTGGGACTGCAGGGGCAATGGGGCTCCCCGTTGGTCCCCAACGTAAAGCCAGGCCCAGGGGATGGGGTCCCCAGAGCCAGAAGTTGCCCAGGGAAGGGGGTCCCAGGGACCACCACCTCCCCAGGGCTGTTCATACGAAGGGATGGGGGCTGTGTGGTCCCCCTCCTGGAGCCCTCTATGGCCACTACAACCACCCCGCCTGACCCCTCCCCCTCTACTACCTCAGAGGCAGCGCAAAACAGGACAACAAACCTTCCCAAAATAATATATCCCTTCAACTGCACACTAGCTGAATTTTCAGAGATGAGGCAACCAACTATGTATAAGGGAGGGAACTCGCACATCAACAAAAATTTACACAATGCCAAGACTACCGGTGATATGCTATGCACAACTCACTATACAAACAAAAAAACTTTTCCGTGTGTATATATAGTATTGATAGGTGTAGTGTACTGCGCAGTGGATGCAACCATATTATTTCAGACACTGGGGAATATCTCTGTCATGTAGCTGTGTTGTCCCCCCCTTGAAGCAGAAGCGGAGTTGGCTGGTCCAACGTAAGCAACTCCAGCGTAAGAGTATAAATACGTAGGCTATGCCTTGGGCTTGGTTCACTTGTGCGAAGACAAAAGACTCTGCCACAGCGAAGGTCCTCACCCTGCCACGTGTCTGCCGCCATGACCACGTGCCTCCTTGATACAGGCCCATTGCGAACTCAGCACCATAGCATCGCAGACTTAACTCTATATCGACTGCTGCCTCAATCTACACTGTGGACAGCAGGGTTCACAACTTGAATTCAGATTTGGATATACACTACAGACTACATTGAATTAAGCTTTTCTTTATTTAATGCAGAGATAATTGCACTATATGTCTTCAGATTTTGTTAAAGGATGTGACAAAAAGCATTCCTCAATGTTTGTGCTAACGAATGCCTTCGATCTACACTGCGGATAGCAGGGTTCACAACTTGAATTCAGCTTTGGATCTACACTACGGACAGCATTGAATTTAGCCTTGCTTTTTTTAAGGCATTGACAATTGTACTCTATGTCCTCAGATTTTATTAAAGGATGTGACAAAAAGCATTCCTTGATGTCTGAGTCGACTACTACCTTTGATCTACACTGCGGACAGAAGGGGTCACAACTTGAATTCAGCTTTGCATCTGTACCACAGACAGTAGGGAATTCAACCTTCCTTGATTTATTTAATGAAGAGACAATTGTACTGCAAGTGACAAAAAGCATTCGTCGATTTCTGTGCCAACTACTGCCTTCGATGTACACTGCGGACAGTAGGGTTCACAACTTGAATTCAGCTTTGGATCTACACTACAGACAGCATGAAATTCAGCCTTGCTTTATTTAATGCAGAGACTATTGTACTACATTTCTTCAGATTTTGTTAAAGGATGTTACAAAAAGCATTCCTTGATGTCTTTGCTGACTACTGCCTTCGATCTACACTGCGGACAGCAGGATTCACAACTTGAATTCAGCGTTGGATCTACACTGCGGATAGCATGAATTTCAGCCTAGCTTTATTTAAGGCAGATACAATTGTACTATATGTCCTCAGATAGTGTTAAAATAAGTGACAAAAAGCATTTGTTGATATCTGTGCTGATTACTGCCTTCGATCTACATTTTGAGGGCTCACGATTCAGGTGGAATGGCGATTGCACATGACACATTCCAGTAGGCAAGAGACATTGTACCAGTGCAACCCGCCCTAACCACGAATCATCGCAGTGTACGCACATGCTGAGTCCTTCAGGTACCACTAACTCACTGCACCACAAGTCATCTCCACATGGCCTTATTAAGACAGAAGTCACTAGGCAAAAAACATTGCTACCAGTGTGGGCCCCCCGGACCACACATCATCGCAGGTTACATACACGCTCAGTGCCAAAGGTACTACTAACTCAGTGCACCATAAGTCATCGCCACTTGGCCGTATTCAGGCAGAATTCATCAGACAAAAGACATTGGTCCGAATGTGGCCATCCCTGGACCACGCACGTATTCCAGGGTAAGTAAGAGCTCAGGGCTAAAGATACTACTAACTCAGTGCACCATAAATCATCGCAAAGAAGAGTGAACAGTTTTAAGTCAGGAATGAGGCATACTATTACTTTTAAATCGAATAGATGCAGAATTCAATAGACAAAAGACATTAGTCCAATTACTGTGCACCCTGACCACACATCATCGCAGGGTATGTACATGCTAAGCGCCAGAGGTACTACTAACTCAGTGCACCATAAATCATTGCTACGTAGCCTTATTAAGGCAGAATTCAGTAGGCAAAAGACATTGATACCAGTGCAGCCTGGCCATGCACACATCATTGCAGGCTCCACAGAACATTGATGCTTCAGGTGCCACTAACTCAGTGCACCACTTATCATCGCTGGTTGCAGACACACTAACTTACCAATACTGTGCAGCTCTACTCAACGACACCTGGCGGTGGGCTCTTGCTAACCCCTGCCTCCGGCCTACACTGCAGTCATCAGAGCTCACAATTAAATAGACTCTTGATTCATTATTTGCAGAGTGCAGTACCAAACTAAGTGTAACGTCCCTCAAACCTTCACAATAATCCTTTAGTATCCTTCCTTCAAGAACTTCTTTTATATCAGTTATAGGTTTAGTTGAATAACAAAATGCACCCTGCAAGTGCAAAGGAACACTGAAAGGCAGTCTATTTGAATTATAATGTCCCTGAAACTTACATATTTTGACAACGTATTCCATATATGTTTCTTCTTTTATTTGAATCATGATTACAAATGATGTAGACCAGTAGGCAATAGACAATTCTTCCAGTGCAGCCCGTTCGGACCACGCATCATCGCAGGGTGAGCACATGTTGAGCACCAGACGTACACGATAAATAATTGCCACGTGGCCTTATTAAGGCATAATTCAGTAGTCAAAAGGTATTCTTACCAGTGCGGTCTGCCTAGACCACGCATAATCGCAGGCTCCACACAAACCACCCTTACCTCAGTGCACCACAACTCATGAACCATCTTTGATAGAATCTTCTGTGTATTATTTCGCATATAGGGCTCCTACCCTTGTACAGCAGGAGTCATAAACCATTTATGATGGAATATCTGTGTATGATATGATGATTTCTATTCTATTTCTTTTTTAAACCTTTGGCTGAGTCTACCCTATCTTACCTCAGAGACACTATGCACACGATCAATATCGTCGAAAATCAACCGTTTGACTTTCATCTTCAAAGACTAGCAACATGTGATGTGGTTTCATTATAAACATGTATCCCTCAACAAGAAGCGCTCAATGTTATATCACGGTGCTTACAACAACGACCAGCTCCGGTACAAGTACCATCTGAATTTATTGTGGCATTGTTAAGAATCGGGTTGACGAAGAATTTCTTCTTGTTCAAGAACAAATTCTATCTCCAAACCTCAGGAGTAGCCATGGGGGCCCATTTGCCCCAGATGTGGCAATGCTCTACATGGCGGCCTTCGAAGAAGATACTGTTCTCAATCATGTGAATCCATTCAGAGACCAATTGGGTCTCTGGGTGCGATACATAGATGATATTCTGCTAATCTGGAATGGCAATCAAGAGGGATTATCCACCTTCTTCACATGGTTAAATCATCAGTCTACATCCCTGAAATTCACAATACAATCGGACAACCATGCCATCAATTTCCTTGATATTACCATCTACGAGGAATCAGGAAGACTACTCACCACACTGTACCGCAAGCCGGCTGAGAGAAATTCATTACTGCAATACACTAGTCATCACCCGAGGGCACTCCGTGACAACTTGCCCTTCGGACAATTCTTACGGATCCGCAGGAACTGTTCCAGCAGAGAAAATTACTTCACACAATCAGAAGATCTCGCTAACCGATTGCTCCAATGCGGTTACCCCAGACGCCTGGTAAAGAAATCACGCAAACGTGCCTGGAACTACTACAGAGAAGAACTACTCGCAGTCAAAGACAAAAGTGATCAACCCAATGATAGAATTGTCTGTGTTACTACGTTCAACACAAAAAGCAATAAGATCAAGCGTGTAATCAATCAGCACTGGCAGCTTATATCGGAGGACATCAATCAGTCGCAAACTCCTCTACATGCTTTCAAGAAAGCTAAAAGTATCCAGAACTTTGTAGTACGGTCACTACTTCCAACACCAGAAGAGCCGACTATCACTTCACTTTGGGATTTACCCCCTGTGGTTGGACACACCAGGTGCGGCCACTGCAAAGCCTGCGACACTACCATTCAGACCAAGGAATTCCAATACTCCCGACATAAAATCAAGCTCAAGACACACAGCAATTGTAATTCAACAAATGTAATCTATGCCATAACCTGCCCGTGCGACAAAATCTACATTGGTCAAACACAGCAGAAAATAAAATCAAGGATTCTCCAGCATATGAGTAGGATCAGGTGCCATGTATCAGGTGCTCCCTTAGTAGACCATTTTGAGGCTGCGGGCCACTCCCCGGACAACCTCAGATGGGTGGTAATAGAGAAAGCCACTTTGGGACCACAGGGTGAGAACATCACAGGCATCCTCAACACACGGGAATTGAAATGGATATATTTCTTTGACTCAATTGAGACAGGTCTGAATGAGCATGACAGCTCTTTTTCACAATTAGCAACGCTTACGTAATTTCAGGCCATGCTAACATAGATTTTCATGTATCTTTTTACAAACCTCATCTTGAAAATATACTGACTTACACCCTCATGTGTGAGGTGCGCCATTGGCAACAGTATTGGCAGCTGTCAAGAAATGGTCTTTTACCCACTGTTGGAGGTACACCATCCTCATATTCAGCTAATCATTGTTCGCTTTGATTATTAATTTTGATCGGGCATATTTTGGTCTTGTTGATCTACAAAAGTGCATGTGGTTACTTTATACCTTCATATCGACTTGTGCCAGTTTAAATGTGATGGAGTATATCGTTTGTATACCAACAGCAATGGTTGCCATCAGTCGAGTCACAATTTCATGGCCCCCGACCATGTCCTTATTTTTCTAATTCAATCATTCCATCTATGACGATTTTTCAAATAGGAATTATATCCCTTTTTAAATTTTAAATTTTCGAATTAGTCCCGGTTTTGCCCCGCCTGACCGCGTCCTTGCATAGTCTTTTTTCTATGTCCGGCAGGCATGCAGGCATCACGTGGTACTATCGCCATGGTGATAGCACAAACAGGAACAACGGTTCGCCATTCCGAACCCGAGCGGCGTCCGTTGCATGATTGATTCTGCAGCTCTAAAGTAAGTCTTCCTTGGCGGGATTCCGCGTTCTGTGTGCGGTCTCTCTCACACTTGAAGTTAGACGAGTAATGTCCTCCCCATTTTGAAGTTCAGACGAGTAATGTCCTCCCGATTTTCCTTTCAGGACTCCCTGACCTCTGATTAATGGCTGGTCCCCAACGCCATTTCAAGCACCGTGTAAGCCAACAATCAGTTCTCCTGTCGAGTAGCGTTTCGTAACCCTAAGTTACAGGACATGTATTGATTGCGTCTTTTCCACCCTTGTGCCCACAGTCTCCACAGTCACTATATTTACCTTTCGCTGCCACCACGTGCAGACATCGACAATTACCGTGGGGTAAGTCCATTGTTAATTTACCTCTATCGTGTTGGTACTTAACGCCCACACATTGTCACTTGTGACCCACTAAAACCACGATTCACTTGTTCTATCCTTAGTTACCATCTTCAGGTACCTTTTTGGAATTCACGTACCAGTGCTTCATATGATGCCATCCCCGGGCTTGTTTTCAGCTCCACACGCTCTGGTACACCACTGTGAGCGCCTTTTGTCCTTCACATACATCTTTGGGATTCTTCCCACCAAATCAATTTAAGTTTCTGATCCATTCTGTCCAAATCTAAGTGCATGTCAATTAGTTCACCACGAGGTAATGCCCAAGTCTTTAATTAATTTAACAAGCACTCATGGACAAATTTCAGATTAATTGCCTTGCCCTTATAAGTGTGCGTTAACCAGTTATCATGAGATCAATCCCACCACCTTGAAACTCAATTTCTGCATTCTATATACTCAAATAGGTTGCCTGCCCCTCTTTCCAGTCCTGATGAAGACCCCCCAGCAAGGGCACGATCAACCCTGCACTACTTAGAGGGTCGAAACATCGACAACCGTCCATTGGTCTATCAACTTCACGCCATCACTAATTTCATTTATTGTTAAATGTGAAGTATGATCTCCTAAACCAATTGTCATGAACTATCTGTCTTCCTAACTGTATATAACTCACGAATACAGTCCTCTTGATTCATTGATTTTACTGTCACTTACGTTACCTCACTACCTTATCCTCACCTGATCACTTACCACTACCCTTCCTTCCCTCCCTGGGGCACCGTACAACCAATTGTACTTATTGATTTACTCTTGTGTATATTTGATATACTCAGTCTCGTTGTGATTAAAACAATGTGGACCTAGTTAGTGTTGCTTATTATTTGTTTTGATTGTACAACATTAATTTATACAGACACTGGGACCCCTTCCTCTCAGTACATGTTATGGGACTACACAGACATAATGACACATTTGCGTTTAAGACCCGGGTGACGTCAGCACTAAAACACAGACAACCGAATCAGTTGATTTCTCAAAAAGCTCACGACGGAGCCACACCCATAGCTCCGGAGTCATTGTGCACAGCCTCGCGCAGCACTGGCATACGTCACGCCAGCCCACTCTGCTTACAGGTAAACACAAAAACGCTACATGGCCCAGATTTTGATTTTAGTTATTTGCTAGTTCCAGGTCTAGTTGTCAGAATGGCACACACACACTCCCTCATGGCTGGTATACACCCACACTACACCCATCTATTACAGGCGTCACAAAACATGTGATCCTACCAAAAAAAAAGACCAGGCGCACGTGCTCTTTGCCATTTTAGAGTTGCTCCCATCGCAAGCGTCCTTTTGATTCGGAAGCCTCATGTAGGCCCGAACTACCGAACAGGTGTGCCCACCACTATGTGCGTGTCCTCTTTGGTCACTGAGTTAGTGTTACCGCAAGGACTGAGTGGGTGAGGAACCTGCGATGATTATGGGTGCACAAGTATGTCCTTTGCCATAGTGATATCAAGACTCAGCACCAAATGTGAGATTTCTTGGTGGCAGAGCGGGGCTGCATGATATAGAAGGTGCACTGTCCACAAAAAGGTGAGCAGTGAGATCTGGGTGTGCACGGAGGGAGTAGATACAATACAGCAGACTGGATACAAAAAAGCGACTCAGCGTTCTAGGCATACTCAGTCCTACATCCCCTATCTTATTGCATTTGTATTTTTTTCCAATAGCATGAAAGTTTTTATATTTGGTCAAATGTCCGTCTCTCCCACATGCATAGTGAAGTAGATGAGTATTTATTTTTATATACTATGTACACTTAACAACCTTTCTGTTCTCAGTTCATTTAGGACTCGTGCCTCCGTTGCTGTGCGCAGTACAGCTCGTGCCTTCGTTGGAGTGCACAGCACTGCTCACGTAGTGCAAGACATTTTCTATGTGAAAAAACGGAGATATGAACCTAACCTACTAATCGCACAGGCTCGTGGGTGTCTGTTTCCTTCTGTACTAAACCATTGGCCTTTGCATGCGACTTATTCTGAAAGACTTTACGCAATTGGCCAGAGGCGGGCGCATTGCTCTGTCCATGGTCTATTGGTATCTATGACAAGTTTGCTGCACGTAATAGACTCCAATACCACATGAGGTTTCAATTATCGTGCCCAGGCACAGGCCTGATGATTGAAACCACTTGTATGACTGTGCACCACTTGTTTTCTATAACCGGATGGAAAACATTACTACTCTACTAATTGCTCATAAATCAAAGCCCATTAAACAAGTTGGAACTATACAAATGGATGTATTTTTAGTGGGGGAGGGAAGGTGTGTGAAAGGGCGATGTTATTCTACTCTACATTAAGATAGTGGCAATTACCAATCATAACATCTTTCTTTCACTGTCTTTTAGATGTTGAGCTTGAGGGTGTACTATGTCCCGGCACATGGTGGAAGACACACCGTTGACAGAAAGTGAGCTGCGAATATTCTTTTCAGAGTCATTCTCTCACTCTCTCTCTTCCTCTCTCCTTTGATGAACAAATGACACAAATCTTATCTTCCTTTTTATCTAACAGTTTGTGTTACACAAATTGGCATCCCCCCAACACTCCAAAGCTCAACGTTTGAGGAATCTGCGATGATGACACTTTCAATGTATTTCTTTCTCTCTTTCTCGCTCTCTCTTCCTCTCTCTCACACTGTTTCTCCTTCTCTTTTCAAGTTATGAACCCTGCTGTCCACACTGCAGATAAATAAATCAAGGCTTAATTTAATACTGTCTGCAGTATAGATCTAAAGCAGAATTCAAGTTGTGACCTCTGCTAAAAACAGTGTTTGCAAAAGGTAAGCTGAGCGGCCTAGGTGCACAAAGCCTCCAATTAAACGCGGTGCGAACAAACGATATTGTCCTGCATAATGACGTGATCTCTCACCTCATTCTATCTCATCTCTGAATCATTTTAAAGACCTGCTGGACCATACTGTAGATCTGAGCTAGCGGGCACTTCCCTACAGACACCTGTTCATTGTGGGCTACGAGAGGGGTGGGATGCATAAGGCACACTGCACACAGGCAAATAAGCAATATTGCCAAGTGTTATGTTAATTTGTGATCTTTGACCTCATTCAGTCACATCTTTGTCTCATTTTTTAAATACCCTCTATACCATAAGATAGGCCTAAGCCTACAAGCAGCGCTGTCCTACAGACTCCTGTTGAGGGTCATTCTGCGGGAGGGGTGCGGTGAACTACCCTGAGTGTGCATGTGAGAAAAAGCTATTTTGCCTTCCATAATGATGTAATCTCTCGTTCCATTCAATCACATCAATCTAATTTTAAGGACTTACGTTTCATTTTTGTTTTGCAGGTTATCCATGCTGCTACCACTGGAGTCCCTCTCACGTTTTGTTTATTACAGTGTTCTATTAAAGTTATGTTTCTATTTATTTATTTCTATTTTAATAAAGGATAATTAAAAAAAACTGAGTGTATACGTCTTCTTTTTCTGACAACGTTTGACTATTATTTAGTGTGATAATAATCTGCTTAGAGAAGATTTTAAAATCAAAACTATTTAACATTATAGTGCACCTACAAAAAATAATGTAAGTAACTCTTAAGCACATAAATCCTGAGTAATTATACAACTACAAGAGTTCTATTAGTGTATCACTTTATAACACCATAAGTAGTGTCCGTGTGATTACAAAACAAATAAGGCACTTCCTAGCACCACCGAGGGTTCAGAGACTGCCGAGGCACACCCTGCATATTAAAATAAAGATCCTGAGTATGACAATACCCAGACTTAAGTTGCCTCAAACTCCTCAAACAATTAGTAAATAATTCTCTGGAAGGTAGCCATCTCCTAGACTACAAAACGTCTCTGTACCATTCCGCGCCCAGTTCACATGTGACATTTACACAGTACTTGGGGGCATATTTACAAGGAAGCCATTAAAATGATATCCATTAATTTGTAAAAGAATAACTGACGGGGCTCAAAGTTCTACTAAGAATTAGAATGATGTTTATAACTAGAAGTGTAATACCGGGGCTAACTATTTACCAGGTCTTTACCAGAGTCTGTAGCCGCGATTAACGGTTCCTACGGAAACATTTTAAAAGTCAAGCACACTTGCTGTTTGGATTAGCAACATTGTGTGCTGAACTTGTGACCTGTGTGCTCAATTGAGTGTTCCCTGAACTGTTACTATGGTAACAGGCAGTAACCAGTTTGGGGGTAGGGTTCAAAGGTGCTGGCTGTACAGAAACTGTCATATTTACCCAAAGTCCTCTACATGACAGAGGAGAAAGCAAACAGAGATGACAGAACACTTTGTACATTAAGAGCAAAATAAATACACAACTCTTCGAATTAACCTCAATAGAAGCGTGATCAATAGCCACTAGTGTCACAAAACCTAAGTACAATTTACCTACTCTGTACTCAACAATGGGCAATTCTTTATCGATCCCAATCAGACACTGCTGCTTCACGTTTCACAGTATGCACTTTACTAAATACTTTGTGGGTATTTAAATGGGGGACAGGATTGTCGGCATTCCAAAAATTTAGAGGCATTTGTACCATATTTACAAGGACGGCGTTAAAATTATCGCCTGTTTAGTGGCAGCAAACTGGAGGTAAAATGGCGATAATGGACTTGAAAATCCTTTGTTGTCTTACCGGAAGATTTTTTCTACACTGCTGTTTTCTATGGCAGGGTGTGAACCAAAGCTCCTGCCCTTCCATAGCAAACTTGGTTTGGATTTTGAAAAAGAGAACGGGGAAACTTGCTCTCTCTTTCAAAATGCAAAACAGATTGCTTTTTCACATGGTGAGCTGCATATTAGCAAGTGCCAGTGTGGAAAAGTAATGGCGGCTTCAAAGGGATGCAGGGAGCTGCCTAGGACCATAGAGACATTGGGGCTCCACCCACGGTCCCCAACGTTGTATATATGCCTAAACAGTAAATAGGGCGATATAATTTTCACCACATTTTTGCCTTTTTTTAAAAAAAATGCGTTGAAATGGTCCTTGTTAATATGCCCTCAAGTTTGCTATAACAGAGCGGGAACCTCGACTCCCGCCCTGCCATACCAAACAGCAGTGTCCCGGGGTAGGCGCCCCGAGACACAGCAGGAGCCGATCCTGGGGAGTGGTGTTCCCCAGTGCACTTGATTGCTCCAGAATAGGAGCCACGCGGCCCTGCTCTCACAATTTAAAAAGACCCGGGTGGTGGTGATCCCAGGAGCTTAGAGGGACTTTTGAGCCCCCCACACATTTTTTTGAAAGCCCCAAAGCGTAGCAGTCCCCGGGGCTGGAGAGGGCAAGTATTTTACTAATGGAGTACCTTTAAACCCCCCACCAAATTTATTTCATAGCACCGAGGGATGGCGGTCACCGGGCTACAGGGCCCCTCTGGACCCCCATCAAATTTAATATTTTAAACCCAGGGATTCGGCCCCCTTAGGTAGCAAATTGTTAAACAAGCACAGGAGCCTGCGCTTTGTTTTTTATTTATTTTACAGCGGATCCATGTACCCTGAGCACATTTCTCAGTTTAAAAAAAAAAAAAAAATGTGGGACCCCCTAAGCAGGTCTAGAGGGTCAAGATATTTCTAACCTGTCTCCTTTATACTTTTTGAACACTTTTTCAACTGATTTATAGACCCTCGCTTCTACAGAGGCACAAAATGGCTGCCAACACTTCCTGGTTTCGAATGTTGACAACCACTTGACAGCCAATAAGCATTCAGCGCGTGATCGTGATGGTGCGCTTAGGGTGTGCTCTGGATGCGCGGATCTACCGCGGGCATAGATATATATGTACTTTTGATTGTGATTTTCTAATGAACTACTGTACGGATTTACACCATTTAAGCAAAAGGCACACGTCTGAACCAAGGACTACCTCTTTGCCAAATTTGGAGTAATTCAGTTCAGCAGTTCAGGCTGTAGCCGGGATGAACGGTTCCTATGGAAAATTACTTGGGGAAAACACATTTTGGGACCCCCCTTATTTCTCAGCCGCCACTTCACAAATCCCCCCAAGACTTTCAGGATAGGAGCGGACCGGAACGCCCCACTAGTTTTGAAAATTTCAGCTAGAAACAACGTTTGTTCAAATCTGCAGAATATGCTGCTGATGATGGATTGTGTGGCAAATGCAGAAAATGTGTAATTATGTGGAAATCGATGCAGCCAACCAGTCAAATAATTCTAGTGACCCTGCGCATACCTGACAGGGTCCAGAAATGCTCCTCAGTGGTTCTTTCTTCTTTTGTCTCATTGAGTTTATAGTTTAGCTTCTATGAAAACGAGGAAGACTAAACTTGAGCTTACCACTCCACAACACAGACAACCATACCACATAATTACTCTCAATAACACATAATCCCACTCTAACTAATTCCTATACACTAAATACCACATACTTTCTATCCACATCATATCACTGCACAATATACCACACGATTCCAGTACACACAAAGCACATCCAATCCACTCCAAAGAAATATTAGTAAAAAACTTTTAGATTTACAAAGCCAATAGTTCTAACTCTCACAAATTCATGACCTATTACATTGCAAATGCTTCTGTAGTGTAGTTCCTATTTTCCCAATAGGCTCTGCGCATTGGAATAACATAAACAGCAGTGTAGGCGTAGGACTGAGGTCATCTAGTTCTCTACTGACTATGTTAAACTTAATTTAAGTTTACAGCAGCTAGCTCAGAGGTCACTGGAAACTTTCTTGAATGAATAGGGAGGGACAAGCTCCCCTGGCTCAGACAAGAAGGGATTCAGTTTCCGACAACCGCATAAACATGACAACTTTGCTCCCTCAGAATAAGAGTATATCTCTAGAGTCGTGTGAAAACAATAGACAGCTATTTCACTCAGTCAGCAGTGCATACTTAGTTTCACCAGAGTGCAGAGAAGTAGAGAGACGGGCGTTTTAAATAAAAAGGTGTTATTTATTGAGCAGTCTTCTTTCTCATGCAAGAGAAATGAATTGCCACAATTGCAATACTTAAAGTAAAGTAAAGTGCGTACAGTAAAAGTAGTATTATGAAATAATACTGTAAAAGCATTGATATGGTTTCTTAGCCATATGATACTTTAAAATGGATAACATATATACATACATAAATACATTGACTAAGGTACTCAACTGGTGCTTCTAACTAAGCCTACCCCGGTGTACCTGACCTAGGACTAATACGTGGAAGGGGATGAGTAAGTAGCAGTTTAAGTTAAGTTGGTTAAGATTATTTTGCCAAGAATCTGCATCAAGAATTCTCTTAAGCGTTTAGTCAGCTTCGTACCTTGGTAATAGAATGTGGGAGGTCTGGTAACTCTTTCCTCAGTACTCGATATCCCAGCAACCTGCAAGGGTAGGCTGGAAACACCGGAGCTGGATTTTCTCGGCTGGAGAAAAAGGCAGCGGCTCTCTCAGTGCGTCAAACAGGAGGGGCAGCTTCCGTGGGCTCTCGCATCAGCTGGGCTCTCGGGCAAGTAGATGGCCGCTCTGCTCCAAACTACCGTGTGTTTGCTTAAGGCAACTGTTGGTATTTTATACCTCGAAGGTGCTGGGTTTGACGTAAGGTTGGACATAAGACGTCACTAAGAACTAACAGTTCTTTCTGGACTTCAGGAGTTCTTGTTCAAATCAAAACAAAAGCAAAGGGGATTTCCCGGGATGCTGGAGGCTTGGTTTGTTTAAAGAACGCGTTGTGCTTTCTAGGAGTCGATGGGAGTAGCCGTGCTGTGCTTTGGATTGCATGGGCTATCTATACTACTATTATAAAGAGAGAACATGCACCTTTTGGCAAGGTAAACACGGAAACCACAGCGCCAATCTACACACCCAATACATTGTTGGAATCCTCATGGTGTGTAGATGGACATAGGCGACAGAAAATTTAAAAAAAACGTAAATTAAAAAATTACAATTTCAAAACAACGTAGTTCCCTGAAACTAGCGCCGGCCGCGACGTAGCGCTGACCGCGACCTAGACGTGATGACGACATGCGGGGGAGGAGCGGTGACGTGCGACGAGGAGTGGCGTGGAGTCTGGAGTGGGCCGCTCATGGAGAGGCAAAGAGCGGCGAGGAGTGGCGGTGAAGTACGTTGCGGGTGGCCAGGTAAGGCAAAGGCAGGCTGTAGGTGGGAGGCGGGCGGATCGAGGCGGGAGGCGGGCTGGGCAATGTCAGGCGGGAGGCAAGAGGCGGGCTGGGCAATGTCGGGCGGGAGGTGGGAGGCGGGCTGGGCAATGTTGGGGCAGGCGGCAGGGGGTGGCGGCGAGGCGGGCGGGAGTCCACAGAGCCTTTAAATGCTGCCCCCAGCCCCGGGCAACGCCGGGGCGGGCTGCTAGTTACTAATATGGATCTGATTCTTATGCCTTTATCAGGATATTATTGATTATAACCTCACAAGGGCATAAATCGGGATTATAGAATTAGGGTCCTAGATATAAACATGACACTTCTTTAACTAGTAGTCGCGTTTGCAGAGTGGTGGAGAGAAGGGGCTGGGCCTCCAACAAGCACGTAGGAATTCCACTGTGTAGGACTTACAGGAGGTACCAGGAGGGCTTCTTGGCCCCCAAAGTCCCTGAGGATTAAAGTGGAGTTCAACCCCTAACCAGTAGTGTGCAAGGCAGGGCTTTTGCAGAGTGTTGGAGAAAGGGGGGCGTAGCCTCGGGAGACCTCTCAGCCATCCCACTGTGTGGGACTTACTGGAGATAACAGGAGGGATAGCTGGGACCCAAGGACATCTTTGGGGGCCAACTACCCCTCCTATTACCTCCAGTAAGTCCCACACAACAAAAATGTTATATACTGTGTAAAATGTCCATGCAACAGGCCCTATATTGGACAAACAATACAACCAATCAAAAAACGAATCCTCCAACATAAATCACGGATAAAGGTAAGACTCCAGAAGCTCCTTTAATTCGAGCACTATCATAATTATGGCCCTACTCAAAATGACATGCTATGGACAGTGCTGATTACACTACAATGTCAACCAAGAGACTATACAGGCAAGATTGAATAGACTTGAGGCAAGACTAATTGAGAAATACCAGACAGCAACTACAGGCCTTAATGATAGGGACGAAATGTGGGCCCTTGTACAACAATAACCAGTACATGATAAACCTAGAGCTTATTCTGTAGACTAGTACTTGTTAGATATAACGTCAAGTAGCACTCAATCTTTTTACTTTGTTTGGATAGACAATCTAAATATAGCTCCTTCAAGATTAGACGTATTTAAGATTTGCTATATATTTCAGTGAGGCTAGATATGGATCGTTATTCCTGTGGTAGGATGCTTGTTGTGCAAATGATAATTTATCTTGGTTTGCCTTCACTAATGCAACATTTTTGACGATTTTGGAGTTTTTATAGCAACTATTCACAAAGATTGTGAGGAACAACATAGAGAAACACCTCACTGGGTGCAGGCTTTATCGGTGCTTGTTTATGTTTATTTGTATTCACAATACTAATTTCTTTCAAAGCACGTTAAACGCTTTATTATTATTTTTTCAGAATTTTCTTATTACACACCAGAATAGTTCCTGAAATATAGTCAGGCTTCTAGTCTGTTTTTAGTATGTAGAACCCGGAACCACTACCTCTGAGACAGTCAGCCTTAGTGTTCATGACTGCAGTGGGTTCATTACGCTGTCACGTCCCCGTCTGTACTAGGTGCTGTTTGGCGCTCTACCCATTTGGACAGAAAGGACCCGCTAGTCTACAATTTAGTTCCCCAGTAAGTGTTTCCCCTTTAGGTATATGTCCAGTACACGCACACACACATGGGTGGAGCCGCTTAGATTTAAAATTTTGGTGCGTGCCCCTGCTTTTCAGAATCCTCTTAAGGTGAAAATTAGATGCCGGATGAGCTGCATTGATTTACAAAAGGGGGTGGTGATGAACAGAGTGTCTGAATTGAGCAGACCACTCTTACCCAGTCCAAAGATCAGGGCTTGATCCATCACCGTTATTTATCTCACTGCCCCATCCCAGCTCAGAACATGGCTATATGCAAATCAGTCTGTCCCTGGCCCAGTGCATCATGGGAACAGGGCAGACTAAACTACCAAGCCAATTCTTTACCAGAAAGGAGACAAGCTACCGGGGACCGGTTTCTGGCATTTCAGCCGGATGAGCTGCATTGAGCACTTAATTTCCCGGACCGGCTAAAGAGCGAGCACGTATTGTAATATTGCCCATCTGCAAGTATGTATTCTGGTGGTCCCTCTTGGGGTGCTGTATTTTAGAGTCCCCCTGTACTTGATTATTAGTCCTACTTCAAATACTCTCTGTTGAGTATTTTGTATGTATTTTCAGATCTGCTTTCGACAGAGTAGCCCTGTATTTCCGGTGACATTGTTTGTGTCTTGAAAGAAGTAGCATTGTCGGCGAGACATGGAGGTTAGAACTTATTTTTTACTTTCTTTTTCAATTTTAGTTTTAATTTTCTGTCTTCATTAGATACTTGGGTTTCCTTTGCACCTTTTAGATCATTTTCATTTTTTACACTTGTAGCGGTGTACAATAGAGTCTTGGACTATTTTTGCCCATTTTGCATAGATTCCAGATTGCCTCTGATCTATTTAGTTGCTATTTTGTGTACTTGACCCATTGTTTCCTTCCTGAATTTAACTATTGGATGAAATTGACACAGTGAATAGATTTTAAGGAATGGTGGCTGTACTTTTAGATGTAGTAAGTCTTGAAGAGACTTTCTCAGTGGTGTGGTAAATCTCCTATGAGAATTAGTTTGTACATATTTGTATATATGTATATATGTAAATACAAAGGATTTTCACTTTATTTTTAGGTTTCCTTTGTGCCCTTAGTCCTGATGAGGCCCAGACTAAACGGGCTGAAACGCGTCGACCTGATTGATGAAGGAAGCCCTGACAATTTTCACTTTGATAAAAGAAAAACCTACAATACCATGTAAAATAGAAAGAGGTTTAGATGCATTACTCCCCAGATTGGTATTGATATGAAGGCTATCTTGTAGACGTGGGTTGCAAACCATAGTTGTTTGAAATAATTGTATATCGCAGCCCCCTAAGAAATTTGGGCAACAAGGATTCTGTTTGTGAGACAGAAGACATTATATGACTATTGATGTATGTTGAATGTATATGTACATAATCTTTGTAATATGATTTTTTTCTATCACTTCTTTGTATGCAAATGTAGATATTTGATGTTTTTTTTGGACAAATATATGCATAGAGATAAAGCATCTAGATCTCAGTCCGGTGTGAGTGTTTTTTTAACAATATGAATGGTTTAAAGAGAATAGTTCTCCCAGAGGGATTAATTTAGGTTTCCTTCAGGTTCATAAATTGTCTTTTTTGTTAGATTGATTCCAGTGCATCATTCTTTTTTTTTTTTGCTGTTCATATTGCCCGGGTGCTCTTGGAGTACAAGGGCAAACCCCCTTCTTATTGAAATACTCTTCCCTCTTTCTGCACTTCACTTGCCTCCTTTTGCACCTCTATTGACACTTTCTTCACACAGGTGCAGAAAGAGGCAAGAGGTGTACAGAAAGAGGCAAGTGAGGTCCTGAAAGAAGCAACAGAGGTACAGAAAGAAGCAAGAGAACTGTAGAAAGAAGCAGCAGCGGTGCCGAAAGAGGCAACAGAAGTTCACAAAGAGACAAGAGAGGTGCGTATAGAGACAAGAGAGGTGCACAAAGAGACAGAAGACGTGCAGAAAGAGGGAAGACGAGTGCAGAAGGAGGCAACAGGGGTGCAGAAAGAAGCAAGAGATGTGCGGAAAGAAGCAAGTGAAGTGCAGACAAAAGCAACAGAGGGTCGGGAAGAGGCAAGAGAAGTACAGGAAGAGGCAAAAGAGGTACAGAAAGAGGCAATAGGGATGCAGAAACAAGCAAGAGAAGTACAGAAAGAAGCAAGAGTAGTGCAGAAAGAAGCAAGAGGGGTGCAGAAAGAGGCAAGAGAAGTGCAGAAAGAACCAACAGAGGCGTAGAAAGAAGCAAGAGGGGTACATAAAGAGGCAAGAGAAGTGCAGAATGAAGCAACAGAGGTACGGAAAGAGGCAAGAGAACACCAGAAAGAGGAAATAGAGGTGCAGAAAGAGGGAAGATGCTGCAGAAAAAAGCAACAGAGGTGCAGAAATTGGTAAGAGAGGTACAGAAGAAGCAAGAGAGGTACAGAAAGTAGCAAGATAGGTACGGAAATAAGGGAGGTGCAGAAAGCAGAAGAGATGTGCAGAAAGACACAAAAGAAGTACAGAAAAAGGAAGAAAGGTGCAGAAATAAGCAAGAGTGGTTTGACACAATTAGAACCAATTTAACACCCACATTTAGCAATAAGTAACAGGTGACCATTCCAGCTTTGCAAAGGGCCTTCCACTATGCTGTAAAACTTGATACTGCATTTTTGGTAATGATTGAGCAGTTTCAGCAAGAAACTTTTGTTCAAATCTGCAGAATTTGCTGCAGATGATGGATTGTGCAGCAAATGCAGAAAATATATAATTATGTGAAATCGGTGAAGAAGAACAGTCACATAAACCCAGTGGCCCTACTCATACCCAATCAGATCTAGAAGTGTTCCTCAGTGGTTCCTTCTTCTTTTGTCTCATTGAGTTTATAGTTTAGCTCCTATAGAAATGAGGACACACAAAAAAGTACAATTACTTTTTACTAAAACTATATTACATTTTATAAACATTTATAAATAAAAATAATATAACGTTAACCCTTTTGGTGCTCATGACGGAATGGTTCCATCATGAGCACAGGTACCCCTGTGCTTATGACGGAACCATTCTGTTTTATTAGACATCTTTTGTGCCTCTGGAGGTGGGGAAGAGCTTCCCCAACCTCCAGAAACTCCTAACATGTTTTCAATCTAATGACGATCGCGCGTCATTAGATTAAAAAAAACTGAAACTTAGTTTCAGTTTTAGTGTTTCAGTGCTTGTGGGGCTATATCAGTCCCTGAGCACCGAAACACTTGGGAGGGGTATTGTTGGAAAGGGGAGAATCTCCCCTTTCTAATGGTACCCCTCCCTAGTGGATCCCTGCTTGGGGATGGCCCCAGGGTGGTGATCCCCAAGCAGGGATCCACCCACTAGGCACCAGGGAGTGGGGAGGGGCCCCTTGGGAAATTTCTCCCCCATATATTTGGGGCTAAATTAAGTCTTTATGCCCTCCTGGGGGTAAATGGGGGCTATAACCCCTAATGTGCCCCCCCGGGGGGCAGAAAGCCCACTAGAACCAGGGATTTTTTTCTATGGAAATTAGGGGGGGCTGCCCAATATGGGCACACAAGTGCCCCTACCCCCACACAGTTAGAGTCTATCTGCCCCCGGGGGGCATATGGGGCAGTAGCCCCAATGTGCCCCCGGGTGACTAAAAGCCCACTAGACACCAGGGTTTTTTTTTACATTCAATTTAGGGGTGGGGGCTGCCCAAAATGAGCATGCCAATGCCCTCACCACTCCCCCTACAACATTCCAGTCTTTCTGCCCCTCCTGAGGGCCTGATGGGGCAGTAGCCCCCAATCTGCACCACCGGGGAGCAGAAAGCACTCAAGAAGCCAGGGATTTATGTTATGTTGTAAATTAGGAGTGGGGGCTGCCCAATAATGGCACTCCAAAGCCACCAACATCCCTGCACAATAACAGTATTTCTGCACCCGTGGGGTCTGAATGCCCACTAGACAATTAAGTTAGGGGTGGGGGCTGCCAGAGATGAGCATGCCAATGCCCCCACCCCCACTGCACAAAATTCCAGTCTTTCTGCCCCCCGGGGGGCGGAAAACACCCTAGATGACGGGGATTTTTTTAAGGCGACAGGAGTGAGGGCTTCTCAGAATGGGCATGCCAAAGCCCCCGCCCTACCCCCCCAAAGTAAGAATAAGCCTTTCTGCCCCCCAGGAGTCAGATGGGGGCAGTATCCCTGATCAGCCCCTGGAAAGGGGGAAAGCACACTAGGCCCCAGGTATTTTTATATATATACGTAGAGGTGGGGGCTGGCCAGAGTTTCTCAAGCTCCCCACTAAGCACGGCGCAAAAACCCAGGTCACACCCCTTGCAAAACCAGGTCGTTTTGTGATGGCAATTTTGATGTCGCCCGAATCCGTTTTGAGCCCTTGCCTGTCGCGGGTACTTGGGCCTCCCGTACAAGTGAGTTACCATTTTTATCCGGAGATTTGGAGGAACGCTGGGTGTTAGGAAATTTTTCTCAGCCCGGTGATGTCACAACTTTCCCACACAAAAATGTGTGGAAAAAGTGATTTTTCTTCAGATAAATTTGAGGTGTGCATGGGATTCTGGTTAGAAAACATTGGGGGATCCATGCAAGCAATACGTCCCTGGAATCCCCAAAGTGTCTAGTTTCTAGAAATGTGTGAGTTTGATAGGTTTCCCTAGCTGTCCGGCGAGCATGGGGCCAAAAACCCAGGTGATCCCCCTTGCAAAACCAGGTCATTTTGTGATAGGCAATTTTGATGTCTCCTCAATACATTTTGGGCCCTTGCCTGTCGTGGGTACTTGGGCTTCCTGCACGTGTGAGGCACCATTTTTATCGGGAGACCTGGGGGAACGCTGGGTAGTAGTACATTTCTGTCAGCCCAGTGACGCCACAACTTTCCCACACAAAAATGTGTGGAAAAAAGTGTTATTTTTCAGCTAAATTTAAAGTTTGCAGGGGATTCTGAGTAAGAAAAAGTTGAGGCATCCATGAAAGCCATACCTCCCTGGAATCCCCCAGGTGTCTAGTTTTTATAAATGTTTGGGTTTGGTAGGCTTCCCTAGCTGGCCGCCTAGCACGGGCCAAATACCCAGGTGACACACCTTGCAAAACAAGGTAGTTTTGTGATAGGCAATTTGAAGTCACCTCAATACGTTTTGGGCCCTTGCCTGTCATGGGTGCTTGGGCCTACCTCATGAGTGAGGCACCATTTTTATCGGGACACCTGGGGGAACGTTGGGTGGGAGGAAATGTATGTCAGCCCGGCTATGCCACAACTTTCCCACACAAAATGTGTGGAAAAAGGGGTCTTTCCCAGCTAAATTTGAGGTTTGAAGGGGATTCTGGGTAATAATACGTAAGGGAATCTATGCAAGCTATACCTTCCTGGAGTCCCCCAGATGTTTAGTTTTTAAAAATGTATAGATTTGCGACGATTCCTTAGGTGCCGGCGGCACTAGGGTTCAAAATCTAATGCTAGGCACTTTGCACAAAAGGGTCCGTTTTCACCATGAAAATGTGTTGTGTACACGTTGTGTTTTTTGCCGTTTCCTGTCATGGGCCCTAGGCCTAACCACACAAGTGAGGTAACATTTTTTCTTTTAAGACTTCAGGGAATATGGGGTGGGTAGAATTTTGTGGATCCACGTAGATTCCAGAACTTTCCACCACAGAAATGTGAGGAAAATGTTTTTTTTTTACAAATTGTTAGGTTTCAAGTGATTCTGGGTAACAGAACCTGGTGAGAGCCAGTCAAGTCACCCCATCCTAGATTTCCCTGCGTGTCTAGTTTTCAAAAATGTATAGGTTTGCTAGGTTTCCCTAGCTGCCGGCAGAGCTAGGGTTCAAAGTCTACAGCTAGGAACTTTGCAAAAAAAAAAGATCTGTTTTCACTGTGAAAATGTGGTGTGTCCATGTTGCGTTTTGGCCCGTTTCCTGTTGCGGGCCCTAGGCCTACCCACACAAGCGCGGTACCATTTTTCTCAGAAGACTTTGGGAAATGTGCAGGGTGGGGGGGATTTTGTGGATCCACACACATTCCAGACCTTTACACCACAGAATTGTAAGGAAAATGTATTTTGTTTAATTAATTTTGAGGTTTGCAAGGGATTCTGGGTAACAGAACCTAGTGAGAGTCTGTCAAGCCACCCCATCCTGGATTTTCCTGGGTGTCTAGTTTTTAAAAATGTATAAGTTTCCTAGGTTTCCATATGTTCTGGCAGAGCTGGAGTTCAAAATCTACAGCTAGGCACTGTGCAAGAAAAGGGTCAGTTTTCAGAATGAAAATGTGGTGTGTACACATTGCATTTGCAGTGTTTGCTATCACGGGCACTAGGCCTACCCACACAAGTAAGGTTCCATTTTTCTCAGAAGACTTTGAGGAATGCGGGGTGAGTAGAATTTTGTGGATCCATGCAGATTCCAGAACTATCCACCAGAAAAATATGAGGAAAATGTTTTTTCTTGGAAACATGTTTATGTTTGTAAGGGATTCTGGGTAACAGAACCTGGTGAGAGCCAGACAAGTCACCTCATCCTGGGTTCCACTAGGTGTCTAGTTTTAAAAAATGTATAGGTTTCACTAGGTGCCGTCAGAATTAGGGTTCAAAATCTAGAGCTAGACACTTTGCAAACAAGGGGTCAGTTTTACCTGTGAAAATATGGTGTGTGCACATTGCATTTTTGGTCGTTTCCTGTTGTGGCCCCCGGGCCTACCCACACAAGTGAGATACAATTTTTCTTTGAGGACTTCAGGAAAAACGGGGTGGGTGGAATTTTGTGGATCCACGCAGATTCCAGAACTTTCCACCACAGAAATGTAAGGAAAATGTGTTTTTTTTTTACAAATTGTTAGGTTTGCAGGTGATTCTGGGTAACAGAACCTGGTGAGAGCCAGTCAAGTCACCCCCATCCTGGATATCCCTGTTTGTCTAGTTTTCAAAAATGTATATGTTTGCTGGTTTCCCTAGGTGCCGGCAGAGCTAGGTTTCAAAATCTACAGTAAGGCACTTTGCAAAAAAAGGATCTGTTTTCACTGTGAAAATGTGGTGTGTCCATGTTGCGTTTTAGTCTGTTTCCTGTTGCAGGCACTAGGCCTATCCACAAAAATGAGGTACCATTTTTATCAGAAGACTTTGGGAAACACAGGGTTGGGGGACATTTGTGGATCCACGCAGATTTCAGAACTTTCCACCACAGAAATATGTGTTTGTTTTTTACAAAACTTTAGGTTTGCAAGGGATTCTGGGCGATAGAACCTGGTGGGAGCCAGTGAAGTCACCCCATTCTGGATTTCTCTGGGTATCCAGTTTTCTAAAATGTATAGGTTTGCTAGGTTTCCATAGATGCTGGCAGAGCTAGGGTTCAAAATCTACAGCTAGGCACTTTGCAATAAAAGGATCAGTTTGCAATAAAAGGACATGTGGTGTGTCCAAGTTGCGTTTTGAGCCATTTCCTGTCAAGGGCACTAGGCCTAACCACACAAATGAGGTACCATTTTTTATCAGGAGACCTAGGGTAACACAAATTTGTAAAACAACTGTTATTACCTATTGACTTTCGATGCACTTCTGCCTTCTAAATGAAAGACAATGTGTCAAAAAGAAGTCATTTTGAAAAATGTCCTCTAATTCTTGTGCTGGTATGGGTAATCACAATTTGGGAAATGTGCAAATATCTACTGTTTCTAAACTCTATATTATGTTAAATTTCAGAAATACATAGGTGTCTTTCATACCGATTTTTCCATGTAAATATTTTCCCAAATGAATTGCTATATACCCGGTACATAAAAAAACACCATTGCAAGATTCTGCTCAGTTATTGGCTGTGGGTTTGTTGGGCTCTTGGTGAACCTACAACTCCTATATATCCCCACAACCAGCAAGGTCACGTGGATGTAATGGTATATTGCTTACAAACAGCTGTCATAATTAGAAGAAGTTACAGGTGAAAAGGTTGACACAAATGGCTGTTTTTTTCAACTAATTATCTACTTTTTCCCATATTCAATGGTTAGTTTCTATAAAGAAACCTTGAAGGTTCTACACAAATGACCCCTTACTGAATTTAGAATTTTGTCTACTTTCTAAAATGTATAGATTTTGGTGATCCATTATTGCTTTCATACCCATCTAAACCATTAACTGTAAAGAGATTGAAAGCACAAAAAATAGCAAAAATAGGCTATGTCCCAGAAAAATGACAAAACTGTGTAAAAAATGTTGTTTTTCTGATGAAAGTCTGACTATGCCTGAAAGCTGGGAAGATGGTAATTTCAGCACCCCAACCCCCTTTTTTGATACCATTTGCAGGGAAAAAAACAGACGCTTTCATCTGTAGCCATCTTTTTCCATTTTGGTGCCTCGAAATTCCCTCCAAAAAGTTTCACTCCTTCATTTATGGTAAGCAGTTTTGAGTGAGAAACCTCTACTGGTGGTGTGTAGGTCCAACATGACAGTCTACTATGACTAAAGACAGTGGCGTAGCTAGGGGGGTGCGGTGGGGGCGGACTGACCCAGGCAACACGAGTTTTGAGTGCAGCTGCTTTCCACCCCTCCCCGCTCTTACCTTATTTATTATCCATTGCCAACCAATGAATAGTATTAGGAGTACCTCATGGATAAGAATGCATGGTTATGTGAATGATGCCCCGATGTACCAGTGGCTTGGGTGTCGGCACGTGTCTCTGCTACTTGAACTTAAACTGACCAGGTTTACAAAACATTTTGCTTTAGATGGAATTTTGGAGACACTAAACGTCATCACCTCTCTGGACCTGGCCCCGAGTATCACGCTTTTCGTAATGTGCAAGCTAACTCAACGTCTCTCACAGTTCATTAGGTGTTATTTCTAGACACTAGTTGCCTGCCTCAGTTTATGTTACCACCAGATGTTTGGGGTGAGACCCGGTAGATTCTCTAAGCTCCAAAAAGGCAATTGCAATTTTGTTCTGCAAAAAGGAAAACTGGTAGGAGCCTTTCACTCTTTACCTACTGGGTTATCCTTATGGAGGCAATAGGTTTTGGAGACATGTAGCCTGCCCTGTATCCGAAAACCAGTATGAGTATACAATAGTTGTGATTATTTGTTACACATTAAGCCTCAGACACGTTTTATCACTTGCCCCTAAATCAATTTGTCTAAAACCCTCCCTCAGTTATAGCTTGCTGTCTAACAGCATAGCTGCAGTAAATGAATATCCCATTTATTGTGTGGATATTTAAAATCAATACAATATCACAAGCACATTTCATAGCCAGCATAAAAAAGAAGCAAACAAATATCACCCATGACCCCTTCGTGCAGAAGCTAAAACGACAGTTAATGACATGGCAATAGAATAAAAATTCATAATATTCATGAAATGGTTAGTTTAAGTATGCATTTTTAACAGTGCAGATCTTTTTTCTTAAAAAATACCAGTGTATTAGTCATTCAAAATGTGTGAAATAATGTAAACCTTACTACACCCCTTTATTGAGCCACCAGGCCATAAGTCAAATCTCCGTGGTTCAGCATCCCTCCAACAACCAGTCAGGATGTCTATCCCCACCCCTGCACCAGTATCTCATATGCATTCTTATACATGGTGCTCTATGGAGTGAGGAGTGTAGTCAGCTTACGCTTACCTCCTGTTTTGTTACACATGGTAATGAACAATGTTTCTTGTTATGAATTGCAGCAGGCAGACGCATGTTGCTACTTCTTTCCCTAAAAGATGGGATGTTCAAAGGCCATTACTACTCGCAGCCACATTTCCAATCATGCTTACCAGTCTTTCTACTTCCAACATACACTCTAACACAGTTAATGCTAAATAGTGAATACCTTAGCATACAAGCAGGCTTGTAATTTACCCATCTTTAAAGAATATATATAGAAGCATTGCTAGTTGTGTCACCAACATTATCGAGGTGCTGATAAGGTTCCATGGCATTTGTGTGATTGCAGCACCTGTAACAAGGATTGTAATGCAAATAATGTTTTGTACTTTTCCTGCTCTTCCTTAGAATTCTCCATGCAGGTGATGTTAATACTGAAGTTCACAGTATTTTTACTTTTAGCATTCTAAGGTCTCCATCTATAAGATGCTGTGTATCTCCCATAGTTTAGGTATATATCATCCCGATTCGTTAGGCTGCCTTCTTTGCAGAATTAGCTGACTCCCCCAAAAGATGCTGTTCAACCTACTCTTTTTCCTTCTTGCAGCCGTTTCCCTCCTACCACCATTTCTCTTCTCCCTCTTCCTGCCACCCATCACCCTGCCCTCCCCTAGAGCCTGCTCAATGGAGGCTGCTGTATGACTCCATTGAGCATCTCCTGACGCCAGCTCCCCCTCCAGCAGTTCACCTGTCCATCTTGCCGGCAGTCTACTACCCTCTGCTGGCTGTCTACCTGCTGCACTCTGTTTGTGCTTGCTCTGCTTGTTTTTCTGACCTTTGTTTTGCCCTTCTCTGCTCTGTTTTGCCTTTTCAGCGCATGTTTCTGCCCTCTGTTTTGCCTTTTCTGCATCTTTCTGTTCTCTGTTTTGGCTTTTCTTCTTCTTTTTTCTGACCTCTGTTTGGCCTTTTCTGTTCGTTTTCTTCTCCGCTGTTTTGCCCTCATCTGCTATGTTTGCCTCTTCTGCATGTTTTTCTGTCCTTTGTTTTGCCTTTCTCTTCTCATTTCTCCCCTCTTCCTATTGTTTTCTCAAGACCTGGCTTTACAACAAAGCCCTCACACCCCAGCGCCCAGATACACCATGTATGACAAAGCTGCCCTCTACAAAAGCTGAGTGATTGATTGACTGAGTAATTGACTCAAACCCACATTTTCATGATGCTTTAAAACAGGGGAATTTTGAGGTAAACACAGGTTCAAGCTACCACATTAGAGCACAGCAGTGTTTCCATTGGAAATACAAATACCGTTCTCATGATATCTGAAATATGTTAGACCCAATCAGCATACCAATTATAACAGAAAAAAACTATCAAATTAATTGTGGTGAGATGAAGCTCTGTATCATACAATAAAGTGCATGACTGTAACTCTGCAGTCATTTAATTAACAGTGGTTTTATCTCAGTCACTTGCAAAAGGACCTAGCAATGAAATGTCATGTAGGTTCAGACAAAAGGTGTGTGATACTTGTGCTGTCTCTGGTAGGTCCTACGACTGGAGAGCCTAAGGCCTCCCAATAGGCACTGTCCATCATCAAGGAGGATCTTAGTTTGACTAAGGACACGTTTACCACACTCTGTAAAGTTGTCCTTGCTTGTCTAGTTTCAATGCTACAGAATTTAGTTCTTCATTTCTGAAATGTATTTTCCATGCACCACTTTGATTAGCAACACTGCCACAGTTAGCCAAATTATATAAGACCTGTGTAAGTGTTATTAAGTGTTATTAAGACAAAAGTAGAGGTAGACTTTGTTTAAGTCACTACTACACATTTAATCTCAACCTGTCTGCTTTACCAGTAAAGAGTTGGGTATTTTCGGCGGTCATTTTAAATCTACAGTTCTGTTTATCATTAGGCAACTGATCTACAATGAAGCATTCACAATACGGTGGATTTATGGGGCTTTTATTCAATAACATGTCAGCCCACTCTGCAACAGTGGTGGTGTTGATGATGTCTTTACAACTTTCTCGATCATCACAGTGCTTGCTGCTTGCAGTTCTGTGCTTGAGTCTTAATTTGATCGATATATAACTGTGACACAGGTAGCTCTGCTCTTGCTTATGACACAGATTGCGGCATCTCCTACAGGAACACTGGTTAACTGTAAAGGATGGGCTCCATGATAGGGCATCACTAAGTCGATGGACACCTGTCTCTTCTTCGTCTTTCTTGGTAACAGAGGTACATTTACTGCTCTACTTCCTTTTAGTTATGACTGGTACAGTCTCTTGGTAGATGTTTCTGAATTCTTCCAACTATCTAAACTTCACAGCTACAAATTTCATTACAAGTCCGGAGGCTACATTATGGTCATAAAGGGTATAACCAGGAAAAAGTCTGCCTCTTTTAAAAGAATTGCAGCAGGAAATGTTCAGCAAAGGACGAAATCCAACTTGAACTTGCCAATGGAGAAAAACTCAGAAGGGAAGGAGGGAAGCGAGGAGCCTTGCTAGGAAACAGGACCGACCATTAAACGGAGTTACCTGGAAAGGAGAGAAAACAGGTTAAAAAAACATTGTTTGGAGAAGTTCAAAAGCAAAGACTAAGAGAAAACAAATCTAGAGAAATTCATATACAACATTGATGGTAACAATAATCTTAGCAACAATAAAATTGAAACCAGAGTGTCCAAGGGAGGAGAGGGTGGGATAATGTCAGCCTCCGTGTCTTTAATGAAATCCAGATTCTCTGGTCATGTTAATACGAGAATCACAATTTGATTACAAGACCGGAGGCTACATTATGCATGTTGGTAGCCCCGAAGGACAACAACAGACATATCCCCTATAGGCTTGCAATAATGACGAGCAAAGGTGTTAGCATTTAACCAGTCTGCAGCTTTAAGGATATCATCCAACTTACCACCAGACCAAAAGGACTTACTGGCCATAGCTCCCCTGATAGAATGGGCCTGGAATCTAGAGAGGTCAATACCAGCTAGACTCATTGTTGACTTAACCCGTCTAGCTATGGAGGAAGAAGCAACTAGTTTAAAAGGCTTAACAAAGGAAATCAGGAGTTGATTAGCATCGCTAGGGCAAAGGACACTCTTTCTAGAGTCATTCTCTTTCATACAGGCCACCACACAAAGCTTAGGGTAAAGGTCAAAACGAGGGTAAAAGATAAAATCTGACATGGTTTTAGTCCTCCTCAGGATCTCAAACTTAACGCCAAACATGTCATAATATCTATTGGAAATATCTAAGCTTTTGATGTCAGAAACTCTCCGACAAGTGATTAAACATAAGAGCGTAGCGAGTTTGAAGGAGAGAAATTTCCTGTTAAGGGAAGAGTTATCAGGCCAGGAGGAAAAAAGGTCCAGAATAGCTTTAACATCCCAAAGAGTTTGATATTTAGGTCTAGGAGGTCTCCTTAATCTGATACTCTTCAGGACCCTACAAATTGATAGCATTCTTACCTACCGATTTACCAATGATGGGGGAGTGGCCTGCAGAAATTGCAGATCTAAAGCAATTAATGGATGGATAGGAAAGGCCCCTGTCAAATTGCTCCACGAGAAAGTTCACAATATTGACGACAGGAGTCTCCATGGGATCCAGACCCCTTTCCAAGCACCAACAAAACCATTTTCTCCAAATACTGTTGTACCTAAGGTGCGTTCCTGGGGCCCAGGATTCACAGAGGAGAGAGAGTGCTGACAACGAAAGTCCAGACAATTAGTTGGATTGCCTGACACGTTCCAGGCAAGAAGGTTCAAATTCCCTGAGAGGATCAGATGATGATCTTCCCTGTCTGCGTTTGAAACCAGACCTCTGACTGCTGGGATGTCGCATGTGAGTTCCAGGGCTGTTGGGAACCAGGCTTGGAATGGCCAAAAGGGAGTTATTAAAATCAGGAAACATTCCTCCATCCTGACCTTCTGAAGGACCCTCTGAATAATGGCAAAGGGAGAGAAGGTATAACCGAGGAGGTGAGACCAGGGTTGGAGAAAGGCGTTTACAGCAAGAGCGCCCGGGTCTGGCATCCAGATGAAGTAATTCGGCAATTGGAAGGTCAGTCTGCTGGCGAACAAGTCCACGTCTGGAGGACCTCAAAATCGAAAGAGGGCATTGAATACCCCCACATTGAGCTTCCAGTCAGTGAAGTCTAAGAGGAATCTTGAGTTCGAATCCGCACCCAAATTAGATTTTCCGGGGAGGTATTCTGCCTTCAGGGAGATTTTGTGTTCTAGGCAGAACATCCAAAGTTTTTTGGCTAGATTGGAAAGGTCTGCAGAACTCGTGCCGCTGAGGCGATTGATATAAGCGACAGCAGAAATGTTGTCCATCTTCAGAACAACGGACCTTCCCTGAAGGAAGTGTTTGAAGCTCATAAGTGCGTATAAACCGGCAGTGAGCTCCAGAAAGTTTATATGATGTGCAGATTCCACTAGGGTCCAAATCCCACCGGTGTTTTGGTCGAGCAAACGAGCACCCCAGCCGTGGAGACTGGCATCCGATTCCAGGATGAATTACGGGGCTGATCCGAAGATAGCTTTGCCATTCCAGGCATCTAAGTTCTCCAGCCACCAAGACAGCTCCGCCCTGGCGTCCGGGTCCAGGGTCACAAGGTCTCCATACCAAAGACCTGAATTGAGGGCTTTCCTCTTTATTCTCTGAAGAGCGCGGTAGTTCAGAGGTCCCGGAAAGATGGCCTGGATGGAGGAAGAGAGAAGGCCAAGAAGTGTGAACAGTTCTCGAAGGGTCAGAGATTCTTGTTTTAGCACGGACCTTATCTTGTTTCGGATCTTGGCAATCTTTTTGTCAGGAAGGAGGAGAAGCAGCTCGAGGTGTCTACCGTAAAGCCAAGGAACTCTAGGGACTTGCAGGGTGAGAGAATGGACTTTTCCCTGTTTATAATGAAACCGAGACTTTCTATCAGATTTATAGAAATATTCAGATCTCTGACGAGGTCTGAGTGGACTGAGACATGATAAGGCTATCGTCTAAGTAGATGATAAGACGGATGCTCCTTTCTCTCAGGAGAGAGACAATAGTCTTCATAATCTTGGTGAAACACCAGGGGGCAGAAGAGAGGCCGAAGGGCAGAGCTTGAAATTAGAATAGTCGGTCCTTCCAAGAGAATTGAAGGAAGTGTTGATGATCTTTGGCCATGGGGATGGTAAAGTAGGCATCCTTCAAGTCCAGTTTGACCAGCCAGTCTCCTTATAGAAGGAGGTCCCTGAGGAAGTGGATACCCTCCATTTTGAAGTGACGATAAACAAGAAACTTGTTGACTTCTTGAAGGTTTATAACAGGTCTACAGCCCTTGTCCTTCTTTTGGACCAGAAAGAGTGTGCTTATGAATCTCGCTAGAGACCAGGGAACTTCTACAATGGCGCCCTTTTGGAGCATAGAAAGGATTTCTTCTTCCACGATTTTCTGTTGTTCTTCTGAAAGGATAAAGGGTTGGGGCAACAGTGACTGGAAGGGGATCTCTACAAAATCTATTCTGAAGCCCAGAATAGTCTCCAGAACCCAGGGGTCATGGGTCAGCGATTCCCAAACATGATAAAAATATTTTAGCCTGCCCCCCACCTTGGAGGGGAAGAAGAAGGAAGAGGGAGACTTACTTGAAGGGTTGGTGGTGTTGGGAGTACCACGTCCTCTTGAACCTCTGTTTCTGGGACCTCTTCCTCTCTGATGGTAGAAAGGTTGTCTTGGTGGGTAGAAACCTCTACCTGTTCCTCTGAAGGTCAAGAAGGGTCGTTGGTAGGCTTGGCCGGAAGAACAACCCCTTCTCAAAGCCTGACCAAAAAGGTTTGAATTGAAGACACGTTTAAGGTTATTTTGGGCCCTGTCAAGGGCAGTAAAGGTTGAGACGTATTTACCAATTGTTTTAATCATATCCTCCCCGAAAAGGAGGCCATTCGGATTTTTGGAGGTTTCCTTCTCGGCTAAGTCTCCCAACTTAGGGTTGATCTTGGTTAGGATAGATCTCCTCCTTTCAATATTGAGGCTGGAATTTGCGTTGCCGAGGAGTACTAGTGCCCTTTGGCTCCAGCCACGAATGAGGTTGACATCCAAGGGAGTAGAGGAGAGGTGGGATTCCTCAGGCAGGACCATAATTCTAGTGAGTGGGCCAAGCACATCTAGAAGACGATCCTGGCAGCCCTTAAGGGCTCTCTCCAGACCTTTTCTAGGGTCTCTCCCAAGCTTGAACAGGAATTTGATCAGGTCGGGATTGAGGTTAGGAGTTTGACACACCTTCTCTTCAATAGTAGGTCTGGGAGACTCAGATCTCATAGTGTTGCGAGTGTCTCTATCAAGCAGGTTTTTTAGCCAACGGGTGACGAAGCGGGAGACTTGCTCTTGGGGGAACCATTTTGAACTATTAGGACGAGAGATGTTAAGGGGGAGAACATCTCTTCCCCAAGCGGGTTGAAAATCATATTTTTAGAGGTTGGCTCGGGGTCAGGTTGGCTATTAAAGTCAGGGTCGACCTCATCTAGGTCCAAGACAAACTCATCGTCAGGATCCCTTGAGACACCTTCTTCAGGAGATGTTGAGTCAAGATCATTAGTAGCGCTACTCCAAATTGTGCCGCAAGGGACACCATTCAAATTTGTGCCGCCATGGGCACCGCTCAAAAAAGTGTTGCGAGGGACATCAGGGTCAAGTGAGGCGCGAGGGCCTCCCATCCACTGTGAGGTGCTAGGACCTCCCAATCCAGAAGAGGCGCGAGAGCCTCCTGTAGTGCCTTGATAAGATACATCAGTGTCTTGACTTTTTAGTCCTCTTCCCGTTGATGCGGTTAGGGGGGGATCCTGGGCATCAAGCAGTCTCTTGGAGGACATAACCTCTTTAAGGGTTGCAAGCATACAGGATTTGATCTCCTGTTGTAAGAATTTTTTAGGGGATTGAAAAACAGGTGCAGGTGAACTCGCGGCAGCATCGTCGGACTCAACGTCAGACATGGTGATGCGCAGGCCTGAGCAGAAGGCTTTAAAACAAATATTAATGTAGTGATAGAGCCAAGGAGCAGATAGCTCCTTGCTGTTTGCTGCATGTTGCTGCTTTCCACGGACACTCTCTTTGGACCCCGTCTGCACTTTACGACTTGCGGAACCCGCTTCGCGGGTCCCGCTGCGCCCCAGAGGTCGAGGGCAATCTGTGTTTCATCTGCGTGGGAGGACCAGGGCTGCGAGCGAGCGGGGCAGGACTTCCAATCCCAGAAGTCCCTGCACACCGCGCCTCTGACCAGCTGGCCGCTCTCCCTGGCCATCACCACGCCCCGCCTTTCATCCTTTAAAGGGCGGTAACTGACCTTCCGACGTGGGAAACCCTTGCTGTTTGCTGCCTGTTGCTGCTTTCCACGGACACTCTCTTTGGACCCCATCTGCACTTTACGACTTGCGGAACCCGCTTCGCGGGTCCCGCTGCGCCCCAGAGGTCGAGGGCAATCTGTGTTTCATCTGCGTGGGAGGACCAGGGCTGCGAGCGAGCGGGGCAGGACTTCCAATCCCAGAAGTCCCTGCACACCGCGCCTCTGACCAGCTGGCCGCTCTCCCTGGCCATCACCACGCCCCGCCTTTCATCCTTTAAAGGGCGGTAACTGACCTTCCGACGTGGGAAACCCTTGCTGTTTGCTGCCTGTTGCTGCTTTCCACGGACACTCTCTTTGGACCCTGTCTGCACTTTACGACTTGCGGAACCCGCTTCGCGGGTCCCGCTGCGCCCCAGAGGTCGAGGGCAATCTGTGTTTCATCTGCGTGGGAGGACCAGGGCTGCGAGCGAGCGGGGCAGGACTTCCAATCCCAGAAGTCCCTGCACACCGCGCCTCTGACCAGCTGGCCGCTCTCCCTGGCCATCACCACGCCCCGCCTTTCATCCTTTAAAGGGCGGTAACTGACCTTCCGACGTGGGAAACCCTTGCTGTTTGCTGCCTGTTGCTGCTTTCCACGGACACTCTCTTTGGACCCCGTCTGCACTTTACGACTTGCGGAACCCGCTTCGCGGGTCCCGCTGCGCCCCAGAGGTCGAGGGCAATCTGTGTTTCATCTGCGTGGGAGGACCAGGGCTGCGAGCGAGCGGGGCAGGACTTCCAATCCCAGAAGTCCCTGCACACCGCGCCTCTGACCAGCTGGCCGCTCTCCCTGGCCATCACCACGCCCCGCCTTTCATCCTATGGACTTCCTATTTAAGTGAAGGTAACTACCCGCTACGCGGGAGCGCGCGGGAGCGTCCCGGGAGAAGCCCGGGACAAGGGCGGGACCGTCTGTGGCCGTCCGGGGCCAGAGGAGGCCGGGCTGGGCCCCATTATTAACATTTTCCTTCCTTACTATTCTCCTTAAACTGTACCTTGGTCATATTTATACTGTTTTATTTAGTGTTCATAGTGACGTTAAAGTCCCCTTATTAGGAAAGATTAACATTGTGTCCTGAGTGGCTTTGCCTACTGAGTAATAAGGTTGGTAATATTCCTGTTTGTTGTACCCCAAAAAGAATAACAAAAATGACTCTAAGATCTGGCAAGGAGAGGCAGGTTCAGGTCTCCACCTCTAATGGTACCTTCACTGGTACAATTGATCAATTTTTTAAACGTTCAACTGCCATATTAGAGAAGGAGATCGCCTTAGTTGAAAAACGCCTTTCGCTTGATATTATTACTGGCAAGCGCTCTTCACTAGGTAAAATAAGCGAGGCTGTCTCCCCTGTCCCACTCTCCACGTTGAACTCGGATAGTAATGTAGATGTAATGTTGGCACCTGTTTCTGAGATCCATACTGGGGAGATAACGATTTCTAACCAGGAAAATGTTTTTAATACTGCACATGAGAACTTACCTAACAGTGGGACCATTTGTCTAGATCAGTCCGGGGATAATTCTGGTCTCTCAGACTCTCCAAAACTCAACATTAGTAATGATCTATTGGATTCTCCTTCCCTATTAGAACAGACACCGACACAGAACCCAGGGAAACGCAAGAGGGTTGCCTCACCAGATTTGGAGGAACAAACTGAGGGGGTGGTAAATGCCTCAGCTTCGCCCCTACAGCCACCTAACACTAACGCTACTACCCAACAAGGGGGGGGTGAGACTATGACTATGATCAGCATTACAGAAGAGATATTTTTGGCTAAAATTGAGTTGCTATTTAAATCTCTTCTTTTACCTCTCTTTGAAAGGACAAGGTTGTTAAACACAAAAATGGACACCTTAGATTTGTTAGTGAAGGATAATATAGCGACTTCTGACAGAATTCTCTCCAGCTTAGCAAGAGCTGGTCTGTCCCCTCCTGTTCCGTCCAATCCGAAGGCCATGCTTGTGATAAACAATAAAGCGGGGGTAATAACACACAAGTAGGAGCTTCTAAACCAATGGCCCCGCAAAAAACTGGACCCGCTCTTAAGAAAGTAGCCTCTACAGAGAACCCTGCAAGGCCTAAGCCCACAAAAAACCAGCAGGTTCAGAAAAATCCAACACCAGCCAGGGGCCAAAACACTACCCATCAGCCCATTGCCAAACCCATCCCAAAGAAACAGTGTGTGAACCTTCCACCGGAGTCAGTGCCTTATACAATTGTTTTAACTGGCGTGGCTCCGCTTGTTCAGGGCAAGAGGGAAACACACAAGGATCTTTATAACAAGGTTACATTTTGGCTTAATAAAAACCGGCCACTCCCTCCTAACCTAAACCCTGAAATACTTAACGTTAGGAGGGTGGATTGGATAGGTTATGGTAAGAAAGACCTTGAGGGGGATTGTGTGGTGGTCAGTTTCAGAGAGCCCTGGGTTGCCGAATATATCGGCAGGGAACCAAGATTTGGTAGAGTTGGGGACGTACAAACCTTACTATTGCATTATTTTTATCCAGCTTTATATGCTAATAGATCCCACACTCCGTTTCAACACTCGAGAAGGGACAGGCCCAGAGGGAGATTTCATTTTGACACCCCGCTCTATCCAATGTTCCATCCTCACCTTGCGAACCGGTTTGCTCCCCTTTCCGGTCTAGAAGGCGTGGATTGACTTGGTGTAGAACAATTGTATAATGGGAGTGCTAGCGCTGTAGTAACTTGCACCCCAAAAAATGTGTGTATTTCAGGGGTAGAGACTGTTTCGATACCTAGTGTAAAATCTAAGAGGGTGGAAAAAAGGGAAACATTCTTGTCAGGTAACCCCAGACAGATAATTACTAAGGCTATTGTTAACCCAACTGCCAATATGGCAGAGAAAACAATACACACCCTTGCAGTCTTATCTTGGAATATAGCGGGTTTAAAGGGGAAAATGTCAGAGGCCGCTTGGGGCTCTTTTGTGGATTTACATGATGTAATCATCCTGCAGGAAAGTTGGTCAACAGAAGCTATCTATCGGGTTGGCTATCTTAATTATTATAAACCAGCCAGCAAAGGACCGAAGGGCCGCCCCTCAGGAGGTTTAGTCATCTGGATCAGACAATCCTTAGCCATCACCATCACTGAACTCCCTACTTTGGGTAATGACATTCTAGCGCTGAAATTAACAGATAATAATAACCAGGCCTTTTTTCTGTTTAATATATATGCTAGAGGGATACCAGGTGGGAAGCCTGCGGGAGTGGTAGCTGAACTTGACTCCCTATTGAATGACATCAGTAGTGGCAGCTGTGTCATGGTGGCAGGTGATTTCAACTGTTGTTTCGAACCGTTTCCCAACCTTGATAGTGGGGGATATGGGGAAATTGATCAGCTTTGGAATATTCCCCCTTTGTCTGTCCCACCTATTAAAAAAGTCACGGAGGCAGTTATGCAATGGTTGGGCCTTTGTCTTGAATGGGACTTACGTGCAGTGAATGGTAGGACTAAATCAGACCCGATGGGAAAAGTTACATTTGATAACTCCATAAACTCAAGTCGTATTGATTATTTTCTGCTTAAGATAGAGTTCTGGAAAATGTTGGTGGACATGGAAGTAGTCAGTAGATCTGAGAGTGATCATAATCCCCTGGTGATATCACTATCAGTATATGAGGGTCTCCGTATGATCCCTGCTACAAATATTGATACAGCAGATGCTGGCCTTACAAACGACTGCAGAAGGGTAAAATGGGCTGGGCTCCAAGACAACACTGCTACCATCAGCAGGATTGCCATGGAGGTCTTAGCGGCCACAAAACAGATGGTACCCATACTTGAGGCTGGTACTTCACTCGACCAAATTGGGACAATTCATGAGTCTCTTTTTAATAAAATTAAGTCTTTTTTTATCAAAACGGTTAAGGGAGGAAGCAATAAAGCCCAAGCATATCCTAGGCTGAAATGGTACGATAAGACCTGTAGTATTGCCCACAGCTCTCTGTTAAGTGCAATCAAATCCAAATCATGTGTGGATATAAGGATAGCTAGGGTGAATTATAAGAAAGCATTAAAAGAGGCAAAAACCAAATGGGATGACCAGCGTTGGTTAGACTTATATCAGGCAAGCACTGTATCTAACCAACAAAGATTTTGGGAGGTTGTGAAATGGGGAGAATCGGGGGAATTACATACTCCGGTAAACCACGTCCCTGCAGAGCAATGGGTCAAGCATTATGAGGTACAGTTCAGCCACACGGAACGGATCTCCCTTACTACCATTAGGGAAGATGCCAGTGTGCAGTCTGAATTGTCCTCACTTGATCACGTTGTTTTTACCGAAACCGAAGTTATTTCTGCTCTTAAACAAGTGCAGAATGGCAAAGCCCCCGGCATGGATTGCATCCCTGCGGACCTCTTTAAATATGATCAAACACACTGGGTCCCGTATATATTAATCTTAGCAAACGCTATAGCTAGGGGCACTGGGATCCCAAACTCCTGGAAAGGGGCGGAGATTTTGCCAGTGTATAAAAAAGGGGATAGATCTGATGCGGGAAATTACCGCCCCATCAGCCTCATTGACGCCCTTCAAAAAGTAATAGCCAGAATGTTGTTGGGGAAAATTCACACGTGGATGACAGAAGTAGATATCCTGTCTCCAATGCAGGCTGGTTTTAGGGCACACATTAGCACAGTTGATCAGATATTAAGATTTGTCATGATCTATTGGAAAACTGTGCTACTGAGAGACGGGAAGATCTTCGCTGCATTTGTGGACCTCAAATCAGCGTTTGATCTGGTCCCTAGAAGGAAGATGTGGGCCGCATTGAGAAGGATGGGGGTCCCTACCGCACTATTAGAACTTACCATTAGGATGCATGAGGGTAATTTTGCAAGAGTCAGATGGGGTCGTCAGGGCCAGGTTACCGAATCCTTCCCCGTGACCCGTGGTGTGAGGCAGGGCTGTGTCCTGGCCCCCACCCTATTTGTGCTTTTCATTAATCAGGTGGTTAAGTTCCTTTCAGACACCCCCACTGATGCTCCTTCACTGGGTGGGACAAAATTCCCTCTTTTAATTTTTGCAGATGATACTCTCATATTGGCCAAAACACAGAAGGGTTTACAGGTTGCAATAAATAAATTCATGGATTTTTGTAATATGAACGATCTTGAGATTAATATTAATAAAACCAAGTTCATGGTCCTGACCAAGAAAAAGCCATTGAGGGGCCACGTTTTAATGAATGGGTCCAGATTGGAACAGGTCGATGTAATGACTTATCTTGGTGTTACCTTGGATTATAGGTTAAAATGGAAAGATCAAGTAGCGGCACTTTGTCTGAAATTTGCCCGCTTGACTGGTTGCCTAGTAAAAGAGCAGCGGTGCTCCTTGACTAAAAGAGTACTGCCCGCACTCAAAATCTATAGTGCTAAAATCAGCTCAGCCATATTGTATGGGGCAGACATTTGGGGTTGTGTGGACCTGGCTGTCCTGGATAGGATACAGAATAAATTTCTTCGTAACCTAGTTAGTCTCCCCCCATCAACACCAGTCCTTCCACTTTTGATGGACATGGGCATGCACACCATTAAACATCAAGCCCAGTATAGGATGGTGGCATTATGGAGACGCATATGGTCCACCCCGGAACTGGCCATGTTTGCCCGTGAGCTTCAGGATGTGAGACTGCAACAAGGGGCAGGTGATATACCGTGGCTTAAGCAAATTAAGAACACCCTTATTGAAATGGGCCTACCTTTGCTATGGTTAGAGCCGGGTTCCCAAACCTTTCCTACTAAGGATGAATTCAAACTTCTTTTCTGGTCTATGATAAAAACGGAACACGTGGCACTTTCTGAGAAAGTGAACTTGACAGGCCAGTTCTTGCTTCACAAAGCAGTTCCTAACAAAGAAGTATACTGGGATGTTATCCTTAAAACATTAGACAGGAAACTATACCATCAGTTCCGTGTAGGCACGTTGCCCCTGAGGGCCTTTACTAGCGGCTGGCAGAGGCTGGAGTCAAGTTTCTGTCCCTGTTGCGCCGTTTGTGAAGAAACACTTGGCCATTTTTTATTTGTCTGTACTGCTTATCGCAAACCTCGTAATAAATGGCTGAAACCTGTATGTACTAGACTAAACACCCGAGTGAGTAGTGAAGCACTGTATATCTTGAAAACGAATGGAAAGGGGCGACCACTCGGTCCCCCCGAACGTATGGCGGAGTGCCTCGATCCCCCCGGGAAGCCATTTTTTGGGCGGGAGGCGCGTCTCGGCTGGTATGCCCGAAGCGGCGTAGCCGGGGCGCGCTTTTTCCCGCCCTAGAGTGGGCTGGCCTAGACACCGACGTAGCCAGCCCCGCCCTAGGGGCAGGCAGGGGCGGGTTCTCGCCTGCCCTGAAGACGGATAAAGAGAGACGCAAGACCAGAAGACGTCCTCTTGTTCTTGTGCTCCGAAGCTGCACCTCCTCGCTACCCGTGAGCTCGGGACAGAACGAAGAGCCAATTTTGAGCGTTTTGATCTTTTTCTTTGTCTTCTAGATACTTCGTCGGAGAGATGCCCAAGAAAGGCGCAAAGAGAATGACGACCGACCAGATGGTGCGGGCCCTTTGCAAAGAGGTGTCCGACATAAAGAAACGGTTGGCGGAGCGAGACGGGGAGGAGGGTTCGGGCTCTGCGCCGGCTGGAGGGAGACCTAAGAGGCCGAGAAGGGTTCCAGCCGGTGGAGACGTCCCGGTTCCCTCTGCCCCGCTCGAGGCGCCGACACCAGTACCGATGGAGGGGAATCCAATCCCCGTTGTCGTCACCCCGACATCCAAGGAAGACATGCCCCCCGAGCTGGCAGCACAGCTAGCAGCTTGGTTGGGGGATAGTAGTGATGGCGCCACGGCTGCCGAGGCACAGGCGCTGATAAAAGGGCTTCGTGAGAAGAGAGATGCAGCTAAAGTGACTGCGCCGTTGGCGGGAATAGACAAGCCGCAAGCGGCAGAAGCTGCGTCCGGTGCAGGTAAGCGGCCATTGCCGATTGCAAGGGACGAGTCAGCACCCTCTCGTAGAGAGAGATTGGGACAACATGTGCCTTTAGCTATAAAGGAAAAGATCTGGGCTGGGGAGTACGTGAATATTTTCTCCTTGCTTGTTGATCATTATGAGGTGGAGCATGTTAGAAGTCAGAAGGACCTAATGCATCCGAGTGTTTGGCGCGCAAAAATGGCCGCCTTTAAGGTAAATGAGAATATTGGCAACTGGGGCAATGCGTGGGGTATTTTTACATCGATTTTGGGGGAACGTAGGCCCGAGTTGCTTCCTGAGTTTCCCATTTATCAATCACGAATTATGGGTTACTCGACAGCGTATCAAGGTAACCATTGGTTTTGTTATGACAATTTGTTCAGGAAAGAAAAGGAACATAACAAGAGTTTGACCTGGGATGGTTACGATTCTGTAACATGGGATAAAATGAAAGAATCAGGAATGTTAAAAATGCCATTGGTTGGGAGCAATGTTGTTGATTACTCCCGCCAAAATGTGGGGACGCCCTTTCGACCAAGTACGAGCACCGACGATCAGTCGAGGCCCGCAGGCAATACAGGGAGAAAGGGTTTCTGCTTTAATTTCAACAAAGGGAAATGTACCAGGCCTCCGGGATCGTGTAAATTCAAACACGAGTGTAGTACGTGTGGGTCGTCCCATCCTGAGTCATCGTGCAGAGCCAGAACGGGTGAGAATGGGGGTAAGGGAGGCGCCAAACAGGTCTAAACTAGTCCGAGGGGCGCCTTTACCAACCCCGATTGATACCTTGGCAATGATTCCCTGGCTCAGTGAATACCCGGATCGTACTTCTGCTGGGGTGCTGCGGAACGGTTTTACACATGGTTTCCGCATCCCGGTGGGGGACTTTCAGGGTGTAGGGATTTGCAAAAATCAACTTTCCGTTTTACAACATACATCTGTAGTGCAAGAGAAAATTCAGAAAGAGGTTAGCCGGGGACGGGTCGCCGGCCCGTTTTGTGTACCCCCGGTACCGGATTTTGTTTGTTCTCCGTTAGGGGTGGTCCCCAAGAAGGACCCAGGTGAGTTTCGTTTGATCCATAATCTGTCTGCTCCACATGGTCTTTCGGTGAACGACGCAATTGATCCAGAAGTTTGTTCGGTGCGATACGCATCGTTTGATGAGGCAGTAGCCATCTTGAATCGCCTGGGGCCCGGGACGTTGATGGCAAAATCAGATATCGAGTCAGCGTTCCGGTTGCTCCCGGTACACCCAGACGATCAGCGTCTTCTGGGATTCGGGTTCCAGGGGTCATTTTACATGGATAGGTGTATGCCAATGGGATGCTCTATATCATGTGCTTATTTTGAGCAATTCAGTACTTTCCTGCAATGGGTGTTTACTAAGAAAATGGGTTTCCGAAATGTAATGCACTACCTTGACGACTTTTTGTTCCTTGGCCCCGCCGGAAATCCCGAATGTGCCCAGGCCTTAGCTGAATTCTGTGTGTTGATGGGTCATTTTGGCGTGCCATTGGCACCGGGTAAAACTATGGGTCCCACGACTTGCCTCGAGTTTTTGGGGATCGAGTTGGACTCAAGGGAGGGGTGTTTCCGTTTACCAGCTAGCAAAGTGTTGAAATTCAGGACAGCCCTCCAAGTATGTTTAAATGCATCTAAGGTTACACTGCATCAGTTGCAACAATTAGTGGGAAAGTTGAACTTTGCCTTGAGGGTGATCCCAATGGCTCGCCCCTTTTCCCGCTCAATTGCACAATCGATGGTCGGCCTAAAGGAGGGTCATCATCGCACGAGGTTATCGGCTGAGGTCCGCCAGGACATGCGGATTTGGTTAGCATTTTTGGCGGACTTCAATGGCCGAGTCGTCTGGAACAAGCCAGCCGTGTCCTCCGAAGAGCTTGGGCTATGGACGGATTCAGCAGGAAGCATAGGCTTTGGCGCCATCTTCGGCACAAAATGGTCTGCACAAAGGTGGCCCCTATGGTGGCACGAGAAGGGGCTGACGAGTAATATTGCTTTCCTTGAACTATTTCCCATTCTGGTGGCCCTGAGAACCTGGCCAGAAGGGTTCAGAGATCATTCTGTCGTGTTCTGGTCCGACAATATGACCGTGGTAGAATGCATCAATAGTCAGGCAGCCCGTTGTAAATTGATTTTGAGGCTGCTCAAAGAAATTGTCTTACTGTGTATGCAACTGAACGTGATATTCAGAGCAAAACATGTCCCAGGGGTGATGAATCAGGCTGCTGATGCACTGTCTCGTTTTTACATGCAGGCTTTCTCGGGTTTCCTTCCTTCAGCGGACCCAGAGCCGGCACCCTTCCCCGAAGCTCTCTGGTCTCTCGGTGCCCCGAACTTCGTCACCTCGTGGGAGAGAGTCTAGCACCCAGGACAAGGAAGGCATATGAAGGGGCGTTTCAGGCCTATTTAGCCTTTTTGGGGGCAGAGAGAGGGGGACTTTGGGGTCAGGAAGAGTGGGTAGTACTTTTTCTGATGTCCTTACGTAGGGCTGGGAAATCGGTGGCTACGGCCCAAAGGCATCGTGCCGCCATTTCCTTTGTTGCCAGGGCCCATGGCATCCAGGACCCGACAGCGTCTTTTACAGTACAAAAGGCGCTGCGTGGGTGGCAACGCCTAGAGGGTCGCAGAGTTGACGTAAGACGACCGATAGGTCTAGATAGGTTGTCCCAGTTACTGGCCTCACTCCCTAACACATGCTCGTCTCCTTTCGAGACCTGTTTGTTCCGGACTGCATTTACGCTAGCATTTCACGGGGCTATGAGAGTTAGTGAGCTGGTTGCAAGGAACAAACAGGATGTGGCGGGGGGCTTGTGCAGGGAACATGTTCAGATCAGGGGCGATGCGATGATTGTCTCCTTTCTCAGGTCCAAGACCGACCAAGATGGGAGGGGGGACTGCACGATCATTCGCAGGATCCCCGGGTCATCCATGTGTCCGGTACAGTGCTTAGAGGATTACCTAGCACGAAGGGTGGCATCATGGGGGGGGACATTGTTGAGGCATGCAGACGCCACCCCGCTGACGAGGTTTCAGTTTCAGCGGGTGCTTGCAATGGCCATTGCCGCAGCGGGCTTGGACCCGGGCGAATTTGGGACCCATTCCTTTCGAATAGGGGCTGCCACTGAAGCTACAGCCAGGGGTCTTAATGTAGAACAAGTGAAACGTGTGGGGCGCTGGTCCTCCAATTGTTATAAGAGGTACGTGCGATTGCACATGTTGTGAAGCTGTAATCATGTACTCACGCTTCTTGTCTTTTGTTTGTTTTCAGTTGCGCAAGCCTACGCGGCAGGGCGGACTGTGCAGTCGACCCAACACCAGGCCAGCGGTCGCACGTCACCGGCTGTGAGGAAGGAGGTGTGGGTCGTGGGCCACTCATACGTGAGACGGGCCGCAGACGTATTCAAAGCAGGTGACATGATTCACGTACCTGGGGAATACGGGTACAGAGTGTCCTTCTACGGAAGGGGCGGTCTCTGTATTGACCAGTTTCAGGCATTCTTTGAGGGTCTGTTAGAGCGGATAAGGTCACCGCCGTCCATAGTCATAGTGCATTTGGGGGGCAATGATTTGGTCACCACCGGTAGACGACTTCTCCTGGAGGCTATGCTTTCCACGGTAAGTTGGTTAGCGAGGAGAGTTCCGGGGTGCATAATTGCGTGGTCTCATATGATCCCACGAAAAGTGTGGCGGGGGGCTATCTCGATCCCTGCTTTGAATCATTCTGTTAGAAAATTGAATAACAAAGTGAGTAGGTTGTTCCGTGCCAAGACATTGCATTCGATCTCGCATAGTTGTATTAATGATGACAGTATGTATCTGGGGGATGGTGTGCATTTGTCAAGGGTGGGGAATGAGTTACTCATAGGAGAATTCTTAGCTTGGTTAAAGTCGTTAAAACATGACCTTTAGGTAGGAGTTTTGTGGGGGGTCCGGATAGCCGGTCAACTATCCGGACCTGTGGCGGTAAGGTCATGATCGGTGAGCACTAATTGGTAGATCCCTATGAGTGGGCGTCACCCAACACGGATGGGAGCGCTCGGGAGAGGTGGCCATTGGCCCCTCAATGGGGAGGCGGTCCCGTCTAAGGGCGGGTCGCCGGAAGTAAAGGAAAGGCGGTCAAGGCCCCTTCCTTTGTAGGAGGGGTTACAGCCCCCTCCTGGGGAATTTCCCGGGGCCAGTGTCATCTGCGACGGCAGATGCGGAAAGTTGTGTGGGGTGGGGGGAGGTCCACAATACCTTCCAGATACCACACACAAGTCTTCGAACGACCTTTAAATGGCGTCGAGTCTTAAGTGCCCCCGTCAAGTCAAGGGAAATTGTTAGTAGTTGCACTTGAGGTAAGCCTCTGTGCTGTCGCCCCTCCCAAGTGGGAGGGGTAAGTCTGGTTAGGGATCTTGACACCGGTTATGACCTTGCCGTTGGCCCTTAAACGTTAGGATGTACAATTTCAGTGTTTCTAGAGAATGTTTTGTAGGATGCTAGTTCGGCTAGGAGAACCTCTGTATTAGAGAATATGTTAAGGTTAGCCAAACATCGCAATGTGATAATGAAATTGTACATAACATGAAACGTTTAATGTTTTAATTTTTTGTTTTAATAAATACGGCCGGGAGGGTCACTCCCTCCCACATCCAAAAACTTTAAGAACTGTTTCCGGTTTCCCTCCTTTTGGGGATTGTGTTGAGAGGGGGTGGCGGGTATCTCAGCCATATGGAAAGGGGCGACCACTCGGTCCCCCCGAACGTATGGCGGAGTGCCTCGATCCCCCCGGGAAGCCATTTTTTGGGCGGGAGGCGCGTCTCGGCTGGTATGCCCGAAGCGGCGTAGCCGGGGCGCGCTTTTTCCCGCCCTAGAGTGGGCTGGCCTAGACACCGACGTAGCCAGCCCCGCCCTAGGGGCAGGCAGGGGCGGGTTCTCGCCCGCCCTGAAGACGGATAAAGAGAGACGCAAGACCAGAAGACGTCCTCTTGTTCTTGTGCTCCGAAGCTGCACCTCCTCGCTACCCGTGAGCTCGGGACAGAACGAAGAGCCAATTTTGACCCACCCACCAGCCCCTGAGGACAGCAAGTCGTCGTGCAATAAAGTGAATGTTATAAGTATGTTTTCCGTTTCGTTTACAGGCTGTGAAAGTATCAGTTTGTTGTTGATCATAATAAAGTATGGTGAATATCGTGTAAGTTGTTACGATTAAAATGATTTGATGTAGTGTTGCATTTTAAGCATGTTCTTTCGGTCGTAGCGACCAATGTTTTCCTAGGTTTGAGTAAGAATTGTCGTATTTATTTTTGGTAGGCGGTAAGGTCATGATCGGTGAGCACTAATTGGTAGATCCCTATGAGTGGGCGTCACCCAACACGGATGGGAGCGCTCGGGAGAGGTGGCCATTGGCCCCTCAATGGGGAGGCGGTCCCGTCTAAGGGCGGGTCGCCGGAAGTAAAGGAAAGGCGGTCAAGGCCCCTTCCTTTGTAGGAGGGGTTACAGCCCCCTCCTGGGGAATTTCCCGGGGCCAGTGTCATCTGCGACGGCAGATGCGGTAAGTTGTGTGGGGTGGGGGGAGGTCCACGATACCTTCCAGATACCACACACAAGTCTTCGAACGACCTTTAAATGGCGTCGAGTCTTAAGTGCCCCCGTCAAGTCAAGGGAAATTGTTAGTAGTTGCACTTGAGGTAAGCCTCTGTGCTGTCGCCCCTCCCAAGTGGGAGGGGTAAGTCTGGTTAGGGATCTTGACACCGGTTATGACCTTGCCGTTGGCCCTTAAACGTTAGGATGTACAATTTCAGTGTTTCTAGAGAATGTTTTGAAGGATGCTAGTTCGGCTAGGAGAACCTCTGTATTAGAGAATATGTTAAGGTTAGCCAAACATCGCAATGTGATAATGAAATTGTACATAACATGAAACGTTTAATGTTTTAATTTTTTGTTTTAATAAATACGGCCGGGAGGGTCACTCCCTCCCACATCCAAAAACTTTAAGAACTGTTTCCGGTTTCCCTCCTTTTGGGGATTGTGTTGAGAGGGGGTGGCGGGTATCTCAGCCATATACATCTGTATGGCTAACTATAGGACTGGCGAAATTCCTCGGGTGGGCTTGGCTGATAAGGATTAAGTCAATCAGTTTATAAATCATGATTTAAACAACTTGTATATCATGTTATCCGACTGTTTTTTTGGTCTATGAATTTAATAGTATTGATGATCTGCTAATTTTATATACGCTCAATGATTTTACTACTTCCCTTGACGTCTTTATATGTATGTTTAATTGAGATCTTATCTTAACTTCACTTGTCTTCCTTTAATGATTTTGTCTTGTTCTTCTTTTCTGATTTGGTTATTACATGTATTTAAATATTTATATCGTTATGATTTTGTAGCACCCATTGTAGATAATGTAATTTTTGTGTATATATGTGTCTTTTATGATGAAAAATCGAAATAAAGACGTTAAAAACTGAAAACTGTAATAGAGCCAAGGAGCAGATAGCAAGTAAATGACAGCTTTAAAGTAAATATTTAAGTAGTAAGAGACCCAAACATGGAGAAACAAGTAAGTCCCCCTTTTTTTTTATCTATCTAAAATTATATGAGGGGGTAAATAGTAAATCCCACTCTATTTTTCTTTTTTTGGGTTATCAAAAACTATGAGGAGAAATAGGCAAGATAAAGCGTAAAAACTAAATGTCTCCGGCAGCGGCTGAGAGCGATGTAACTGACAAGAAAATCGCTCGAGCCCAGCCGCCTCCGGAGTTATAGAAATGCACTTGGGGAATGGGCCACGCAACAAGAGCCTTGCTAAGGCCCATTTCTTTAATTCAGCGATGCGGGAATGGCCGGAGAACAAGCGGTAACAGGCAGGGGAAGGAGCTGGTAATCAGCCAGGACAAGGAGAGAACAGCCTGCCAAACACGAGTAATCAGCCCGGACAAGGAGAGAACAGCCTGCCAAAGACGCGTTAATATAAACGCAGGAGCGAGGTAGGAGTAAGCCCGCCCGGTGAGGAAAAACCTATCACGGAGGAAGGGGGGGGGGGGCGCGGGGGGAGGACGACCATAAATTGGAAGTCGCGGGAAGGGAAAGGTGGGGGGGAAACCGGCACCACCATGAAAGGGAGAGTAAGTAGTAGCAGTACTCGCAGGAAGTCAGGGAGCTTAAAAAAGCTTAACAAGAAAGGGTTGAAGCATTAATAAACATTAATAAACATCTAAAGGTCAATATAATCAAGTATCTAAACAGAAATAAGCATGACAGAAAGATAGTGACTTATCTGCTTGCGAGCCGCTTTTAAAAGAGGCAGACTGTTTCCTGGTTATACCCTTTATCCAGTGTTATCTAAATTCTAGAACTTTTATCCTTTGTGATGTAGTGCGGCTGCTTGTGAGTTGCATTAAAGGATAATGCATAATGTCAGCCTCCGTGTCTTTAATGAAATCCAGATTCTCTGGTCATGTTAATACGAGAATCGCAATTCAGTGACCCTCAGTAACTAAACGTTGGTAGGGTGCAGCTGCTTGTGGTTCAGACAAACATTCCCAAATAAACTACAAATCCTGTAACATATCAAATTGTAATGGTTCATGGGGATTCTCCCCCCCCCGCCAAACCTCTGGCACATACATTCCTCTCCGGAAGCATTTGTGTGCCGTTCAATTGTGCATTTCCTGGCAAATTATTTAAAGCCCTCTGCTCACAATGGCCCTGATTATGATGTCGGGAGGAATTGCCTCCGACGGACACCGTTTCGATGAGGGAACCTCTCTATCATAGGTCGGCGGTTCTGCACACCTGATTATGATGCATCTAAACATTGTAAATTTCATTTCTACATGGGAGCTTGTGCGGCGGGCGTAAACTGCCCGCAGCACAGCTCCTATTGAGAAATAGGAGTTTGTGAAAATTCCTTCACCTGCAAGCAGTTGGTTGCGTTTGAACCACATTGTAGTGATGCCCTATATAGGTTATTTAGTCAGGGTTTACCAGCACTTAAAAATCTGACAGTCAAGGCTTGTTTACATATACTATTGCCTTTCTCAATCACCATTGTTAGCTAGGTCTAAATAAATGTCAGATATAATGGTGTACTCCCACTTTGGTATGCAACTCAGTTAATATTTTAGAAGCCAAAGATGGCACTTGGACAAAGTAACATGTATTTAATTTACCCATCACTAATGGAGAAGCGTTTTAAAAATATTGAAAAATAATATAGTTTATAACAATGTGCAGGAAGTAACGTGTAGGCTTTACATGAAAATCATGTGTATTAAATGCATAAAATTGTAGTAGGCAAGGGGGAGAACATCTCTTCCCCAAGCGGGTTGAAAATCATATTTTTAGAGGTTGGCTCGGGGTCAGGTTGGCTATTAAAGTCAGGGTCGACCTCATCTAGGTCCAAGACAAACTCATCGTCAGGATCCCTTGAGACACCTTCTTCAGAAGATGTTGAGTCAAGATCATTAGTAGCGCTACTCCAAATTGTGCCGCAAGGGACACCATTCAAATTTGTGCCGCCATGGGCACCGCTCAAAAAAGTGTTGCGAGGGACATCAGGGTCAAGTGAGGCGCGAGGGCCTCCCATCCACTGTGAGGTGCTAGGACCTCCCAATCCAAAAGAGGCGCGAGAGCCTCCTGTAGTGTCTTGATAAGATACATCACAGTGTCTTGACTTTTTAGTCCTCTTCCCGTTGATGCGGTTAGAGGGGGATCCTGGGCATCAAGCGGTCTCTTGGAGGACATAACCTCTTTAAGGGTTGCAAGCATACAGGATTTGATCTCCTGTTGTAAGAATTTTTTAGGGGATTGAAAAACAGGTGCAGGTGAACTCGCGGCAGCATCGTCGGACTCAACGTCAGACATGGTGATGCGCAGGCCCGAGCAGGAGGCTTTAAAACAAATATTAATGTAGTAATAGAGCCAAGGAGCAGATAGCAAGTAAATGACAGCTTAAAAGTAAATATTTAAGTAGTAAGAGACCCAAAAATGGAGAAACAAGTAAGTCCCCCTTTTTTTTTTATCTATCTAAAATTATATGAGGGGGTAAGTAGTAAATCCCACTCTATTTTTCTTTTTTGGGGCTTTTAAAAACTATGAGGAGAAATATGCAAGATAAAGCGTAAAAACTAAATGTCTCCGGCAGCGGCTGAGAGCGATGTAACTGACAAGAAAATCGCTCGAGCCCAGCCGCCTCCGGAGTTAAAGAAATGCACTTGGGGAATGGGCCACGCAACAAGAGCCTTGCTAAAGCCCATTTCTTTAATTCAGCGATGCGGGAATGGCCGGAGAACAAGCGGTAACAGGCAGGGGAAGGAGCTGGTAATCAGCCAGGACAAGGAGAGAACAGCCTGCCAAACACGAGTAATCAGCCCGGACAAGGAGAGAACAGCCTGCCAAAGACGCGTTAATATAAACGCGGGAGCGAGGTAGGAGTAAGCCCGCCCGGTGAGGAAAAACCTATCACGGAGGAAGGGGTGGGTGCGGGGGGAGGACGACCATAAATTGGAAGTCGCGGGAAGGGAAAGGTGGGGGGGAAACCGGCACCACCATGAAAGGGAGAGTAAGTAGTAGCAGTACTCGCAGGAAGTCAGGGAGCTTAAAAAAGCTTAACAAGAAAGGGTTGAAGCACTAATAAACATTAATAAACATCTAAAGGTCAATATAATCAAGTATCTAAACAGAAATAAGCATGACAGAAAGATAGTGACTTATCTGCTTGCGAGCCACTTTTAAAAGAGGCAGACTGTTTCCTGGTTATACCCTTTATCCAGTGTTATCTAAATTCTAGAACTTTTATCCTTTGTGATGTAGTGCGGCTGCTTGTGAGTTGCATTAAAGGATAATGCATAATGTCAGCCTCCGTGTCTTTAATGAAATCCAGATTCTCTGGTCATGTTAATACGAGAATCGCAATTCAGTGACCCTCAGTAACCAAACGTTGGTAGGGTGCAGCTGCTTGTGGTTCAGACAAACATTCCCAAATAAACTACAAATCCTGTAACATATCAAATTGTAATGGTTCATGGGGATTCTCCCCCCCCGCCAAACCTCTGGCACATACATTCCTCTCCGGAAGCATTTGTGTGCCGTTCAATTGTGCATTTCCTGGCAAATTATTTAAAGCCCTCTGCTCACAATGGCCCTGATTATGATGTCGGGAGGAATTGCCTCCGACGGACACCGTTTCGATGAGGGAACCTCTCTATCATAGGTCGGCGGTTCTGCACACCTGATTATGAAGCATCTAAACATTGTAAATTTCATTTCTACATGGGAGCTTGTGCGGCGGGCGTAAACTGCCCGCAGCACAGCTCCTATTGAGAAATAGGAGTTTGTGAAAATCCCTTCACCTGCAAGCAGTTGGTTGCGTTTGAACCACATTGTAGTGATGCCCTATATAGGTTATTTAGTCAGGGTTTACCAGCACTTAAAAATCTGACAGTCAAGGCTTGTTTACATATACTATTGCCTTTCTCAATCACCATTGTTAGCTAGGTCTAAATAAATGTCAGATATAATGGTGTACTCCCACTTTGGTATGCAACTCAGTTAATATTTTAGAAGCCAAAGATGGCACTTGGACAAAGTAACATGTATTTAATTTACCCATCACTAATGGAGAAGCGTTTTAAAAATATTGAAAAATAATATAGTTTATAACAATGTGCAGGAAGTAACGTGTAAGCTTTACATGAAAATCATGTGCATTAAATGCATAAAATTGTAGTAGGCAACCGTACTAGGCCTCAAATGGTGAAAGTAACTTTGCCTGAGAAACTGACCTTACTAGAAAAGATAAATAAGCATCAAATGTTTATTTTCTGACTCTCCCATGAAGTTATTTTTTGCAATAAATGATTGGTTGCATAAATGTTTTCCATATAATGTTTCTATTTACACAAAGATCTCTGATAAATGACTAAAATGAGTCTTTAATGGGGGAGTGAGGAGTTCATATATGAAGACACACCATTCTTAAAGAGAATAAAAAGTTGCTGTGCTAAATGTTTTTCTTTTCCTAATATTGATGTCTCAACTTGTACATAGACCATGGTGAAAGGAATGAATAAACTTGATATATTGAATGTTTATAAAAGTAATCTATAGGTGGGAAAGTAGACCTGAATGGGAGAATGACCTCTAATGAAACTTAAAATTGATAAAACGTGGTTGCAAACTCAACATTGCTCTCTGTTGACTATTGTATACTTGTGAGAAGACAAAGAGTGACACTGCTCTCATGAGAGCATCAAAAGCTGATTGGCTGACTGGAGATGGAGTGTTTAGTTTTTGGGTCTGAATATCTCTATCTCTGTTTCAAAGCTATGGCTTTTTTTTTTAGCTGTCCGTAGTTTTAGTTGATTCTTGCTTTAATCTTTCATTTTCTGTAGTTACATGAAATAATTATTACTTAGTCGGTTTCTGTGCTGACTTCACTGTTTTTGAAGCAACTACAGATTTATAAAAATATTTAGGGCCAGATGTAGGTGAAATAGATTTACCGATTTTAAATTACCGAATTTTACCGATTCGGTAATTAAAAATCGGTAAATCTATGGGGTCGACATGTAGGTATTCCAGATGTGCTGGAATACCGAATCAGATGATTTCGGTATTTACCGATTCGGTAAATACCGAATCGGTAATGCCCATTCATTCCTATTGGCTTTGAAGCCCATAGGAATGAATGGGCATTACCGATTCGGTATTTACCGAATCGGTAAATACTGATTTTCACAAGGGTGCAGGGGGTGTCTCTTTGACACCCTCTGGCACCCCCAAAACAGGCTCGGGTGCCATGTGGCAGGCATACATGCCCTAAGGGCAGGTCTGCCTGTCACATGGCATAGGTGTGCATGCACACATGTGCATGCACACCGGAATCGGTATTTTACCATCAAATAGGATTTGATGGTAAAATACCAATTCGGTAAGGCTCCTGGGACTCTGAAGAGTCCCACCTACATATGGGTGGCTCAGATTCGGTAAATTTACCGATTTTTTATTTTACCGAATCGGTAATATTACCGAATCGGTAATTTTACCGATTCGGTAAAATAATGCCCCCTACATAGCAATCACCTATTTACCGATCGGTAACGGCCGAAAATACCGATTTTCGGCCTTTACCGACCGACCTACATCGGGCCCTTAGTCTTTTATTTAGCCTTTCCATTTTTGTCTATCAGTTTTTTATGCAGCCCAGTTTTTTGCCTATCTTTGGGCTCGATAACGATGGCAACCAGACTTACGTCCGCCAGCTGTACTACTGGGGTTTGGGACCACCCGCCTGGATGCCGGCGGTCCTACAGTAGCAATTATGATGCAACCGCCACCAAGACGGTCGTATTGCCTATATTTTACATTGCAGTGGGTGCTGCTGGCAGCAGCACTGGCCACAATGCAAAAAAGGGAAACTTGACATATGCCTGCACTATGTGGCAGGCACCATGCTGCCCTGCTATATGGTGCAGGGATATGTATGGGGGCACCATAGGTGCCCTCCAGGTCTCGTGTCTGGTGCCAGGTGGTAAAGGGGCCTGCTAGGGGCCCCCAAGTCTCTTTCCGCCAGCCTTTTGATGGCGAGTTCTCCGCCATGAACAACCCGGCGGAAAGGAACATTGTAATGCCTACGGCGGTGCCTGATAAGCTCCACCACCATTGTAGGCATTACCAACCGTCCAATGGTCAAACAGGCTCCTCGATCCTGTCGGATTACTGTTGGACGTTCTTTCCTTCCCCGACCATCGGCCGGCCATCATAGTAAGGCAGGCGGTACATATGTACACAATGGCGGTGAAACCGCCACCCACAGGCTGTCAGCGGCGGTCTCACCGTCATTGTAATCATCCCCTAAATTCCTAAGCAGCTGGATTGCACAGATGGTAATGTTTCTGTAAGTCAGATGTGAAATAAAGGTTGCTTCCTATTTGATAAGTCCAATTTATTTTGATATATATTATTTGTTCACATTTTGAAAATTATGTTTCTCTTTACTTTGCACTGATTTATATTTTGTTTAGTTTTTTTATCATTTTGTAATTTTAGATTGATTTATGTACGTGGGCTTGAGCTAAGTGCTCTGTAGAAAAACCATAATACTTTTGCAGAGTTAGGGATCTACCCATTAACCTTTTATTCTCTTTCTCAGCATTTGTACTGGTTGTCAATTTATGCAGATACACTTGGTGAAAGAAATGATTACTTACAGCACAAACTACAGAGACCCATCTGAGCAGTGACATGAATCATGTGTTTTATAGATTGTCAATGAGTGATGCTCCATCTAGTCAAAATATATTGTGTTACCCTCTAGTGGATGTTACAATCACTCATACCTCTCATTGAAAGGCTTCTGTATGACTTCACTACGACTTATTGGTCATTGTATGTCATTGTATGCATACTTAGCCCATTTATGAGCACTTCACAACATCAGATTTAGTACAATTAGAGGTAGATGAGTATACTTCCGCATTTTCATTCTAATCTCACCATGTATGAAGCAGTTTTATTTTTTTTTACAATTTCCAGGATTGCTGATTGGTAAGATAGAAGCAAAACATATAAAGGGATTATGAACAGTGACATTTGCGACAGTATGACTTGCCAGTAGATGAGTAACACACCAGCATGCACATATAAAAATGGTGAGCGTACCTTAAATAGATAAGGCATTACTGAAAACTCATAAACAATTGGATTTTTTTTTAAATGTCTATATCCATTTTTCAATAACTTATTCATGTTAAAAAACAAATAATGGGTTCAATGGTTTAATGCATATATGTAGTGGACACAGTATTTTAAACAATTAAATATAATTGAAATATTTGGTATTTAATTTAATGAATTTCTACACTTCAATTCCCCAACATGATGGAAGTGAGGCAACAGAATGGATAATACTGAGGTTGGGATATTTTTCAACTAGCTACAACATAAAATTCTGTGTTCTTTACACCCTAATATGCAACAATATATAACAACTTATAGGACATGTCACAAGCATTAAGTCTACAAAATTAACTTACTAAGGTTACTTTGGTGGCAACATAATATTGACAGATTTTTTTGGGCTCCGACATTGAATTGAAGAAGAATGTCTATACCTTTGCACATATTTGCGATAAAATCATATATCAAATTTACCGGTACAGTAGGTGTTGCACTTGATCATCTTTTGCAGGATTGACCCTAAACATTGTGCTTTCCCCCTCCAGTAGTATGAATTTTGTTTCTCTTGGATTTAGGACTCTCTGCACTTTACCTTCGCTAACCAATACTCCACTGCTAAAGTGCTTGGGCCCGATTCACAAAGGTAACGTTAGATGAAAGTCTAATTGTACGACTTTAAGTATTCACAAAGGGCATTTATTACTCGTAAATGCCCTTTGTGAATACAGAAAGTCGTAAAGTTAGACTTTCATTTAACTTTGTCTTTGTGAATCAGTCCTCTTGCATTCACTACTCTTAATATGGTAACATTGGCCTGAACCCAACTGGAAACATTTATGTACTTATGAGTGCCTAGTAAAGTGGTAGAGCATGTACCCAAGGCCTGTAAATGAAATCCACCTAGTCGACCTGCGGCATCTTAAGTAGGCCTTTTAAACCACGAACCATGTCTGCCATTGCAAGATGTTTGCAGTTTTATACTGCCTATTTGAGCTGACAAATTAAACCTTTTTGCCAGGATTAGACCTCACTTTTTAATACATGTAAATTCACCCCTAGGTTCGGCTTAAATACCTCATAGGGCAGGCCGCAATATATTTTAAGCTGAACATGCACTTTTAAATTTTATATGTCTTGGTAGAGAAAAAACTCCTAAATTAATTTTTTACTACTGTGAGGACTACCTCTCCCATGGGATAACATTTGGTAACCCTATTACATGTATTAAGTACAAACCTCTGATTGGGAACAGGTAGGAATGCCATGTTTGTTCCCAAAAGAATTGTAACTTAATTGTAAAGTCTGTTACAAAACTGAAGATGTTTTTTTAGATTGTTGACATTTTCTGGTCCTTACACATTATTTTCAGAGTTTTATATAGCGCGAAATTGACCCTGAGGTATCAGAGTGCTTTACATGAGCACCAGTTGCATTACAGATCGACACATACATTTTTTTAGGCACTGGGAGATTAAGTGATTTGCCCAGAATCTCCGCATGTTGAGCGTCCCTTGCCGAGACTCATGCCATGTTCCCCAGCTGTAAGGTCATCCGCTCTCACCGTTAGGCTACATCCTTTGATGACTGCAGCCTGAGGACTGGGTCACATGGCTCTAAATAGTTAGAAGTCTGCTTTGTGTATTCATCTCAGACAGTAAGACAAAGGTGGACTAGTTGTTGGCAGGATGGGCAATACTGCTAGGATTTGTGGGGCAGAGCTGTTTCACTCTAATTACACTCAGAGGAGCTGACAGCAGCACACAAAGAACTTCACACCAGTCTTTTGTCACCTTAGTCCTTTAAGAGCCAGGGAAGGAGGAAGGATGTTACCAGAATCTAGATGTAGGTTTCTTCCAAATTAAAGGTTGGCCCCAGGTATAAATGTTCAATCCTCATACCAACTCTTCAGTTCACTCCTGGACCTGCAGTAGAGCCCCAGTAGAATTGCTTTGTACTTCAAAGGACTGCCCTTCTTCTTGAAACCTGCCTTGTACCCTCAGAGGACTGCTCTGCTGCTTGAGGTAGCCCTTGCTGCTTGATCACAAGACTACTCAATTGACTCCAAGGGCTAGTCAGCTGGCCTCCTGTTCTGAGCTACAAAGGCACAAAAAGCTACAGCAACTTTGAACATGCACTTGGAACTTGCTGGAAGTGAGTCCTGCCCTCCAAGTGGTGACCACCTATTCCTGGACTCTTGGAAGTAGTGCTACATGTTCCCAAGCAGCCAAAATCAGACACCTGGGACTAAGAACATGTTCAACTAAAATGTTGTCTTAGAACCAACAGGATACTGGGACCTACCTACTTGCTGATCCACTGTAGGTGCATTGCCAGTCAGCCTGACTTTGTGTTAAGTTCTTCTATGCAGCACTACTGTCTTATATGTAGCAGCAAACCCTGTTCAGCGGCGCCTCTCAGGAAATGTAGCTGGCCTAGTGGAGTACTCACTGGCTACAGCCTGCAGCTTAATGTAGCTGTAGATTTTTGACATCCAAAGAAGTGGCTAAGTCATAAATTAGAAATCTTTACCTTGACTTTGTCCGGAGGCTCCCCAATGGCAATGCCTCCTCCTCCTCAGAAATTGAACTTCACCTTCTCTGACATTTTTCTTCAAAATGTCTTCTGAGTCTGAAGGTAAGTCAAGACTGGGCCCAAACTACCTTGTGTATTATTATTATTATTATTATTATTACATTTCTTATATAGCACCAGAATCGACCCCCGAAGGGGTATCTCCGCGCTTGCCTTGGGAACCCGTCCTGGTTTTTCCCTGTGAGATAGCCCCTACAGGGCATCCCCAAGGTGAAAGCCAGGCATCCCGCCGCGGGGGGGCCGTTGTGGAGATTAAGCAAGCTTAATGCCCAGAGTTGCAGAGTGTGAACCCATGATTAGGTCAGGCACCGAAGTGAGAATTATCGAGTCCGTGGACATATGAGCTCAACACCCTGTCACTGACCATGTCATGAGTGATGTAATGTGTGACGTCATCAGCAGTGCATTGCAGGCGCGCAAGTTATAGTGAGTCCAACTAACTATAACGTGGGAATTTCAATGGTTTTATGTCAGTAAAATTTCCAGCTAACTATAACTGGTGTGAAACCTCTGGTTTTTTCAGTGAATTTAATAGGTTTTTTAAATGCTAATTCCTAACTATAACTGTTCTGAAGCATATGGTTTTTTCAGTGAATTTCATAGGTTTTTTAAATGCTAATTCCTAACTATAACTGGTGTGAAACCTATGGTTTTTTCAGTGAATTTCATAGGTTTTTTAAATGCTAATTCCTAGCTATAACTGGTGTGAAACCTATGGTTTTTTCAGTGAATTTCAAAGGTTTTTTAATAGCAAATTTCTATAGCTATGTAATGTAATATTTTTTAAAATGAATCCTATATTGTATATTTATGTAATACTATTTTTTATATGTATATTGTTCATAATTTTTTTTGTTTGTTTCCCGGTGCGCATACCGGGGCGCGCACCGGTAAGCGCTCCCAAAAAAAATGTGGGAAACGAAATTACATAAAAACCACTGGACAGAATTTCACCAAATATAGAATAGACCCTACTACATACCAGTCCCTACCATTATCCCACATTTGATGGTATTCAATTGAGCCATTTGGGCTGTAGCCCTGTCTAAATATCCTAGGTAAATTACATGACAAAAACACATATGAAGTGTTACAATTTACAACCAATTAAAATGTTGCTTTCATTTTCTACTTTTTTTTCCTGACGTTTGATTGGTTATGTACATGAATATAAATGAAAAATGAAAGGGAAACACGGCCATTTTGACTACAACTACCTGAGAGACATCTTTAAAGGATTTTCTCATTTATCTTCATCACCTTTCTATAAGGTAAGTTATACATTTGTAAGGGGCACTTTAAGTTCATTTGTAAAAATGTTTTCTGACAGTTATTTACTGTCCCTCTGTTATAATTACAGATTGAGATAGGCTTCCCTGTTATAGTTACAGATTGAATTAGGCTTCTCTGGTATAATTATGAATTTTGTTAGGCTTCTTCACATTCACTTTTTTTATATTTCTACTTCCTACCTCATACCATACACTGCCCAAAGATAACTTCACTGTTAAAAACTCACAAGTACCTGTCTGAACTTAAAACCCAACAGTGCCCTATCTCTACTGATATATTTATTTTTTATGCAATTTACAGCAAGAAAATGGAAGGAGAACAAAACAAATTTAATATTTCATTCGAAATTGATCTGGAGAACAATCCTAAGGAAGAGATTGATGAATTAGACTTTTTAGATCAGTCTCTGGACCAAGACTTACTTAATTGTGTGGAAGAAATGGAATCATCGAATCCAAATAAGGACATACCTGACGATATAATGTTGGAAATTCTTTTAGATTTTGAAAAATCACAGCAATACATTTTTATTCAAAAAATTAAAATTGTTCGAGACATTATTCTTTTTTATATGTAAATTATGAAATAGTACCAAAATGAATATAATATAACGTGAGACTTATAGTATACTGTGCAACTTTTTTGTGTTACATAGTAATTTTGCTCATAGTTACTTCCTTTCTCCCACTATATTATCCCCAATGTGTATTTATCATCTCTTAATCATCTCCTGCCTCCATGTTGTTTCTGCTTTCCTGACAGACTATACTATAGATTCCATATACCACAATAACTTTTGTAACAGCATGCAAATTATCTACAGAGGACACAGTCTACATTGAATTTTAGACTCTGCATTGGTACCTACATGCTGGTACTTATATCACCCACACAACACAACAACTCTATGCAGAGCTACCCTACCTCTAAGCAATTTAAATAATTATTTTACTATTTCACTGGGTTTTCCCCTAGTACGCTCCCCGGTGCGCGTACCAGGCGCTCCCCCCGCGAAAATAAAAAAATAAAAAATTATTTTTTTTTGCCCCACGGGGCCCTTTTATGACCACCACATCAAACCTAGGGGGTCAGGGGGGGTCTACTCTGCCCCCTTATGGTCCTTTCCCCCTTTCTTTTTGCCACCTCTTGTGTCTCGATTTTACCGAGACAAAAGATGGTGGCCGCTCCGGACTGTTTAGAATGTTTACAGACACCCGAGAGCCAATCAGCTTTCCGCGCGCGAACTCGCGTTGCGCGCTGGTACGCTCCCCAGTGCGCGTACCGGGGCGCGCTTACAGATATATATATATTTTTTTAACCTAAATTACTCAAAATCCACTGGAGCACATTTCTTGAGACCTAGCAAAGGCACATCGGGCTACCAGTCCCTACAATTTTGCCAAGTTTGGTGGTAATCCATTCAGCCGTTTGGGCTAAAAGTGAGGTCGACCGCCCTATGGAAATTAACATGGGGAAAACACGTTTTGGGACCCCCCTTTTATCTCGGCCCCCGCTTCACGAATCCTCCCCAAACTTCCAGGGAAGGACCGGAGTGCCGCGAGACAAATTTGAGGAAATTTTCAAGCAGATTCGTCAACTGGTGCCAAAGTTATTCACAATAGAATTCTGAGATTTTGCATTGAAAAAAATCCTAACTATAACTACCTACTGGCGACCGCCAGTAGGTAATATATATATATGACCATGTGCTTCAAGTTGCTGTGTCTAAACACAAATAAATAAACGGTTTGTGTGACAGCAAATTCAGACATACGGAATATTTCATGAGTATTATGTAAGAATCTCATACTTAGGTTATTTTCTTTGTTATTTTAGAAATAACTATACTACTATTAGGATTGGTTAAGAAATGACAATCGCTAAAAGAAGTACAATATCATCTCTGGAAAATATCAGAATGGCAGAAAAAATTGATTCTAGATGTGGACTGATGGTTCAATGCTGTCAAGAGGCAAAAGGCTGTGATGCTGTGTGCCTGAAAGTGAAACACACATAAGTGGACAATTTAATTGACTGGTGCTTGTCAGAAAGTATTGCCTCTGAAGCAGTTCATTCTCTTGCAGAGCATGAAGTCCAATTGCTAGGCCTGGCACACCTCATTTTCACAGCAAAAACAAAGGGGATAATGGACGGAGTGTTGAATATTGCCAGCACTCACCCCCAGTCAACTGATCTGGTTTTAATCCATCATCATTCTTTAGCTCACTCTGCCACCCCAGTTCTGACATGGCCATATGCAAATCAGTCTGACCCTGTGCCTCATGGGAACAGTCCAGCCCGAACTGCCAAGCCATGTCTTCCCTGGACCGGAATAAAGCATCCTGGGACCCCATGAGGATCAAGCAGGTTCAACATCTGAAATTATCCTTTAAAAACCTTAAAAGTAAGGAGAGAAGAAGAAAGATGACACTAACAAAACACTTATCGTGTTCCAAGTGCCAGAAAAACTCTTAAAATGATGAACTACCTAACCCCAATGGCAAAGCAAAAAGGAAAGTAGGTGATTCTCATAGCGAGACTCAAGACTCTTCCCACAAATAAGATGGAGACAAGAATAAATATGAAATCAGCTAACATTTCCCCATGCAGTAATACGACTAGCTAGATAGGCACTGACCAGCATTGTAAGGCCTCAAAGTACTTTTCTTGAAACAAGCAGGACTAATAGGAGCAAACTAACATGTACTGACTGAGATTAGATGAGACTAGTGTGGGCGGAGCCACACATATGGGAAGGTCTGTGTAAGGGAAGATGAATGTCATGTTTGAAAGTAAGGAATAATTATCAAGTGTCTTTAGATGCCCAGGAGAGCACAGCTTCAACATAATGAAAGCCCAATACAGTGAAAAGCAGAGAAAATCAAAAATCAATCCCACTAAATTCTGCCCACAGAACAAGATGCTTACAAAACCACCAAGATGTGAATCAATCTTCATCGGATACATGTTTAGAGGAATAACCTTCTGGTCAGTATTGCCCCAGCGTCCTGGGACCTCATTGTGCTAGGTTTCTCTACTTGGCATATTCTTTTACGCTCCCTATTCTACTCTAAGTGGATCCTAAATTACCAGAACTGATAAATAGTCCTTTGGAAAAGAACATGATTTAAAAGAACATTGAATGCAAATCAGATTGAATTCAAACTCCTCATGGAGAGTAATTCTAGAACCTTGTCATGTCTCTTCTCCCAAACAGCCTCACTAACAATTATTCAAAGTTAACCCCTTCCTTGCGCATGAAGGAACCACACCGCCCTGAGCCACATGCGGCGTGTGCTCATGACGGGGTGGTTCCGTCATGCTGCGCCCGCTCCGCCCATGCAGCACTCATTCCCCACCTGTGCAGGTGAATTAGTGAGTGGGCGGAATCGTGACGGAACCACGCCGTCATAAGCACAATTCACCCGTGCCTCATGATGGCGTGGTTCCGTCATGAGCATGGCGGCAATGGGCTCACCCCCCACCCCCAGCGCCGTGGCAGAATTAGCGCTGCTGCCAATGGATTAAGCTAAGAAAATAGTCACAGCAGTAGCCATAAGCATGAGAAAATAGAGACCCAGAAAGTAGTAGGTACCAGCAATCACTTTCAGCAGTAGCTCACAGTGAATAGGGAAATATTGCTAAGGGAAATAGGGATGGTCACAGAAGAATAGCTTGGAACAGTCTGAGCAGCACTGATTAATACTAACTAGGAACGTGTATATTATAAACACACAAACACATGTAACATTCCATGCTGGTGTTAGGTCATCTTAAGTTAAAGAGGAAGGATCATCCAATTGGCCTGCTGCTTCTTCCTTCATTCCCACAGTAAATGTACAAAGTCGGCAAGGAGCTATCTGCAAGTGACAACTTAGGACCTGATTACAATGATGGTGGGACCGCCACCGACAGCCCGTCGGTGGCAATCCCACCGACATGGCAATGAGGATTCCTGCTCACCACATTAAGGGGCCGATTAGGATTGCTGTGAATCCGCATCCTCCGGGCCGGCGGAAGCCACTGCCGACCCGGAGGATGCGGATTCACCGCTGTGGTGATTCTAAAGACCCTCCGCCAGATTAGGATGGCTGGGGGGTCATCGGCGGACGGGAAGACCGTCCGCCACTTGTCCGCCGCAGTCGCCTTCCGACCGCGGCGGAAAAGCTCTAATATGGCGGCGGTGTCTATCATACAGCGCCAGCCATAGTAGTATTTGCATTGGGACATGCCTTTCCGCGGCGGCAATGCCGCCACGAAAAGGCATACGGTCTTTATTTTGGGGGCCCGTTGTGGGCCCCAGGGTGAAGGGGGGTGGGTGGTGCGCATGGGGGGTACCTAAGGTACCCCCTGCATTTACATGCGGCAGGCACCGCGCGGTGCCTGCCGCATTGTGCATGTAAATGTAAAGCATGCTTTTTTAACCTTGCGGCGGGTGCTGCTTCAAGCAGCACCCACCGCAAGGTTAAAGATCCAGGATGTGACCGCCAGGGTAGCGGTCACATACTAATTGCACCGGAGGGACAGCCGCTGCCACCGCACCAAAAGGCGCAGAGGTCCCTTGAGTGAGCTGTCCATCATAGTTGGGAAAGGGCGGGAACACGTTTGATACCACTAGTGTGTGGTGCTGGGCTAAACGAGCGGGGCTTCTATGCGTGTCAACATGCCTCTTGTGTATAAAGGGTCAGAGAGTGAGCAGGGCAGCAGGTGAGGAGAAAGCAGCCTCCTGGTCACAGGAACTACACGGGTTTGCGCTCGAGAAACTCAGGGATTCAAAGACCTCCCTCAAGTATTAAAGCTAATTTTCGAAGGCAGATATTGGGTTAAAGCACACTTGCCCAGCCTCAACCGTGCTCACTAATGTTTTGGGCTGATTAAAACGTTACTGAATTTGAGCTTCAACACAGGCACCTGCTTTATTTATATCTGTAAGTGCTTCCTGTTGAGGTTTAATTTTTGACCCACAGGAAGCACTTACAGAGTTAAGGCAGGTGCCCGAGTTGAAGCTAACTTTGTAACCATTTTAGAATGGCGCCAGCAAGCTGCGAGAGTTGCTTACTTTCAAGTTGCAACTCTGGCAGCCATTCTAAAATGGTTACAAAGTTAGCTTTCTTCAACTGGAGCACCTTCCTTAACTGAAATCTGCCCGTGAGCGGATTTGCAGATTTTTGGCAATTTCGCGAGATTTGCGGATCGCGAAATTGCTGAAAATCCACAAATTCCGCGAGCGGAACGGATTCTCCGCCCATAGTTAATTTTTTGTACTGCGGCATGTGCTGCAGACCGCAGGACCCGCCTCAATACAAAATATTCAGAAAAGGGGGTGGTGATAGACAGAGTATCTGAATTAAGCAGAACACTCGTACCCAGTCAACAGATCAGGGCTTGGTCCATCACCGTTTTTTAGCTCACTGCACCATCCCAGCTCAGAACCTGGCTACATGCAAATTAGTCTGTCCCTGGCCCAGTGCATCATGGGAACAGGGCAGACCAAACTACCAAGCCAATTCTTTTACTGGGAAGGAAACAAGCTTCCGGGGACCGGTTTCTGGCATTACAGCCGTCTTTGGCCCGGCTTGCTTGAATCCTGATGGTGCAATGAGCAAGGGACTCATGTCTGAGCATACCCTTCCACGCTTATGGTGGGCAAAACGATTTAGAAAAGGGGGTGGTGATGGACAGAGTATCTGAATTAAGCAGAACACTCGTACCCAGTCAACAGATCAGGGCTTGATCCATCACCGTTTTTTAGCTCACTGCACTATCCCAGCTCAGAACCTGGCTACATGCAAATTAGTCTGTCCCTGGCCCAGTGCATCATGGGAACAGGGCAGACCAAACTACCAAGCCAATTCTTTTACTGGGAAGGAAACAAGCTTCCGGGGACCGGTTTCTGGCATTACAGCCGTCTTCGGCCCGGCTTGCTTGAATCCTGATGGTGCAATAAGCAAGGGACTCATGTCTGAGCATACCCTTTCACGCTTATGGTGGACAAAACGATTCAGAAAAGGGGGTGGTGATGGACAGAGTATCTGAATTAAGCAGAACACTCGTACCCAGTCAACAGATCAGGGCTTGATCCATCACCGTTTTTTAGCTCACTGCACCATCCCAGCTCAGAACCTGGCTACATGCAAATTAGTCTGTCCCTGGCCCAGTGCATCATGGGAACAGGGCAGACCAAACTACCAAGCCAATTCTTTTACTGGGAAGGAAACAAGCTTCCAGGAACCGGTTTCTGGCATTACAGCCGTCTTCGCCCCGGGTTGCTTGAATCCTGATGGTGCAATGAGCAAGGGACTCATGTCTGAGCATACCCTTCCACGCTTATGGTGGAATCGTTTTGTCCACCACAAGCGTAGAAGGGTATGCTCAGATGTGAGTCCCTTGCTCACTGCACCATCAGGATTCAAGCAAGCCGGGCCGAAGATGGCTGTAATGCCAGAAACCGGTCCCCGGTAGCTTGTTTCCTTTCCAGTAAAAGAATTGGCTTGGTAGTTTGGTCTGCCCTGTTCTCATGATGCACTGGGCCAGGGACAGACTAATTTGCATGTAGCCAGGTTCTGAGCTGGGATGGTGCAGTGAGCTAAAAAACGGTGATGGATCAAGCCCTGATCTGTTGACTGGGTAGGAGTATTCTGCTTAATTCAGAGACTCTGTCCATCACCACCCCCTTTTCTGAATCGTTTTGTTCACCACAAGCGTGGAAGGGTATGCTCAGATGTGAGTCCCTTGCTCACTGCACCATCAGGATTCAAGCAAGCCGGGCCGAAGACGGCTGTAATGCCAGAAACCGGTCCCCGGAAGCTTGTTTCCTTTCCAGTAAAAGAATTGGCTTGGTAGTTTGGTCTGCCCTGTTCTAATGATGCACTGGGGTATTGCACCGTTACAACGCAACTTTTACAACGCACTACCATTACATCGCAACTTTTACAACGCAAATACCATTACAATGCATGCCATTACAACGCATGTCATTACATAGCAGATACTATTACAACGCATGCCATTACATCGTAAGTATAGGTAAGTATATAAGTTTTATTTAATTTTATTTAACATTATTTTATTAATTTAATTAATATTAAAATTAAAATAAAATATTAAAAAATTATTTTAAGTAATTTTGGGGTATTTTAGGTTTTAGGGCTCGGTTTGGTTTTTGGGGTACAGGGGTATTTTTAGGTTTTAGGGCTGGGTTTGGTTTTTGGGGTACAGGGGTATTTTTAGGTTTTAGGGCTGTGTTTGGTTTTTGGGGTACAGGGGTATTTTTAGGTTTTAGTGCTGGGTTTGGTTTTTGGGGTACAGGGGTATTTTTAGGTTTTAGGGCTGGGTTTGGGTTTTGGGGTACAGGGGTATTTTTAGGTTTTAGGGCTGGGTTTGGTTTTTGGGGTACAGGGGTATTTTTAGGTTTTTGGGCTGGGTTTGGTTTTTGGGGTAAAGGGGTATTTTTAGGTTTTAGGGCTGGGTTTGGTTTTTGGGGTACAGGGGTATTTTTAGGTTTTAGGGCTGGGTTTGGTTTTTGGGGTACAGGGGTATTTTTAGGTTTTAGGGCTGGGTTTGGTTTTTGGGGTACAGGGGTATTTTTAGGTTTCAGGGCTGACTTTGGGTTTTGGGGTACAGGGGTATTTTTAGGTTTTAGGGCTGGGTTTGGTTTTTGGGGTACAGGGGTATTTTTAGGTTTTAGCTGGGTTTGGTTTTTGGGATACAGGGGTATTTTTAGGTTTTAGGGCTGGGTTTGGGTTTTGGGGTACAGGGGAATTTTTAGGTTTTAGGGCTGGGTTTGGGTTTTGAGGTACAGGGGTATTTTTAGGGTTTAGGGCTGGGCTTGGGTTTTGGGGTACAGGGGTATTTTTAGGTTTTAGGGCTGGGTTTGGGTTTTGGGGTACAGGGGTATTTTTAGGTTTTTGGGCTGGGTTTGGGTTTTTGGGTACAGGGGTATTTTTAGGTTTTAGGGCTGGGTTTGGGTTTTGGGGTACAGGGGTATTACGACTTTAAAAAAAATAAATTAATTAAATTAATTTAATTAAATTTAATTAAATTAATTACAATATTTACAATTATTAAATTATTTGAATTACATTACTTATATTAAATAAAAATAATTTCTTTTTTTAATAATTTAATTTATTATAATTAAATTATATTATTTACAATTTTTAAATTAATTAAATGTCTTTAATTATATTAAATTAAATTATATTAAGTATTATTTTAAAATTAATTAAATTATATGTATTGTAATAACTTACATTATATTATTTACTATTTATAAATGTATTATAATTCATTATTTATATTTTTTTAAATATATTAAATTAATTATTATTTTAATATTAATAAAATTACCATAATTACATTAATTAATGTATTTAAAATTTAAAAATTATATTTTTTAATTTAAATTAACTAAATTAACTTTATTACATTTTTAAAAAAAAGATATACTTACCTATACTTACGATGCAATGGCATGCGTTGTAATTGTATCTGCTATGTAATGACATGCGTTGCAATGGCATGCATTGTAATGGTACCTGCGTTGTAAAAACTGCGTTGTAACGGTCTGCGTTGTAAAATAACGCGTTGTAACGACATAGATCCTGCACTGGGCCAGGGACAGACTAATTTGCATGTAGCCAGGTTCTGAGCTGGGATGGTGAAAGTGTGCTAAAAAACGGTGATGGATCAAGCCCTGATCTGTTGACTGGGTAGGAGTATTCTGCTTAATTCAGAGACTCTGTCCACCACCACCCCCTTTTCTGAAACGTTTTGTCCACCACAAGTGTTGAAGGGTATGCTCAGATGTGAGTCCCTTGCTCACTGCACCATCAGGATTCAAGCAAGCCGGGCCGAAGACGGCTGTAATGCCAGAAACCGGTCCCCGGAAGCTTGTTTCCTTTCCAGTAAAAGAATTGGCTTGGTAGTTTGGTCTGCCCTGTTCTCATGATGCACTGGGCCAGGGACAGACTAATTTGCATGTAGCCAGGTTCTGAGCTGGGATGGTGCAGTGAGCTAAAAAACGGTGATGGATCAAGCCCTGATCTGTTGACTGGGTAGGAGTATTCTGCTTAATTCAGAGACTCTGTCCATCACCACCCCCTTTTCTGAATCGTTTTGTCCACCACAAGCGTGGAAGGGTATGCTCAGATGTGAGTCCCTTGCTCACTGCACCATCAGGATTGAAGCGAGCCGGGCCGAAGATGGCTGTAATGCCAGAAACCGGTCCCCGGAAGCTTGTTTCCTTTCCAGTAAAAGAATTGGCTTGGTAGTTTGGTCTGCCCTGTTCTCATGATGCACTGGGCCAGGGACAGACTAATTTGCATGTAGCCAGGTTCTGAGCTGGGGTGGTGCAGTGAGCTAAAAAACGGTGATGGATCAAGCCCTGATCTGTTGACTGGGTAGGAGTATTCTGCTTAATTCAGAGACTCTGTCCATCACCACCCCCTTTTCTGAATCGTTTTGTCCACCACAAGCGTGAAAGGGTATGCTCAGATGTAAGTCCCTTGCTCACTGCACCATCAGGATTCAAGCAAGCCGGGCCGTAGACGGCTGTAATGCCAGAAACCGGTCCCCGGAAGCTTGTTTCCTTTCCAGTAAAAGAATTGGCTTGGTAGTTTGGTCTGCCCTGTTCTCATGATGCACTGGGCCAGGGACAGACTAATTTGCATGTAGCCAGGTTCTGAGCTGGGATGGTGCAGTGAGCTAGAAAACGGTGATGGATCAAGCCCTGATCTGTTGACTGGGTAGGAGTATTCTGCTTAATTCCGAGACTCTGTCCATCACCACCCCCTTTTCTGAATCGTTTTGTCCACCACAAGCGTGGAAGGGTATGCTCAGATGTGAGTCCCTTGCTCACTGCACCATCAGGATTCAAGCAAGCCGGGCCGAAGACGGCTATAATGCCAGAAACCGGTCCCCGGGAGCTTGTTTCCTTTCCAGTAAAAGAATTGGCTTGGTAGTTTGGTCTGCCCTGTTCTCATGATGCACTGGGGTATTGCACCGTTACAACGAAACTTTTACAATGCACTAACATTACATCGCAACTTTTACAACGCAAATACCATTACAATACATGCCATTACAACGCATGTCATTACATAGCAGATACTATTACAACGCATGCCATTACATCGTAAGTATAGGTAAGTATATAATTTTTATTTAATTTTATTTAACATTATTTTATTAATTTAATTAATATTAACATTTAAATAAAATATTAACAAATTATTTTAAGTAATTTTGGGGTATTTTAGGTTTTAGGGCTTCGTTTGGTTTTTGGGGTACAGGGGTATTTTTAGGTTTTAGGGCTGTGTTTGGTTTTTGGGATACAGGGGTATTCTTAGGTTTTAGGGCTGGGTTTGGTTTTTGGGGTACAGGGGTATTTTTAGGTTTTAGGGCTGGGTTTGGTTTTTGGGGTACAGGGGTATTTTTAGGTTTTAGGGCTGGGTTTGGGTTTTTGGGTACAGGGGTATTTTTAAGTTTTAGGGCTGGGTTTGGTTTTTGGGGTACAGGGGTATTTTTAGGTTTTAGGGCTGGGTTTGGTTTTTGGGGTACAGGGGTATTTTTAGGTTTTAGGGCTGGGTTTGGTTTTTGGGGTACAGGGGTATTTTTAGGTTTTAGGGCTGGGTTTGGTTTTTGGGGTGCAGGGGTATTTTTAGGTTTTAGGGCTGGGTTTGGTTTTTGGGGTACAGGGGTATTTTTAAGTTTCAGGGCTGAGTTTGGTTTTTGGGGTACAGGGGTATTTTTAGGTTTTAGGGCTGGGTTTGGGTTTTGGGGTACAGGGGTATTTTTAGGGCTGGGTTTGGTTTTTGGGGTACAGGGGTATTTTTAGGTTTTAGGGCTGGGTTTGGTTTTTGGGGTACAGGGGTATTTTTAGGTTTAGGGCTGGGTTTGGGTTTTGGGGTACAGGGGAATTTTTAGGTTTTAGGGCTGGGTTTGGGTTTTGAGGAACAGGGGTATTTTTAGGGTTTAGGGCTGGGTTTGGGTTTTGGGGTACAGGGGTATTTTTAGGTTTTAGGGCTGGGTTTGGGTTTTGGGGTACAGGGGTATTTTTAGGTTTTAGGGCTGGGTTTGGGTTTTGGGGTACAGGGGTATTTTTAGGTTTTAGGGCAGGGTTTGGGTTTTGGGGTACAGGGGTATTATGACTTTAAAAAAATTAAATTAATTAAATTAATTTATTTAAATGTAATTAAATTAATTACAATATTTACAATTATTAAATTATTTGAATTACATTACTTATATAAAATAAAATTAATTTCTATTGTTAATAATTTAATTTATTATAATTAAATTATATTATTTACAATTTTTTAATTAATCAAAATTCTTTAATTATATTAAATTAAATTATATTAAGTATTATTTTAAAATTAATCAAATTATATTTATTGTAATAAATTACATTATATTATTTACTATTTATAAATGTATTATAATTCATTAATTATATTTTTTTAAATATATTAAATTAATTATTATTTTAATATTAATAAAATTACTATAATTAAATTAATTAATGTATTTAAAATTTAAAAATTATATTTATTAATTTAAATTAATTAAATTAACTTTATTACATTTTTAAAAAAAAGATATATTTACCTATACTTACGATGTAATGGCATGTGTTGTAATAGTATCTGCTATGTAATGACATGCGTTGTAATGGCATGCATTGTAATGGTACCTGCGTTGTAAAAACTGCGTTGTAACGGTCTGCGTTGTAAAATAACGCGTTGTAACGACATAGATCCTGCACTGGGCCAGGGACAGACTAATTTGCATGTAGCCAGGTTCTGAGCTGGGATGGTGAAAGTGAGCTAAAAAACGGTGATGGATCAAGCCCTGATCTGTTGACTGGGTAGGAGTATTCTGCTTAATTCAGAGACTCTGTCCATCACCACCCCCTTTTCTGAATCGTTTTGTCCACCACAAGCGTGGAAGGGTATGCTCAGATGTGAGTTCCTTGCTCACTGCACCATCAGGATTCAAGCAAGCCGGGTCGAAGATGGCTGTAATGCCAGAAACCGGTCCCCGGAAGCTTGTTTCCTTTCCAGTAAAATAATTGGCTTGGTAGTTTGGTCTGCCCTGTTCTCATGATGCACTGGACCAGGGACAGACTAATTTGCATGTAGCCAGGTTCTGAGCTGGGATGGTGCAGTGAGCTAAAAAACGGTGATGGATCAAGCCCTGATCTGTTGACTGGGTAGGAGTATTCTGCTTAATTCAGAGACTCTGTCCATCACCACCCCCTTTTCTGAATCGTTTTGTCCACCACAAGCGTGGAAGGGTATGCTCAGATGTGAGTCCCTTGCTCACTGCACCATCAGGATTCAAGCGAGCCGGGCCGAAGATGGCTGTAATGCCAGAAACCGGTCCCCGGAAGCTTGTTTCCTTTCCAGTAAAAGGATTGGCTTGGTAGTTTGGTCTGCCCTGTTCTCATGATGCACTGGGCCAGGGACAGACTAATTTGCATGTAGCCAGGTTCTGAGCAGGGGTGGTGCAGTGAGCTAAAAAACGGTGATGGATCAAGCCCTGATCTGTTGACTGGGTAGGAGTATTCTGCTTAATTCAGAGACTCTGTCCATCACAACCCCCTTTTCTGTATCGTTTTGTCCACGACAAGCGTGGAAGGGTATGCTCAGATGTGAGTCCCTTGCTCACTGCACCATCAGGATTCAAGCAAGCCGGGCCGAAGACGGCTGTAATGCCAGAAACCGGTCCCCGAAGCTTGTTTCCTTTCCAGTAAAAGAATCAGCTTGGTAGTTTGGTCTGCCCTGTTCTCATGATGCACTGGGCCAGGGACAGACTAATTTGCATGTAGCCAGGTTCTGAGCTGGGATGGTGCAGTGAGCTAAAAAACAGTGATGGATCAAGCCCTGATCTGTTGACTGGGTAGGAGTATTCTGCTTAATTCAGAGACTCTGTCCATCACCACCCCCTTTTCTGAATCGTTTTGTCCACCACAAGCGTGGAAGGGTATGCTCAGATGTGAGTCCCTTGCTCACTGCACCATCAGGATTCAAGCAAGCCGGGCCGAAGACGGCTGTAATGCCAGAAACCAGTCCCCGGAAGCTTGTTTCCTTTCCAGTAAAAGAATTGGCTTGGTAGTTTGGTCTGCCCTGTTCTCATGATTCACTGGGCCAGGGACAGACTAATTTGCATGTAGCCAGGTTCTGAGCTGGGATGGTGCAGTGAGCTTAAAAACGGTGATGGATCAAGCCCTGATCTGTTGACTAGGTAGGAGAATTCTGCTTAATTCAGAGACTCTGTCCATCACCACCCCCTTTTCTGAATCGTTTTGTCCACCACAAGCGTGGAAGGGTATGCTCATATGTGAGTCCCTTGGTCACTGCACCATCAGGATTCAAGCAAGCCGGGCCGAAGATGGCTGTAATGCCAGAAACTGGTCCCCGAAAGCTTGTTTCCTTTCCAGTAAAAGAATTGGCTTGGTAGTTTGGTCTGCCCTGTTCTCATGATGCACTGGGCCAGGGACAGACTAATTTGCATGTAGCCAGGTTCTGAGCTGGGATGGTGCAGTGAGCTAAAAAACGGTGATGGATCAAGCCCTGATCTGTTGACTGGGTAGGAGTATTCTGCTTAATCAGAGACTCTGTACATCACCACCCCCTTTTTTGAATTGTTTTGTCCACCACAAGCGTGGAAGGGTATGCTCAGATGTGAATCCCTTGCTCACTGCATCATCAGGATTCAAGCAAGCCGGGCCGAAGACGGCTGTCATGCCAGAAACCGGTCCCCGGAAGCTTGTTTCCTTTCCAGTAAAAGAATTGGCTTGGTAGTTTGGTCTGCCCTGTTCTCATGATGCACTGGGCCAGCGACAGGCTAATTTGCATGTAGCCAGGTTCTGAGCTGGGATGGTGCAGTGAGCTAAAAAACGGTGATGGATCAAGCCCTGATCTGTTGACTGGGTAGGAGTATTCTGCTTAATTCAGAGACTCTGTCCATCACCACCCCCTTTTTTGAATCATTTTGGCCACCACAAGCGTGGAAGGGTATGCTCAGATGTGAGTCCCTTGCTCACTGCACCATCAGGATTCAAGCAAGCTGGGCCGAAGACGGCTGTAATGCCAGAAACCAGTCCCCGGAAGCTTGTTTCCTTTCCAGTAAAAGAATTGGCTTGGTAGTTTGGTCTGCCCTGTTCTCATGATGCACTGGGCCAGGGACAGACTAATTTGCATGTAGCCAGGTTCTGAGCTGGGATGGTGCAGTGAGCTAAAAAACGGTGATGGATCAAGCCCTGATTTGTTGACTGGGTAGGAGTATTCTGCTTAATTCAGAGACTCTGTCCATCACCACCCCCTTTTCTGAATCGTTTTGTCCACCACAAGCGTGGAAGGGTATGCTCAGATGTGAGTCCCTTGGTCACTGCACCATCAGGATTCAAGCAAGCCGGGCTGAAGACGGCTGTAATGCCAGAAACCGGTCCCCGGAAGCTTGTTTCCTTTCCAGTAAAAGAACTGGCTTGGTAGTTTGGTCTGCCCTGTTCTCATGATGCACTGGGCCAGGGACAGACTAATTTGCATGTAGCCAGGTTCTGAGCTGGGATGGTGCAGTGAGCTAAAAAACGGTGATGGATCAAGCCCTGATCTGTTGACTGGGTAGGAGTATTCTGCTTAATTCAGAGACTCTGTCCATCACCACCCTCTTTTCTGAATCGTTAGTCCACCACAAGCGTGTAAGGGTATGCTCAGATGTGAGTCCCTTGCTCACTGCACCATCAGGATTCAAGCAAGCCGGGCCGAAGACGGCTGTAATGCCAGAAACTGGTCCCCGGAAGCTTGTTTCCTTTCCAGTAAAAGAACTGGCTTGGTAGTTTGGTCTGCCCTGTTCTCATGATGCACTGGGCCAGGGACAGACTAATTTGCATGTAGCCAGGTTCTGAGCTGGGATGGTGCAGTGAGCTAAAAAACGGTGATGGATCAAGCCCTGATCTGTTGACTGGGTAGGAGTATTCTGCTTAATTCAGAGACTATGTCCATCACCACCCTCTTTTCTGAATCGTTTTGTCCACCACAAGCGTGGAAGGGTATGATCAGATGTGAGTCCCTTGCTCACTGCACCATCAGGATTCAAGCAAGCCGGGCCGAAGACGGCTGTAATGCCAGAAACCGGTCCCCGGAAGCTTGTTTCCTTTCCAGTACAAGAATTGGCTTGGTAGTTTTGTCTGCCCTGTTCTCATGATGCACTGGGCCAGCGACAGGCTAATTTGCATGTAGCCAGGTTCTGAGCTGGGATGGTGCAGTGAGCTAAAAAACGGTGATGGATCAAGCCCTGATCTGTTGACTGGGTAGGAGTATTCTGCTTAATTCAGAGACTCTGTCCATCACCACCCCCTTTTCTGAATCGAACCAAAATATTGGCACTGCGACCGCCATGTTGGCGGTCGCATCCTAATTAGGCGTGGGCGGAAAATCCGTTCCGCTCGCGGATTTTGCGGATTTTCGGGAAATCCGCAATCCGCGAGATTTGCGAATTTCCCGCAAAATCCGCAAATCCGCGAGCAGCGGATTTTGCTCGCACTGCTCGCACTGTTCGCGTGAGTTCGCGCCCCGCGAATAAGTGCAAAATTGCAGAAATACGATTTTAGCAAAACTGAAAGTAACTACTTACCAGGTTCAAAAGTTCAGGCTCATCATTAGTAGCCATTTCCTGGAGTGCTTCCTGAGGGGCCCCTCCAGAGTTCAGTTGCCAGTTGAAACTAGTATGTGACCCTGCTCTGAACCTCAGAATAGTTACACATATGCCACAAAGGTCCTGAATTACAGCTAAGGGAGACAAGCAGGAGCCAGGCTGGAAGTTAAAATCCATTAATCAGCCCCTAATTCATTATTGTCAGTTGGGGCAGGGCAGGTGTTGTAACTAATTTTGCAACAATGAAAGCACTTAGCAAGTGCAAAAGATCACTAATCAGGGCGCACTAAGGAAGCAGGTGCCAGCTAAAAAAATATTCTGTGACACATGAATCAGCCCCAAATTAATTCAGGTCACTTGAGGCAGGGAAGGTGTGCTTTGCTTTGCCGAAAATAATGTACACTGGACAACCAGAGGGTGTGGTGATGAAACAGAGGGTGGCATGGGTGGGCCAGAGGGTGGCATGAGTAGTCAGAGAGTGGCAGTGGTGACAGAGAGTGGCAGTGATGAAGAAGAGTGTCCCAAACAGGCTGGACACGTAGAAACAACAAGTTCGCGAAACTTGCGACCCGACAGGTAAGTTCGCAATTTGCGAAAGTGTACAAAACCCTCGCGAACTGGCAGAAACACGGGCGAACACAAAAAAAAAAAAATCCGCAAATTCGCGGGAATTCGCGGATTTTGCGGATTGCGAATCCGCAAATCCGCAAAATTCGCGAACGCGAGATCCGCAAAATTCGCTCATGCTTAATCCTAATGCGGCTGGCCGGACCACCAACACTAAGTCAGGCAGTGCAGTTTCCGAAGGGATGTGTCCATCCTAATCAGCCCCTTGGTTGCTAAACATTCATTTGTGTTAGGCAGAAACATTCTGGATATACCATACTATATTAAGTCATGAGAGCCACGTCTTCTGTGAGCAATATTATTTTAATAGGCCCCTCAGCATTCAGCATTGTCAATATGTGGCAGCTAGAACCTACTTAAATACGATGAGCACATGTAGCTTAAGAAAGGAAGAAACACATTTTAAAGTCAGCACATTCTGCAGAGTTGACATGTTTAAGCAAGTCAAGTGTGAATCATATATCAAATAATGTTGCATAGCTCAGCATTTTCTAAAAGCATTTCTTTATTAAAAGAAGAAAATCAACCGAAATATAGAAAGATGAATGAAGCCTAGTCTGACCTAGTAGTGTACTTACGATAAAAATGAAAGCTTACTACAAAATAAATCATGTTACACATTAATTCTGAATGTTTTAGAAAAGGCACAGTTTCCTACATTTTACTCTTTTAAGCATATTTGTGTTAAAGTCTCGTGTAAATGATGGCACTTATTTTGAGCTAAATTGTCCTGCTCTATTATAAACAGTTACATGTAGGTGTCAAATTGGAGTTTCTATGTTTTTTCCCACAGCACTAACCCTTTGCTTGGTGCTACGTGTTGTTGCATCTACACACGCAGAACCCCACACAATCGCTATGCTTAAATAAAACAAAAATTTATATTTATGAGAAATTGGGTTGTTGGTTCAGGAGGTGTGAGACTTTCTCAAGCAAAAAGTCACAATCCTTGTCAGGATAAATCACCAATAGTCACTACATTATCCTATTATAGCTTATAGCAAAATCAGCCATGCTTAACTTAGAGGCAATGTGTAAAGAAAGTCTGCAGCACACAAACAGTAACAAAGTATAAACACAACAGAAGAAAAGACAATCCCATACCAATGTGAAAACTAAAGCAAAGTTTAAAAAAATTATTTGACGCTAAAATGATAACAATCCAATCTGTAGGACTGGAGAGATATGCAATTTCAAAGATTTCAGGGAAATATAATTCCTAAAACCAGAAAGTGTCACTCGCAGTACCTGGTCTTGTGAGTGAGGTGAAAGTCACAAGTTCGGCTTTACGCAATGAAGCATGGACAAGATACAGGGGCCAGGTTAGTCCTGCTGAAGAAGTTACCTTCTAAAGTCCAGAAAGAGTTGCATTTGTAATGGAGGCCCCGAGGAGCAGGGAGAGTGTCATGGATAGTTGTCGCTGTAACTTGAAAGCAAGCCAGGCATTGTGACATTGTGGGTGGTTGTCACCATAGTGCGAAGAACTTATTGGGCATCATGGTTGGTTGTTAATTGAGATTCAAGTTGGTGGCCACCCCGGGCTGTTGATGCTATAGCATGATGAGCAGATCTCACACTGCCGGCCGCCGCTGGTGGATACTGTAGCACAAAGTACAGATCTTGCGGTGCCGGCCATTGCTGGTGGATGCGCTAGTTTACAGGAGCTTCGAAATGGTGGTCACCACGGGTAGCACGGTCTTAGTGAAATCAGGCCTGTTCACGGTCTTGAAGAGCCCAAAATGTCAGGTTTTCTCCTTTTCTTCAAGAAGGAGCTCAACTGATTCCACACCAAGAGTCCAGGACCTGGCAGGCACCTCTTGAATATCATGAGATTAATTCAGCAGAGGTCAGCAGGGCTCAGGAAGGGTTCATATAGTTCTGGTTGCAGGTCCAAGCAGGCCCAGTTGCAACAGGTCAGCTGGGGAGTTGCAGAGAGACTTCTGGAACTTGTTGTGTCCCTGTAACTCAGAACAGGAGGCCAATCAGATTAATCTTTCAGTCACTTCAGCCTGGGATGAGGGGTACAGGTGTAGTCGTCCTTCTCAGACAGCAGGACACATCTTAGGCAGCAGGGAAATCCACTGGCAGCAGGGCAGTCCTTCTTCTGCAGTACCCACAGGTTAAGGAGTGTACTGAGCAGGAGGATTGCGGGTCAATTTTTCTACCTGGTACCCTAGTTGAAGTGGAAGAAACTTCTGGAGTTTTCTCATCACAGCATGTCTGAAACTTCCTGTCTCCCCAGCTCTGGTCTTAGTCTGCCTGGGAGCATAATAGGCTAGGCTGTGAAGCCCTTTAAAAGTGTGCAGAACCAGTGTCATTGGAGTGCAAATGTGAAAGGTGACAGCTCTGCCCCCCCCATCAAGTCAGGATGATCCATACAGCCAACACCCAGACTCTCCATTTTGATTTTTGTCAGAGAGCAATACAAAAAGACCAACTACAACTAGTTATGAGACCCATGAAACAGTCTGCAAGCATCAAATGGTTAGGGCAAGTAAATGCCAACATTCTAAAACTGAAAGTTTTAGAATTGTAACTAAAAATACGACTTTTTCAATAATGAGGTCTAAAATTCCATGTCCTCAGACACCAACCATGTCATTTCTCTCTTATTCCAACAAACTTTAGCACTTATAAAATGTAATAAGGTATCCCAATGTTACCTCATGGGAAAGGAAGGCCTCACAATTGTGAAAAAATAATGTGTGATTTTATCACCAACTAGAAATGTAATTTATGAAAATACACGTCCAGCTTTTTAAATACAATGCACTGACCTAATGTAGTCCTGGGGGTGCATGCAGGGGGGGCACATGTTGTTCCCTAATTCCTGCGCAGTGTAGCATGTGCGCAATACCAGGTGCATGCCACACCACACCTGTGATCCGGTCGCAAGGTCCGACTGGATCAAAGGTGTTCCATTGGGCCTGGAGACACAGCCAAAGTGCTAATAAGTCCTGACCCTCCAGCGGAAGTCCAGGGAGTTTTGTCCTCTGTAGACAGGATTCCAAACTGAGAGGAAATACCTCTTACATATATCAGCACCTTAGCGCATGCGTCTGACTCCTCTGGCCCCCAGCTTTTGTTAGCTATTCCTGAGGGATATGCTCTACAGAGACTGGACAGACTAGGACGCAGGGGTGGTGGGCTAGCAATTCTGTTCAAAGTCTCGTCTATCTGTCGTATTAAAACTCTCTCTGTGCCCTCAGACCTCTTCCAGGCCATTCATTTCGTCATCTCTTCCTCCTCCTCTGTGTCCTTCACAGGTCTTCTCATCTACAGACCACCTGGCCCCAGATCTTGCTTTAGCTCTAATCTTTTCAAAATCTTGGAACCCTACTTTGGCAAACCCCATCTTACGATTTTGGGAGACCTCAATTTTCATCTAGATGATCTGCTCTCAAAAGACACCCTCTCCCTGGTGGACCCCTTGGCCGCATGTGGAATGTATCAGCTGGTTGATAGCCCTACCCACCTGGCTGGCCACATCCTTGATGGGGTGTTCTCCAATGATACTAGACTATCTGTGGGCCCCCCTATTCTTCTGATCTGGTCAGATCACTTAGCGGTCCCCTTAGAACTAAAAACCTTGTCCCCTTCGCTACAACAACGAAGTTCTACCAATAAAATACTTAAGCGGAACTATAAGGACATTACTAATGACTCTCTTGCCCCCTTTATAGCGCAGGCTCCTACTTTCCCCTCGAAGGATGCCAGTAATGCTGCACTGGACCTTGCTAACTCTATTTCCAGAGCAGTTGATTTATTAGCCCCTGCCTCTTTACGTTATTCAGCCAGACGGAAACCTTCTGCTCCCTGGTTCACGGAACACCTTAGACTGCTGAGGCAGGGATGCAGGAGGCAGGAAAGGCAATGGAGAAAAACCTGGAACCCCTTAGATAGAGAAAAACACAAGTTGTTACTTGGAGAATATAAGACCAAGGTTATCATAGAAAAGCAGGACTACTTCTCTAGGCTTACATCGTCCCTCACGTCCCCTAGGGAACTATTCAAGATAGTAGATTCCTTGTGTTCGCTACAAACGCCGGATCCCATCATAGGTTCTCAAGAGCTGTGCGACAAGATTGCTCACTTCTTTCAGGCTAAAATCACTGACATCTCTCTCACTCTGGAAGCACAGAGAGACCTTATGTCTTCCCGCCCTTCTCTGTATCAACCTATTCAAGAGTCTTGGGCCAAGGACCCCTCTAAGATTATTACCAACTTCCCGCCCCTTACTCTCAACCAGCTAGACTCCCTGCTAAACAAGACAAAGTCAGGTTCTCCTATGGACCCCTGCCCTTTGAAGGTTCTGAAAGACTGCAGGGAGACTCTGTTACCCCCGCTTCTTGAGGTAATGAATCAGGCTATGGCCCAGGGCCTTTTTCCTGCTTCCTGGAAACAAGCCATAGTCAAGCCACTGCTTAAAAAACCCACCCTGGATCCGGACACCCTTAAGAACTTCCGGCCGATCTCCTTACTGCCAGCTCCAGCCAAAATGTTGGAATCACATCTCAATCACCATCTGACTACTTTCCTGGATGCCTCTGGGTTCCTGGACCAGTCTCAACATGGCTTTCGAAAATTTCACAGTACTGAGTCGGCCCTTACAGTAGTGACAGACAATATACGATCAAAGGTCGACCAAGGCCAGACCACCTTCTTGGTCCTTTTAGACCTGACTGCCGCCTTTGATACCCTATCTCCCTCGACTTTAACTGCTCGTCTGAGGGAGATAGGGGTGGAGGGTCCTGCATTGAGCTTGCTGTCCTCTTTCCTCGATCAGAGAGAACAAAGGGTCAAGCTAGGAGAGTTCCTCTCCCCTGTTAAGCCTGTGCAATGTGGGGTTCCACAGGGGTCGGCCCTGAGCCCGACCCTCTTTAACATTTATGTGGCCCCACTTGCTAGACTAGTAAGAGCTCAGGGGATGGAGGTGGTGTCATACGCCGATGACACCCAGATCATGGTGTCCCTCTCCCACTCGTTGAGTACCTCCGCGTTCAGCTTCAGGAATTGCATGCAAGCTGTCTCCGATTGGATGATTCAAAACGCCCTGAAGCTGAACGGAGAGAAAACAGAGGTCCTGATCTTCGGAAAGGATCAAAACAGCTGGTCCAATAAATGGTGGCCTTCTTCTCTTGGAGCCTGTCCTGTACCGTCAAATTCCGCCCGGAATCTTGGCGTGATTTTTGACACCTCTTTAGACATGTCACTACAGGTTAATAGAACTGTTTCCACCTGTTGGGGAGTGATCAATATACTTAGAAAAATCGCCCACTATCTTTCTCTTCAAGCTCGCAAACAGACTGTGGTAGCCTTAGTTACATCACGGCTGGACTATTGTAACGCCCTTTATGCAGGCATCAATAAAGGCCTCATCCAACGCCTCCAGACCATTCAGAATGCGGCTGCCAGATTCGTTCTGGGCGTCCCTAACACCGCTTCTGTCTCTCTTGCAAGGAAGAGTCTCCACTGGCTCCCTATCCAGTCTAGAGTCTCTTTTAAAATCCTATGCCTAGTTTTCAGTGCCCTATCCGGCAGCAGCTCTGAGGCCATAAGCTCCCTTTTGAGTCCTTACACCCCTAGCAGAAATCTTCGATCTGCCAACAAGAACCTTCTTACCGTCCCTCGGACAAACAAGGTCAGATGGGGCGGAAGAGCTTTTTCATCCGTGGCCCCTAATTTATGGAATGCCCTCCCCTCTGAGATTAAATCCCAACCCAACATGGTTCTTTTTAAGAAGGCTTTAAAGACGTGGTGTTTCATCAAGGCCTACCACTAATCATGCTCTCTGACCATACGAGTTCATTTGGTTAGGCGCCTTGACGCCCTCTGGGGCTAAGTTGCGCGATACAAATCCTGCTTCATTCATTCATTCATTCTTCACATACAGGGCACTGATAATCACATAGATCCCTGTAACACCCCCACACATAGTACCTGAAGAAATCCAGTTTAATAAAAAGGCCTGGCTGAAACTAGTCGACCACACTGGACGTGGGAGACCATAAGTCAACCCCTACACATCCCAAGCCTTTGTTTTTAACCTCTGCCTGGGGCCCATCAATAAAGTAACCGTTAGGGACCCCAAGGACAGAATTTTTAAATCTCACACAACACACCTGGGGGCCGATGATGAAGCTTGCCACCAACTAGGTTGGTGGGTGAGGGCCTTCACTGCAAATGTTAGGTGGTACCATGGGTACCCACCCAGTGAACCACCCCCCCAAAACGGAGGGGTCCTACAACGGGTCCCCAAATCCAAACTACATCAGCCTTTTCATGGCAGTTTCACCGCCATGGAAAGGCTGGCTAAAGCCAATATTGTAATCTGGGGGACGGTGCTTACTAGGCACCACCACCATTTTGCAGGTCCTGTCCGCTCCGCCGACTGGAAATTGGCTATCAGATGGCGGAGGGCCGGCCGCTGCATGGCTGGCAGTGGCGGGCCTTCCGTCATCATAATGACCCTCTATATATTCAATAAGGGAAAACTTGCACTGCAGCTTTATTGTGTATTTCAACAAGATATATGGACCACAATGATGAGGTAATGGTACTTCAGGAGGATTCCTCCAGAAAACACACTTCTGGCATAAGTATCATGAGATCAGAACGAAAATGCCTAATATAAAATTAGTAAACAGGAACACTATTGTACCAGGGATACCCAGGGACTGGGTGCAAGCAAGCAAAATGGTTGCTTTGACTGCTGTTGGGGTAATACAATTCAGCAATTGTCAGGGTTTATTAGGCCCCTGAGGATTCTTGGCCCCGGTGCCACTGCTCCTGCTGCGCCAATGGCAGCTATGGCCCTGAACAGGAAAGCATATTTGTATATGATCGGGATCTGAAGTGGATGGATATGCTTGTACTGTTGCCATGGTAAAGTCCACGCTCGTACTCATGATTCCAAGATAATGTTTGCTATCAAAGCGAAGAAAATTGTGATATAGAACCACATGTACTAGCATTATTTCTAGATGAACAAACAACTCCTATAATACCTGGTAAGTGTTTCAGTTGTTTCTTTGTCTGTGTAGAGCAGGATGTTGCTTTGTAAACCTTTCACTTCTCTAATGACGAGATTAAAATAGCTGAGGCAATACAAATTGATAGTTTTACATATGCAAGTCTAGGGCTGCTATTAGTAAGATGTGAATTCAAACTCAAAACACGATTTATTCACCTGTAATTCTACGTGTGAACAAATGTGTTCTTTTGGTTTGGTAGTGTTTGTACCCTGTAAAATAAATGAACACACACAAGATTGAATCTGTAGGTATTCATTAACATTTATAAGGTATGTTCATACAGTAAATGCTTTCAAACCTTCTGTTCAGGTGAGGGTCAGGAGTAAATCTGTATCTAAGCGTGGGAATTGAAAGGTAGCACACCCCAAATTGCTCAAGATGTAGAGAGGATAAGGCTTTCTCCTAGGGGAAATGTTTTGATGGTGGGATAAAACGGGAAAAAAAATCAAGTGCAGAAGCATTGTTGCAAAGTACTGACACATTTGCAAATGCTTCTACATTACACTTGTTCAAAAATGCCTTTGCATGGGAAATACTTGTCATTTGCAAAATAATCACTTGACTTCTCCAACGATACCCATCACTTGCTGTGCCAATACTGGGTGGTAAGTAATTGAAACATTGTGAGAAGGAACACCATTGAGGACTGTACCTACTCATGTGCCCTGGCAGGATAAGTGCAGCCAGGCAAAGTGCCTTCTTCCCCCACTGTTAACATTACCGATAGGATGGAATATGCCTTGCGGTGATCATTAAGGAGCTTCATACCCGTTGGCCATATTGGCTCCTAGCTTACCACAATTGTTTGGTATTAGCTTACCTAACACACAGAACAAAAATCGTAATTATAATACTGAATAATCATATTCATACTCATGAAAAATCGTATGTTCGGTTGTTTTCTTTAATGGTGAACTGTAGGTGGGGATTGAAAAATAATATGTTCAGACACAATGACAGAACTGGCCATCAAAATGAGAACCGTCAACATTTTTTAACTAGCTCCACTGTGCAGAAGGATAAAGCTAGAGTGGGTGCCATGAGGTATAATGAGCCATTCTACTATGAACACAGATGCATAGTCAGCAAGCCAAAGGGAAAATGCTCTTCAGCACATCTACAGCACTCTGAAGTGATTGATAAGTGACAGGTAGCCTGCTGTGAAACTACATACACTCTCATGCTCCTCTCCTAGGCGTCTGTGCATCTGCCCACCCAAAGACTAGTTGTAGCTGAGCTAACACCGCCACTATGTTGAATCACTCCTCCATGTCAGACCCCCTACTTCCGATTCTTGCCGCTAAAGCTGCGAAATGTGCTGGAAAATTTGTGGAAGCAAGGGCATTGCTGCACTACATTGCAGGAGATTGCTGCAGGACTTCTCCCAGAACTCTGCAGGGCTGTGCATGTATCTTGGGGGCATATTACCAACAACTAGCGATAATTATCGCTATGTTGGTTTAGCGGCGATATTTTTATCGATGAGCTGCGGCGATTTTTATCGCTTAGGAACCTTGCTATTATCAAGGTTTACCTCCTAAACGATAAAAATCGGCCGAAATGCATGAATATCGCTGAAAAGTCAGCGATATTCATGCATTACCGAGCTTAGAGCAAATATCTCCAAAAGTTGGTAATAGGAGATAGCGATGTTCACGACTGTTTCCAGTTGCTAACATCTTGGCACGCCCACTTTGCATGTCATTAGTGATAAATATCACTGACATGCAAAGCGGGGCCCAAGATGGTCGCTATCTCCTACTAGTTGTCGCTAACTGGTGTTAGCGACAGCTAGGTAATAGGAAGATAATTTTATCTCCGCTTTCTTGGCTTTAAAAGGCAAAAAAGCGGATATAAACCCCTTTGATAATATGCCCCTTGGTCTATTCTTGCCCCCACTTGGCTCAGATCATCGTCCTACTCACAAACCGCCATGACTGGGCTCAACTCTCTCGGGGTGCCAAGTGAGTTGGAGGTGTTCGGTAGGACAGGTGCCGATGTGCTGGTGAGCTGAGAGGGCTGACTAGGTTACCAGAGGCAGGGCTTCAATGCCCACCCCCCTCGTGTGTATCCCTTCTATGCTGTGCCTGGAGCAGATCTGGTCTTCTGAATCACGGCCTACCACCTCACAGGGTACCCTGAGAGTCATGCTGGCAGCTGGAGTATCGCTGCACAGGAGGAAAAGCAGAAAGTTTAGCCATGCTCCTTTGTTTGTGTGGATTGCAGCTTGTGGGTGGTGGCGGCAGCTACCTGCTTTAGCCTGGGGCTGGAGGTAAGTTATTACGCTACGCCTGCATACGCAGTGATGCAGCATTATAAGAACATGCCCAGTAACCAGTGTCTAGTAACAAGCCAGTCTGTCTTGGAGTAGTCCAGAGTTGATTGGAGTTTAAGTGTGGAGTTCCTGCCCAAGTCGCCCTGAACTGCTTTGAACTATTGCCTCTTTGAACTGCTGTATGTCCAGCAAGCCAGGAGCACTGTCACTGCCTTGTTCTTGGTCTCAGAGGAGGGGACCTCTGGATTTTTCTTGCACTGTAGCATATAGCATATAGCGCAATTACATATACTGCAGTGCCTGTGGTGCCAGGGGAAAGCTGGGCTGGGCTGCCACCAACTCTTATTGGATTGGTCTGTGGGCTGTGGCAGGATTCTGGCAGACATCTGCTATCTGCAATTCCTGCCCTATTGTCATTTTGTCTTATTCTCCCGAGGTTTTCCTGGGGTTCTTTATACCAGGGTAGCCCTCGCAGCTAAGGGGAAAGAAGGGCTGCCCGCGCAGATCACGAAATAGCCCAGGAACCTGCTTGAATTACAACCATTGATGGTTTTTATGCCTGGGCAGTCGCCGTAATGTCTATAGAGATCCTCCTCAACCAGTTGCACACTGCCAGTTCAACCGCTTCGGCGCCAATTGCGCCACATGATAGTGATTTACTCCAAGTAACTAGTGATTCACAAAGCCCTATTTTAGAGTGCGAACGTAGGAGGAGGTCAGCCAATTCCAGTGGGAAACCTACTCAGCCCAAACGTGACCGCCCTTTTCCCTGGCAGGGTCCATTTGAAGCAAGGAGCTTGGACAATTCACCTAAAGCTGAATTTGAGGCTATCCTGATTGCTTTTGTCTATCTGTCTTCCATTGAATCGAATGTGCAGCAACTTGCGAAATCTAAGAGATCCAAAAGGTTGGAAAGAATCAGGGCGCAACCCTAAGGCAAAGGAGAGAGGCCAGTGCTGCTCCCCATGCTGCAGGCACTAGCAGCAACACTGCACCTTCCAATCTTGGTCTAGGTGTGTACCCTACTGCCGGGGGTCCAGGATTTAGGGCCCAACTACAGGTTGCCAAAGCTGGTGTCACAAGGGATATACTATCTGCGCCAAAGGGCAGCCTCCCACATTCAGGAAGGATACCCACTTCTGTATCACATCTGATAGACCTTCTACATTACAGCTCCTGCTGGCAGCATGCCCTTACATGGTTGTTTTGACCATCGTTCCTGAGCTTCCCTCGGGGTCTAAAGAAACAAAGTAACAATGGCTGGCTTCAGGGCAAGTACAAGCACTGTCGACCAAGTGCTCAGATTTATTCTGATCTATTGGAAGACAGTGCATTTAGGTGAAGGCACTATATACGCAGCGTTCGTGGACCTTAAATCTGCATTCGATTTGGTCCCTAGAGAGAAGATGTGGATGGCCTTAAGGAGAATGGGAATGCCGCCTGAACTGCTTGAGCTAACTATCAGGCTACATGAACTAAACTTTGCTAGAGTTAGATGGGGTAGTTAGGGCCAGGTGATGGAGCCTTTCCCAGTGACTCGTGGTGTAAGACAAGAGTGTGTCTTGGCACCAACTCTGTTCCTACTCTTCATAAACCAAGTAGTGCAGTTCCTTTCATCTACCCCGACAGATGCACCAGTTTTGGGTGGGACTAGGTTCCCCCTTTTAATCTTTGCCGATGACACCCTGATTTTGGCAAAAACACAGGTGGGACTCCATACTGCAATAAACACATTTGTGGAGTTTTGTTAAATAAATGACCTCGAAATTAATGTATCAAAAACCAAATGTATGGTCCGGACTAAGAACAAACCTTTAAGGGGTCAAATAACAATGAACGGTACTACCTAGGAGCAAGTAGGGGTGATGACCTACCTAGGGGTGGTTATAGACTATAGGCTGCGTTGGAAGGAGCAGATTGAGGCACTCTGTTTGAAATTTGCCCGTCTATTGGGATGCCTAGTTAAAGAACAGCGATGCTCCCAAACTAAAAGAGTTCTGCCAGAACTAAAGATCTAAAACGCAAAAATCAGCTCAGCCATCCTTTATGGCTCGGATCTATGGGGTAGTGTAGACCTCGCCCCATTAGATAAAATTCAGAACAAGTTTCTCCGTAGTCTGGTAGGTCTCCCACTATCAACACCGTTACTTCCCCTTATACTAGACATGGGCTGTCATTCTATTAAAAACCAGGCGCAATATAGGATGGTAGCCTTGTGGAGACGCATCAGGTCCACTCCGGAACTATCTATGTTTGCTAATGAGATTCTGGATGTGAGATCGATATTAGGGTCAGGTAATCTACCTTCGTTCAAAACTGTGAAGGCCACACTCTTCAAAATGGGACTTCATTTGCAGTGGTCAGATCTGGGAAATCAGGTATTCCCGTCATAAAAGGAATTCAAACTACTGTTTTGGGCTACTGTAAAGAAAGATCTGGTTTTGCTCTCACAGACCCCCAATCTGACAGGTCTTTTTTTGCTCCATAAAGTGGTTCCCCATACTGAGACTTATTGGGATAATATCACCAAAAGTGCAGACAGGAAACTCTACCACCAATTTAGAGTCGGCACACTGCCAGTAAGGGAGTTTATACACAAATGGCATAATCAATCGTCTATGCATTGTCCCTGGTGTAGTGAGCAAAAGGAAACTATTGGCCATTTTCTTTTTGTATGTCCAGCTTACTGCGCACCACGACGGAAATGGCTTAAACCCATCTGCAGAAGGATTAACACACGGGTGTGGAAGGAAGCCTTGCTAGTATTAAGATCTAATACTGCAGAGTGGATGTCCATAGGTATGGCAAAATTCCTCAGATGGGCTTGGACAATTAGAGCCAGACACCAACTAGGTGACAAATGAGATAAGTGTAGGAACACATTATATTATATTACAGTGGTTTTATAATGAATTGTAAACTGTTATTGACTCCTAAAACGTCTTTTGATACTGATACTAATTAATTGAATTTTTAGTTATTAATGAAAGAATGGATCGTATTTTTAAGAATTGTACTTATTATGCTGTATTTTGTATATATTTTATTTGTTGTCTTTTATGAAGAAAAGTTTGAAATAAAGACGTTAAAAACTGAACTGAAACTGAGTAACAATTTTCTCCATTGGTAAACACTAAATCGAATCTACCAAACATCCTATTTGCCATGTTAATGATATTTTGATGGCCCACAAGGTTAGGTGGATAGGGCCGTGGCAAAAATGTTTTCATGAGGAATTGTGTTGTTAACTTTGGTACTGCTGCTGAATAGTCAGTAGCTTCGTGTCCCATACTCACAGGGGCCCATTCCAGCTAAAAACGACTCTGTTTATAACACTCTCCTACTTATATAGCACTTACTGCTGAGACTCGAACTACTAGACCAAAAAGAAGGCTGCTACTGGAGATCACAACTTTCAATCGCTTTGCACCACTATCTTCTCAAGCTGAGGTTTACTGACTTCCTGTTGTGGGCACCACTTGTGTCTCAGAGTCAACTACCCTGCATGACTTGGATAATTCCCAACAGAATCCAGTGCAGGGCAATGACTAAGGTTTTGCAGATTCAGCTAACACTTGTCCACCCACTGCCCACAAACCTGATTTGAGGATATTCCTAGACAAGTGTGAAAGTTATGCGTCTGCACCTCCTGTTAGTATCCAGCTGGCAATATCAACATTTCCCCAAGGTGACCAGGCTGACCAGCCTGTGCCTGAACCCTGCGATCCTCTAAGCTAGCAATAAAAAAAATGAGCATAGCGGACCTAAGAGGTCAATTGTCCCATGAGGCCTGAAGGGACTACATTGCCAAATTAGATATAAATATGTACCAAGAGACCTGGGCTCTAGTGCCTTCTGAAAGGAATGGCTGCAAAGATTTTCATATCCCAGTACTGTGATCAGTTGCTGGCAGGCCCTCTTTGGGCCTAGTTATATGGATTAGCTCTACATTAGGTTGTGAGGCTAAACAGCTAAGTATCAACTCATGTGACATCCTAGGGGTAGAACGTTGCTCATGGAAAGGCAAAAAACGTTTTTATATAATATCTATAATAGGAAAACCTTGCAAAGTGCGGAATCAGTGGTTATAGCACAGCTGAGAGAATGCTTAGTAATTGGCATCAGAAATAGGACTATTTTAGTTGGAGTAGATTTTCAACACGCGCTTTGAGCTCTCAGCCTTAATTAGGGGTTTAGCAGGTGAGGAAGACCAGCAATGGGCTTTTCCACAGCAACTGAGCCCCTGCATATCAAGTAATGCTAAAGCAGTACTACAAATGATTGACCTCTCTCTGTCATGCTGCTTGATAGCTTGCAATGGCCATACCCCATGAGATATTACCAGGAAACCCACATTTAGGGGGAGGAGCATTGTGAGAAAAATATTGATTAGTTTCTTCTAGATCTCTACTCATGGTCAGCCTCATTGACATGCAGGTTCACCCTAGGTAGGAATTTTCCCTTGCAGGGTGGCATAGGCCCTACTGCTTCTGGCTCTGGTCTGCCTAATGGGGATCTGACCACAGTAATAACAGGAGGAATGTAAAATGGGCTACCATTTTTAGTAATAGTGATACTACTCTTGGCCAGCTAAACCATATCTTAAACCCTGATGTAAATACTCCAAGTGATCCAAATCTCCCTGTGCTAGCTGTTATAAGTTTACACAATAGTTGCTTTGAGACACTTTGGAAAAACTGGTTTACTACTTCAATCCCCAGATACGACTCTCGACCCAGAGATAATCCTTCCTCGTATAACAGGGAATGCTGAGTAGCTAAATCTGCTTTGATAAAAAGCATTAAAAATTGTCCCCAAACTCAAATCCAAGAAGCTAGGGCTAGATACAAAGAAACTATAAAACAGGTTAAGATTTCCTGTTTTTTTCTGTCTGGGGGACATTCTTTATGCTATCCGTAATAAGATCCAGGTATTTTTTAGCAGAATATCCTACCCAAGGACTCGGTCCCCCTATTTCAATCTCTTGGTATTCGGCTAAAATTCTGAGTTAAAAATATTGAGTTGTGGAAATATGAATCATTTTAATATTGTGACAGAAATATTGTGTACAAAAATATTGGTTGGAAAACTTATTTTTTTTAAAGTAAGAAATATAGTTTTTAAGTTTATTTATGTGTTTAAATGAACTTGATGCCCATTTTGATACTGAGATCCCACGGTTCCCCTCTTATGTGCTGCTAGGGTTAGCTAATCCAATCACATACCCACTACGCTCACGTAGGGGTCGCCTGATCGCTATTGCCTTGGGTTCTGCGATCCAGAACATTCTGTTGCGTTGGCGCACTGCACACACACACACACATTTCAGGGCTGGCTCCACCGCCTGTGGCATGTGTTGGGTATGGAGAAGCTTTCTCTAACACTGGCGGGAGAGGGTGCTAGATACTCTGAGTTGTGGGAACCCTTTTTGTCCTTGTTAGCATCGGAGGTCCGAGAAGTCAGTTGCCTTCGCCATTTGCGTCTATTGCGCCTATCAGATGTGGGCCATCTGGGGAAGGATTGAGGAGACTGAGCCCTTGATAGAGGGAAGCAGTGGACTTGGAACATGGGTGGCGGGTGGGCTAAGGGGGGGTATGGAGGGTGTCGGGGGGTTGGTTGTTTTTGGTTGTTTTTGTTTTTGATAAAAATTGTTCGCATGTACAGTGTGCCCATTCTTGGAATTGGCCCTATAGCGCACCAAGGCTCTGTTTGTGTTATTGTCTGAGCTTGCTATTTCATGATGTTCAGTGGGGCTGGGGCCTTCATGGTTTATGTATGCGTCCTGAAAAGTCAAAAAAGAAAATTAATACTAAATTATATTTTAATCGCATACGTTTTATATAGTTTATTTTATTGTTGTTATATTTTTTAACATAGTTTGTAATTTTAGATTATATATTTTTTAATTAAATTGTAAAATAATAATTGATAGTGTTTTGGATGGTTGTGAGGTTTGAAGGGGTACAGTGTGGGAAGTTAATTAAGTATAATTCATTTGTATCTTTTTAATTATTAATTTATTATTAATCATTTATTTGATTATTTAGGGCTCGATTACGATGTCGGGCATAAGGACACTGACCGGCTGTTGGAAACTTTTCACCCTACGTCGTAGGTTTCAGTCCAACCGCCATATCAGGATGACAGCGGTCAGAGTGAAACATGTGGGTGTATTCTGACATGCTCCCGAGCCTATCAGAGCATCAGAAACCACCATAATCCCCTAACAACGGCAGAGGCAAACTCAGCCCCACCATGGGGATTATGATGTCACTTTCTGACAGCCTTTTCATGTCGGCCTTTCGGACATGGAAATGCTGTCTAAAAGTGTTTTGGGGGGCCCCTAGCAGGGCCCTGTTTTCCCCTGGCCCTCCGATATGGGACTGCCACATGGTGCTGGGATGTTTAAAAACATCCATTTTATAATGGCAGCTTGTGCTGCAGTCCTTTTCACCTGCCGCACAAGCTGCCATTATAAATTTGATGTTTCCAACTGCCCCTAGGGCATCCTAATACTGACGTCGGAACCACTGACTAAGATCGGGCGATCCATACCAAAAAGGTGTAAGTCCGCCCGACATTGGAATGAGCGCTTAAGTATGAAAATTGTGAAAAGAATATTTTTCTAAGTTATATTTTTGGTGTGGGCTGTTGAGTTTGTAGGGGTATATAGTGGTAAGTTAATTTAATAATAATTTATTATTTATTGATACATTATTCATTCATTAATTGTTAGTTAATTATTAAATTATGTAATTATATTTTTTTAATTATGTTTTAAGTGTGGGTTGTTGCGTTTGTAGGTGTACACGGTGGGAAGTTAATCAAATAATAATTAATTAATTAATTGTTGATACATTAATATTTAATTGTTAACTAATTGTTATAATTGCGAAATTGTTATTTGCTAATTTTTATTATAGGTGCAGGTTGTTGGCTTTGAAGGGGTATAGAGTGTGAAGATAATTAAATATTAATTGACTATTTATCATTATTTATTTATTATTAAATAATTAATTATGTAAATTGTGTAATTTTAATAATATTTTAATTTAGATATATGTGAACTGTGTGTTGCTAGGCATGTGGGACTATAGTGTGGGAATTTATGTAAATAAATGTTAAATACACATTTTTCTTATATTAATTAATTAAAAAAATATCATTATTTAATTTTAAATTAATAGTTTTATAAATGTGTTTAATTAATACTTGTTCTAAAATAAGGTACTTGTTTGAAGTAAAGAATTTTCTCAGCTGTTGCAAAACTGGAGTGAGTAGTTTACCCCTTCTGAATCCAGCGCTTTCCCTGCTGTTGCACGGACTGGTGTGAGAAAAGTACATTTTCCCCTCCTGAGTCCAACACTTCCCTATTGTTGTACCGACTGGAGTAGGAATACACATATTACCCCTCCTTATTCCAACGCTTTCCTACTGTTGCACCGACTGGAGTGGGAATAGTACATTTTTCCCCTCCTAAGTCCAATGCTTTTTTCATAAGGCCTTGATCCTGTAAAGATTTTGTGAAGCATGCTATTTAAGATTGTAGTGTGGGCTCTTAAGCACTGTGAAATATTCTTATATTTTTTGCTTCTTTCATGGTATTTGACCGAAATGAAGTAAATCAAAACGAAACATAATACATCAAGCTTGAGTGTTAAATTGAAAAACAAAGCTGAAAAAGAATAAGAATACTTCATGAAATAAGGATCAAAGAAATGAGGGGCAAACTAGATGTATGGTAAGATCTACATTCAAACTTGGATCACCAACATACACTGCTAAGGATCCCCTTTCATGGTTCTTTGTAGACCTGCGATAGGAGCAAGATGGGGTAGTTTATAATTTTTTATTGAAGTATTCATATATGTATGAAACATAAACATTATAATAAGTACCTTATAAGTCCCAGTGTCCATAGTTGTTCTCATGATTTTGCAGCCGGTGCTGGCAAATGAAGGGATTGCAAAATACCAAGTCTGCATTTTCTTGATCACACCTAATGCCTCTCTCTCCCAACACCATACACTCCCAGCCTCTTTAATTTTACTTTTGAAGTTTCTTTTTAGTCCCTGCTTTCTCACTTTGTCACTGTTTTTCCACCTTTCTCTAACTCCTCCTTTCTTCCTTTCTTTTGTATGTGTCTCTCTGTTCTAAGTAGATTTCTTATGAGTAAATTAAGGGCTTGATTACGATTTTGGTGGACGGTGACTCCGTAACACTGATGACGAATATCCTGTCTGACAAAATATAATTCCCATAGGATATAATGGGATTCTTGTTTTGGTGGACAGAATATTTCTCACCATTGTGATGTAGTAACCCATTTGGCAAGATCGTAATCAGGCTTGCCCCATCCATCGCCCTTGTGGTTCCTCCACCCAATGGTGTTGAAGTAATTTTTCAAGTGGTGGTGTTGACCGTTACCATTGCTTAAATTAAGTGTATTGTTTGATCTTGACTGCTGCTGATAAATATGTATTGAGATATTTGTAGTTCAGAGCAACCACTTCTTCATGTGTGTATGTGTTAGAAAACTTCGGAAAACCTGAGGAATTCTGCTTTCATCTTAAAATAGAAAAAGAAACTTAAACATGCAGTAAAAGAATGGAATAGTAAACACAGCTCTCCATTTAAAAAGAATTAGCAGACCTTTGTCAAATAAATTGCCTGTCACAAGACAGGTTGTAGTAGAATGCAGACCTCTTTATTGTTAATTCTCCATTTGAACTCCATGAAGTATTTATAGGGGCACTCCAACAACCGATTCCCATCTGCTTTCAGAGCCGCTGCACCCACCCCATTTAGAGGTGGAGGAACTTCTGGATTTCGGCCTGTATAACCTAAGCCAGCTTTGACAGTCGAAACCATTAACCCAGTGTTCCATCTGGCATTGAACTGCTGGCTCACAGTGATGGTACCTCCAAACCACTAGGGCCATGGTGACCCATTACTGGATTCCTATGACCAGGCTCACCATACAAGGAGTGCCAGTCCAGGGAACAAAACAATGGCCCTCACACATAAGGAGGAGCTTCCTATAGTCACGGCCATTGTGTATTTTATATTTTCTGAAACAATCTCCTGTTTTGAGAGTTTGTTAAAGAAAAGCGAAAAAGAATATTAAGTAGCGGCAAAAAAACATGGCCCGTCTTGCATTTTGCTCTGCCTTCTTTGCAGGTGGCAGATGCAGATGCAGTGAAGGCATACAGATTTCAGCTAGGAAGATGGTGATTGCTCAATAAAGTAGGTATCAAAGAACAAGGGAACCCGTATAGGTGGCTAAGGACCCCGGGTAGTACTACTTATTATAGTTTAACAAAGGTCCTAGGCTTTAATGATGCTTTGAGAAAAAGATTAGCACAGGCTTAAAATAAAGGACTGTGTATTAAGGTCATACATAAGATATGAAGCAAGTCACACATTAATAACTGGGCACAAGCCTGTACCGAGTCGTGGGGGAACAATACAAAGAGGGAAAGCAGTGAGAAAGGACAATAACAGGCAAACAAAAATGGAGAAGAGGGTGGCTTACAATACAATAAAAACTTAAGTAAGCTCAAACCCACAGTAACTGCAACAGAGAATACAAATCATAAACGGAGCAGTACTGTACAAACAGTCGACGAACGTTTCGATTCCTATCTCCAAAGATATAGTGGGATCATCTTCAGGACTACAATGAAGTGCTTTGCCTGATTGATTGGATACAAAAGCCGTTAAGCTGGAAGTGCGTTTACGTCTTAAATAGCCGATGCAACAATTATCAAGTTCGTGAGTGCCTGGCTTTATTGCGTAGGCATCTTCGGGGATTGCTGGTAAGAACGCAGGGTTGGTTCTGATTAGTAGAAACCTTAGGAAGTGCTTTGACGGTGTGGTCAACGCGCTAATTAGCGTGAGCCTCTTCGGTACGAACCGCAATGTGAACGTAGCAGGACGAAGGATTGGGTCCCGTCTGGAAGGCGTGATAGCCAATCAGCTATCACGCCTTCCAGACCGGACCCAATCCTTTGTCCTGCTACGTTCACATTGCGGTTCGTACCGAATGATGAGTGAGTGGGTGGATGGATGAGTGAAATGATGGATAGATTGATGAATTGATAAGTGCAAGGGCGAATGGATGGATGGATGGAAGGAAGGGTGGGTGGATGGATGGATGGAAGGATTGCTAAGTGAAAGAGTCGATGGAGAAAAGGAATGATGGATGACTGAAAGGGTGGATGGGTGGAAGGATCAGTGACTGGGTGGATGGATGAGTAGGTGAAAGGATGGCTGGAAAGGTGAAAGGGTAAATTGCTGGATGGATGAGTGAATGGATGGATGGGTAGAAGAGTGAATGGCTGAGTGTACAGATGGATAGGGTCAAAGGGCGGATGGATGGACAATGGATGGATGAGTGAAAGGATGGATGAAGGGATGGATGAGTCAAATGAAAGATGGAAGGATACATGATGGGTAGGTTTGCAAATGGCTGAATATGTCTAGATATGGCTGGGCTTACTTATATACAATTGCGCGACCTCTGATGTGTCTGTAAAACTTATCCAATTGTCCTGAAGTTTTGTCCTGAATTTTGACCTCCTGTCCTGAATTTGTGTCCTGAATTTTGACCCTTTGTCCTGAATTTTTACACTCACCGTCCTGAATTTGCACCAATACCAGTTGGTCACCCTAGCTAGGAAGACGGTGATTGCTCAATAAAGTAAGCAGGCCTTCTCCAGCTGAGCATAAGCCTGGGTCTCGGCTGACCTGGTGGACTGAAAGGTCATCCGCCAAACTATGAATGAGATTATATAGCCGATTTAATCGAATTGAGACCCCTCCTGGTATGGAGGTCGATTTGGCTGAAGGACGAAACAAGTTTCACAAAGAGCATTATCAAAGATTGTTTGCTTTTGGATAATTTCAAAAATATACCATGCATAAAGTATGTGACCACTACCTTTAAAGACCTCTTCGATTTGGATGTACGTAATGAACCCGATATTGTAACTACTTTATCCAAAAAGGAGGTGAAAGAAGAATTTTTGAGGGTAAAATTCGATAAACGGAAAGCAGATACAAGTAATTACTCAACCCATGCTTTCTATTCCTCCAATGTAAACGAGGGTTCTGGTTTGCCTACCTATCTTAAAATGATTTACAGGCAATCTCACCAATTCGTCCTATCCAGATTTAGACTAGGTATTGTCCACAATCTTGTGGCCTTTCCAAAGCTGAAAAATCATCCAACATCTGCTTGTCCATGTGATGGATTAACCAAACAAAGTACCCTGCATTTTATGTTAATCTGCCCCCTTTATAAAGCCCTACGTATTGTTTATTTGAAAACGTTATTTAAAAAATATTCTGTGTCTTCTACATCAAACGCCATGAAATTGTTATTTTCGCTTGCTAGCCCGGATTTGTGTTTTTTTATCGCAACCTTTATTCTGAAATCTGTTGCTGTAAGAAAAAGTATGTTTTTTTAGTTATTATTTCGTTTTTTATTGGTAGACTTCTGTATGCCCTGAAAACAAACCATGATGATATGTACTTTCCCTGTGTAATGTTACATGTTCGATTTTATTTGTGTACTTTTATGACGTTTTTTTAAATTGTCGAATAAAGTTTATAAACTGAAACTGAAACTGAATGAGATTATAATCATAGGTCACTCAGTAAATAAGAACTCAATTTTTAGACTAGATTACAAAATACTCCACATGAGGTGTCCTGCTTTACTTTTCTGTTGTACCCAGCTGGTATATACTCGTTAAGCGAGATATTCAAAATAAGCAAAACGTAATGGTGATCTCTTAGACCTAGCTCGGATACAAAGCAGTCTAATGAAAGCTAGGAAAATGGGGCCTTCTCGGTACTGGTTGCATGACAAAAGACATCCATAACTGGGGTGCAGTGAGCGCCTTAAACCTCGAGGCAGCAAGAACAACTACGCCCCTGCTCGTTTAAAATGTCTCAGTGATCTCGGCAGCTCATTGTTCAGACTCTTCGAAACTTTCAAATAAAGCCAATATATTTAAGCAATTGCTGAATGAGTGACTTTTTCAGTCTGTGTAAGCACATTTGCAAGTCTGATGGGACCCTACATGTAGCTGTATACAATTATTGCCAGTCATTTTCTGAACAGTATCTCTTGAGGAATGTTGTCAGTAAGTGTCCCGGCTACATTTGTGTTCTCCATCTTTGAATCTGTTTTACTTGGGAGAAACCTGTCTCACATTATTCTATCTCAATTGAAAGAAAAATCTAAATATGTGTGGCTTGAATGCAGTGGAAGTATGCCAGTAATTATAATATTTCATACACGGATATCTCCATGGCAGCTGCTTAACCTTTAAGTCTCACATTCTTGTTTTCTTCCAGGAACTGCTTTAAAAATAAATGTCCTATTTTCGTTCCTGCTAGTTTACTGTTGAATAATTAAACATGTGTGTTGCTGTAAGATGTCCAGTGGTACATTATTACATTTTCATTCGTTTACATTTTTATGTTTTCAAACGTTTGTCAATATTTATTAAAGTTAACTTTTTATCTCTTCCTATCAGTATTTCTCACTACCCATTTAGGTGTTCTGTGCAAAGTGAAGTTTTAAGTAATATTTTACAAATGTTTTAACTAATGAAAGTACAATGGGAGACGGCATCTACAACACGGGCTGAGCCACTCGTGCCGTTTCAACGCAAGCGGAACAACACGTGCCTGAAGCACGTTTATGCCTAAATAACGCATATTCCTAAACCACACATATGCGTGGTTAAGGCAGTCAGCAGTCTAGATGTGCGAATGGGCGGGATGTGGAACAAGTGAGTGGGGTTAAGGCTGGGTTTTGGGGGGTAGGTTATAGAGCTAGGGAATAGTTTTTCGGGCTCTGTGCGGGCTCTGTGCGGAGGGAGGTAGCGGTACTTTTTAGGACTGGGTCAGGTTTTAGGGCTTAGGGCGTGGGTGGTGGGGGGGGGGTCGGGGCAGTTTTAAGGCTGGAGTTAAGTTTCAGGGCGGGGGGGGCAGGTAAGTTTTCATGGGGGGGTTACAGGGTCGGGATACTTTTTTTGGCCAGGGGCTGCGATTTAGGGCTCAGGTTGGGGAGTCGATTGACAATTTTAGGTCAGGGGCAGGATGGATTCCAAAGCCATGGTATCAGGTTTTAGGGCGCAGGGTGGGGGAGCTGGGGTGTGCACTTTACCACATATATCTTCTTTACCAATGATACCTTTGCAATGAAATTCATTGTAAAGGCATGTGTGGTAAATATGCGGTTGTGGCTTAGACTGCATTATTTAGGCATAATTGGTTAAAGCATGTGTGGTTGTATTATACATCAAAGTACAAAAAGCATGGGGCCTTATTTATGAAGGCCTTGCGCCGCCGGTGCGTCACTTTTAACATGGGAAAAAGTGACGCACCGGTGGCGCAAGGCTTTCATAAATGAGGCCCATGGATTCTTGTGGGGTTTTAGTGCCATAAGCATACATAAGTGATACAAAATCTCCAGAAAGCATTAGTATTTTTAATAAATTAGTAGAAAAATGATCGGATTTGCAGCTTTATCTCTTTTTTTCCTCCTCCAAGTTATTGATCCGCACAACTATTGAACAGACAGTCATGACTGACTGCACTGAATATTACAAAAATAGACAATTTTTCTGTTTAAAAAACATAAATACATACATGGAAACTGACTGTTTTCTGTGTACATTTGTAAAAAACTGAACATCAAAAACTGCTAGACTATTTCAGGGCCGTGCCACCAGCCCGCACTTAGGGGCCTATTCGGATGGCGGACGGACGCTGTGGAGGGACCGTCCGCAGGGGCAGCGGCGGTCCCTCCTTGCGAATTAGGATGTGACCGTCACCCTGCAGGTCACATCCCGTATATTTTACATTGCGGCGGGTGCTGCTTTAAGCAGCACCCACCGCAATGTAAAATATGCATGTGTAGCCTTGGCATGCACACCTTGGCAGGCACCGCGTGGTTCCTGCCACCCTGTGCATGCCAAAGCAGGGGGGTACCATACTTTTTTTCCACCTCTTACAGGAGACGAGGAAGGGACTCTCAAGGTTTTGGTTACAGCACCTGTAAGTAATCCTTTTATAAATATTCGTTTTTCAAGCATTAGGTGATTTATATATGTGCATTTTTGTTATAATAGCCATTCGTTTTTTACTTTTGTGTAATCCAGTTACATTTCCAGCACTATGGTATTGCCAGTGTACAGTGATAAGTAGGTACTTAGGTATGAACACTGTTTATACTTGCATGTGAGAAATTGGTTTGTTGGTTGACTGGGTTGGGATCTCTGGTCAAGCAACAGCCACTTTCCCAGGGCAAACTACAAAAAGTCACTAAATTAACCGCTGCGTAACCCAGGGTAGCATGACTCTAAAAGCAGTCAGGCTTAGCTTTGAGGCAATGTGAAAGTATTTATGCAGCACACAAACAGTAATAAAGTGAAGAAACACTACAAGAAAATTCTAGAGAAACAGAGTACATTTAAATAAATTAGTTGACACCGTGACCAAAACAACAAAATCCAATCAGTAGAACTGAACATATGAAAGATCAAAATACCATCCAAGTGTTGAGCCCTCCTCAGCCCAGGCCTTAGTATAACACTTTTTTATTCTTCTGCATGTAAGCATGAACTCAACATTCTAAACTTGCATTCACTTATGTAACAGTTCTGCAGAGTCCATTAGGAGTCAAAAGGATTCTGTCATCACAAACTCACAAAGCACTACATCATGAATATTTAGTCACACGAGACCGGGTCTAAGTATAAAAATATTGTCAAGATCATCACGCTCCTCAGGGTCAGGAAGATGCTATAAGGGTTCCGCTTCCAGATCGTTCCGAACTCTGACTGCAATACACAGAGTTCTAGTCAGATCAGGCAGGGGATAAAGGATGGAAGGGGACTGCAGGGTCAAAGGCTCTGTAACACATAAGCAGACAACATTAATACACTCCACACACCTTTACTGCTACTCTCATTTTGGTCTCACTAAACCTTAATTACCTTAAGACTCAGAACCATGAACAAAGAACTCCTGTATAAATCATAGACCCTCTCCAGCCATGAGATAACCAGCCAGGTTTCTTAACATATTCAAAAACCAAAGCCAAACAGAAATGCTGGATACCTTCATAGAACACCGTCCTATAATTCAGGGAAGTCTTGTAAATAACACTCTATAAAGTACTGGCCCTCTTTCAAGTCTCAGAGTGCCCTATGCTCTTTTAAATCACTCTCAGCGCTCCTCCTCCCAGTGGGATCAGCACGATGTCCTGAACAGTTTAATATGCTCCTAAAAGCAGAACTCTTAGCGCTCCTCCTCACGGGGGATCAACACACTTCCCAATTCTGCACTCTTTGGCAAGCGCATATAGTTAATGCCAGTGCGACTCCTCCGTCCGGAGAAATGAAACAGCTGATTACAGCTCGTTAACCACACGAGCAAAGTCAGAGGGCGGTCCCGTTCCTTCACGGAAGAACCCTCGCCGTGTTCGAAATGCCAAATGACCAAGAGAGACAGAGCTGTGTCCCAACTCCTCTCTCCCTACCTGGCCGATGATGCTTTGTCAAGGTTGCAGGTTTCCTGCAGGCTGAATCCTCTCCTTGCTTCTAAAACTGTTTCTCGACACTCAAGTCGTCGCATCCTGAACCTCCAATGCAGCTGGAACACAGTATTGCGCAAGCGTGAAAGTGCGCGTTGCTTCATTTTAACCTCGCCTTCACCGCTAAGCACCCTGGGAAATGTAGTTTTTATACTTTCGGTAGGCGCAACCGGCTAGATCCTGAGAAATATGGCCTACCACAATGGAGTGCGGTTTTGATAGGAGAAGTGGAATGAGCCAGTCTATGCTTATCTTCAGACTTAGCAAAATTCTTGAGTAAAACTGTTCCTGAAAAGGAGAATTTCAGCAGGGCAAGGCTGCTGGATGTGCCTGAGGAGGGAGAGTCATCATCAGATGGCCTTGGGATGATGCCTTTGTGAAGATTTCAACATTCCCACTACGGGGCTGATTCCGATGCCAGATGGCCCAGAATCTGTCTGAAATCGGTTTGGCATTGGAACCGAAAGAACTCCTATCGTCGGTTCCAGCCCAGCAAGTGGGTGTTTGGTCATTATCCGATACTTTACAACTGGAGCATGCATTCCTATTGGAATGCATGCTCTCATTGTAAAGAGCAGAGGTGAAGTTCATCCCTGCACCCTGGGGAAGGCACCTCAAGGTGCCTGCCACTGGGTAAATGGATCAACAGGGGAGCACCATAGGTACCCGCAAGGTCACTTTTTAGTTGCCTTGCACCCATGGGGTCCCTGCTGGTGATTCCCAAAGCCTTTCTGTGTCTGAAAGGTTGGCACAGAAAACCTGTGAGAATCTGCAATCGTAATCCCTCAGCCGAAAAGAGCAGAGGGATTCAAAATAGGTTGGTCAGAAAATAATGCGACCTGCTGCTTACAATGCCGGCTGAATGGCTCAGACCGATAGTCAGAGCTGTCAGCCTGCATTGTAATCAGGCCCTTAGTCGCTGCAATGGAAATTGAAAATTTTCAATAGGACGAGGCAGAGGGCTGTAGCTGGAGACTTTTCTGTGTGTTGGACAGTCGTCTGACAAATAAACACTGAAAAGGATTTGCTGTTGCAAAGAAGAATGTAGCAGGAGAAGGCGTGAGGGGTACTCATTGCTGTGAAGTGATTTTTTAACAGGGCAAAAAGTGAGAGTAGTCCCAATATATTTAAAAGTCACTGCAAATCAAAGTTTAATCTGCAGTGCTTTTTAAACATAGAGGGACTGCACTCTCTTGAAAAGGCCTGGAGAAACACCAAATCCACAGAAGCCCACAACAACATCAGAGCCGCCACCAAAGCTCACCATCAACTCATCAGAGAAACGAGGAAAAAAGCGATTGAAGACAGAATCTCCACCCACGCACACAACAGCAAGGAACTCTTCAGCATCATCAAGGAGTTCGCCCAACCCACCAGCGAGTCTACCGACATCCCTCCCTCACAAGACCTCTGCAACAAACTCAGCACTTTTTTCCACCACAAAATCAAGAGCATCTATGACAACTTCGACGAAGACAACCAACACACTGAACCTTCACCAACCACCCCGACACCTGGAAACCAGCCATTGATGACTGGACAGCCCTCACCACTAAAGACACACTGAAGACAATGAAGTCAATCCACTCAGGGGCCCCCACGGTCCCCTGCCCCCACCGCAACAGAGCAGCTGACACCATCGCACCCATGCTCTGCCACACCATCAACCGCTCCTTGGCGACCGCCTCGTTCCCCGACGACTGGAAACATGCTGAGGTCAACCCCCTCCTGAAGAAACCCTCAGCGGACCCCACTGACCTCAAAAACTACAGACCCATCTCCCTGCTCCCTTTCCCAGCGAAAGTCGTCGAGAAAGCCATCAACAGCCACTCGCCACATTCATTGAAGAACACAAAATCCTCGACTCCTCCCAATCCGGCTTCAGAAAAAACCACAGTACGGAAACCGCCCTCCTCCCCGCAACAGACAACATCTGCACCCTACTGGAAAAAGGAGAAACAGTAGCCCTCATCCTCCTAGACCTATCAGCGGCGTTCGACACAGTCTCCCACCGCACCCTAATACGCAGACTCTACGACGCAGGAATCCAGGACAAGGCCCTCGACTGGATCTGCTCCTTCCTCTCCGGCAGGATGCAACGGGTCAGACTCCCCCTTTCCTCTCAGACCCCACACCTACCACCTGCAGAGGCCCCCAGGGCTCCTCCCTCAGCCCGACGCTCTTCAACGTCTACATGGCTCCACTTGCCTCCATCGTCAGAACCTATGGACTCAACATCGTGTCATACGCAGACGACACCCAACTCATCCTCATCCACGCCGGAATAAACAAAAACCTCATCCGCAAGCTACAGAACATCCAGAACGCCGCCGCAAGACTGGTTCTCAACCTGCCAAAACATTGCCACATCTCCCAGCACCTGCGCACACTCCACTGGCTCCCCATCGAGGCGAGAATCACCTTTAAGATGCTCACCCACGCACACAAGGCCCTCCACGGCACCGGACCAGCATACCTGAACAGCTGGCTCAAATTCCACGCACCCCAAAGGACCGTACGATCAGCCCAGCTCTCCTACGCTGAGGTCCCCTGCACCAGAAAGACCAGATCGGGAGGCCGCTCCTTCTCCTTCCTTGCGGCCAAAGCATGGAACGCCCTTCCGCTCCACCTCAGACAGACAACATCGCTCCCCATGTTCGCAAGAAACCTCAAAGCCTGGCTCTTCGACAGACCCCCTCCTTGATGGAATGGAACCTGCACCCCCCACACCTAGCGCCTTGAGACCCTTACGGGTGAGTAGTTGCGCTTTAACAAACTCCTGATTGATTGATTGATCTTGCGACAATCTTCAGAAACCACTGCAGTGCATACATCTTGGTGCCCTTACATACTCTGGAGTAATTACTGCACCGTATGTAAGGGTGCCAAGGAGTATGCAATGCAGGATGTATGATGTGGTACATTGTTAAATTTTATTGATTATGCACAGAAATTTAAATGTAGTTCAATGCTTTTGATAAATTTATTTTCTTGCTCCATTGTCATAATTTTATTCTTTTTAGTTTGCCTTGATTTTATTTTGTTTTCTCCTCTCTCTTTTACGATGTGGGTGTCTGTCAACATTCCAAACAGTCCGGAGCGGCCGCCATCTTGTGTCTCGGTAGGATCGAGACGCAAGAGGTGGCAAAAACAAAGGGGGAAATTACCATAAGGGGGCAGAGTAGACCCTCCTTGACCCCCTAGGTTTGATGTGGGGGCTATAAAAGGGCCCCGCGGGTCAAAAAACATTTTTTTTTTATTTGCGTGGGGGGAGCGCCCGGTACGCGCACCGTGGAGCGTACCGGGAAGCGTTCCATGGGGAAAAAATTATTATAACGTTTTTAAATTTTTTTGCCTTTTTTAAAAATTGGAGGTAGTTCTAAAAAGAACAGTTTTTTTTCTTCTTTTTGTTGGTTTATATTTTTTTAATGTTTTTTGAACATTTTGTACTTTTTTGGCTTTTATTAACTATTTTATATTTTTTTGTTATTTTTATGGGGAGAAACAAAAAACAGGGAATTAAAAATGGCTCAACTGGAGCAAATATAATCAGGAAAAAATTAGGGTTTTTTGGGGCACCAGCAAGGAGGAGGAGCTTTATGCTCTGCTCACCATAGGAGATGGTCTTACCACAAAAAATACATGTGATCCTGAATTCCCCAAACCGTGGTTGTATGCAAGGTGTCGTCTTCCTTGTCTCTGGTCCCGATGGAGTGGGTTGCTTTCTTTTGGAGGTGCTGGTTGAAGATTGGGGAGGGTTACTGGCCAGTTCTCTCACCTCTGCGGCAGCATAGTTGTTTGGATGCTTGCGCTGCATGTGTCTAATCATGGTATTATTACCAAAAGAATATTTTTTGTTAGGGTTCCCCCTTGAAAGTTCCATGCCACAGATTCGGCAAGTCACCTTGGGCGCATTGACTTTCTTCTTGCCCTCTGGGATAGAAAAAAACTCCCATACAATGTGCTGCCTTGGCTTGTATGGGGTATTGTCTTCAGGCAGCCACCTTCTCCCCTCCTCCTCCTCCTCCTCCTCCTCCTCTTCTTGACCACCAATGTGATGTTGTGGTGGTCCTCTTGGTGGTGGTGGTGGTGGTGCAGATGCTCCAGCTGCTGCTGCTACTGTAGCCATTTTAAAGTACAAAATATTTCTGTTAGATCTGTTAACAGGTCTTCCTCAGTCAAAGGACAAAGTCAGAATAAGGAAAAAAGGTGGGGTCTTTCATCATTTGGAAAAAAAAACTGTCCTGAACCAATGAAAAGTGTTATTTTCAGGTCACTATAACAAGCGCGCCTGCAATGCACTGCTGATGACATCACATATTACATCACTCCTGACATCGTCAGTGATATCACTCATGACATCACTTATGACACCATCCTTGTGACAGAGTTACAGACCTCCTTTTAGTGTAATGTAACCCTTGAAATAGATATTCAAAAATAGAAACTAACATTTTCAAAAAAATGGAGATACCCATACCAGTTACAACAACCAATTCATCAATTCCACCATCTATATACACATCCACTCATTTACCGACAGTTCTATATAGTCACTCATACATATACTCACTCATCATATGTAGTGATACATCTATACATCCTGTTATATACCGACAGTCATCCAAAAGTTACTCACACAAATACTTACACATGCAAATAAATTATTGAACATCCATTTATTTGCATATAAAACTATACACACACTACCTCTTTACTTCTAAGGAAACTTACACATACTTACTCTCTTAAACAATCATTTATATAAACACATACTTATTTAAACAGGAACTCTTACAATCTCTAACTCTCACATATACTCACTTATATACATCAAAACTCACATACACTAGAATAAAATTATGTTGTTACTAAAAAACACAATAGTGAGACAGTCATTCACTCACTAAAACACACATATACACACTCATCCACCCATACAGTCCTGCACATATGCTGTCTTCAAAACACATACAAACAGTGAGTCAGTCACCAACCCATGCAGCTACTTATACACAAAGTGAAACACTGATACATATATTTCAATATTTAAAAGTTACTCGCTAATATATGTATTCAATAAAATACACTTAATAAAGCAGTTAACCAATCATTTTTTTAAAAAAAACATCCATTTACACACTTATTTAACCATTTATTCTTCCATCAACCTTTACAAATACAAATAATAAACATATTAATTTTAAAGAAAGACACACATTCACTGGCTCGTGTCATCAGTGATGTTATGAGTGATGTCACTGACGATGTCATGAGTGATGTAATATGTGACGTCATCAGCAGTGCATTGCAGGCGCGCTTGTTATAGTGAGTCCAACTAACTATAACATTGGAATTTCTATGGTTTTATGTCAGTAAAATTTCCAGCTAACTATAACTGGTGTGAAACCTATGTTTTTTTCATTGAATTTAATAGGTTTTTTAAATGCTAATTCCTAACTATAACTGGTGTGAAACCTATGTTTTTTTCAGTGAATATATATATATATATATATATATATATATATATATATATATATATATATATATATATATATATATATATATATATATATATATATATATATATATATATATATATATGTTTCAAACAAGTTATAGTTAGGAATTAGCATTTAAAAAACCTTGCAAATTCACTGAAAAAACCATAGGTTTCATCCATGTTATAGTTAGCTGGACATTTCTCTCATACAAAACCATTGAAATTCCCCCGTTATAGTTAGTTCAGCTAACTATAACTCGCGCGCCCTCAATGCACTGCTGATGACGTCACATATTACATCACTCATGACATGGTCAGTGACATCACTCATGACATCACTGATGACATCTCAAATGACATCACTGATAACTTCACTGATGACATCATCCAGTGGATGTGTGCCTTTCTGGAAAATAAATATTTTTTATATATCTATATTGAAAGGTCGATGGAAGAATAAATAGGTAAGTAAGTGTCTTAATGGATGACTTTTTTGTCAAATTGATTGTATAACTGACTGATTAATTGTATCTTAGTGAATACATGGGTTAGTGAGTGATGTTTAAATATGTAAATATCTGTATCAGTCTCACACATTTTTTGAATAAGTGGCTGCTTGGGTTGCTGAGTAACTACATGAGTGTCTATATAGGTTATTAGTTGGTTTTTTGAGTATCAGTATGAGTGTCTGAGTGTTTATATAGTTTGGTGGGGGATATTACCTAGCACATAGATGCATTAATGAGTGATTTACTGTTTATATGTGTTTTCAAGACAGCATGTGTGCAGGACTGTATTGGTGGATGAGTGTGTGTATAGGTGTGTTAGTGAGTGAATTACTGTCTCAATACTATCTTTATGACTAAGTACATATGTGATAAACTACTATATGTGAGTATTGGTGTATATAAGTGAGTATATATGAGAGTTAGAGATTTGAAGAGTTCCTGTATAACTAAGTATGTGTTTCTATAAGTGATCATTTAAGAGAGTCAGTATGTGTATGTTTGTGTGTATAACTGTATATGCAAGTAAATGGATGTTTGATAGTTTATTTGCATGTGTGAGTATGTGTGTAAGTAACTCTATGGATGAGTATCGGTGTGTATCAGGATGTATAGGTGTATGAGTACATATGATGATGGAGTACATGTATGAGTGACTATATAGAACTGTTGTTGAATGAGTGGATGTGGAAGTAGATGTTGGAATAGGTTTTTTTGTTTAAAGTTTTTATTCAGTTCTTGACATTCCATTCATTACATTCATTACAATAAATCCAAAATACATAATAATAAGCTGAAAAGACAAATGATATAATATAATACCATCTCTGAAGAAATGGAAACATAGAAGGTTTTTACTCCAAAAACATGCAATGACCTTTAGTCAAAACAGGTCCCCCATATTTTTTCAAATGTGCGCAGTCCCCCAATCCTTTTTGCATGTATAAATTCACTTTTCCTAACTCTTTTAATTTTCTGATACCATTCATCTACGGATGGAACTATATCTGTCTTCCAATATTTAGGAATCAGTGATCTAGCCACTGCTACTATAATATACACCAGTTTTGCCAGTGACTCAGCCAGATTAAGCTCTAGATCAAAACCAAATATAATCAGATTTTCAAAACTAGTAATCGTACAATGCAACTGAAGAGAAAGCAAAGAAAAAATGCCATCCCAGAATGCCCTAGTTTGGGGGCAAAAAGCTATTATATGGGACCAATTAGCCAGATCCGGTCAAGTGCATCTAAAACAGGTAGACGAGATATTGGTAAACATTTTGGCAATGACTGCTGGGGTATAATATAACAGCCATTTACTAAAAAAAAGCATTTGTCTCTAGTTGGCACCTCTCAGTACCGAAAAATGTAATTTATTTAAGGTTTTCCAAGTATTAACTGTTAGATTAAGACTTTCATACTTCTGCCATTTTTTAATTGCTTTGGTGCTCAAATCTTCCTCTCTACACTGCGCCAAACTTCTTCTCCATTTTCCAGGTTTCATGAATAGTGAAGACCCAAAGAGATCATTTATCAAATGTGAAGCTTGACTTATCTGCGCTAGGTCAGTTTGAGCCGGAACCTTATACAGTAAATTATATGAACCCATAAGAAGAAAATGTCCACCAATTAAAGAAGCCATCTCATTAGGGGTCACCCAAGCTTCATTATTCACGAAATTCAATAGCGTTGTAAACCCCAATCTGACCCAATTTTGTATAATTTCTGGCCCCATTTTTATACCGAAGCCTGAAATGGCTTCACTTAATGGAGTTATTAGAATTAGGAGGGAAAGTGAGTACCTCTTCAGCATAGCGTCACGTTTAAAAAAAAAACAATTCAGAACCTTATATCTGACTAATTTGGGTGATTTGAATATTGAAAGTGGGGAAGGAATTTCGGCCTCTTTACAAATTATTTCAATAAACAAATTTATAAACAATGCCTTACTAGATATTAGATGTTTAAATCTTGTAAGATACTGTGAAAAATAAGCATAGTAGTAGTCTTTAAGGTTTGGGAGACATGAGCCCCCTCGCGGCCATCGCACGCCAACACAACCTCAACATCATCTCCTACGCTGACGACACCCAGCGGATCCTCTCCCTGACCAACGACCCCGCCGCCGCCAGAGCCAACCTTCACGAAGGGATGAAAGACGTAGCCGAGTGGATGACGACCAGCCGCCTGAAACTGAACTCAGACAAGACGGAAGTCCTCATCCTGGGCTCCTCGCCCTCCGCCTGGGACGACTCCTGGTGGCCCCCGCCCTGGGCACCGCACCCAAACCGACAGACCACGCACGCAACCTGGGCTTCATCCTGGACTCCTCCCTCTCCATGACCAGACAAGTCAACGGCGTCTCCTCGTCGTGCTTCAACATCCTGCGCATGCTACGGAAGATCTTCCGGTGGATCCCCACCGAGACCAGGAAGACGGTCACCCAGGCCCTCGTCACCAGCCGACTGGACTACGGCAACGCCCTCTACGCCGGAACCTCCGCCAAGCTCCAGAAGAGACTCCAGCGGATCCAGAACACCTCAGCCAGACTCATCCTCGACATCCCATGACACAGCCACATCTCCGGACATCTGAGAGACCAGCATTGGCTCCCCGTCAACAAAAGAATCACCTTCTGTCTCCTCACCCACGCACACAAAGCCCTACACGATCAAGGCCCGAGGTACCTCAACAACCGCATCAACTTCTACGCTCCCAAACGCTATCTCCGATCAGCCAGTTATGCCCTCGCCGCCATCCCCCGCATCCAAAGAACGACAACAGGAGGAAGGTCCTTCTCCTACCTGGCCGCCAAGACCTGGAACTCCTTCCCGACCGACCTGCGCCTGACCCAAGACTTCAGCTCAAGACCTGGCTGTTCGAGCAGTAGCAGCACCCCCCCCCCCAAGCGCCTTGAGACCCTCCGGGTAAGTAGTGCACTCTATAAATGTCTTTGATTGATTGATTGATTGATTGACCTCCTTGTTCTTTTTCTTCAGATAAAGTATTGGTAGCTATTCGAGATGTCTTTTTTGCCCAAACAAAGGCTGAGAACATGGATTTGATTTTTGTAAAAAAAAGCGGAGTAAAGAACAAGGGATAGTAGAGAACACAAAATTAAATAGGGGGAGTACTGACATTTTAATTAATGCCACCCGACCTAAAATAGATAGAGGTAATGTATTCCAACGTGAAAACATATCACAAACTTTTTTTAATAAAGGTTTAAAATTAAAAAAAATATAATTTGCTTACAGACGGCGTGAAATAAACACCCAAATATCTTTTGGGTCTATTATTAATACAGTTCTGAAAGTCCGGGTGCAGCTCGGGAATTATACTACCACAGAATAAAATCTCGGTTTTCTTTTTATTGATTCAATACCCCCCAAGTGCTTCAAATTCTGCAAAAACAGAAAGGGCCTGTACTTGCGAATGCATCTCAGGTTTCAGAAGTAGCAATATATCATCTGCATATAATTTAATCTTATCCATAAAGGCCATAGGTGGTAAAATATCTGTGCACTCCTTCGAATTGCCACCGCTAAAGGTTCTATGAAAAAGGCAAAAAGAACAGGGCACACTGGGCACCCCTGCCTTGTCCCTCTTTGCACAGAATTGAACCCACCATGGATATATTGATAAGCACATGAGCTTTTGCACCTTGATACAGATTTTTAACTAAGGTAATAATTTGTAAGGGGATACCAAAAAATTGAAAATTAAAAAAAAATATCCCAGACCACCAAATCAAAAGCCTTTTCTGCATCTAAAAGAAAAACTAAAGCCGGCACCCTGCGTGTTTCAAAAAAATCTAAGGCCTCAACTAGGTAGTGTGTATTAGTAATAAGTTGCCAACCTGCAATAAAGCCATTTTGATCTGAATGAATCAGTTGCGAAGAAACATGATTGAAACGTAATGAAAGTAATTTGGTGATAATTTGATAATCCGAATTTAATAGTGTGATAGGTCTGTAAGAGTTAGGGTCATTTGCTTCCTTTCCTTTTTTCAAGAAACTAACCACAGTCCCATCATAAAAAGATGATGGAATTAAGCCACCTTCCAACATAGAATTTGATAATGAAAGTAAAAGTTCAGAGAGTGAGACAGAAAATACAACAAAAAATTCTGCAGGAAATCCGTCTGGTCCACTGGCCTTACCATGTGGAAGGCTTTTATACTACCGATTCTAATTCATCCCCCAAAAACGGAGTTGCCATTACTTCTTGATCTATATGAGAAAGAGTGGGTAGATTATAATTATCTAAGACATTTTTTAATCTACGTTGATCCGTAATATGATACGAAGTACACATTTTCTCGTAATGGGACAACATAATTTCCCCTATCTCTACTGCATCTGAAGTATCAATATCATTTATTGGAGATTTAAGAGACCGAATTACATTGGCTGCAGCTTGTTCTCTGACCTGCCACGCCAAGAATTTGCCCATAAAATTACTGTGTTCGTACATTTTTTGAGCATGTCTACAAAAAATGTCCTCACTTCTTTCAAAGTAATCTACACTCAGTTCACGTTTTGCAGCATTTAGTTGATTCTGTAACCTAGCAGATGGATTATGATAAATTTGTTCTACTAAGTCCTGAATATTCTGCTGTAATAAGTTCTTTGTATCCCTGAAGATGACTGATTCCCGTACATCCCTTCCAATGACAATCCCCTGAATAAACGCCTTAAGTGAATCCCACACCACATGAATGGGGGCTGTCCCCATATTTCGTTCAATAAAGTCATTTATCTCATTTTTAAGTAAGGTCATCCATGTTACATCAGACAGGTAAGGTTTGTTAAAAATCCTGCGTTTTACAACATTCGTATTCTCATCCAGCACCAATTCTAGAACTAACATTGCATGGTCGGAAAAGTCATTTTGGAGAATCCGTTAATATCGATTTTTGAGTTTTAAGGAAACAAGAAAGAAATCAATGCGAGAAAATTACCTATGACTTCCCGACCAGCAGGTATAATCTCTTTTGTGAGGATTTGTAGAGCGCCAATGGTCAACAAGATCTAAAGTCCTTACATTATTCGAGATTGGCCTAAATGATTTAGGTTTCAACTGTTTTTTACCACCCGTAGTAGAATCTAAATTCGGATCCATAAGTATATTAAAATCCCCCCCCCAATCACAATATCCCCGCCAACCATCAAAAGAGACTAGAACATTGCATCATATATTTCAGGGTAATCATTCACTGGGGCATAAAAACTTACGAATGTAATAGGTGATAGCCTATTCTTAAATTTACACGTGGCCCAGCACCATCGACCCTGACTCCCTGCCTTTGTTTGCAGGATCTGTACCTCCATACTCCTATTAATAAAAAGTGCTACTCCCCTCTGTGAATCAGAAAAAAAAGAAAAGCCCCGATACGAGGCCCACCCTTTAAACTTTGAAAAATGATCAGCTTTTGAGAAAGGGATGTGAGTTTCTTGTAAAAGTATAACTGCAGGATTTTCGGTCAAGACCCATTTCTCTATCGCCCGCATTTTCTTATTATTATTTAAGCCGTTCACATTAAAAGAGACAATTTTTAAGCTGCTTTAGCAGTTCTAAGAGTATTTACTTAAATTCAATAATACGATTACTCCCTCTTTACATCCCATGCCTTCTTTACGCAGTCTATGCTCTGTTGTAAATCCAACACAAGGACCGCTTTTATCTTCACCAAGAACAACAAAATAACAATAAAGAGAAGAATTTTGCCAAGAACTACATTTTTTACTTTTTTTACCAAACCAACCCCCCTCCCCCTCTTCCACCTGTGGCACCTTCCTTGCTCTACCTCCCTCTTCCCGCGCTCGCCACAGGAACCTCTCACTTGCATATTGGGGTGTCGTGATATTGCACCCCTACTACCTTCATACCATACCCTACCCCCCCACATAGTGAACAAAATCAAACAAAAAGTGAAGAAAGGCGATTGTGGAAAGAATCAGAATGTACCAGAAAAGAACTCTATCTTATGTCCAAATTAACCATTTTGAATCCCATGTAGCAGCTCCTGTGCTGCCTCAACATCAGATAACATATAGAATTTACCTTTAAAGAGCACTCTAAGTTTTGATTGCTGAGCAATCATTGCTTGCTCCCCATGGGCTTTGAATAGGTGAAGAATTTTAACTAATTCTTTCCTGCGTCTGGCGGCTACTGCAGACATATCGGAGAAGATTCGGCATTTCACCGTAGCATTCACTAAAAACTGTCTCTGTCAAATTGCTCTGGACAAAATTTGCTCCTTGACCCTAACATCGGCAAAATTTATAAGGATAGTTTGGGGAAGAGTGGAGTTCGATGAGGGGTGGGCAGGAACTCGAAGGGCTTTAGTGATAGTTAAATCCCCTTTGTGTTCCGGTATCACACCCTGTTGTAGAAACGTAGAAACCCATAGGAGCATATCTGACCCCTCAATTTCTTCAGAGAACCTCACTATATGTAAAGTGGATCTTCTATTATAGTTCTCAAGATCATCCAACTTATTCTCAAGGGCCCTAGATGTTTTGGATACATTTTTAGTTTCTTTCTTTACTGCGAACATTTGATCCTCTAAAGAGGAAATCCTTTCCTCTGCCTCAGCTAGACGAGTTGGAAAGGTGGAGACTAACTCTTCAATTTTGTCTATTTTATCTAACCTCTGATTATCAGTATGAGTGTCTGAGTGTTTATATAGTTTGGTGGGGGATAGTACTTAGCACATAGATGCATTAATGAGTGACTCACTGTTTATATGTGTTTTCAAGACAGCATGTGTGCAGGACTGTATTGGTGGATGAGTGTGTGTATAGGTGTGTTAGTGAGTGAATGACTGTCTCAATACTATTTTTATGACTAAGTACATATGTGTTAAACTACTATATGTGACTATTGGTGTATATAAGTGAGTATATATGAGAGTTAGAGATTTGAAGAGTTCCTGTATAACTAAGTATGTGTTTCTATAAGTGATCATTTAAGAGAGTCAGTATGTGTATGTTTGTGTGTATAGCTTTATATACAAGTAAATGGATGTTTGATAGTTTATTTGCACGTGTGAGTATGTGTGTAAGTAACTCTATGGATGAGTATCGGTGTGTAACAGGATGTATAGGTGTATGAGTACATATGATGATTGAGTACATGTATGAGTGACTATATAGAACTGTTGGTGAATGAGTGGATGTGGAAGCAGATGTTGGAATAGGTTGTTGTACCTGGTATTGGTATCTCCATTTTCTTGAAAATTTTTGTTTCTATTTTTTAATGTGTGTATCAACGGTTATATTAGAGTGAGAGGTCTGCCACTCTTTCACAAGGATTATGTCATCAGTGATGTCATTTGAGATGTCATCAGTGATGTCATGAGTGATGTCACTGACCATGTCATGAGTGATGTAATATGTGACATCATCAGCAGTGCATTGCAGGCACGCGAGTTATAGTTAGCTGAACTAACTATAACGGGGGAATTTCAATGGTTTTGTATGAGAGAAATGTCCAGCTAACTATAACATGAATGAAACCTATGGTTTTTTCAGTCAATTTGCAAGGTTTTTTAAATGCTAATTCCTAACTATAACATGTGTGAAACCTATGTTTTTTTCAGTGAATTTGCAAGGTTTTTTAAATGCTAATTCCTAACTATAACGTGTGTGAAACCTATGTTTTTTCAGTGAATTTGCAAGTTTTTTTAAATGCTAATTCCTAAATATAACTTGTGTGAAACCTGTGGTATTTTCAGTGAATTTGTACGTTTTTTTTAAATGTTAATACCTCACTATAACATATTTAAAACCTATGATTTTTTTAGTGAATTTCAAAGGTTTTGTAAAAGATAATTTTTAAATGTACTAATTATTACATTTCTTTCTTTTCATACTAATTTTTCTTTTTTACAATAAATATTTACATATTATTTTTCCCTTATTTATATTTCATATTTTATAGTAAAATAATTATAAAACTAAGTACAAAAATAATTGTTTCAAATTTTTTTTTATCTGCAAGTTTTTTTTTTTTTTGTATCATCACAAGGTCCGCGCACCGTAATCACACCGTAAGTTTTTTTTGAAGTTCAAAAACGTAATATCTTCGTATTTAATGTACATTTTAAAGGTAGACAATATCTGGTATAATGAAGAAAATGGGTTTTTTAAACTTTTAAGAACAGTATATTACTTTTTAAAGTAATTACAAATCTCGAGATGGTACGTCGCACGTACACGCACCGTGAGAGTGCCGTTCGCGCACCGTAAGACCTATGTATGTTTACCCCCGAAAGTTTTATAAACTTAAAAACGTTATATCTACGTATTTATTGTACAATGTAAAGATACACATTATCTGGGATAATGAGGAAAATGTTTTTTTTAAACTTTTAAGGACCGTATATGACTTTTCTAAAGCAATTACGAATCTCGCGAGGGTACGTCTTACGTATACACATCGTAAATGCATCGTAAGCGCACGTGAGAGCTTCGTAAACGCACCGTAAGAGAACGTCAAACCATGTGACTTTAAAACAAGACATTCTATTAGATTATAATACTCCCTACTCCAATAATTGAACGACCCCTCCCATGTTAATCATTCTTCTTTGACTTTCACAGAAGAACCATCTTTTTTCTTCAGCTCCTGGGCTTTAGATAAAGAATTTCAAATGTCTGGACTTTCAGAACAATCTGATCATTGTTCATCTGAAGAATTTGTCGAAGAAGACCCACGGCCAACAAAAAAAAAATAGAATCCATTGTTTGTAAATGTTTTACCTTCCCTGAAGGTCTAAAAAAAGTTAATGCCCCACTAGTCACATGCAAAATATGTGACACTGTTTTATCTAGGGGAAATGCCAACAAAAAATATTTGTTTTGCACATTTAGCATAGAACGCCATGCTAAAAAATATCCACCCCAACAATTGGGCAAGAGCAGTTGTGCGAAGATCGGAGGAGAAGCAGGGCTCTGCTCTAAGCACCTCAAGGGCACCACCACCACCACCAATACCATCAAACATGATTCCTAATATGCAGCCAGAATTTAGGAATTTAATGATTCGATGCATACATTGCAACCAACTAATTTCTTATGGACCAGAGTCCATAGATGTCATTCTAGAAAAGAACAGGAGGCACAACTGCTCCAAATAGTTTTTTTCTTTTTTTATAGTTCTTTGTTCCTGTTGAACAATTGTTTCGTTTAAAAAGTTCATTTTTTTCTTTGTTTTTCAAGCAAACCAAAAACAAAACACAAAAACAGTTATTTTTAGAACTACCTCCACTGGTCAAAAAAAGAACTATATTTCTATGTTTGTATGTACAAGTTTGTCATAGTGAGTGTCTAGTGCAAAACTATAAGGATGTGGTACAGCATGAATCTACAGGGTGTTTACCTGTAGTATACTGTAGTACTTCCAAAGCACTAAAATGTTACATATGTAGCTAAATATTTTACAACTCTATGCTTCAATTTGCACTATTAGTGAAAGTGCATGGATGAATTTATATGTATTAAGGGCAGTTTTATAATCCCCTTGTGTGTCTTTTACACAACCGGTGCATCACATTTGTAATGTAGCGGTGGTACAAAAGATGCGCCATAAAGTATGTTTTTTAAAATCTGATGTACTTGGAAGGTGCATCATATTGTAAAACCATGCACCAAAAGAAGGCTTTCCTGCATACATGGAGAATGTTCTGGTGCAGGAACACCTCCTAAAAGCGAATAAGTGAAATGTATATTATTCCATTCAGTCACTTTTGGACTTATACTACGTCAAAATCCTGCACCTGTTTGAAACAGAAAGCAAAGGGGAGTAAGCGAAACTGAGCGCAAAAGGGAAGGGGTGTGAGAAACAGACAGGAGGAAGTGGAGTGGGGTATGGGGAGTGACGGTGAGGGAAGGGCAGTGACAGTTAAGAAATGGATAAGAGGGTGAGGGAAGAGGAATGAGGGAGAAGAAAAAAAATTAAGAGTGAGTGAGGGAGAGAGGAGGAGTGGTAGAAAGAGAGAGGAAAGGAACATAAGTGTTAGGGAGAGAGAGGGAGAGAGAGAGAGAGAGAGGGAGAGCAATGGACTGAGAAAGAGTGAGACAGTTATTCTGTCACAATAAGAGACTGATGAGAAAGTAGTTTTTGTTTCTCATACTTACCTTACAAGTAATGAAAAGTTAGACAGTGATGAGAAAATATTTTTTTATTTGTCATACTTACCTTCTAAGACATGAAAAGTTAATAAAATATTTTTTTAAATATAATATCTGTGAAAGACATGGAAAACATGAATTATAATATATACAATATATATTTCACAATAGAATAGAGAAGGAAGGAGATTAAGAGTCAGGAAAGGGAACTAAGGGATATAGAAGGAGTGAAGGAAACAGAAAGGGAAAGAGAGGAAGAATGAGGGATAGAGAGAGAGAGAGAAAGAGAGGGAGAGCGCCAGAGTTTGCCGCCATCTGTGTGCGCCAGGAGGCACTTACATTTACATCAGGGCTCCCGCAGCGGGGCCAAGGGTTGGCCCAACTGTGCCTGTCTTAGCCAGGAAGAGGCTGGGCTGGGCCCCCACTCTTGGTTCTGGTGGACGTTCCCAGACTTTCGTTGGAGCTTTTTAAAAAGGTACTGTTGTGAACAATATTTTTGTCAGCTAATGACTCTGGAACAACCATTGTACTGTGGTTATTTTGTTACTATTTCTACCTTTGTGATTTCCCGAGTTCTGGGTAAAGAGTGAATTCCGGGTTTTCTCGTTGCAGCACATATAACTTAGCACCTGTTGCACCGAGATTCATACAAGGTTATGGGGAAGAAGAAGGCTCAAGATGAGAGTGGGGAGGTAACTGAGGGTGGGCCAAAGCAAATCATCAGGAAAAAAGCTAAAAAGGCACGTAAGGCTATCACTAACAATTGTGTCATTGACCGGAGGTACATTTGTGAAGAGAGACACACACAAGGAGAGAGAGAAAGAGGGATAATGAGAGACTGTGAGGGAGTGAGGCAGTTATAGTGACTGAGACACAGGAAGAGACTTAGAGACAGATGGAGGAAAGGGGAGTGAGGGAGGGTATAAAGGAAGGGGAGTGAGCAAAAATGAGTGAGGGAGTGACAGAAGGGGAGTAAGTGAAGGTGAATGAGGGATGATGTTATTGCAAGAGAGTAAGGGGTGAGTGAGAAGACACTAAGCAATACAGCAACACAAGGGTAGTGATAAAGGAACATAGGAAACAGAAATGAGAGACAGAAAGGGGAAAGAGGGAGTTGGACAAGGTGAGTGAGGATGAAGAGACAGTACTGATAATGACAGAAAGACTGTAAAAGTGAATGAAGGGCAGTAATGAGAATGAGAAAAGGAGACTAAGATGAGTAGAGGAAGGGGAGTAAGAGGGACATTAAAGAATGGGAAAGAGAGAAAGACAAGTAAGATAACTAAGTAAAAGTATTTTCTGTTTCTCATACTTACCTTATAATTATAGACAACTTAATATAATATTTTTATATAAATATAGTATCTGTGAAAGACAAGAAAAAACTGAATTAGGATATATATTTCATAATACAAAAGTAAGTAGAAGTGAAAAAAACTGAAAGAGAAAGAAAGAAAATGTGAGGGAGAAACACAGAGGGAGAGAGTGAGAGAGTAACTGGGAGAGAACGAGTGACTGACAGGAAATGAAGTGGTTAGACTGAGTGAGACAGAGGGAGAGAGTAAGAGAAAAATGGAGTGAAAGGAGTGAGAGAATAAAGGAATGAGAGTTATGAAAAAAGATTGAGGTACGGGGAATAAGGGAAGACGATCAACGGATAGAGTGAGCGAAAGAGTATGAGAGAGAGTGAGGGAATGGGTGCAGCAGAAATAGAATGAGAGTGATGCAGCGAGAAGAGAACATGAAGGGGAGTGAGAATGAGGGAAGGGATATAAAGGTGAGGGATGGGGAGTGAGGGAAAAACAAGCATATTGAGAAAGGAAAAAGAAGTAAGTGAGAGACAGAAGGATTTATGGAAAGAGAGAGAAAAGAAAAGGAAGACTGATGGAGAGAGAGGGAGACAGTGAAATAGAGGAGGAGTGACGGACTGTGAGGAACTAAATCAGTTGTAGTGACTGACACAGAGGAACAGGCTTACAGATGGATGGAAGAAAGAGGAGTGAACGAAAGGGAGTGATGAAGTGAAAGACGTGAAGGTCACTCAGGGATGATGTGAAGAGTAAGGGGGCAGTGAAAAGAGACTGATCGATGCAGCAAGACAAAGGTTAGTGATGGAGGAAGATAAAAAACAAGTGAGGGACAGACAGGGGAATGAGAGAGTTGGACAAGATGAGTGAGGGTGTAGGAAGAATACTAATGTTGAAAGAAGGAGTGTAAAGGTGAATGAAGGGGAGTAAGTAGAATGAGGGAAGAAAAGTAAGATGAGGAAAGGCAAAGGAGTAAGAGAGATACTAAAGAAAGGATAGAGAGAAAGAGAAGTAAAAAAGTGATAAAAAAGTATTTTTTGATTGTCGTACTTACCTTATAAATGTAATATCTGTGAAAGAGAATAAACAATTGAGTTATAATATATATTTCACAATACAAAATACAAAATAACTTGTACAATATGTTATATGTTTTATTTTGCTGTTCTCATAATATATTGAATTTCACTAAAAACAGTGAGTTCAATACTACTCATCATATGACAGCGGGCAAAAAAAAACACAATCAAAAAGATTGTGTTTATAAAACCCATACAACGTTTCAATAAATAATGTAAAAATTTGAAAAAACATGTCTTAAATGTTTTCTTCCACATAATAATTTCTTACGTAAATAACAACAATCACAAACTAATAAAACATTATTAGTTCTTTTTCATACTCTCCAAGTAAAGTTATGTAGAAACATATATTAACAACATTTACCCAAAATACTCATTTTTGATTGATATACTATTCCACATGGGCAAATAGTATATGGAAAGTCATTTGTTTGGAAATTACTTAATAGTACTCTTAAACTTCCATTTCCCGACCTTCTGAATCAAAAGCTCAAGACATATTTTCTATCATCTAACAATAGGTATATCTCCACCCGATGCTATTTATCATGTACATAGAACCTTAAACAACCAGTAAGCTATCAGAATCTCAACATCATTTGGTATGCTGATGACACTGTGCTCATCCTTTATCGTAGAAAGGAGCTGTATACGTTACAATAAACTTCTTTAAGAGAATCAAAAATATCAACAACATCTACAACAATTATAACTAGTCTAAAACACCTCTGGCTCACTCATGATCAACATTTCCTGTATTGCTGATATCACTCACTATGTGATACACTTACACTACCTCTATGACAACTACAAGTTTTTTTTAATCTTGATCACCCTCACTCACAAAGTAATTCTAACAGTAGACTAACTTTTATTAACAGCACTAATCTTCCTAGGCCAATTATTTTCCCTAAAATTTGGATTGTAAAAACACTAGGTAAGAATTTCATAAGTCAAAAGGCAAACATTGTTTGAAAGTTAAATGAGTATCATTACAATGAGTCCAGCCTTTTTGACATTTTAAATAAGCTTTATAATGTCCTGATGTTGTAGAAGGACCATCATGAAAAATAATTGCTGCAGTTACAAAGGTTCTTCCTGAAAATGATAATTGAGAAGCCACAATTTTTTTAATTAAAGTTGTCAATTTTGTTCCATCAGGTCTACATCGTTGGAACATTAAAATTACATACTGTCCATATCTTTGTATACATAATGTTGATATCATTTCAGAGTTACATTGGGTACAGACCATGTTTTGATTTGCTTCTCTAACTAGATTATTAAAAGACACTGATTTGCAGTCTGGTAAAGTCAAATATATAAATCTTTCAGTGTCTATTGTAGTACTACTTGAAAAGGAACAATTGTGACAGTCATGTTCCCATTTATAAGAAAGGTCAAAAAGATTTTCGATATCTATACCTTCATCTTGCAATACAACAAGCATATACATTAGAAATTCCTGACAATCTTGCTGAATATTCTGTGAAAATTGATTTAGACCAGAACATATGTCTGAAACATTTCGAATATCAGAAACACTTTCTATTTTTGTTTTATCACTACTACATTTCTCAAAGACAGAATTCAACAAACAACAAAATCTTTGAACCCGATTTTCAACAATCTGTTGTTGTGAAGTTTAGAGAAAAACAACAACATTAACCACTACATTAGCATAGCAGTTGACACCAGAACTGTTTTCAAACTGAAATCGAACAACATCTTCAACAGAATCCTTTTCCTTACTGCTTACAATTACTGGTTCATCTAGTTTTTTTCTTTTCGCTACAACCTTGCTACAATTTCTCTCCTATCTTCTTTTTCGACCTACCACACGCTTTTCTAATAAAGGATATTGAGGTAAATTTGGAGCATATTCTCTTCTTAACCTATTATATTCTTTTACACAATTTAGATCTGCACTAATCTTTCTCCCATCAAAATCAATCACGTATAATCCAGATAAAGTTCTGACTCGATATAAAGCAACATATGCCATACCCTCCTTGAACACAGAACTTCCAATATTCACCAAAGCACTATCTACACTTAAACCTTGAGATTTATGAATAGTCACTACATATGCCAAACAAACAGGAAACTGTTTTCGGCGGACATATAAATCTTTGACAAGCAAAAACCGAGCAGAACAACGACTAAATTGTTGTACTTCTTCAATTTCATCAAATTTGATTTTCAAAAATTCAATTTCATCTCTATTTCGGTAATTCACAAAATCAACAACATGACCCATTGCTCCAATTACTAGACCTCTTTCCTCATGTAAATTCCAGCGTAAAATTATACGACAATTTAAACATGCATATAGACTCTTTTCAAAACCAGCAGTTTTAGATATTGCCTTCTCTAAAGAATCCAATTTTGACTTCAACTTTTCTGACAAAATAATAGTAGCTCCTTCATACTCTATTCTATCAATAGCTTCCAGTTTTATAATTTCTTGATTTTCTAACTTTAACATTTTGTTGTTGAAGATTGAACATTCTTGCTGAGTTGGCATCAAGCATATCACTGATTTATTTTCAGCAATTTTTCTATAAATATTCTCTGGGAGAATATTTTTGTTTGGAAACAAATTTGAAAGTAATCGTGCCTGTAAAGCTTCTTTGCCATGTTCACTTAATTTTAAGTTGTAGGTATTTTTCTGTGATTTTCTTGTAACATTATGACGCAAAGATGACATGAAATTGTTTACTCTTCCTTTTGATAATACTGGTCGTGGAAATCCAAAACAACATTTTGTGTAGAACTTGTCCTTAGATTTGAACTTTCAATGACAGTATTTTCCACAACGACGGGTTTGAAACCGTAAGACTTGATGTCCAAAAATTGTTTTGTTCTGTACTTTTTGGAACAGCACATGTAGAATACTGTTTAATAAATCTCAACACTGTGTCATCTGAATCTGTTCGAAATTTGGGTACATCTTTGATCCATAACAACATATGTATGCGAGAAGCACCTCTTGCTTTATACTCCTTGCTCCAAAAGAAATCCAAAACCTCTCCAAGAGGAGGATTTTTTTTGTTTGTGATAAAAGACATCATAGCTTCAAATCTATGATTGAAATACCTGCATACATTCACTGGATCCAAAGAGCACAGTTCTCCATGTGTCTTGTATTCTATATTTTCTATGTTTGCATTTGCCTCTCGATGAAATTGAAGTAAGTCTTCCCAAGCATACTTAGCACAGCTAAGAGTAAGGAACCATGTAGGAGTTCCTGAGTTTCTTAGCATACCTTTCAATTCCCCATGACGACGGTACCAATACTTGTTAGTACCATGCTGACAAGCCAAGAGAATAATTAGCTGAGATTCCAAAACAGTGTCTTTCTGTTGGACTTTATCCATAAAGTCCCTTGCCGAAACATTTTGCAGATGTTCTCCACTTTTTAGTATATGGTTCACTGCATAAGATAGTCCAGACAATTCACTCTCAAACAGAAGATGAAAAAAATATGGAATGCATTGGCGAAACCTTGGATCTTCTGCATATAATCTTAATGTCTGGTACTCAGATGCTGTAATTTGCACAGGTCGGTCATCATATCTTCCACCTAGACCTGTTGGAAATAACTCAGGAAAACAACGAGCTTCCAAGCTTTCTTCCCATACACTTATGGGACTTCCTTTTGCTTCTTTTATTTGGAATAACTCAATAGCATTCCCCATTACTTCTTTGGAATACAGAGGATGAACACTATAATGTTCATAAATTTGTTCACTTCTGGACACATCCACTTTTTCAATTTGCCCTGCTGACAAATCAGTGTCCTCTTCTACAGTTGTTTCCTCTTCTCCTACATATACCTTTTTATAGTACTGATTGTTTTTTACCAGATACAACGTTGCCTTTTTCACTTTCCTAGCATCCACTAATTCTTGCCAGATTTTCTTACTCTTTGTATGAATGCCATTAACTAGAATAACTAGAGGTTCCTCTTCCACTTTTTCTACACCAATTGTGCCAATATTTTTCTTTAAATCTAGAGGCAAATAAATAACTCTTCCCTTTAATCCTCTCTGTAAATCTGAAGGAGGCAATTTCCCTGTCCTAGGCTCCATGCGAACAATAGCCTGACATGGATGCACACATTGAATCAAAATAGACTCATAGGTATTTAAATCCATCAATTCAGAAGGAATCTTTACCAACTCAAGATTAATATGTACAGCTCTAGCAGGCATTTTGTTATCATTTAATTTATTATAACAATATTTACAAATATGTTGATCAGAACCCAAATCAAAACAATTCTCTACCAACAAATCAGTTGCAAAATCCTTCCATTCATTATTATTTTCCTTTTCACTTTTTACATATAAATCAACTAACCTAGTCTGATTCTTATAATGAGTTCGTCGACAACACACACAACAAAAATTTGGCCTTTCACTTGAAATGACCTTAAACTTTGTAATTTCTTGCTCCAAACTTTCTGTACTAAAATTCTATATATTTTCATCCACATTGCCTTCAATTACTGTATCAGTTTCTGCACTGTTCTCTTTTTCACCAAAAAAACTAAACTCAATTTCTTCACAAATGTTCTTTACATCTAATACAGATCCATGCAAAAGAGCACTGTTTAACTGTTTTAGCTTAAGTGCTGGACTTTTTGCATAATACAACCTTCTCACTAATTTCCTCACTTCAGTATGATGCACTGCTAATATCCTAAAATGGTGAAAAACACTCTGACATACTCTTCTAGAAAGACAAGCCAGTAAATGCCCTTGCAAACCTGTTTTTTCTCTCAGTCTGCAGGGATCTAATTCTTGCAACATCTTAAACTTTTGTTTAAGACTTTTCTTAGTATATTTACATAAGAAATTGCGAAACAAATCAATTGAATGCTGTCGCACACTACAAATACTATTACAATTCCAAGTGTACCCCGGAGCCTTAGGACGTCTCCCTAAAACTTCATCAGCTAACACCTCTTCTGCATTTCTAGGCACAATTTTCTCTTTTTCAATCAGACAACCGTCCTTCAACTCATATGCTCGACCACTGATGTCAACTGCATGCAACAAATCATTAGTCTGAAAGTAAGTCTCTTCATTAAAAAATGGCTCACAACTTGAACTATGCTTCCATTCTCCAGAAAAAAACATCACAAAAATGTGTCCTATTAATTACTCTTTTCCACTTACTTTTTGCTTTCAAAACATTGTTTGCCTTGTCTAGTGTACAAATTCTATTGGTTACTAAAATATATATATATATTTTTTCACTTCAAAAGCCTGATCAACTATCCTCTCTATACTTTTCTTTTTCTTGTAAAAACTGTTTTCCTTTTACAATTCTTTACATTGTTTTAATAAATTTAATACAGCTCTGATATAAAACATTCGCCTACGAATGGCAATGAACTGATTTTTGCATCTATTACTACAGACCATATCATCTCCATGTACATTTCCAACATTTTTTGCAGTGGGGGGCTCTGCTTTTTCTTTGTAGTTACAGATGATTTTTTTTTCTTTTGCACATTATCCACACTTTTTTTACATTGGGTTAATTTCCGTATAAAATCCTTAGTTGGCTTACCAGTAGCATTCTTCTTTTTCTCTAAACATTGTTTTTTGGATAAATCTTCTAATTGTGTTGTCTTGGAGAATAAAGCCTGTTTATATTTTCTTATTTTTGCATTCTGAGTAGGCATATTGCTTTTTCTTTCTGTAGATAATTATAATCTGTTGTGAAGAAAAAATAACATGTTATAGACCACTACTAACATACTACATAGAGATTAGAATCACTAAATGATATAAACACTGGTTTACTTCATAAGTAAGTTTAAAGCACAGCAACTATGTCTGACCAGAGTAGGAAATCAGGCAGTGAGTGCTGTTTATGAGTTTATAGCAGTGCAGTAGTGTTTTAACATTATAGGGTAATTTGCTGAGAATGGTATTTCAGGGTTCAGCTCACCCAGTATCTAATTTGCACAACATAACTACAATTTGGAAATTAAAAGACCTAAGAAACATACTGCATAGAACTTTGTACAACTACATCTACTAATTCATGACTCACTTTATGATTTATCTGATTTACAACACAAAGGGAAAGAAAGTACAAACAGAGATAAAATGATACAAGCAGAGGGTGCAATACTACAGGCAGAAAGACAGGAAAGATTTTAAATGATGGCACTATCTAATCCACACCAGCAGCCATATCATAATAGGCCTCTGCAGATGGACATGAGAGAGTGCAGGCAGAGGGTGCATGCAGAGGGAGAGGGACGGTATAGACAGAAAATAACATAATGCAGGCAGAGACTAAATTGGAACAGGCAGAGGATAGATGATACAAAGCTGCAGGCAGAGGGACAGATGGCGTAGTCTGAAAAAAAGATGGTGCAGAGAGAGGGTGAGATGTTTCAAGCAAAAACACAGATATTACAAGCAGACACACACATAGTACACACGGAGGACAAAATGGTACAAAACAGAAGGAATGTTGGAAACAATAAGACACATGCTACATACAAAGGCAAATTGGAGCACACAGAGAGGGAAAAGTGAAGACAAAGATAAAATGGCACAAACAGAGAGTATAAAACTACAAGCAGAGAAAGAAAAGATTTAACATGAAGGCGCTGTCTAATACACACCAGCAACCCTATCATAATATGCCTCTGCAGAGGTACATGCGAGGGTGCAGGCAGAGAGTGCAGACAGAGACCAAAGGATGGTATAGACAGAAAATAATATATTGCAGGCAGACACTAAACTGGTACAAGCAGAGGATAGATGGTGCAGGGCTGCAGGCAAAAGAACAGATGGTGTACTCAGGAAAAAGATAGTGCAAGCAGTCACAGACATGGTACACACTGAGAATAACATGGTACAACAGAGAAGAAATGCTTGAAACAGTGAGACAAATGCTAAGTGCAGAGGCAAATTGGAGCACACAGAGGGGGAGATAGTGAAGACAGAGATAAAATAGTACAAGCAGAGGGTGCGAAACTAGAGGCAGAGAAACAAAAAGATTTAACATGATATCAGTGTCTAATACACACCAGCAGCCATATTGTAATAGGCCTCTGTAGATGTACATAAGAGGGTGCAGGCAGAGGATACAGGCAGAGAGAGAGGGATGGCATAGACAGAAAATCAGATAATGCATGCATAGACTAAACAGGTATAGGCAGAGGATAGATGGTACAGGGTGCAGTCAGAAAAAAGATGGTGCATCAAGAGGGTGAAATATTTCAAGCAGACACACAGATAGAGCAAGCAGTCACAGACATGGTACACACTGAGAATAAAATGGTACAACAGAGAAGAAATGCTCACCGGTCCTTCCCTGAAAGTTTGGGGGGGATTTGTCAAGCAGGGGCCGAGAAAAAAGGGGGGTCCCAAAACGTGTTTTCCCCATGTTAATTTTCATAGGGCGGTCGACCTCACTTTTAGCCCGAACGGCTGAATGGATTTCCACCAAACTTGGCAAAATTGTAGGGACTGGTAGCCCGATGTGCCTTTGCTATGTCTCAAGACATGTGCTCCAGTGGATTTTGAGTAATTTAGGTTAAAAAAAATATATATCTCTATAAGCGCGCCCCGGTACGCGCACCGGGGCGCTAACCAGTGCGCTGCGCGTGGAAAGCTGATTGGCTCTCGGGTGTCTTTCAACATTCCAAACAGTCCATAGCGGCCGCCATCTTGTGTCTCGGTAGGATCGAGACACAAGAGGTGGCAAAAACAATGGGGGAAATTACCATAAGGGGGCAGAGTAGACCCCCCTGACCCCCTAGGTTTGATGTGGAGGGCTATAAAAGGGCCCCGCGGGGCAAAAAAAATTTTCTTTTTTCGATTTACGCGGGGGGAGCGCCCGGTACGCACACCGCGAAGCGGACCGGGGAGCGTACGTTGGGGAAAAAAAGAATGACAGACTTTTTAAAAAATGTAGCCTTTTTTTATAAATTGGAGGTAGTTCTAAAAAGAACAGTTTTTTTCTTCTTTTTGTTGTTTTATATATATATTTTTTTTTTTTGAACATTTTGTACTTTTTTTGGCTTTTATGAACTATTTTATAATTTTGTTGTTATTTTTATGGGGAGAAACAAAAAACAGGGAATTGTAAACGGCTCAACTAGAACAAAAAAAGAATAAGGAAAAAATTATTGTTTTTTGGGGCAATTGTGGTTGTCACCAGCACGGTTGATGAGCTTTATGCTTTTCTCACCATAGGTGATGGTCTTACCACAAATTATACAAGAGATCTTGTATTTCCCAAACTGTGGTTGTATGTTTGGGACCATCTCCCTTGTCTCTGGTCCCAATGGAGTGGGTTGCTTTCGTTTGGAGGTGCTGGGTGAAGATTGGGGAGGGTTGCTGGCCAGTTCTCTCACCTCTGCCGCAGCATAGTTGTTGGGATGCCTGCGTTGCATGTGTCGAATCATGGTGTTATTGGCAAATTAGTACTTTTTTATTAGGGTTCCCCCTTGAAAGTTCCATGTTACAGATTAGGCAAGTCACCTTTGGCGCATTCACTTTCTTCTTGCCCTCTGGGATGGAAAAAAACTCCCATACAATGTGCTGCTTTGGCCTATATGGGGTATTGTCTTCTGGTAGGAATGTCCTACTCCCCTCCTCCTCCTCTTCTTCATCTCCACCACGGTGGTGTTGTGGTGGTCCTCTTGGTGGTGGTGGTGGTGCAGATGCTCCAGCTGCTGCTGCTACTGTAGCCATTTTAAAGTACAAAATATTATTCAGAGATCTCCAAACAGGTCTTCCTCAATCAAAGGACAAAGTCAGAATAAGGAAAAAAGGTAGGGTCTTTCATCATTTGGAAAAAAAAATGTCCTGAACCAATGAAAAGTGTTATTTTCAGGTCATATGACCCGGGCTTTCATCATTTGGAAACAGAAACTGTTCTGCACCAATAAAAAGTGTTATTTTCAGGTCACATGACCCGACGCGCTTACGCTGCGCGCCCCCGGGCACGCCGGGGCGCCCCCCAGGGCGCGTCACGTAAGCGCTTAGGATGCTTACATTGCGCGATCGTATTTGCTCGAGTGCTTCCAGGTGCGCTTACGCCGTGCGTACCACGCGGACGCGGCTACGCGATACGTCACGAAGATGTTTTCGTTCGCGGCAATAGCGATAACGGGACGCTCACCGGTGCGTGCCCCGGGATGCGCCGGAAAACTGCACTTTCCGGTGCGCTCACCGGGGCGCGCACCGGGAGCGCTCCAGGGCAAAAAAATAAATAATAAAAAAACAAAAAAATACAAAATAGTATTATATAAATATACAATATAGGATTCATTATCAAAAATATTACATTTCATAGGTTTGAGGCCCTATATATTGTTAGGAATTAGCATTTAAAAAACCTATGAAATTCACTGAAAAAACCATAGGTTTCATACCAGTTATAGTTAGGAATTAGCATTTAAAAAACCTATTAAATTCACTGAAAAAACCATAGGTTTCACACCAGTTATAGTTAGCTGGAAATTTTACTGACATAAAACCATTCAAATTCCACTTTTTGGAAAATGTTAGTTACTATTTTTGAATATGTGTTTCAAGGGTTACTTTACAGTGAAAGGAGGTCTGTCACTCTGTCACAAGGATGGTGTCATCAGTGATGTCATGAGTGATGTCACTGACCATGTCATGAGTGATGTAATATGTGACGTCATCAGCAGTGCATTGCAGGCGCGCAAGTTATAGTGAGTCCAACTAACTATAACGTGGAATTTCAATGGTTTTATGGCAGTAAAATTTCCAGCTAACTAAAACTGGTGTGAAACCTATGGTTTTTCCAGTGAATTTAATAGGTTTTTTAAATGCTAATCCCTAACCATAACTGGTGTGAAACCTATGGTTTTTTCAGTGAATGTAATACGTTTTTTAAATGCTAATTCCTAACTATAACTGGTGTGAAACCTATGGTTTTTTCAGTGAATTTATTATATATATATATATATATATACACACACATATATATATACACACACACACACACATTACCTACTGGTGGTCGCCAGTCGGTATATATAGTTAGAACCTAGTTTCCATATGAAATCAGAAACATTCTATTTAGAATTACTTTGGCGTCGATTGAGGAATTTGCGTGCAATTTTCCAAAGTTTTGGCCAGCTCAGTTCTGCTCCTTCCCTGAAAGTTTTGGGGGGATTCGTCAAGCGGGGGCTGAGAAAAAAAAAAGGGGGGTCCCAAAACGTGTTTTCCCCATGTTAATTTCCATAGGACGTTTAGACACGGCTACAGCCTGAACCGCTAAAAGGAATTACACCAAACTTGGCAAAATTGTAGGGACTGGTATGCAGAAGTGTCTTTTGTTTAAATGGTGTATATCCCTCCAGTAGTTCCTGAGAAAATCAAAAGAGAAAATATATATATATCTATAGCAGCCTACTGTAAGCTTACTGTAAGCTTACTGTACTCTGTACAATTCCGAGCACGAGCTGCATGCTGATTGGCTGCCAATGTCTGTCAACACTCCAAACCAGAAAGTGTTGGCAGCCATCTTGTGCCTCTGTAGACTGAGGCACAGGAAAGCTGAAAAACAAAGGTGCAAAACATGCAAAGGGAGCAGGGTAGAAGCACCCTGATCCCCTAGGCCTGCTCAGGGGGTCCCACAAATACCCCCTTGGCCCCCCAATTTTTTTTTTAATCGCGGGGTACGCGTACATGATAGCACCTCATTAAAAAGCATTGCAGTTAAAAGAAGATTTTAAGACTTTAGTTACACTATAAATCATTTGTTGATGGTACCATACTCATTGTAGGTATTGTGGTGTGTTCTAAGGTGATTTTACCATGTGAAAAAGCCTTCTGCTGTGATATCATGAATCATGTTTGAAAGAAAACTATTATCTAATGCTTTTCCCACAGTGGTTTGGAAGGGGATCTATAAGCTAAACTGAAAGCATATTTTCTGTAAATTCACATTATCTTTCTCAGTCATGTGAGAATGAAGTCTGACATTCTCAGTAAAACATGTACATCCAACAAGGACAGTTGAATCCTTTGTGTTCTACTGCAGCCTCCTAGAGTATTCTAAAGAACAACTAGAGCGCTAACAGTCCTACTTATTACAAAGGTATGGCGCACCTGAAGCCATCTTGATTGGAATAAAGTGGTAACTCTTAAAATATTTAATTTAAAAAGGAACAACATGAGGGGGTTCATTTTGCCACAGAACGTATGATTAGTGCTGCAGAAAGAAAAATGAGGGCACATTTTGAGTGACTTCTCAAATCCTCTTCTCTTTCATTAAAAAATTCTGACATGCAGTCTCCCAAGATGGCCACCAGAGACAAAAGAGCCCAAATGTAGCCCAAATATCACCCAGATATGTAGCCCAAGTATTGCCTAATGACAGAATGTCCCAGAGTGTTCTAAAGAACAACTAGAGCGCTAACAGTCTTACTTATGACAAAAGTTTGGCACACCAGAAGCCATCTTGATTAGAATGAAGTGGTAAGTCTCAAAACATTTAATTTAAAAAGGAACAAAATGAGGGGGTTCATTTTGCCATAGAAAGTCTGATTAGTGCTTCAGAAAGGAAAATTAGGGCACATTTTGAGTGATTTCTCAAATTCTCTCTTCTATTGTTATGATAACGTCCTCGGGATCGGTTTGTTGATTAGTATGCCCAACTCTAGATTGACCCAACGCCTGAATTGCCGTAATGGCACAGAGCATTGAGAAGATCAAGCGAGGGGAAAAATTAACTGATCAGGGAAGGAAAGGAAGGGGAGGGAGATCTGAAAGACATAAACAGAGCACACGCATAAGACTATGTTTGCTCTAATCAGAACTAACATTACATATGAAACAACCTTAAGTAGTTGTACCTGTAAAGGAAAAGATAAACCTTGTAGATGTACAGAGGTATCTGGCAGCGTAGGAGTTGTTGCGGTGTAACTAGAGCAGTACAAAAATGCATGTAACAGTAATAAGATATTTGTCAACACCCTTCAGAATCTCTTCTATAACATGTATCACCTAGATAAAAACCTACCTAAGTATACCTCTACAATGGTTCACAGGGGAAGAGTGTAAACCATACACCTCCAGAACACCCCTGTTAATTAGAAGAGGTATAAACAATAGTTAACACCTATTCACAATGCAATGCACGCTGCCACCTTTTGATGTGCAATTCAGTTCCACGAAAACAAACATAAGAAGACCCCTGGAACTTTTCCAATAACCCAAATAATGCCTCTTAGATGGGTATAGGGTAGAATCCAAAACATATGTCCAGAACAACCACAAAAGTTAGCGAGCAACCTAAACACCACTAGACAATAGCAGTGTTTCCTCCGTTGGCCGAAAATGCCAACTGAGCCAAATCCAATTGTCCCAAAGGTCAAGAAACCTATACCACGGTAACAGCCGTTACCCAGTAGCCCAAAACACACAGACTCCAAGAAATCAGCAATCCCGCTGAAAAGCGCTGTGGTGCAAAGCACCCTTACCGCACCGTAGCAATCTGAATACCCAAACACCAAAATCCAGTACTCCAGAGGAATTCCCGACACCGATCCCCTGCCGCCGACTTCCTTAAGTGTTCTCTCGTGAGATTGCGGTCCGTCGCGAAGGATCACGGGAACTGTAGTTCTGGCCCAGGGCTTGCCGGGAATTGTAGTCTTGTCAAGTCGCGATCTTAACATCTATTTCATTAAAAAAACTCTAACATGCAGACTGAAACATGCACTTTGAATACCAGCAGCAGACTTCCCTGGTGAGCAGTAGCTTTACTACAGTGATCTAATGAGCAACTAGAGTGCTAACATTCAGAATTGATGGCAAATGTGTGACACATCTGAATGCCTTCTTGATAGAACCAAAGTAAACAAGCATTGAAAATGCAATAGATCTCCCTCGTTTAAGTTAAAGCCATTCTGTTGGTAATGAGGTGGATTTTTAGCTTTGCTTTTATTTTATTAGTGTTTTTCAAACTTTCATGTAAATAACATGCATATGTATGCATATATGTATATGTATGCATGCATTTATATTTGTATTTATATAGATATGCAGATTATATATGTTTATTACCTACTGGCGGTCGCCAGTAGGTAGTTATAGTTAGGGCCTAGTTTCCATAGGAAATCCTCAACATTCTATTTGGAATAACTTTGGCCCTGGTGGATGAGTCTTTGCGAATTTCTCAAAGGAGATGGCTCGGTCCGCTGCGCTCCTTCCCTGAAAGTTTAGGGGGGATTGGTCAAGTGGGGGCTGAGATATAAGGGGGGTCCCAAAACGTATTTTCTCCATGTTATTTTCCATAGGACCTTTAGACTCGGCTACAGGTCGAACGGCTGAATGGATTTATAAGAAATTTGCCAAAACTGTAGAGTCTTGTTCGCAGATTACGCTTTTTTTGGAATGGTGTAAATCCATTCAGTAGTTGTTGAGAAAATTAAAGTTAAAGTCAATTATATATCTATAGGCGCGCACACGTGCGCGCACCCAAGCGGCTGCGCGTGAGCGGAATTTTTTTTGGCTGCGTGACGTCTGTTAACGTTCGATTCAAAGGAAATCAGGAAGTTTTGTCCGCCATTTTGTCACTGCGAGTAAATATATTGTTCATTTCAAAGCGTTGAAACATGGAAAGGGGAGAAGTTAGAGATTGTTTTGCTGCGTAGCTTTTCTCGGGGTGTGCAGTAATGCCCTTAAACGCGAAAAAAAGATATAATTTTTTCCCGAAAAAAAATACGGGGTGCGCGCACCCGGTCGCGCACACCTATTTACAAGAGTGTGAAAATGGAGATAAATCAGAAGTTTGAGTGCTTAGATATAAGGTGGCTCTGAAAAGAGCCCTTGTGTTAATTGAGTGTTTTCTGTATTTATAAGTAAGTACCGATGCAGAGCCTGATGTTGCAGAGGAAGATTCTGTTTCCCTCATTCGTGAAATGAACACCGTCTCTCCTATAGACGTCTTGCATGTGGTATCGCAAGTTGTTGTGGTAAATAGAACCCATGCTATAATCTCTGAGGAACGCAGAAACAGATTTATTTACATGTCTCCTTGCTTTCTCAAATTGTGCACAATGTTGATTGGACCAATTCCATTTCTGTCCTTGGCATATATTCGAATATACCAAGGCAAATCGAGGAAAAAGTGTCATCAATTGTCGAAAGGTGTCTTTTAGAAGCATTTCCAGACCTACCCCAGTGATTGTGCCTAGATCGTTCCCACCACAGTGCACAATTATAAGGTCTGGTTCTGGGAGATGCATAAAAGTTTTCACCAATGGAATCAATTGGTGACATTTCAATCCTCTTTTGGAAATCCATGTTATGTGTACATTTGGTAAGCTGAGGTTGCAAATTCGTCTGCTTACTGCATATTTTTCACTCCAGTGAATATAACTGTGTCCTATTAGCCAGACCTTCATTTTCAAGGGATTTGTAGTCGTCCTCCGATCGGTTCTGGAAGTGGAATGGTAGTTAGAAGTTGAAATTCTAAATAAAGAAAAAGGAAGAGGCTGGGTGTGGTTTAAAAAATAAAAATGATTGGTTGATTGTAACAAGTGGAGATTGAACATGTTAATGTTTATGTTAAACGAAAAGTACTATTGGGTGTGAAAAAACAAGATATGTAACAGAGCTGTGTATTGGCAGGTGTTTCTGGAGGGAAAATAGTGTTCTTAGTTTGTTGTAGAACGTTAAGACATGAACTTTTGACCTGTGCCTTCAGCAAGGTGCAGAATGAGGTGTAACCATGGAAACAGCCGGAGATGTCAGTTGGTGATGGGTTCACTCTTTGGTGCCTCTGCATCTGAGTCTGTTCTCTGGTGGCAGGCGGACAACTGTTTGTTATTGTGAAGATGAAAGGGTGATAAGGAGAGAAATACGACATAGCGTCCGGCCTGTAGAAGCGTGGGAGCAGTGATTAACTCTGAGTGAAGCGGAACTGTGTCGGTGCTTAGTAACAGTAAAAAAAAAATGTTAACAGTGGTATAACTGTCTTTACGGTGCGCGACCTACTAAGAAAGAGTTCACGGGCCGTAATTGGCTTGTAGGTTCTAGTATCAGTAAGTGAGGTCGAGAAAAGAAAACATTCAGGACTTTATTTATGAAGGCCTTGCGCCACCGGTGCGTTACTTTTTCCCATTTTAAAAAATGAGGCACTGGAGGCGGAAGGTCTTCATAAATAAGGTCCTCAGTGACTATAGTTAAGGTTATGTGGAACCCATGAATAGTTTTTCAATATGAAATCATTTCAGTTGAGATTATGGATTAAAAGAGAAACCGTGAATATTTGAAATGTTTATTTAGAAATGTACTGTTTTAAAGGCAAATCATTATGTAATATGAGTACAGAAATTGCAAAAAACACAGTAATTGGTATTGTCAGTAGTACATGGAATACAAACGCTATAGTTGAAGAAAAATGAATATAGTTGGAAAAAAACATTGTACACTCTTATAAGGAAGTATATTATATTTTAATAAATGGAAGAAGGTCTCTGGCCTTTCAGTTTAGGAACGATATATGAAAATGCAAGTGGTTATACATCATTACTTTATGAATCAGCTGTCAAACAACACGAAATCATAATGTCCACTGTTAGTAAAGCAAATAGGTCTGTTCTTCAAAAGAAAATATGGAAAAGAACGTGAAGAATATAGAAAACCAAAAGGAAATGAGGACGTCAATGGCTTGTTTGAGAGTTATTGAAGCATTGTTTAGGCAAAATAGGTAGCTTCTGCTTGTAACAGGAAATCAGTTTTATCATTTGAAAGTATGTCAGCTATCCAATGGAAAAGAGTAAAGCAGTACTCATGATCTGTTATAATCGGAGCCTCTTTTACCATCAGAGTGCAGGTCGGTGGGTTTTCGATGTAGCTCGCTGTTAGGAAAGAGTTAACCGTCCATTGTGTAGGCAAAGTATGCAGCAAGTGCCTCTAACATGAAATCATTGTTATCATCTGAAAACATGTCAGCCATCCAATTGAGAAGATGAAAGGAGCATTCATGATCTGTCATTATTGGAGCGTCTTTTACCATCATAGGGCAGCTCGGTGGGTTTTCGATGTAGCTCTCTGTTAGGAAATCTTGCACCGCTGCGAATATATTCCAATGACCCAGAACTCCTTGTATCGCTGCAAAGGCCATAAACCCTCCATTGTAACAAAGCTGTTCATGATCAAGTAACGGATTCATGAGGTGATTGTAATTCGGTTCCGGAGGTACCAAATTGCAGAGACATAAATCCAGGGCCCACGTGAAATCACAGCTCAGGCAATGAAATACAGGCTGCACACAGGTGAAATACGAATATCGAAATGATAATCGATATGAAGTATTCAAAGTTGAGAGTGGTAAGGTGCCGTAGTACAGAAGCATTCTCTGTCGAAATAGTTCTAAGTGGCCCGGCTCGTTTGCGAAGGCAGGAGGGACATCCATTTTGTATTTACCAAGATGGTAAAGGAAACGGCGCAGCACCGCTGGTTGTATAGCAACTCCACAGAATTAGGTCGCCGGCTATGCAGTGGAGAGGAGCAGAATGACTTGATACATTTTCTAGGAGTCTAGTCACTTATATATTGCTTAGTGGTTATCAAAAAAGTAGCTTTTTTTTAACTGGAGGATGCGTTACAAAATAAGGGAGTGATTTGAGGGAGTTGTAAAGCAAGGTCATTTTTTTTTACATCAATGCTGTTTTCTGTGAATGTTAGCTTAGTGAAAGATATGTGTGTGAGCAGATGCAACGTTCAGTTTTAAATGTGACAATGGCGGTCTTGTTCATGTCTTCCGATTCAAGGTCGGTATTCGCTGCCAAATACAAAGATCAAGAAACGCATGCGTGGGGTACTACGTGTGCATTCTTAAATGAAAGCAAATGAAGGGTTATTTTTACCGCGTTAGCATTGTCGTTTAAAAAGTTATAGTGATTTCTATTATATGTGAAGAAAGTGTCACTGATGAAGACTGAAAATAAATCCTTATAAATGATAGGGACTGGTGTATTTTAGAAAAGGTGTGTAACATTACATGAATTGTGGAAAAAAAAATAATGTAATTGAAAGTGTATGGTTTGAAAATGAAAAGTAGAGGTTTATAGTTCACGTTTTGAAAGCAGTTCTAGAGGGTCAGATGAAAGTGTATGGTTTGAAAATGAAAAGTAGAGGTTTATAGTTCACGTTTTGAAAGCAGTTCTAGAGGGTCAGATGCATGATAGATTTATAAAAAATAGAACATGTTTTTAAATAGTATTTTGGAAAAAATATGTGCCTTTATGTACTATTTACATTATCTGCCTGTTGCGTATTCTTTGAGTTGTAGTAATCCTGTGTCTTATAAGTTTTCTAGGGGCGGTTTGAGGTTCATGGTGGGTTTGGGCAGGGAGGGTAGGTTGGGGGTTTGTAATAGGGCGTTCGGGTAGGGTGGAGTGCGGAGTTTAGTGAAAAGTGAGGGGGGCGGGGAGTTACGGTGTTTGGTAATGGAGCAGAGTCAGAGGACACCACATTTGTGTTATGGGGTGCCACGGAAATATGTATTTATTCTCAGAGGTTTATTATATTAAGGATATATATCAACATGGTGGCTCTTGTCGTTTTGTGGTTCTGTGCATGTTTATAATGCTGGCCCTGTAGTTTTTGTTTATGGACCTTATTACGACACACAGGGGAGCTACGTTGCACAGTTGGAGATCAGAGACTTAGGAAATAAAACTTTATAATTGTAAGGGCTCTAAGCGATAGAAATCGCCCGTTCTCGGTGTAAAAAATATCACCGCTATTGGTGGTATTTTCTACGGTGTTAGTGCTCGAAGGAGAATAGTAACATATATGTGAAATAAAATTATGTAATAGGCTCAGCATTATCGCGTGAAAACAAAAGTTGCTTTTACATAGCAATAAGTCTCTTATAATTAAGGGACGGAGTGTATATAGTGCTATTTAGTACTCTGCTATGTGATTGATGTCGAATATTTCATAAGAGGAGGCTTTAAAAGTTTTTCGATAAACTGGTTTTCTAGGGAAGTGGGTGGAGTGTTCCGTGTAAATTGCAGAATAGAAACTAGTAAGAACCAATTGGAAGTGTTGTTTTAAAGTCACATAACTGCACATGCGTGTCTCGACGCCTGTACGCGATAGGTGGGTGCGCGCACCCGGTCGCGCACTATAAGAAAGCGGCGAAAAAACATCTCATAATATGCTCTTGGAGCACGTTTTGGTAGAAAGAGTTACAGGCACATGCATCAATCTCAGCATTTGCGATTCCTTAATTGCGATTTTTAAGGAATCGCAATTAAGGAATCGCAAATGCCTATGCATCAAGAAATCGCTAAATAAATTGCGATTCCTTAGAATTCCTTATTTGCGATTAGCATTTTCCGAATCGCAATTAAGGAATCCCTTCCCATTCATTCCTATGGGCCTAGAGGCCCATAGGAATGAATGGGAAGACAATCTCAATTTGCGATTCGCAATTAGCTAATCGCAAATTGAGATTGCGATTTCAAGGGTGCAGGGGTGTCCAAAGGACACCCTGTTGCACCCCTGAAATCAAACAATGCACATATGTTGTGTACACACATGCCCTAAGGGCATGTGTGTGCACAACATGAAAGTAAAAAATATGAACAAAATTGCATATTTCTAACTTTTCGCAAAATTACCATGAGGTCCAACCTCATGGTAATTTTTTCTCTCTAATTGCGAAATCGCAATTTTTTTAAGTTTCATGCATTGCTTTTAAGGAATCGCAAAATTGCGATTCCTTAAAAGCAATCGCACTTTAAAAAAATCGCTAAAATAGCGAATTCTTCACTTTTACGTTGATGCATCCCAAATAGTGATTTGGGAATCGCAAACGGCCGAATTTTGCGATTCGCACCGTTTGCGATTCCCAAATCGCTTGATGCATGTGCCTGTTTGTTCTGAAAAGAACTTTTTTTTTTTTTTTTTTTTGGAAACAAGTGTTATGATGCTTTTGATTTCTTAATGTTGCTACGACATTTTTCAGTATGTTATACTATCCAAATAAAGTGAAGAAATTTAACTTTTCTTGAAGCATTTATGACTCTCAATTTTGTGTTTAATTAGAGTAAAGCTTTGCTCTGCAGTGCATTACACGCGCAAGTTATAGTGAGTCCAACTAACTATAACGTGGAATTTCATTGGTTTTATGTCAGTAAAATTTCCAGCTAACTATAACTGGTGTCAAACCCATGTTTTTTTCAGTGAATTTCATAGGTTTTTCAAATGCTACTTCCTAACTATAACGTGTGTAAAACCTATGGTTTTTTCAGTGAATATATGTATGTATATATATATTCACTGAAAAAACCATAGGTTTCACACCAGTTATTGTTAAAAATTAGCATTTAAAAAACGTATTAAATTCACTGAAAAAACCATAGGTTTCACACCAGTTATAGTTAGCTGGAAATTTTACTGACATGAAACCATTCAAATTCCAACGTTATAGTTAGTTGGACTCACTATAACAAGCGCGCCTGCAATGCACTGCTGATGACGTCACATATTACATCACTTATGACATGATCAGTGACATCACTCATGACATCACTGATGACACCATACAGTGAATGTGTGTCTTTCTGAAAAATAAATATGTTTTATATATTTATTTGTAAAGGTCGATGCAAGAATACATGGTTAAATAAGTGTGTAAATGGATGTTTTTTATAAAAAAATTGATTGGTTAACTGGCTTATTAAGTGTATCTTAGTGAATACATATATTAGCGAGTAATTTTTAAATATTTAAATATATGTATCAGTGTTTCACTTTGTGTATAAGTGGCTGCATGGGTTGGTGACTGACTCACTGTTTGTATGTGTTTTGAAGACAGCATAAGTGCAGGACTGTATGGGTGGATGAGTGTGTATATGTATGTGTTAGTGAGTGAATGACTGTCTCACTAGTGTCTTTATCAGTAACGACATATGTTTTAATCTAGTATATGTGAGTATTTTTTTATTTTTTTATTTTTGTCCTCATATATGCCACCAGAATTTGTGTGCTCTAGATGGGTCTCTCTGTTGCCTCTTACACTGTTGTTTACGGGTCCGCCCTGGAGACAGTATCATAGCAGACAGAGATGTCCCAGAGGTAGGCTGCTTTCCTTATCCTACTCCTCCAGGCCTATTTTTGGCGCCCTAGGCCTGGTGGAGGACAGGACCGACACAACCTCTGGCATAATCACAGGACCGCTCATCTATTTATCCAGACCACCAATTTAGACCAAACATTCTCGGTATTCTGGCTACGGCCAGCCAGGTCCATTTTGGATACCTCCATTATATACTTCAAACATGCTGCGAATCTAGTAGGAGACGCAGACTTCCACTCCATGCAAATTTGTCTCCTTGCAATGACTATTATATAAAAGATGAACTGAGTATCCAGACTATTGATATTATAATCTTTCAATAAACCCAAGAAAACAAGTCTGCGGGAGCAGGTAATAGTTGTTGAAAGTACATCGCCCAAAAAATCCATTATCGCTTTCCAATAGTCTTGAATAGCTGGACATTCCAAAAAGATATGAATATCATCAGCTGCGAAATCGTTACATCGGGGACAATGATAGTTATTTTGTGTAATCTTGTGCAATTTGGCCGGAGTCCAATAGACTCTATAGGCCGTAAACAAGTGATTGCGTCTTAAGTTGGCTGGTTTAATTAGCCTCTGTGAAAGAAAGAAGGAGTCTAACCATACTTTGCTGACTTCTTCAGGAGGATCGGATATGCAATTTCCCCATAACTTTATCAACTCCAAGTACAGATTATTCTCCTCTTCTTTAATCATCAAGTTGTACCAGAATGAGAGTTCTTTTAACCATTTCCCCCTCTGCCAATTGCATCAAGAATGTCAGTATCTTTTTCTCTTTGCATATTTTGACTAGACCACCAGGCAGATAATTGATAATATTTAAACCTAGTCAGCTGGCCGTTAGTAAGTTGTACTAAAGAATTCCAGTGCACTAAACCCGAGTCTGCCCAGAGGTCTCCCCATTTTTTTAACCCGGCTGTTTTCAGGGGTTGTGACAATTGATCCTGAAGGCATTGAGGTGTACCAGGAGAATCCCATATTGGAGTATGTGTGTGATAGTAGGGAATATCAAATATCTTCCTGATGAACCCCCAATTTTTTAATGCGGTCTGTAAAATTTTAAGGCGAATTTTTTAAAAAAAATTCTGGTCTCCAAACTTAAATAAAAAGTAATCATGGTCGTAAGGTAGATCATTTAATAAAGCTTGAAACAGGCGGCCCTGTGATGATGCGTCTAACTTGTTTGCGAGAAGCCTAAATTTTTTAAAATGAAATGCATGGCAGTATGACAATAGATCAGGGAGGGCTAATCCTCCTATTTTTAAGCCCCTTCTCAATTTCTTCCATGCAATTCTTGTTGACTTGCAGGCCCATATAAAAGATCCAATTTTACCCTGTAAAGTGCTAATGTCTTTCAATGAGAATGATAAAGGGATACAGTTAAATAAAAAAATCAATTTTGGAAGAATTGTCATTTTAATGAGGTTGACACGACCATATATATTCAAAGGCAGGTTCCCCCATCCTATTAAAGTTTTATTGATATCTTTAACCACCATTTGCCAGCTGAGTGATGTAATGTCTTTTAATGATTGGGTTAAGTAAATTCCCAGGTACCTCATTTTCTGTTTTACGCCCAGTATATGTGTGTTATTATTCCATCCCATAATCTCCGTTTTATCCTTATTAATCTGGTAGCCTGACAGTTTCCCAAATTCTTCAGATAAAAGAAACAACCTCGGTATTGCAAGGGAATGATCAGAAGTATATAAGAGAAGATCATCTGCGTACAGCGCCACCTTCAGGGACAGATTGCTGAGCTGAAATGGTTGAATTATGTTGTCCTCTCTAATTCCGCAAACAAAAGGCTCCATATAAACATCGAACAAAAGGGGAGATAAAGGACAGCCCTGCCTAGTACCTCGGGATATCTCAAACCACTCAGATAAAATTCCATTAACTAAGACCTTTGCCGTTGGATTGTGATATAATGATCTAACCGCCTCTATAAAGATAGGAGGGAACCCAAATGCCACCATTGTGGCCCAAAGATACTTCCAATTGACCTGATCAAAGGCCTTGGCCGCGTCTATGGCGACCAAGGCCAGCGGAAGATTTTTGGCACTAGCATAGTCTATGGCCCCTATTGCTTGAAACGTTAATTCATTTAACTGTCTCCCTGGGATAAAGCCTCTCTGGTCGGGTGGATTATAGATTTTATGACCTTCGATAGTCTAGTGGCTAAGATTCCAGAGGAAATCTTCATGTCAGTGTTGAGCAATGAAATTGGTCTATAAGACTCTATTCTTTTTGAGTCTTTATTTGGTTTTGGTATGAGCGTTATAATGGCTTCTGCCCATGAGGGAGGTATAGAATAACCATGAATTAATAAAAAGTTAAAGAGTTCCCTTAGTGAAGATATTAATTGATCCTTATTGTCCAAATATATCTCCACTGGCACCACATCTGAACCTGCAGCTTTCCCTCGTTTCATTTTCTTCAATTGACCCAGAATTTCCCCCTCTGTAATCTCACTTTCCAAGTATACTTTATCCGTTTCAGACATTTGCGGCAAATGTTTTGTTATCAGCCAAGATTCTAAATCCTCCCCCTTATGATCTTTTTCTTCCGTATAAAGACTTCTCATAAAGGACCTTGCTTCTTCTCTAATCTCTTTATCCGTTTCCATCAAGTCTCCTGTCTGCCTTTGTAATAGGGCTTTGATATTATTTCTCGTTCTCTCTTCTCTAGCTTTCCATGCTAGGAGAGCACCACACTTTTCTCCATATTCAACATTTTTTAATCTACTAGACTCCCATTTTTCTTTAAGAATTCTCTCATCCGAAATTTTTAACTGAAGTTGTAAGTCAATAAGTTCCTTCTCTAGCAAATGTGCTCTACTGGAGTTCGTTAGAATTGCATTTTGTAATTCAAGATCCTTTCTTGTTATTGCTGCCAAGTCTTCCCTTCTTTTTATTTTCATGCTCTTTCTCTTATGATTCATTAGTGAGCTTAAAACTCCCCTCAAGTAGGCCTTGTAAGCTACCCATACTACTTGTGGGGAGGAAGTTCCTGAATTTATTGTAAAAAATTCTAATGTTTTATCTTTAACTTCTACTTTTATTTGATTATCTAATAAAAGTGATCTCTCCAGTGTCCACCTTGGTTTTATGGGAGTTATATTCAGTTCAACTGCCATTTCTAGAACAGCATGGTCTGATAAACCTGTAGGCGTAAAGGAAAGGTAGTTGATATCCTTGAGAAGGTGTTGATCGACTAATAAATTATCTATTCTAGAATAGTTCTTATATTTCTTACTATAGAAAGTGAAGCCTGGTTAAGTTCTATACTTTTTCCTCCAGACATCTACTAGTGTAAAGTCTTTCATTAAGGCATCTAAAGTAGCAAGTGATTTTAAGGGAGCATGGTATTTGGCTTTAGAAGTTCTATCCAGTTTTTGGTTGAAGACCAGATTGAAATCACCACCTAAAATTAAAGGACCAGTTGTCGCGAGTAATGCTATTTCAAGTTTAGACAGCGGGCCCGGATTGTCCTCGTTTGGGCCATAGTAGACTACAATTGTGTAAGGGATGTTTTGAACATAAACTTCGGCAGCTAACCATCTTCCCGATTGATCTGTCTCAAATCTTCTTAAGGTTACCCCTCTGTTCGCTCGAATTATAATGGAAACTCCCCTTGTGACACCTGATTGCCTGGAGCTAATTATTTCTTGAACCCACTTTAACTTCTTAAAGAGAGAATTACATAATGCTGCCTCTAAATGTGTTTCTTGTAACATTATAATTTGGGCGTCTGAATTTTTTAAAAATTCACAAACTCTATTCTGTTTTATTTTTTCCCCTATACCATTAATATTCCATGACAGGACCTTAAGCTTATATGGATTGATCATGATTCTAGTGAACACTCGTACCCATCCATACTTTTATACATAGTGCATTTGTTTATATATGAGGATTTTTTATTTTTCCCCCTAGCTCCCCCCACCCAGTGAACCCCTCCCCCCTGAGGAACCCCCCCAACAAACCTGGCGATGACTTCGCCTTTCGGAGCAACCGGGTGGTGCCCGTGACCAATAAACTGTATTCTAGCGAGACAAATTAAATCGCAAATAAATCATGTCCCCTGTTTTATCATACAGCATATTTATGCAATAATTTACTTTTCAAATATCCCCCAATTTTTTTTTTTTTTTTTTTATTATTTTCTTCCCTCCTTAAGGTAATCACCAGATCTGTCCAATACTATTCCTCCTGCTCGATTCTCATTCGATCTAGAAGATTATCAACCTCTTCTGGCTGTGTGAAACTATAGGTCTTGTTCTTCCACATAATCCTAAGCATAGCCGGGAATCTCATCTGCACATGTGCCCCCAGTGACCTTAGATCCGGCATTCTGGTGCCCAGCTCCCATTGTCTTTGTGCGGTTCTTGCACCAATATCAGACCTGATAAGATATGGACTGGACTTATAACGGAGATCTGTATTTGAGAGGGATCTCCCTAAAATGAGCTCCTTGACACTGTACGTTTGAAAGTTTACTAATATTTTTCTGGGTGCTTTCCTGTCTGTGCGTCTCTTGTAAGGATCTCTATGCACCCTTTGGATTTCTGCCTCCAAATCTATATTCAGGCGATCCTTTAAAACACCTTCTCTAAGGAGTTTGCAGACAAATCCCTTTATGTCCTCCAGCTCTTCCCCTTCTGGTATTTTCAAGATCCTAAGGTTATTCCTCCGTGCTTGGGTCTCCAGCCGCTCAATGTCCATAGCCAATAATCTATTCTGGGCTTTTAGATGCTCAATGTCCTTTTGATTTCCATGTAAGGTTTTGTTCAGGGCAACTGCTTCTGTTTCCAGGTTCCCTGTACGAAGAGTGACCTCCTCTAACTTAGATTCTAACACATCAAATCTGTCCTGTATTGTTTTTTGGTTAGTTTCTGATATCTCAAATTTCGACATCATATCGCCTCTCAAAGATCGAAAAAGGTCCCCTAACCGGTCACTCTCTTGCTCACATGAATCCTCAGACCTTCTCCTTATTCCAAGAGTTATTTGAGTAGAATCTGATTGGTTATCTTTACTTACATCCTTTCTCCTTGTCCCCTCTTCTGTCACCTTAGAGCTACTTTGAGCAGGTTTGGCAGTTCCAGACTTACACTTGCGTCTAGTGTCTTGCTTCCCTTGCACTTTGTCTGCTGGAGGTATTTTATTTGAATTAGCCGGGATACCTGATGCAGGGGTGCCTTAACACTTTCAGTCTCAGGAGATTCTAGCTGAGCCTTATGCTGCCCTAGGCTCACTGTACTCAACATTTCTGTTCCTTCGTCAACATTTTCCATATTTCCCAAGTTTTCTAGAGCCCCGTAACGATTTTTTAAGGGTATAGTGCCAAAGTTGTCCTCCGACTGCACCGGAGAATGCCTAGCCTGGTCTAGAACCTTAAAAAAAGATTTGAGGGATGGGGTACTTTTCACCACCTGGCTCTCAAGGGAAGCACCTTTAAGTTTTTTAACTAAAGTAGACTTTTTCTTTTTACTTTTACAGGGGGTTAATGGCATAGGTCGCTCCCTCTCTTCGAATTCTAAAGCCCCTTTCTCTTTTAATTCTACCCTAGATCTCAACTGGTATCTGTTTCTTCTTATTGGAAGGATATTTTCTTTTTTTACGGGGTTTGAATTTATCTCAACCTTAGCAGACTCAATTGTCTCAGATATAGCAGCTTCCGTTAACTTTTGTCCTGCTGGCTCTGTACATTTCAACAAAGCCGGCTCTTGTACTGGAGCTTTCTTTAGATCTGCGTAACTGTCTTTGAAAGTTGGAAGGTCAATCTGCGTTTTATCCATACAACCCAACCTCCCAGTGATAAATCCGTGAGTCACTACCACTTTACTCCCCTTCTCCCCACACCTCGCTGCAAGAGAGGTAAGCTTCTTTCTCTCAGACGTCGTATTGTGGGATTGTTGCTCAAATGTGTATGTCCCCAGGCCTCCAAGTTTAAGTTTAAACAATGCGGAGCGAAATCTGCTCCATAGACACCGCCGGCGTTCTTCCAGCGTGAATACCGGTGAGCGCCGGTCCGTGAAGGTCCTAGCGCTGTAGCCAACCAAAGCCACGGGAAAAAGGAAAGCAAAGCGGGTGAATGTCTGTCTGGGGGAAACTCTAGAATTTTTGGTAACTCAATAACACGTTTTTTTTTTTTTTTTTTAACAGAACCTTTGCTAGTGTTCTAGTCTCTCCAAATAACTCTGCCTTGCAAGGAACAGCAGAGGACTTACTGTTATTCCCCCCTTTGCTCTCCACCTTACCATGGAAGTAGAAGTAAAGATATGCTGTTCTCCTAGTGGGGCGTTCTAAATTGCCTTTCCCACCGATCCTCTGAGGCAGAGCTGGATGCTAGCTGAATACATACAAAGCGCAGACTGGCCGATCGACTCCGCCGACGTTTCTCCCAGCGTTCTCCCGGTGAAAGTATTTCCTCTTGCAACAAGCGGATCCAGGTCCGGGTGCGCGCTGGTCCTAGCGCCGCCTGCCTCAACCCCCACTTAGGCGGCCGTAAACCTCGAGAGAGAGACAAACAGAGGAACCGGCTTAGCCTAACGTTGAACAGTTACGGGGGATGATGCATCTGCCGCTTACCTGACAAGGGGAAGCTTGCGACCTCTCGCTACTGCATAACATTCATCTTGGTCATCGGAGAACACCGCTGTGCTGCCGCGACCGGCTCTCAGCCCGCCGCCATGTTCCTCATGGGCGTGTCCCCACTCTCCAGTTGGACAGTTGACTCTCTCACTATTGTGTTTTTTAGTAACAACATTATTTTATTCTAGTGTATGTGAGTATTGATGTATATAAGTGAGTATATGTGAGAGTGAGAGATTGAAAGAGTTCCTGTTTATATAAGTATGTGTTTCTATAAGTGATTTTTTAAGAGAGTAAGTATGTGTAAGTTTCCTTAGAAGTAAGGTGGTAGTGTGTGAATAGTTATATATGCAAATGAATGGATGCTCAATAGTTTATTTGCATGTGTGAGTATGTGTGTGAGCAACTTTTGGGAGACTGTCAGTGTGTTAACGGATGTATAGGTGTCTCACTACATATGATGCGTGAGTATTTCTATGACTGACTATATAGAACTGTTGGTGAATGAGTGGATGTGTATACAAATGGTGGAATTACTGAATTGGTTGTTGTAACTGGTATAGGTATCTCCACTTTTTTGAAAATGTTAGTTTCTATTTTGAATATGTGTTTCAAGGGTTACTTTACAGTGAAAGGAGGTCAGTCACTCTGTCACAAGGATGGTGTCATCAGTGATGTCATGAGTGATGTCACTGACCATGTCATGAGTGATGTAATATGTGATGTCATCAGCAGTGCATTACACGTGCAAGTTATAGTGAGTCCAACTAACTATAACGTGGGAATTTCAATGGTTTTATGTCAGTAAAATTTCCAGGTAACTATAACTGGTGTGAAACCTATGGTTTTTTCAGTGAATTTAATAGGTTTTTTAAATGCTAATTCCTAACTATAACTGGTGTGAAACCTATGGTTTTTTCAGTGAATTATATAGGTTTTTTAAATGCTAATTCCTAACTATAACTGGTGTGAAACCTATGGTTTTTTCAGTGAATATATATATATATATATATATATATATATATATATATATATACATATATATCAAAATGAGGGGTTTCATTTTGCCATAGAAATTATATATATGTATATATATGAAAACAGCATCCCAGTTTAAACGCACTCTCAGAAGCCAGGGTTGTACATAGTGTGGTTTATTGCTGTTACACGTTTCGGAAGCTTCTGCTCCCTTGCTTCCGAAGCTTCCGAAACGCATAACATCAATAAACAACACTGTGTACAACCCTGGCTTCTGAGAGTGCATTTAAACTGGGATGCTGTTTTGAAATTGAATAACTGGCGGGGCTCTGCCAGCACGACGCACCACCAGACTACGGGCGGTTCACCCTGAAACGAGCCGCGGAGAATGTAATCATATGTATATATATATATATATACATGTGATCAAGGCTTTTGGTAGCCGAAACGCATCATGGCAGACTGGTGTTGGGCGCAATAAAACTTTAACACCAAGATTTGGGTCTCGTCTCGTCTCTACGTCGAATTGACTGCATGTGTTGTGGTTGAGCAAGCTGAGGACGAAATATACCGCATATATATATATATATATATATATATATATATATATATATATATATATATATATATATATATATATATATATATTACCTACTGGCGGTCGCCAGTAGGTAGTTATAGTTAGGATTTTTTTCAATGTTAAATCTCAAAATTTTATTTGGAATAACTTTGGTGCTGTTTGATGAATCTGACTGAAAATTTCCTCAAAATGGCCTCGCGGAGCTCCGGTCTTTCCCTGAAAGTTTGGGGGGGGATTCATCAAGCGGGGTCCGAGATAAAAGGGGGGTCCCAAAACGCGTTTTCCCCATGTTAATTTCCATAGGGCGGTCGATTTCACTTTTAGCCCGAACGGCTGAATGGATTTCCACCAAACTTGGCGAAATTGTAGGGACTGGTAGCCCTATGTGCCATTGCTATGTCTCAAGATATGTGCTCCAGTGGATTTTGAGTAATTTAGGTTCAAAAAAATATATATATCTATAGGCGCGCCCCGGTATGCGCACCAGGAAGCGCACCGGGCGCACCACGCGACTTGCGCGCAGAAAGCTGATTGGCTCTCGGGTGTCTGTAAACATTTTAAACAGTCTGAAGCGGCCGCCATCTTGTGTCTCGGTAAAATCGAGACACAAGAGGTGGCAAAAACAAAGGGGGGAATAGACTATAAGGGGGCAGGGTAGACCCCCCTGACCCCCTAGGTTTGATGTGGGGGCCATTAAAGTGCCCCGCAGGGTCTCAAATTTTTTTTTTCCGATTTGCACGGGGGAGCGCTCCTGGGAGCGTACTATGGGGAAAAAAAATCACTTTTAAAAATTGTATGTTTATTAATTGTTCTTTTTGTTGTTTTTTTATTTTTTTATTTAAGTACCAACATGTAGGTATCAATGCAGAGTCTATAATTTAATATACACCGTTTCCTTTGTAGATATCTTGCATGTTGTTACAGAAGTTATTGTGGTATATGGAATCCATAGTGTAGTCTGTCAGGAAAGCAGAAACAACATTGAGGCAGGAGATGAAAAAGAGATGTTAAATACACATTGGAGATAATATAGTGGGAGAAAGGAAGTAACTATGAGCAAACTTTCTATGTAACACAAAAATGTTGCACAGTATACTATAAGTCTCACTTCATATTTTAAACATTTTTGATCTACTTGATGAATTTCATATAAAAATGAATAATGGCTCGAACAATTTTTGATTATTAAATATAAATTTATTCTTCTGATTCTTTTTCATAATTTAATAAAACTTCTAATAATATATTGTCTGGAATCTCCTCATTTACATTCTGTGTTTCCATTGATTCCAAACACTCAAGTAATTCAAGGTCCAGAGACTCATCCATAAAGTCAATGTTATAATTTTCAGCATTTTTTCCATCATGGTTGTTGTCTAAAACAATTTCAAAAGAAATATTCTTTTCTCATTCCATTTTCTTGCTGTAAATTGCATAAAAAATAATTATATCAGTAGAGATAGGGCACTGTTGGGTTTAAGTTCAGACAGGTAGTTTGGATTTTTTAACAGTGAAGTTATCTTTGGGCAGTGTATGGTATCAGGTTGGAATTTGAAATATAACAAAGAGTATGTGATGAAGCCTAAGTAAATTTATAATAATACAAGGGAAGCCTAACTCAATCCATAACTATACCAGAGAAGCCTATCTCAATCTATAACTATTACAGAGGGATAGTATATAACTAACAGAATATAGTGCACAACATACTTCACTTTCCAAAATAACAACTTACCTTTGAGAAAGCAGTTGAAGTTGTCAGTGTTATTTCTTTTCAAATGTACTTCAGGAAGCAGTAGTCAAAATGGCTGTGTTTCCTTCTCTTTTTATTTATTCATGTACATAACCAATCAAATGTCAGGAAATAATCGTAGAAAATGAAATAAACTTTTTAATTGGTTGAAAATTCTAACACTTCATATGTGTTTTGGTCATGTAATTTACCTCAGGATATTTAGACAGGCCTGTAGCCTAAATGTCTCAATGGAATTCCACCAAATTTGGGCAAATGGTAGGGACTGCTATGTAGTAGGGCCTATTCTATATTTGATGAAAGTGTCTCCATTGGTTTTTCTGTAAATTACTTTTCCACCTTTTTTTATGGAGCGCTTACCGGTGCGCGCACCGGTACGCGCACAGGCAGCGTTACGGGAGTCCTCCATTTTGTGTTTCGGTACAATCGAGACACAAGATGGAGGGCAAACAATGTTCGGAATGGGTAGAAGGGGGCACGGTAGACACTTCCTGGCCCTCTAGGTTTTCTGAGGGGGGCTTAGGAGGCTCATAAAGGCTAAAAAAAAAAAATTCTTGAATTTTCTGCGGGGGAAGTGCCCGGTACGCGCACCGGTGCGCGTAACGGGAAGCGTACTTTGGTGAAAAAAGTTAGAAAAAGATAAACGTTTTGAATGAACAGAGGTAGGGTAGCTCTGAAAAGAGCTTTTGGGTTCTGTGATTGATTTAGGTACCTACAAGTAGGTTCCGATGCACAGTCTTAAATTCAGGAGGAAAATTCTATTTCCCTCATCTGAGAAGTGCACACCATCTCCTCTGTAGATGTCTTGCATGTTGTAACGCAAGTTATTATTGTATATTGAACCCATTCCACAGTCTCTCATGTAAGCAGAAACAGATTTATTCACATGTTTCCGTGCTTTTTCAAATTGTGGACAAAATTGGTTGGACCAGTTCCATTTCTGTCTTTGGCATATATTGGAATATACCAAGGCAGTTTGTGGAAAAAGTGTCATCAATTGATCAAAGGTGTCCTTTAAAAGCATTTCCAGACCAACCCCAGTCATAGTGCCCAAATCATTTCCACCACAGTGCACTATTAAGAGGTCAGGGTTTGGCAGATGCAAAAAGGTTTACTCCAATGGTATCAATTGATGACATCTCAATCCTCTCTGGCCAATCCACTTGATTTCCAGATTTGTTAAATCAAGGTTGTGATAATTTCTGCTAGCTGCATACCTTTTAGCCCAGTGGATGTAGCTATGTCCAATAATCCATACAGAATACATGATGTGAGAAGGTTCTGCTGCAGTCAGATGAAGTGTGGGAATGAAATGGAAGTTGGAACAGTAGGAGTTTACAAAAAAATATTTGTGGAATTTCTCTGCTTTTGAATCACAAGCAATGATTGGTGGATTTAGATAGTTGAAAACTGAAAGTTATGGTGCATGGTTGTGTTGTGTGAAAGAAGCAATTTGAATGGTTAAGAAAAAGTCACTAAAAGCAATAATGCCCTGGATAAGCTGGTGTATTGAGAGGTCAAACATCCTTGCTGACTTAATTTGCAACATTGTAGAATACACTTTTGAACCTGAGAGTTCAGTTAGGAGGGAGTTGCTATGGTAACAGATAGAAAGATCTCAGAGGGGGAAGGGTGTTGGTTTGAAAATAGTGAGGGAAGACTTTTCATTGGTTGAAATAAGGCATATGTGTGAAAAGTTAGAGATTTTATATGCCAGTCTTGGTTTCAGTGTATTGAGTGCACACCTTTTGCTCTGCTAAAGAAAAATTGGTGTGTGTGTCTGACACTGTTTTCAATCTCCCAAAGCATTTGTAAAGGTAAGTAATGATTTATTTAATTTAGATAGAGACTTGTTTGCTGTATGGAGAATATTTGGAAGCAGATAGTTAAGTTTTAGTAGTGAAATTGAATGCCTGTACATAGGTTCTGTGCAGTGTTTCTTAAATGTTATTCAAAAAACGATTTTGGGTGCAAATGAATGGTATTTTCATTTGGCCCTTATTTATGATTGCCTTGTGCAATCGGTGCATCACTTTATACATGGGAAATAAGTGACGCTCTTCTGGCGCAAGGTCTTCATAAATAAGGTCTTGAGTTTCTTTGCTTTTAGTTTGTGTTCTGCTTTTTGATAATGCTTGATATCAACATTTGCAAGGTAGAGGATTTGTATTTTGGGAAACAGTGACGTTTCAAAAGTGAAATTCAGTGCTTGTACATAGGTTCTGCCCTGTGTTTTTTAAATGTTTATCAAAAAACGATTTTGGGGGCAAATCAATGGAATTTATATTTGGCTGTTATTTATGATTGTCTTGTGGCGCCAGTATGTCTTTTTTAATATGGGAAATAAATGACGCTCTTCTGGCGCAAGGCCTTCATAAATAAGACCTTGAGTTTCTTTGCTCTTGGTTTGTGTTCTGCTTTTTGATAATGCTTGATATCAACATTTGCAAGGTAGAGGATTTGTATTTTGGGAAACAGTGATGTTTCAAAAGTGAAATTCAGTGCTTGTACATGGGTTCTGCCTTGTGTTTTTTAAATGTTATTCAAAAAACGATTTTTGGTGCCAATCAATGGTATTTATATTTGGGTCTTATTTATGATTGTCTTGTGGCGTAGGTATGTCACTTTTAACATGTGAAGAAAGTGACGCACTGGTGGCGCAAGGCTTTTATGAATAAGGCCCTGAGTTTCTTTGCTCTTGGTTTGTGTTCTGCTTTTTGATAATGCTTGCTATCAACATTTGCAAGGTAGAGGATTTGTATTTTGGGAAACAGTGACGTTTCAAAAGTGATGTTGAGTGCTTATACATAGGTTCTGCGCAGTGTTTTTTAAATGTTATTCAAAAAACGATTTTGGGGGCAAATCAATGGTATTAATATTTGGGTCTTATTTATGATTGTCTTGTGGCGTAGGTATGTCACTTTTAACATGTGAAGAAAGTGACGCACTGGTGGCGCAAGGCTTTTATGAATAAGGCCCTGAGTTTCTTTGCTCTTGGTTTGTGTTCTGCTTTTTGATAATGCTTGCTATCAACATTTGCAAGGTAGAGGATTTGTATTTTGGGAAACAGTGACGTTTCAAAAGTGATCATGAGTGCTTATACATAGGTTCTGCGCAGTGTTTTTTAAATGTTATTCAAAAAACGATTTTGGGGGCAAACCAATGGTATTTTCCTTTCGCCCTTATTTATGATTGCCTTGTGCAACCGGTGCATCACTTTATACATGGGAAATAAGTGACGCTCTTCTGGCGCAAGGTCTTCATAAATAAGGCTTTGAGTTTCTTTGCTCTTGGTTTGTGTTCTGCTTTTTGATAATGCTTGATATCAACATTTGCAAGGTAGAGGATTTGTATTTTGGGAAACAGTGAGGTTTCAAAAGTGAAATTCAGTGCTTGTACATAGGTTCTGCCCAGTGTTTTTTAAATTTTATTCAAAAAACGATTTTTGGTGCCAATCAATGGTATTTATATTTGGGTCTTATTTATGATTGTCTTGTGGCGTAGGTATGTCACTTTTAACATGGGAAGCAAGTGACGCACTGGTGGCGCAAGGCTTTCATAAATAAGGCCCTGAGTTTCTTTGCTCTTGGTTTGTGTTCTGCTTTTTGATAATGCTTGCTATCAACATTTGCAAGGTAGAGGATTTGTATTTTGGGAAACAGTGAGGTTTCAAAAGTGAAATTCAGTGCTTGTACATAGGTTCTGCCCTGTGTTTTTGAATGTTATTCAAAAAACGATTTTTGGTGCCAATCAATGGTATTTATATTTGGGTCTTATTTATGATTGTCTTGTGGCGTAGGTATGTCACTTTTAACATGGGAAGCAAGTGATGCACTGGTGGCGCAAGGCTTTCATAAATAATGCCCTGAGTTTCTTTGCTCTTGGTTTGTGTTCTGCTTTTTGATAATGCTTGCTATCAACATTTGCAAGGTAGAGGATTTGTATTTTGGGAAACAGTGACGTTTCAAAAGTGATATTGAGTGCTTATACATAGGTTCTGCGCAGTGTTTTTTAAATGTTATTCAAAAAACGATTTTGGGGGCAAATCAATGGTATTTATATTTGGGTCTTATTTATGATTGTCTTGTGGCGTAGGTATGTCACTTTTTGATAATGCTTGATATCAACATTTGCAAGGTAGAGGATTTGTATTTTGGGAAACAGTGAGGTTTCAAAAGTGAAATTCAGTGCTTGTACATAGGTTCTGCCCAGTGTTTTTTAAATGTTATTCAAAAAACGATTTTTGGGGCCAATCAATGGTATTTATATTTGGGTCTTATTTATGATTGTCTTGTGGCGTAGGTATGTCACTTTTAACATGGGAAGAAAGTGACGCACTGGTGGCGCAAGGCTTTCATAAATAAGGCCCTGAGTTTCTTTGCTCTTGGTTTGTGTTCTGCTTTTTGATAATGCTTGCTATCAACATTTGCAAGGTAGAGGATTTGTATTTTGGGAAACAGTGACGTTTCAAAAGTGATATTGAGTGCTTATACATAGGTTCTGCGCAGTGTTTTTTAAATGTTATTCAAAAAACGATTTTGGGGGCAAATCAATGGTATTTATATTTGGGTCTTATTTATGATTGTCTTGTGGCGTAGGTATGTCACTTTTAACATGGGAAGAAAGTGACGCACTGGTGGCGCAAGGCCTTCATGAATAAGGCCTTGAGTTTCTTTGCTCTTGGTTTGTGTTCTGCTTTTTGATAATGCTTGATATCAACATTTGCAAAGTAGAGGATTTGTATTTTTGGAAACAGTGACGTTTCAAAAGTGATATTGAGTGGTTATACATAGGTTCTGTGCAGTGTTTTTTAAATGTTATTCAAAAAACGATTTTGGGGGCAAATCAATGGTATTTTCATTTGGCCCTTATTTATGATTGCCTTGTGCAACCAGTGCATCACTTTATACATGGGAAATAAGTGACGCTCTTCTGGCGCAAGGTCTTCATAAATAAGGCCTTGAGTTTTTTTGCTCTTGGTTTGTGTTCTGCTTTTTGATAATGCTTGATATCAACATTTGCAAGGTAGAGGATTTGTATTTTTGGAATGCAACATGTGTTGCACTGGTGGTGCAAGGCCTTCATAAATAAGGCCCTGAGTTGCTGTTGTATAAACTTAAATATGTTGCAATTTATTGTTTATATTGTTTGCTTTTTGTCATTACTTTGTTGTTTGCTAATAGTGGTCTTTCATGTGTTTTTTTTCAGAACAACAGATTCAAATCAACTTCTGAAAAGCAAGCAAAAATGCCTTCAAGGCAAAGAAGTATCAAAAATACCATACGTAAAAGGAGAACATCAGCAACAGAATTTATAGAATCCTCTACAACAACTACTTCAAAAAACACCAGAAAAGCTCCTGGTAAGCCAATTAAGTCTTTTCTTCGCAACATATGTCGTACAAAAAAAATTATATTGTAATGTGAATATTCAGAAGGAGACAGCAAATCTAAAAAGGAAGTAGAGGCCCACAAAAAATGTCTCGATTGGAGCAGGAGAGAAGAGAATGGATAGCAATAGAAGGGTAAATCAATTTAGGGACATTCGTAGGCGAATGTTTTGCAATAGGGTAGTTTTAAATTTGCTAAAAACTGATAAGAAAGGTAAACAGAGAACTGCTTTTTACAAGAAAAAGAAAAGTGTAGAGAACATTGTTGATCAGGCTTTTGAAGTTAAGAAAAAATTATTTATTTTAGTAATCAATAGAATTAGGATACTTAATAAGGCAATTGATGTTTTCAAATCGAACAGTAGATGGAAAAGAATTATTAATCGGACTAATTTTTGTGAAGTATTTTCTGGCGAATGGATGCATAGTTCAAGTTCTGAGCCATTTTTCAATGAGGAGAGTTACTTTCAAGAAAATGATTTGGTGCATGCAGTTGACACCAGTGGTCGAGCATATGAGTTGAAAGATGGTTGTGTGATGGAAAAAGAGAAACTTGTGTCTAGAGATGCAGAAGAGGTGTTAGCTCATGAAGTTTAGGGAGACGTACTAAGGGTCCAGTGTACACATGGAAGTGCAGTAGTATTTGTAGTGTGCGACAGGATTCAATCGATTTGCTTCGAAATTTCTTACGTACATATAGTAAGAAAAGTCTCAAACAAAAAATGAAGATCTTGCAAGAGTTAGATCCTTGCAGAGTGAGAGAAAGCACAGGTTCGCATGGGCATTCACTGGCTTGTCTTTCTAGAAAAGTATGTCAGAGTGTTTTTCATCATTTTAGGATGTTAGCAGTGCATCATAATAAGATGAGGAAATTAGTGAGAAAGTTGTATTATGCAAAAAGTCCAGCACTTAAGCTGAAACAGTTAAACAGTGCTCTTTTGCATGGAACTGAATTAGATGTGAAGAAGATTAGTTTAAAGATGCAAGTAAATTTTCATTAATTATATGGTAAGTGTGACTACAAAATGTAGTTTATCATCACCCTTTGTTTTAACCTCACTACTTTTCTGTCACCCTACCTCACCCCTGTTTTCTTACTCTGCTTCCCTCACTTATTCTTATCCTCCATATTTACTTCTTTTTTCCTTACTTTCCTACCACATTCAACTTCTTTCAGTGCCCCTGCTCACCCAAACTCCCTCTCTTTCCTTTTTTTCTGCTTCACTTAGTACCTTTCTGACACTCCTTCCTTTACTCTCTCTGTTCTTTCTTTCTGTCACTCCCCATGTCTTACCCTTATTCACTTTTATCCACCCTCTTTCACTCCTCTTTACTTACACTCACTGCTACTTTCTTTCCCTCCGTCACCATTGTTCCTTTTCTCTGGTTCCGTCACTACCTTTCATTCCTCATCCTTTACTCTCCTTCCTTTTACTGTCATCACCCATTCACATTCTCCTAGAACATCTGCTTTAATTTTCTTCCTCTTTCTTCTCTTCTTTTGCTCCCTTATTCATTTTCCTTTTCTCAGTTACTTCCTCTTATACCTTTTCTATGTTTTACTATCTCTTACACAGTCTCTCTGTGTTTCTCCCTCTAGCTCTCTTTTTCTTTACACCACTCTCTTTTTTTCCCCATTCCTCATGCTCACTCCTTTTTTTTTTCTTTTTTTTGTTGGTGCGCTGACGGGACGCGGCCCGGTACGCGCACCGGGGCGCTGACCGGTACGGGCACCGGGAGCGCTCCTGAGTGAAATATAAAAAAATATATACTTTTAAAAAAAAAAAAATATTATATTAATATACAATATAGGATTCATTTTTAGAAAAACATACCTTTCTAAGCTATAGATATTTGCGAAAAAATAACCTTAGAAATTCACTAAAAAACACATAGGTATGAGTCCATATAAAAAGTTAGGAATTAGCAGTTACAAAACCTATGAAATTCACTGAAAAAACCATAGGTTTCACACCAGTTATAGTTAGGAATTAGCATCTAAAAAACCTATGAAATTCACTGAAAAAAACATAGGTTTCATACCAGTTATAGTTAGGAATTAGCATTTAAAAAACCTATTAAATTCACTGAAAAAACCATAGGTTTCACACCAGTTATAGTTAGGTGGAAATTTTACTGTTATAAAACCAATGAAATTCCCACGTTATAGTTAGTTGGACTCACTATAACTTGCGCGTGTAATGCACTGCTGATGACATCACATATTACATCACTCATGACATGGTCAGTGACATCACTCATGACATCACTGATGACACCATCCTTGTGACAGAGTGACTGACCTCCTTTCACTGTAAAGTAACCCTTGAAACACATATTCAAAAATAGAAACTAACATTTACAAAAAAGTGGAGATACCTATACCAGTTACAACAACCAATTCAGTAATTCCACCATCTATATACACATCCACTCATTCACCAACAGTTCTATATAGTCATTCATACATATACTCACTTATCATATGTAGTGAGACACCTTTACATCTGTTAACACACTGACAGTGTGGAGAAGTGTGGCTGTGTGGAGAAGTGTGGCTCACTGGTTAGAGCAGGCAGACCCTGAAGCAGAGGTCAGACCCGGGACCAGGGTTCGATTCCCGACGCGGCAGGGTGTTGAGCTCAAATGTCCACGGACTCGATAATTCTCGCTTCGGTGCCTGACCTAATCATGGGTTCACACTCTGCAACTCTGGGCATTAAGCTTGCTTAATCTCCACAACGGCCCCCGCGGCGGGATGCCTGGCTTTCACCTTGGGGATGCCCTGTAGGGGCTATCTCACAGGGAAACACCAGGACGGGTTCCCAAGGTAAGCGCGGAGATACCCCTTCGGGGGTCGATTCTGGCGCTATATAAGAAATGTAATAATAATTATAATAACAGTCTTCCAAAACTTGCTCACACACATACTCACACATGCAAATAAACTATTGAACATCCATTTTTTTGCATATACAGCTATACACACACTACCACCTTACTTCTAAGGAAACTTACACATACTTACTCTCTTAAACAATCACTTATAGAAACACATACTTATTAAAACAAGAACTCTTTCAATCTCTCACTCTCACATATACTCACTTATATACATCAATACTCACATATACTAGATTAAAACATATGTAGTTACTGATAAAGACACTAGTGAGACAGTCATTCACTTACTAACACATACATATACACACTCATTCACCCATACAGTCCGACACCTATGCTGTCTTCAAAACACATACAAACAGTGAGTCAGTCATTGATGCATCTATGTGCTAAGTAACACCCCCACCAAATCAAACAGACAATTATAAAGATACTAAAAAAAATCTAATAACCCATATCAACACACATGTAGCTACTCACCAACCCATGCAGCCACTTATACACAAAGTGAAACACTGATACATATATTTAAATATTTAAACATTACTCGCTAATATATGTATTCACTAAGATACACTTAATAAGCTAGTTAACCAATCATTTTTTTTAAAAAAACATCCGTTTAGACACTGATTTAAACATTTATTCTTCCATCGACCTTTACACATACATATATAAAACATGTTTATTTTTCAGAAAGACACACATTCACTGGATGGTGTCATCAGTGATGTCATGAGTGATGTCACTGACCATGTCATGAGTGATGTAATATGTGATGTCATCAGCAGTGCATTACACGCGCAAGTTATAGTGAGTCCAACTAACTATAACGTGGGAATTTCATTGGTTTTATATCAGTAAAATTTCCACCTAACTATAACTGGTGTGAAACCTATGTTTTTTCAGTGAATTTAATAGGTTTTTTAAATGCTAATTCCTAACTATAACTGGTATGAAACCTATGGTTTTTTCAGTGAATATATATATATATATATATATAAAATTTCTATGGCAAAATGAGACCCCTCATTTTGTTCCTTTTCAAATTAAATGTATTAAGTGTTACCACTTTATTCCAATCAAGATGACTTCAGGTGTGCCATACTTTTGTCATAAGTAAGACTGTTAGCACTCTAGTTGTTCTTTAGAACACTCTGGGACATTCTGTCATTGGGCTATAGTTGGGCTATATCTGGCTGATATTTGGGCTACATTTGGGCTCTTTTGTCTCTGATGGCCATCTTGGGAGACTGCATATCAGAATTTTTTTAATGAAATATAAGAGGATTTGAGAAGTCACTCAAAATGTGCACTAATTTTTCGTTCTTCAGCACTAGTCATAATTTCTATGGCAAAATGAACGCCCTCATTGTGTTCCTTTGCAAATTAAATATTTTAAGTGTTAACACTTTATTCCACTCAAGATGACTTCAGGTGTGACCGTATGTTTCTATGAAATGTAAATATGTTTTACATATTGAAGAATGAGTGGATGTATAAGTGTCTGGATGAAAGATTAAGTAGGTGCGTGACTGACTGTAGGAGTGAGTGATTAAATGTGTCTTTCTGAATGCATGGGTTAGTGACTAAACTGTCTGAAAGTGTGTATCATTATGTTTGTTGTTGTATATCCTTTTGCATTTGTTGATCAGTAGCTATATGAGTGGCTATATGTGTTATTGATTGGTTGCCCAATTATTTGTATGAGAGAATGAGTGTGTGTGTGGGTGGTTGGGAGGTGTGCGATTCTGTGCATAGATGTGTGAGCAGATGATCCACAAGATGTATGGGTTCAAGAGTGCATGTGGAAACACCTGTATGGGCCGTTGACTGTCTGCATTGGTGTATTGGTGAGTGAATTGATATCTCAGTGCTACATGTCCAAGTAAGTACATATATAAAACACAATGCATGTGACAGTTGACATATATAAATGACTATACATGAGAGCCAGTGATTGTGCCAGTTCCTGTATGGATCATTGTGTACTTGTATCAGTGATTGTATTAGAGAGTAAGTATGTGTTAGTATATGTTTGAATACGTAAGGTGTTGTATGTATAACTGTATAGTTGAGAAAATGGAAGTTTGATTGATTCTTTGCATAACTGACTAGGTGTGTGAGTAACTCCATGGATGAGTGAAAGTGTGTGAGTGTCTGTATACACTTTGTGTATCAAAGTTTATATTAGAGTGTGAAGAGGTTCATCGTATTATCACATGAATGATGTCATCAGTGATGTCATCAGTGATGTCACTGACCATGTCATGAATGATGTAATATGTGACATCATCAGCAGTGGATTGCGGGTGCGCGAAATATAGTTAGTCCAACGAACTATATATGCGAATTTCAATGGTTTTGTATGAGTAAAATAAGGTTTTGTAAATGCTAATTCTTAACTATATATGGTCTCAAACCTCTGGCTTTTTCAGTGAATTTTCAAGGTTTTGTAAATGCTAATTTCTAACTATATATGGTCTCAAACCTATGGTTATTTCAGTGAATTTCAATGGTTTTTTAATAGCAAATATCTATAGCTGTAATATATATTCTTCTTTATAATGTATACTATATTTTCTATGTATGTAATAAAAAAATGTATGTTTAATATTCTTTTTTTTTTTTTGTTTTGCCCCGGTGCGCTCCTGGTGCACGCACTGGGGAGTGCACCGGTAAGTGCAATTTCGTGGAGCGCCCCAGTGCGCGCCCCATTAGCGCTATTGCCGTGATCGAAAACAACATCGTGACGCGTCGCGTAAGCGTGACGTATCGCGTAGCCGCGTGATGCGTCTTATGGCGCGTCGCATAAGCGGGACGTATCGCGTTGCCGCGCGATGTGTCTTATGACGTGCTGCGTAAACACACCCAGAAGCGCTCCGCGGCCCGGTGCGCATAACGTAAGCGCGCCGGAGCGCGTAACGTAAGCGCATCGGGTCATGTGACTTGAAAATAACACTTTTCATTGGTTCTCATCATTTTTTTTCTCCAAATGATGAAAGGCTCCTCCTTTTTTCCTCATTCTAACTTTCTTCATTGAGAGAGCAAGAGCTATTTTTGATCAGTGCAATGGCATCACTTGTAGCTGCAGCTGGTGCACCTCCACCACCGCCACCACCACCAAGAAAAGAAGATCCACCACCACAGTTCCTTGGAGGAGAAGAAGAAGAGGAGGAAGAAGAGGAGGAGGAGGAACAACCAAGGCGCTTCCTGCCTGAAGAACCAAGGCAAAGGCACGTTAAAGTGCACTTTATTTGGCAATTCTTTTCATTCCCTGAAGACCAGGAAAAGGTGAACGCCCCCAAAGTCACCTGTCTAATTTGTGGCAGAGTCCTCTCCAGGGGCAATCCCAAAATAAAATATTCATTTGGTAATTTTACCATGATCCGCCACATGGAGAGGTGGCATCCCAATAACTTAGCCCAGGCTGAAGTACAGGAACTTCAGAACAACCCACCCTCTGTGGCCAGCACCTCCTCTACTGAAGACTCACTTTCTGGTCCTGAAGGATGCCAAATGGTGCCAAATATACAACAAAAATTTGGCACCATAAAAATAGTTTGCATTTTCTGTGGAAAAACGTTATGTTATGGTGAACTTAGTGTCACCTTAATAAATACTGCTGTGGACAACCACCAATGCAGCAAGAAAAGGAAGCAGTAATTCTTTTCTTTTTTTTGCTCCTGTTGAGCTATTTCCAATTCCCTGTTTTTTGTTTGTTCCCTTAAAAAACACAGACAAAATATAAAATCGTTCAAAAATACAAAAAAAAAAAATGTTCAGAAAAATAATAAAAAAATATAAAGCAACAAAAAGAATTTTAAAAAAGTTCTTTTCGGAACTACCTCCCATTAATAAAATATTGCTAAAAATTTAAAACACTGGCTTTCTTTTTTCTCTTTTGTGCGCTTCCCGGTGCCCTCCCCGGTGCGCGTGCGGGCGCTCCCTCCGCGAAAATCGAAAAAAAACCCCTTTTTTCTTTTTGCCCCGCGGGGCCCTTTTATAGCCCCCACATCAAACCTAGGGGGTCAGGGGGGGTCTACCCTGCCCCCTTATGGTCATTTCCCCCTTTGTTTGGGCCACCTCTTGTGTCTCGATCCTACCGAGACATAAGATGGCGGCCGCTCCGGACTGTTTCGAATGTTTACAGACACCAAGAGCAAGTCGCGTGGCGCGCCCGGAGCGCTCCCCGGTGCGCGTACCGGGGCGTTGTCACAGATATATATATATTTTTTAACCTTAATTACTTAAAATCCACTGGAGCACATATCTTGAGACCTAGCAAAGGCACATCGGGCTAACAGTCCCTACAATTTTGCCAAGTTTGGTGGAAATCCATTCAGCCGTTCGGGCTAAAAGTGAGTTTGACCGCCCTATGGAAATTAACATGGGGAAAACATGTTTTGGGACCCCCCTTTTATCTCCGATCCCGCTTTACGAATCCCCCCCAAACTTTCAGGGAAGGACCGGAGCTCGACGAGGCAACTTTGAGAAAATTTTCAGGCAGATTCGTCAACTGGCGCCAAAGTTATTCCAAATAGAATTTTGAGATTTTGCATTGAAAAAAATCCTAACTATAACTACCTACTGGCGACAGCCAGTAGGTAATACATATATATAGATATATATATATTCCAATTGTTACTTTCACACTCCGTAGTTTGAGCAAGAAACGAAAAGTGGACCCAAAACTCTTGTGCCAATCAAATCTTTATTGTTCCATATCTCCGACCAGCCAGTCCGCCATGACGCATTTCGACCCCCCCCCCCCCCCCCCCCGAAAGTAATGCACTCTCAGGAAACAACGAAAATAGTATTTCAGGAAATTTGTTGTGCTTCCACGCTACGCGTTTCGGCAGTTACCCCATGCTCACACGATGGAAGTGAGATTGAAGTCACCAATAAATACAAAATGACCACCACGTACAATGTTGCAATAGACAAAGGACTTACAATGTGAAAAACAATCAGAGTCATGATAAACAGGGGCCATATTGGAACTGGTTGTAATCCACTAAAAGGAAGCGTGTTACAGGTATTATGCATATGCAAATACATTGGTGTACCACAGTATTATGACACTATGTTCCATGAATTATATTAACAAATGTGGTTTAAACATTTGCGAGAAAAAATATATATCACAAATTGTATACATCGCTTGATAATTAACCACATTGTTTGTACGATCAAAGGAAGCATGTAAGATCAAAATTGGTTAGGTTGTTGCCATGTGGTGTCATTGCTGAGTCCCTACGTCTGGAACATATAGAATGCTATGTTAATCTCTAGAAATGGTGGTCATGTGATATGTGCAGAGGCCCGTGTATCAATAAAGTAAATTGAAATGTATACTAACACCCCTTTGCCTAAAACATAGGGTTGTACTGCAAATTGACACAGCGTAAAACTCAGTACTAAACATTGCCATAATAATTATGTACACACACCAATGCGTAAAATCAAAGCCTTGATTGGCACGGGCTCTGTTGTCATGAGAGGAAGAGTGCAAAGGCAACGAACGTTTTGCGGAGTAAATACATATACCATTTTGTGTAAATATATATCACCACTAGGCTGAATAAACATGCCTTAGCCTATGTGTAAGATACTGGCCCAGTGCCCGAAAACATGCTACTTTCACATGGTACAGTGGACCATTATTTCATCAATCCGAGGTCTGTGCCCAATCTTCATAGTCTAGAAGCTACTACAGCATTGAAGGCAAAGAAAATAAAGGAAAAAGATCAAACCACAGGTGGCCAATCTTGATTGACGTGATATAGTGTTGCCAAGTGCCTCTGGAAAAAAGGTTAGGGAACCTGTGAGTGTGGAACTACCGGAGCAGTGTAGGTCCCTTCCTTTCCTCCTGTAGTGAAAAGGGAGAAAGAAACATAAAAAAGAGAAAAATTAATGAAAATACATAAACATGAATAAAACTTATAATACAAATCTTGTATACGCAACGGCTTTTACATATACATGCTGCCAAAAGAAGCAACAGGAAGAAAGCAAGCATGTGAGCTAAGAGGAGTAATTATTTTTCATACAAGTGTGTTCTTAGTTCCTCATTAAGGTTTAACCCCCCCCCCCCGGGATTTGGTCTGGAGATCAATGATATACATGTATTCCCTTTGTCTGAGTTTTAATGCTCTATTACCTCCCCCGGGGGATCATGGGATGTGTTCCAGAGCAAAATAGCTGTGCAAGGCACTATTGGAAAAGTGGTATTGTTGGAAGTGGCAGGCTACGGGATACTGTTGATCCTGGTTGCTGATAGCCCCCAGATAATCCAACACACACATTTCTACACTGGATGGACAGTGCTGCCTATGTATTTCAATTTACACGGACATACCAGACAGTAGATTTTATTTATTTATGAGTTTTGTAGAGCGCAAACTTGACCCCTTAGGCATCAGAGTACTTTATAGGAAAATATAGCAATAAACAGAACAGGTTTAACATCAACCAGTTACGGATTGAGTAGTAGGGGACAAGATGCAGGATACATGAGGGAGATAAGGGCATGTATTTACTGGTTACATATCCAAATACTCATGACACAATAACATATTACAGATTACATTTACAAATGTTCAAGACAGGCTCCAAATTTCTGATGGGGTAACTAGATAATCCGAAGGAAGGCAATAGACAGCCATAGATCTGGGCCATGGTGATGGTGGAGCCCAGGTTTATGCTAGAAATGTACCCTTAAGGAAGTTTTGGCCTCCCTTTTGAAGCGAGTCAGAGAGGGGATTCTTCTGATGTCAGGTGGGAGAGAGTTCCATATTCTTGAAGCAGCCCCAGAGAAAGCCTGATTGTACGTTTTTTTCCCCGAAAGCGCGCATGTTGGAGCAGGAGGTCTCTGGCAGATCGGGAGTTTCTGATTCCTCCGGAGATCACAAGTTTCTGCTTCAGATATGCAGGGGATTTAGATTATAAAGCTTTGTACGTGATACAAGCTACTATGAGCTGTATTCTTGCCTCCAGGGGAATCCAATTAAGAGCTTTCAGGTGTGGGGAAATATGGTTGTATTTCCTTGTACCGGTGAGTAGTCTGGAGCCGCATTGAGGCAGGCTCTTAGAGGTGCCAGGGAGATCTTGGGTAACCCCGAGAGGGTAGAACAGCCATATTGCAGTCTGGAGATAAGAAGTGCTTGGACTGCCATTTTTAGGTCTGGAGCATCGAGGAAGGGTTTCAATTACCTAAGGTAGCACAGGTGGAATCTGGCTGATTTGGCCATCGAATTGATGTGGTCCGGCATGTTCAGATTGCTGTCAAGGATGATTCCCAAGGATTAGGCCGAATCCACAATGGTTGGTGAGCAATTTAAGGCTGTGATAGTCTTGATCCATGATTGAATCCCAAGGTTGGTATTGGGCGGGGAGATCCGGAGAAATTCTGTTTTCTTTGCGTTGAGTTTGAGTTCATTGGATGCGAGCCATTGGACAGTGAGTTTCAGGGCTTTGTTCAGAGAGTAAATCTCTTAGAGAGATGAGGTTTTGATGTAGATCTAAGTGTCATGAACGTACATATGATAGGAGATATTAGCAGTGCCTAATACCTCAGTAAGCAGTTCCAGGTAGAGGTTGAAGAAGGTGGAGATGCTGGAGGACTCACATAAGGAGTTTATCCATTGGATCTCTACCTTATAAGCTGGTATGAGAGACAGAGTCTGATTGAGGTCTACCAGAACGGTGTGTCCAACACTGGTGCTTTGGCGAAGTGTCTGGCCCTGAAGAATTTGCCAATAATTGTCCTGGCAAAGAAACATGTTGGCATTTGATAATGGTATGCATGAATAGCAACCTGCCTATTTTAATTTGACAGGTCACACATAGTGAATAATAAAGTGATTGCGATAAGAGTGCGTCTGCCAATTTTAATTACTTTTGGTCACAACGTAGAGTGTGATCTTCTGTCACTTCACTGAACCTACACTTATCTGCTTTACCTTTTTTTTTGGACACTTTTTCTTTTGGGCAAAATGACCACCGGTGATGAGAAAAGTGGGCATATCTGGTGAGTACCTACCAGTTACCCTGTTGGTGGTGCGCCCGTGAGGGGTCATTCTGTCCTCGCAAATTTTTTTCACAATAATTGTGTTTCATATGTCTTTCTGTTTGTTCCGGAAAACATTTTGGTACTGAATGTATTTGGAACTTGGGGAACAAGACTTCAGTGTCCAACCGTTTTCTTGTAGACTGTCTTTTGATAAAAGGTTTTTAATGAGAGGTAGAAAGAACATGTTGCAAACTACCTCATTAGCAATAAAACAGAGGAGTATTTGTAATGTAGAAAACTACAGTAACAAGCACATGTACTAATTGATAAAGATTTGCCTCAGAGACCAAGTCTTGGTGCATACATGAAGAGGGTGGGGGACAGAGTTGATCCTTGAGGGACTCCAACCGTAACAAGAGATAGTGCTGATAGGTTGCCGTTGATAAGGAATCTCTGTGACCGGTTTTGGAGGAAGGACCTAAACCATTCTAGAACAGTGGCATCCAAACCTATCCTAAGCTTGAGGCATTCGAGGAGTTTTTCATGGTTGACCGCGTCGAAAGGCCGAAGATTGGTCCAGGAGGATTAGGAGACAGGTTGTGCCTTGGTCAAGGGCTTGGAGAGCATCATCAACGATGTGGAGCATAGTGGTTTCGGTGCTGTGCCCTGGTCTAAATTCGGATTGGAAGTCATTGAGCAGGTGAAAGTTGTTGATGTGTTGATTTAGCTGCTGCGGCTCACATTTCTCATCACTTTGGCTAAGTGCGGGATGTTGGAGATAGGTCTGAAGTTGTCAGGGGAGGCTGGATCCAGCAACGTTTTTTCAGAATGGGGAGGACTTGGCTGGCTTTTAGAGCATCTGGCATTGTTCCCTGACAGAGAGAGGTATTAATTATTGTAGTCCAGCTAGGAATAATGGATTGGGCGATGGCTGCTAGGCAGTTGGAAGGGAGCGGGTCACGCAAATGGATATTAGGGTTTAAGATTGATAGGATTTTAGCAACTGAGTTTTCGTCATAGACTTTGAATTCAGTCCATTGAGCATGGTTTTTGGGTGGAGCCTGTAGGGGCGATATGGCTGGAGAAGGCGGGTCAGGAAGTGTTTGAGGGTATGTGATGGAACTGAGTTCATTTCCAAGGGCTGAGATTTTGTAGGCAAAGAAACTGGAGAATTCCTTTGAGGAAATAAGAGACTTGGAGGATTCATTTGAGGTTTTGGCCAGTTTATTAGATTGGTGTTCGAAAAGAGCATGTGGGGTCTGTTCTTGGCCTTCTCTAGTTCTGTTCTAAAGAATTCTTTTTTAGACTTAAGTATGTTTCTGTTGTAGACATTTCTTGCCTGGTGCAGAAGTTTTAAATGTGCGGCAGAGGGGTGCTTCTTCCAAGATCTTTAAGCTTGCCGGAGGGCTCCCCCCTCATTATTGAGGGATCCAGTGAACCAGGGGTTTCTGTCATTGATTTGGGATCTTTTTAGTTTTAGTAGGGCTAGATCGTCCAGGATGTTTGATGTAGTCGCAGAGTAATGATTGTTGAAGCCACTGACCATTGTGATATGCGGGGTGGGAGGTCGGATTTGCAGCTAGCCTCCAGTTCACTGCGGTCCAGATTCTTGGTGTCTCTATTCCAGTGTTTAGGGATCACGGGTTGCGGCACCCTTGTCTTGTGGGTGCCAGGTACAAGGAAGGTGATGGCGTGGTGGTCAGACCAGTCGCATGGGTCTATAGAGATAAGTTTGACTGTTGATTCTTTGTAGATGATCCATTCAAGAGTGGCCCCTTTTGAGTGAGTTGATAGTGAGCAGGCTAGGGTCAGGGCTTGATCGGCCATGAGGTCTTTGTTGGTGTTGACATGTCATTCCTTGTGGTTGTTCCAGTGCATGTTAAAGTAACCCAGGAAAATCAATGTGGTCCCACATGTATCGAATTGGGTAATGGTTTTCATTCTACCTCCCCCACCTGGGAATTCTTTCTTCTTGATACTGTTTTTGCAGGCCTTACAATGCCCACAAGGGAAGAAACTCTTGAGTCCCTGATTTTTTATGTTGGTATAGATTGTTATATCACTGTGTACCATTCAGTCTCTGAGACTGTATCCTTTCCTTTTTGTGATGCAGGGTTTTTCACTTATGATATTACCTATGTTGGTGTCACTTTTGAAAATATCCCAATGTTTTGTAAAAATATTCCTGAAGGCTTTGGCATTCCTATTGTATGTCAGTATAATTCTAGTTTGATTATCTTGTTCCATGGTTGTAGGTTTACTCTCTGTTCTCATCTGTAAAGTGTCTGTTCTCTGTATTTGTTCTACCTTGCGAAGGGCTTTGTTTAGGACCCAAGCAATTTACAAGTCTTGACCATTGTGCCACCCCATGGACACAACAACCGGTCTGGAGACAAGCTGACAAGACCCGGATTGGTCACTGGAGGAAGACCGGTCACCGCTGGTACACTGGGACATGGTGGATACTGCTGCTGGGCCCCACAGAGTTGGGAGCAGTTTTGACCCATGCAAGGTATGACGTCTCTGCCCTTGGAGCGGTAGGCATAGGGGAGGCGCTGGTGCTCCGGTATGCCCGACACGCCTGGTGGAGAGACTCTTGCTCCAGGGGCCTTTGAGTCTTCTGTCTCCCCTCACGACTTGCATGCTACATGGTAGGGGCGAAACACACTACAGCTAAGAAGCGATTTTCATGACTGAGAGAGTCAGGTCCTGATCCTCGTCCGGCCACCCACGGATGGGACATTGGTGTGTATTGACTTTCCTGCTACGCGAATTACGCAACGGTCCCAGTTGTATACCCCTCTGTGTGGGGTGTTGCCTGTGAAAACCGAGAGGCCGGGTGAAGGTTTTTACTGCAGGCGGCGGGGAGAAGAAGCGGCGCCTTGATCAGTGGTGGTGTTCCTGTGGCAATAGACAATGGCGTCCGGCCGTAATAATTGGACGACGACCCAGACCAAGCTAGAGAAATTTGCCTGGTAGAAACAGCAGGCCTAAGACGGAACAGAGGCAGTGACTCCAGGGGACACCACAGAACCATCGAATTAGGATCTACTCGAGGTAATCACAGCGATACGGACCTCCATTGAGGTGCGGATCGACACAGTGGCCACAGATGTGGCACTGATCCGAGAGAACATGCAGAAAGGGTAGGAATGGTAGAAAACACTGCCAAGGAACTGGTTACTGACACCGCCCTGCTCAAGAAACAAATTACTGACCTCCGCTCTTCTCACGAGGCGATGGCTCTGCAGCTGGACGACTATGAAGGTCGATGAGATGGAGCAACGTTCGCGTTATTGGCCTTCCGGAACGTGCAGAGGGGCAGGCGGCAGACCTTTTTGTGGAGGAACTGGTCCTTAAGCATCTACAACCCAGAAGACCGTCCAAATGGTTCACGATTGAAAGAACTCACCGAGTGCCTGAGGGCCGTCCGAGGACAGGGGCGCCCCCTCGTCCACTGCTGGCGTGAGTGTTTAACTTTTGAGACCGCAATGTTATTCTGCAAACATCAAGGGCGGCCCCGCCACTAACCCTGGTGAACAGCAAGATCATGTTCTTTCCAGATTTCACATTGAGAGTGCAGAAACAGCGCCAACGTTTCCTAGAGGTAAAGCAGGCCCTACGTGACTAAGAAGTCAAGTATGCAATGATCATGGTTTTTCACTCGCCCTGAAGAGGCCTGGGACTGGCTTGATGGCTGGCGCAAGGTTGAAAAGAAAGGATAGAAGGCATTCTCTGCGGCGGATGATAATGCAGACTGGCGTACGCAGAGACGATCTCCTCTGCATTCTGACTCTGACTCCCAGGGACATATGGGAGGTGGCTGATCTGGTGATTGATAAGACTGTTTGGGGTTGACAATGGCCTCCTGATGCCCTCACAAACTCTGTGGTGCATGGTCTTGGCGCCATGGCCTCCCGAACATGAGATCGAAGATATCTAGTTCTGGGGGGGATACTGGGGCAGATTCCTGATGCTTATGTACTGTGGATTGTCTAGACTCTGAGGATTGCCCTAGCATTTTAATGAGTTGCTTATGTCGCTGATTGCTATGATCGTTGAACAGGTTTTGCTGTTCTGAGGGGGAATGGTTTTCTTATAGGACTTGTTGCTTCACTACTATTGACAAGGTGGGCGCCACAAGACATCTAATGAAGACCGTACCGGGCCTCTGTGTGGTATACTGTTTTCGGGGTGGGGGTCGGGCCGGGGAGTGGAGTACTGTCTGTATAACGGTAGCAGAATTGGGAGTGGGGTTACTCATGTTCCCTGGATTTGTTTATGGGTGGGCGACAGGCACTCTGCATGTTGGGAGTGGTGGAAGGTTCTAGTCCCGTTAAGCAGGGAGGCAGGGAGGGGGATGAGTTTATTGGGCTAAGGGTAATCTTTAGTTTAATTTGTTGGGTGGGGCGCTATTGGGGGGTATTTTGCAGCAAGACAAAGTGATTGCTTATATATGCACAACTTGGTTGGTTTCTGTGTTCATTTGGCAGCAGGAAAGATCCAGTATCATGAGGTTGTCATTGAAAGTCCGGGGACCGCTCGGTTGGAAGCAGGGGAGGGCCTGGGATGCTACATGTCCTCCATGTATACCGTTCTTTCAATATCTGTGACAAATGGCGAAAGGTCAGGGACTTAACCTCTTTACCTGGAATGTCAATGGTTAGGAGACAAAATTAAGAGAGGTATTGTGCTGCAGTATGTCCACCTCCATGGGCTTGTCTTTGTATTGCTACACAAAACTCACTTAATTGGTAACTCTTGCATGGCCCTCGACAGGAAGGGGTATCAAATGTTTGCGCACTCAGGTTTCACCACTGGATCCAGGGGGGGGTCTTGCTTTGAAAGGGCTGTCCATACGTGATACAAAATACCTGGACGGATCCACAGGGCAGGTATGCAGCTTGCACAGGTATGTGGAAGGGCAGGGTTCTAAATGTTCGCTCTGTGTATGCTCCACCGGGTCTGCAGCAATTGACATTGACAGATGTTGGGATACTTTTGCTTAACCTACCTGTGGGTACATTGATTATGGGGGGTGACTTCAGCCTGATGATTGACGGTCAACTAGATAGATCCTCGCCCAGATTCAGCACACTGCTCCCAACTACGGGACTTTATCAAAGCCTTGGGGATAGTAGATATCTGGAGGTGGTCGCACCCTCATGACGCACACTTTACGTTTCAGTCTGGTGTACACGGAAGTCAATCATGAATCGACTATTTGTTCACACACGCACAACACATACACAACTTTTCTAACTCTGGGTGTTTGGCGAGGCGGTGTCAGATCATTCCCCGGTGTTGACGGTACTTGGAGTGCAACGCCTGCGGCAACCTGGCCCGATACAGATTCAGCCGTGGGCACTAAATATCCCGCATATTAGGGACACCTTGCGGAAAGATACAGATTATTATTTTGAGGAAAATATGGGCTCGGTCCAGTCGGCTATTACGCTTTGGGGGCATATGTTGCAGTGATCAAGGGTAGGGCACTATCGTTGATGGCTGGACACAGGGCTGAGCACCGTCGAAGGGAGTTAGAGCTGGAGGCCAAGATCCTTAGTCTCGAGGTTGACATATCTCGGGTTCCGGACCCTGGCACTCAACACCTGCTTAATATAAAAAGGCAAGATTATAAACAATTGCTCCTAGAGGATGCCGATAGACACGCTCTGGCCACCCGGCATCGTATATACGAACAAAGGGAATGCACTGGCAAACTGCTGGTGTGGCTGGAACGTAAAGAACAATCAGCGAGATGGGTGCATGCGATTAAGGGATCTGATGATGTTCTGATTACAGACCCACTGGGCATCGCTGAGTCCTTTGCAAACCACTATAAGACAGTATATGATATCCTGCAAGATTCTCAGGCTTCGTGGGCGACAAAACTCCTTGCCACTATTGGGGTGATGTGCCTCTCGGAACAGGATAGGGAAGCGTTGGATGTTGACTTGTCGGTTGAAAAAATTCATAAGGCAATTCAAGACATTCGCGCAGGTAAGTCAATGGGCCCGAACGGGCTCCAGATTGAGCTCCTCAAGCCTATGCCTTTCAAACTAACACCTCATTTTCTAAATCTATACAACGAAAGTTATGAAAACACCCTCCTCCCGAATGATATTTGAAAGGCCACCATTGTTTTGATCCATAAACCTGGTAAGCCGGTAGATGAGTGCGCCTCGTATGGGCCTATCTCTCGGATTACGGTGGAGGCTAAAATCCTAGCCAAACTATTGGCAACTTGTTTGCTCCCCTAACTCACTGTTTTGATTAATCCAGATCAGTCGAGATTCATGCCAGGACTGAACACTGCGCGCAACATGCGTCGTGTGCATGGTGCACTGAACGGGGTAGATACTGTAAAAGAAGAAGCGATTCAACTGGCGCTTGACGCCATAATGGCGTTTGACACCATAGCGTGGGAGTACCTGTTTGCAGTTCTTGGCAGCATCAGGTTCGGACCCAAATTTATAGGGTGGGTCAAACTGTTATACGCGCAACCCATGGCTCATGTTTCAGTGAGCAATCATCGCTCTACTCCTTTCCCCCTGTGTCGGGGCACACAGCAAGGATTCCTGTTGTCACCTCTCTTTTTCACTATGGTTCTGGAGCTGCTGGCGGTTTGGATGATGGGAGACCCAGGAATTAGGGGCATTAGATGGACTAATTATCACGAAGACCCCATATCACTGTATGCGGATGATATTTTGCTTTATCTTACCTCACCGATGCTCTCATTGCACCGTGTACTCCATATTTTTATATTTTCGGGGCACACTCTGGGTATCAAATAAACTGGTCTAAATCCCAGATGTATCCCCTTTGGGGAGAGCCAGCGCGCAGGATACGATATTGCGGTGGTTTCCCAGGACTTTCGTTACTTAGGGATTTTTATCATTATCAATGCCACACTATTTTTTGAATGGAACCTGCTAGGGCTGTTACAGAGTTTTTGATTGGATGTCACACATTGGAAAATGCTCCCACTTACCTTGTTAGGACGTGCATCCTTATTCAAAATGCTCGCTCTGCCGCGCTTTCTCTGCGCATTGCAAAACACTCCCATTCCGGTGCCCGACTCTTACTTTTTGCAGATCGATGCTGCAGTGCGAGAATTATTATGGGACAACAGACCACCTCGTATAGCCATGGCCAAGCTTACTATGGGATGGTATGATGGGGGTGTAGGACTACCAGATGTGCGCCTCTACTATCAGGCTTCACAACTGAAGGGCATCAATCAATGGTTGTTCGGGCAACATGATTATCCCAGCTTTCACACTGATCATTGTTTGTTAGGTAAAGGTGGCTACAATAGAGCATTGTATATGGACCACAGGAAATTGTGCTTGACCAGCCCTACTGCGCATACAGTGGAAGTGCGTCATGGAGCACAGAGGCAGATAGGCTGGCATGGGTGCCTCTCAAAGGCTACCCCTCTATGGGAACCAACATTTCGGGGATGGCTTAGGGCCTGCACAGTGTTTGATAAGTGGGGTATGATAGGGATCCCTATGGTGGGCGATTTGTGGGTCAAGGGCAAGAAGGCATTATTTTCAGATCTTAAAACTAAGTACCAGCTAGCTCCGTCGGAGAGCTTTAGCTACCTACAGATCAGTCATGCCATTGACTCTGCCCTCTCTAAGGATACCACCCTTCTGGACTCCTCTCCCCTGGAGGACAGGCTCTTGCTACATACTATGATCCGCAAAGCCATCTCTCTCACATAAAGGAAATTGATCAATATTCGATCCAATGTTGAAGCTGAGGGCATCTTGGGAGTTGAATTCGGAGAACTAGCTGATGAGGACTGGCTAGAGGCGCTGTCCTCCCCCGAGAAGTAGCCATACCGATGTAGCTTCGCCTGGTGCAGCTTAAAATTCATCACAGAGTATATTTTGATGCCACACTGCTGCACCGATTTGGTAGGCGACCCGATTCTCTCTGCCTCTTGCACTGTAACCAGACGGGAACATTCCTGCATATTCTATGGCAGGGGTCTCCAAACCGGTCCTGGGGGGCCGGATCCATGCCAGATTTTTGGGATATCTCCATTGAGATACATGTAGTAATTTTAAAAATCTGGCATGGATCCGGCCCTCCAGGACCAGTTTGGAGACCCCTGTTCTATGGGGCTGTCCTCACATACAACAATACTGGACGGACGTAACCAGAGAACTGACTAGGACTGCTGGCAAGTCTATCCTCCCAACTCCCACAATGTGTCTCCTTAATATCTGGGAGGCAACGGACCTCACGTAAGCCGAACAATCATGGGCCATGAAGGGATGGAGTATAGTGAAACAAAACATTGCTCAGAAGTGGGGCCTAGATACCATACCACCGCTGAAAGATTGGGCAAAAGATATGGACCATGCCATGATTGCCGAAAAAACAGTATATAAAGGAAGGGAATGTCCAAGTAAATAGGATCACAAGTGGGGGCGCTGGAATAAGTAAAGGGGGAGATATGTGTCTCTCCGACAGTGGAACTGAGGAGGGAAAGACTCTTGGTGTTCGATGAGGGGACTGACTAGATGGTGGCACACACTGTGGACAATCAGGAATAGATATGCATTGGTGAAGTTTCCTGACCTAGGAACAAGTAAGTGACCTACCTGTGGATTGTTCTGTAATTGGTAGAATATGCTGCCCTGGGCTCCTGCCGGATTAAGCATGGGAAAGATAACGTTGTATTCTTTTGAACATATTTGCCTAAGCTGCGATGTAATGTCTTTATTGCTGCTTTTGTTTCTAATAAAAACAGTTCTAAAAAAAAAGGCTTCTAGAGACTCCACTGCTAAAAACTCCTCAGTGTAACAACAGAATGATCCAAAAAGAGTGAATGAGAAGCTGAAAAGAAATCTATACGAGATGAAGAATTAAACCTTTTTGAGTGACAAAATATAGAGCATCTCCTTACGGTGGATACTATGCCATGGTGGATCAATCAGAGCAAAATCGTTCATCAAGTGATTTTAGAAAATGTAACTGTTCTTGGTTTATTGTCATGAATGCCGGTCAAGTTTCAAGTTTATTTATGATAGCGGAACTCTGTCGAGATCCACATAGCAGTTTATCAGACAATAAGAAGAACAACTATAAATACGTAAATAAATAAAAATATCAGTACAATGTTAGAAAACATTTAAAGAAAGAAAACAATTTGAAACAAAACATTTCATTTGGGGGATTAAACATAGCTGCAATAAAATCATAAGCGGTAAAAATACCCAACTGAAAACACAAAGGTTTTAACCATTTACGCCTGTGTACCATAAGGGCTGGACAAACAAAAACAACATGGTATAAATCCTGGGAATAAAGTTTACAAAAATCACAGATATCTGTACCACCATGCCATTTAAACAATAAGCATTTCAATGGGAGTAAATCATATCTTAACAAAAAAATAAATCGCCTAACTGCATGAGGAAGATTCCAACCTAAATATGGCTGAAGTTTTTTAATTTCGCAAAAGTTACCAAAAGAGAGCATTCCTCTCTTAACTTTACGAGTCCTACTATCTTCTCTAAAACTCAACTCCCAAGACGTGGTCTTTAAGGATGACTTTAGTTGGGCAGTTGATGATGAAAAAAGACTTTGTTCATCTATCTCTAATAAAGTAATTGCCTGTCTGAAGTTCCTTACGATAGAGGAGTAGACATTATAGGAACCCAACAACTCATTTTTTATTTGAAACCTCAGAGTGCCAGGCTTTCCTTCAGCTATATTAAAAACCCAACGCACCACACTCGCCACTGCCTGAGACCGTGCACTGCGCAGACCAAATTCTTGTCTTAACAAAGACGTAGAGCTTGCAGTATTTACAGAGGCTAAATTACGAAGAATTCTTCCTTCAATAGAATCCAAGAAATTCCAGCATGCCATGTCCACTATTTCCAGTCCATAGATTAGGGATGCGGGGATTTTTGCCCGATAAACTTCGAGCAATATGGTAAAATGCCTCCGACCTGTCGCTTTATATAAGGAGATAAGACTCTTCCCTTGAGCAAGAGCTTTCCTACTATTGTTCTCTGTATGAGTTTTTTCGGATAGATTGCTCGTGACTATCTTCCCAAGAAAGGGATAGGATTTAACTACTTCTAGTCTTTCGCCCCCAACCGACCAGAAATATTCATTGTATTTAGGTTTTCTCCTTCCACAGAAACACATTATTTTACTTTTTGAAATGTTAATTTTTAAAAAAATGAGCCTCAGAGTAAGAGTTCAAAGCTTTTAAACGATGATTCAAGCCCTTTGGGGTGAGGTCCAGAATTAAAATATCATCAGCATACATTAAGCATGCAATGGGTGATCCCCCTAATACAGGTGCAATACCATTACTAATGGATAATATGGCTTTGGGTAGATCTACAATATATACGGAGAATAACAGGGGCGCCAATAGGCAGCCCTGTTTAAGCCCATTATTTGTGGGAATTATCCTGGAAAGTCCTCTCTCACCACCCATTAGAACTCTGCACCAGATGTCTGTATGAAGTGCGATAACTAGTTTCAATAAGCTCGGGGGCATCCCTAATTTTATTAACTTACTCCAAAGCAAAACTGTATCCACCTTGTCAAAGGCCGTAGAGAAGTCGATAAAAGCACCATAAATACCTCCTCTACGGACTTTGACATATTTTTCAACCAAGATTTGAAGAGCGGTAAGATTATCTAAGGTACCGTGTTGTTTTCTAAAACCGGTCTGCTCTAGTGGGAGTATTGCGAACATAGTCACCCAGTCATTTATAGAATTCAGTAAGCATTTAGTGAAAACCTTGCCTATGGCATCTAGTAGTGCTATTTGTCTATAGTTTTGGGGTAAATCCCTAGCACCCTTTTTATAGATAGGGATTAACAGACTCCCTTTCCAAGAGTGTGGGACGATGCCATTGGTATAACAAGCTTTAAAAACAGGGTATAAAATTTTTCCCCATAGGGTACTATGAGTTTTCAATACTGAAATTGGTATTTCGTCCGGGCCTAATGCACCGGACGAGCGGAGAGCTTTAATTGCGGCGGTGATTTCTAATTCGGAAGGAGGATCGTAAGGGGATAATTCTTCCTGCAATTTAGTGGGGTCAAACTCTTCACCATTGCTGCTATATAAACTCTGAACAAAATCTGCCCAAGACTGCCCATTTATTGATATCGGAGAAGGTCTGGATCTTACCCCACAGCCCTCCCCTATTAGTGACCAAAAGGTCTTGGACTGGCCACTCTTAGCTGCTTCACAAAGTTTACTCCAAAGAGCATCTTCTTTCTCACATTTTAATCTAACCTTCAACCTATTTCTTCTTCTCCTCAGGAGTGAGATTCTTTGTCTACGATTTGGGGTAGGGGAAAGGTATTGGGCCCTGACCAATTTGTTTATTTCTTTATTTAAATTACGAAGATCAGGAGGAATTTTGGGCGTTATCTTAACTTTTAGAGGCTTTCGAGCTTTTAATTTTAAGACTTGTAGAAATGACGTAAAGCAGCCTAGTTCTCTGCCTTCCCATAATGTTAAATTATCTACTGTATATTCTAATAGATTGGTCAAGTTTTTGATAGTCCCAGAATTCCAGTGGCATTTCCTTTTTTTAATATTGAGGTTCAATAGATCATCCCCAATATTCCATAAATCTCTTTGAGAAGATGATACTTGCATTTTTACAATTAAAACATTATGGTCACTAAGATCGGTGACAAACACTGTCAAATCCTTCAAAGAACTAAAAAAAGTGCTATCGACAATCACGTAATCCAAAATTGAACCACCGTTCCCTGATTTATGTGTTAAATGGGCAGGGCTATCAGAGGGGAACCTTCCATTAACTATGATACAATCTGTCTCGATTAAACTCTCGAGGATTAATTTCCCTCTTTTATTTATTTTAATATTTTTTGGGAATACGGCTTTAGGTATCTGGAACATTTCTTCCTTTGTTTTATTTCTAAATAACTCTAAAGCTCCGTTAGATATTTTACCATTTAGGTCACCCACCAATATAATATAAGGGGGGGGGACAGGATTCCTGTAAATTGAGTATAAAAGAACAGATCTTCTTAATTCCGCAATTATAATTTGGGTCAGGGGGTAAATAAGCATTTATTATTATTACTGATTTATTAGATCCATCATTAACAAGATTTGTTAAGGTGATCGCCTGAAATAATTTGTTCGGATCTACAAAGTGAGTATAATTCCATTTAACTTTGTTTGATAAAAAACAAGCTAACCCACCTTTCGCTCGGCCTCTTATAGAGGGAGTGGCATTACTCTCCAGCACATAATAGTCTTTCACAGCCGGCGAGTTCCCTATCAACCAGGTTTCCTGTAAGCAGATTATATCTGCATCTAAAGAGTTTAAAAATAGCAGCTTGTCGGAACTCTGGGTTAAGCCAGCAACGTTCCATGATAATATTTTTAAGTAGTCGCTAAAAATCTGGATTTATTCTAGGTGTTGGACCAGATTTGTTCGACAGAATAGAGGGTAGCCAGCTCCACTCAAAATCAGCGTCTTTTACCCTAATTTGTTTTATCGGGAGCGGGTTATTAACTGTCACCTGCCGTTTATTTTTTAGTATACGTATTTTCAACTCTTCAGTCTTTACAGGAAGACTGCCCGAGGGATATGCATTTGAGCCCTGATAGGTTAACAACCCCTGGCAACTTTGTCCATCTATTTTGGCCAGTATAAAAGGATCAACATCGATTCCTCTTATTTGAAATTCTTCTGCCCACTGTAAAATGTGATTTAGTACCAATTTAGAGTAGAATTGTACACGTGCTATCTTTCCATTTTTCGAATTTATTAGTTTTACAATGTCTATGTCTACCGATTGTATTAATTTTAGACTCTCTATTTCCTGAAAACAATTAACTAGAGCAGATCTATTTAAAATAAGATCCGGATCAAAGATGGGAATAAAATCAAGAAAGAGAGTATCTACATTTTCGCTGGTCTTGGGGCGTGTCTTAGATGTGGTTTCAGAAACAACTACTTGTGAAAATGGGATAGCCAAGGGATTGAGAGTCACTCTTGGAGTAGAATCAGAGGCGGGGACTAAATTGAGATTGTTTACAAACGTACGCTGAACATCAGAATATTGCTGGTTTGTACGGCATAATGGTTCTTGTTGTACTACTGTGGAAATCACCTTTGGACTTGCCACTTGTTCATGTGATAAATTTAGATCCAAATCCACAGGATTGGAATTATTCAGTGGAGAATCTTTATCATTTTCAAAAGTAATTTTCCGTTGCCTCTTTTTGTAAAATCTACGATTTGGTTTTCTTTTTTTACATCGTTGTTGTTTTGATACTATTATTTCGGATTTATTCTCTTCTAATGGAGGAACTTTGGCCGATAAAGCCAAATGATTTAATGTTTCTTTATTTGTTTGGGGGAAAAAATAGGAAAGATAGAGGGTAAGGTATTAGACTCATTATTCTCTATAGGAGGAGATATCTTGATCTCTTGACTAATAAGAGCTACACAATTGTTTTTAGTTAGATTCTCATTCCTTTGGGTGGGAGAATGAATCGGGGCTATAAGGACCGTATTAGTTTTATCCAGTGTTACAGACGTAGTAGGTAGATCAGTAATTATTTTATCCTTTATTTCGTTTTGTTCTTCCTTATTTACGTTTTTTGGGGAATCTATTATTTTTGGATAGATGATATCTTTCAATCCCGTATGATTACTCAAAAGTGCCTTTAGGATCAAAGTTACTGTATCGAATACGTTGTCTGACCCATTTACTAATTTTTCCAAGAGGATTAAAATAGATGAAATAAGTCGCTCTAGAGTAGCCAAAGAATCTGAGATTATATTATTTTCTTGTGCATATAAATTTTGACGATCATTATCTTGATTTTGGTCATGGGAGGGACTAGCAAACAAATTCATTTCAGGGGTAGAAAAGACAGAATTTTTTGAAGGTGTGCTGCTAAAAAGGTGTAACACTGGAGTGGCCATAGTATCCTGTCGTGTGGTAAGATTCTGAATTAAAACTTTCTGGGACTCAAGATTAATATCAGGGAGAGTATAGTCCTCTGGAAGGAAATGCAGCGAGGTAGATGGACCAGAACATATTTTTTGATCATTGTTTAAAAGAGGGGAAGGATTATGAACTATAGCTATTACTTGATCTACCGCTTTTGTTGCCGAATTTTGGGCTTCTGGAAGAAGAGCTATGTCTTGTTCTTGGTTCTTATAGGTTAAAACATCAGAGTGGAATGGGGCAGTAACACCTGATAAAGTACTATCTCTTTTATTAATATGGGAGTCTTGTACCTGTTCTTTAATACTAATAATAGTATCTTCAATTAAGACTTCTTCTCGGTCCACTTTATCTTTACCCTTATCCCATAGAGAATATAGTTGGCATGAACTTTTTACTTGTAGAGCTGGCCCCTTTCTATTTCGCAAAGGGTTGGATTTAGTTTTAGAACAAGCTCTACCGACTACCACTCGGCCGGATCTTAATTTCTTGGTAGTCATTTTATATGAGAGAAGAGTATACAAATGTGGGTCACAATAAAATACAATAAATGACTATAATAAAATATATAATAATAAAGAGATACTAGATACTACCACAATCTACATAAAAATGAGGCAAAAGGGGTGTGGCCCAGCCCAGCCTCTATCGGTCTCTGTCGGTCACGGTTGGTCCCGCCCTTGTCCCGGGCTTCTCCCGGCGCCCTCCCGCGCAGCGGGACTCTTCAACTACTATTAAGCTATCTGACCTAAGGAGGGAGGAGCCGGCAGGGAGAGCGCCCCAGCTGGTCCCAATTTGGGGTGGTTGCTGGCGCTCCTGGGACAGGTAGTCCTGCGCCAGCAACGAGCTCGCAGCCCTGCTTGTCTCTCCCCCTCGTCAAGGCTTTCAGTCTGCCAGTCCACCAGTCCGCCTTCCGTGAGCAGTGGAGTTAGAAGGATTAAAACATGCAGCAACAGCGTCCGCAGCAAAAGGAAACCACCGGTAAGTTTGTGAGAGGTGCTTTTCAGCGCGAGAAGGGCGAGGGAGGAGCCGGCAGGGAGAGCGCCCCAGCTGGTCCCAATTTGGGGTGGTTGCTGGCGCTCCTGGGACAGGTAGTCCTGCGCCAGCAACGAGCTCGCAGCCCTGCTTGTCTCTCCCCCTCGTCGAGGCTTTCAGTCTGCTAGTCCACCAGTCCGCCTTCTGTGAGCAGTGGAGTTAGAAGGATTAAAACATGCAGCAACAGCGTCCGCAGCAAAAGGAAACCACCGGTAAGTTTGTGAGAGGTGCTTTTCAGCGCGAGAAGGGCGAGGGAGGAGCCGGCAGGGAGAGCACCCCAGCTGGTCCCAATTTGGGGTGGTTGCTGGCGCTCCTGGGACAGGTAGTCCTGCGCCAGCAACGAGCTCGCAGCCCTGCTTGTCTCTCCCCCTCGTCGAGGCTTTCAGTCTGCCAGTCCACCAGTCCGCCTTCCGTGAGCAGTGGAGTTAGAAGGATTAAAACATGCAGCAACAGCGTCCGCAGCAAAAGGAAACCACCGGTAAGTTTGTGAGAGGTGCTTTTCAGCGCGAGAAGGGCGAGGGAGGAGCCGGTCCTGCTATGATGAATTGCGGGTGCCAGCAGAGGAGTATAAAACTCCTCCGATCTAGCACTGAAACACTTCACGCTCTTGTGCTCAGGACCAGGACTCACTTCCGGGTCACTTACCTGCGGTTCTCTTGGTTCACCGTAGGGTGTCGGTTGTCCTGTTCTTCATCTCGTAGTATCTTCCTTATGACCCCAGGAATTTCTCGAGTCCCTCAGTGTTTCATTGGTATTCCTCCTCAAGACCTCCTGGGGTGCTACATTCCTGACTTCCCTGCAACAAGAAAAGACACAGCCTTTACTATCAGCAAGACAGTAACAGTGCTTTTGCACTGCACATGAGTTTCTTATAATTAAAGTGCCATATACTTATCTGTTGCAAACCCGGTCCCTGGAGCTTCATTTTTTCCATTTGATATTTTCTTTTTCTTTTGTTAATGGACTGCGCCAGAGTATTCCTGAAAGATAAAGGAATTCCCAGTTATTTCTTCCTGACTATAAGGAGGATGTAAGTGTGGCTCAAGATCTGACCAGTTATTTAGGCACTAATCCCTAATCAAGATACCTGTTTCAAGTGTCACTAGTAGTCTTAGGTGGGTGTTAGAGTGCTCCCCTTCTTTATTTCTGTTCTCTACTTGTAGGTGTACCTTATTGTGATTCTTCCTTTCCGTTTCTCAGACAAAGGCTATGGCCCCATGTGAACCACTCTGTTATCATTTAGCAGAAGAAGAGATTATCTAGGTACTTGATAATTCCACATTTTCCTAAATATTAGTATTCACTTCTCAAATACTTCTTAATACTTATGCATTCTATCTCTTTTCAGGTAGGGATTTCTCCTGGTTGCCTGGTCCTGTCCATGAATGGGGGACGACGCAGGACATATTTTCTTTCCATCCCTACTTTCCCTTCTTCCCCTGGTAAACTGTTGTTGCTTTGACTCAGTTGGGTATATCTGTGACTTGGGGAAGTAGGACCTCTCATCCTTGCATAGCATTCCTGTGGAAACGTGAGTAAGAATTTGACATGTATTTAGAATTATATTGGGGCGGGATGCATCCAGTGCATTGTTAGGGAACACATTAAAATCACCCCCTATTATCAGTCACCCCGTTTCCCTTTCAATATTGTGCAATATGTCCAGCCCCCCCAGGGAATCTTCTGTAGGACCATAATAATTTACTAGATTGGTCAATTTGTTTGCCACCCTAATCTGTACCCAGGTCCATCGCGCACCTGGGTCCCTACATGCTTTCACTACTTAGCAGGGTACTTCTCTAGTACTTAAAATAGCAACTCCCTTTATAGCAGCATTTGCAGATGCATATATCACATGTTGAAAGTACCCCAAATTAATAGATCAAACAACTTTTTTTTTAAGTGCGTTTCTTGAAAGAAAATAATATTTGCATGTAGTGATTTAAACCAGACTAGCATTGCTCTTGCCTTAGCCTTTCTTTTAAAACCATTGGCATTGCAAGATATAATTCTTAAATATCTATATGCACACACACACAAACAAACAATTGCATTGTTTTGTGAACTTAGCCCTAGTTGTCTTCATAGGTGATTTATAGCTGCCTCCTAATACCTTAATTCAGCTGTTAATTTAGTTGTTTTTACATTTCACTTTTGCAGGCCAATGGAGATGCAAAAGAACGGCAAGGATCAACACCCAAAAGATGATGGGAGAAAAGCCTGAAATAAATCTCATCATTGGCAGATACTCAGGGTGGTATATTATATTAGGCCAAGCCATATGCAAATCAGTCCTTCTTCTGCTCCATTGTTTCCATTGTTTCACTGACAAAATATTGAAAATCCTAAATATCATGTTAAAAATTATTGTGTCAAAAAATTGAAAAATATTGTCTGTCACTCTGTCACAAGGATGGTGTCATCAGTGATGTCATAAGTGATGTCACTGACCATGTCATGAGTGATGTAATATGTGACGTCATCAGCAGTGCATTGCACGTGCAAGTTATAGTGAGTCCAACTAAGTATAACGTGGGAATTTCAATGGTTTTATGCGAGTAAAACTTCCTGCTAACTATAACTGGTGTGAAACCTATGGTTTTTTCAGTGAATTTCATAGGTTTTTAAAATGCTAATACCTAACTATAACTGGTGTGAAACCTATGGTTTTTTCAGTGAATTTCATAGGTTTTTTAAATGCTAATTCCTAACTATAACTGGTGTGAAACCTATGGTTTTTTCAGTGAATTTCATAGGTTTTTTAAATGCTAATTCCTAACTATTGTATACTGATATAATCATTTTTCATTTTTGGCATATATGCCCCTCCTAAACTCCCCTCAGAAAACCTAAAGGGTCAGGGGGTGTCTACTGTGCCCCTTTTTACCCATTCCCAACGTTGTTTGTCTTCCATCTTGTGTCTCAATTCGACCGAAACACAAAATGGCGGACTCCCGCAGCGCTCCCAGTACGCGTACCGGGGCACGCACCGGTAAGCGCTCCCCAAAAAAATGTGGGAAACGAAATTACATAAAAACCACTGGACAGACTTTCACCAAATATAGAATAGACCCTACTACATACCAGTCTCTACCATTATCCCACATTTGATGGTATTCCATTGAGCCTTTTGGGCTGTAGCCCTGTCTAAATATCCTGAGGTAAATTACATGACAAAAACACATATGAAGTGTTACAATTTACAACCAATTAAAATGTTACTTTCATTTTCTATTTTTTTTTCCCTGACATTTGATTGGTTATGTACATGAATATAAATGAAAAAAGAAAGGGAAACACTGCCATTTTGAATACAACTACCTGAGATACATCTTTAAAGGATTTTCTCATTTATCTTCATCACCTTTCTATAAGGTAAGTTATAAATTTGTAAGGGGCACTTTAAGTTCATTTGTAAAAACGTTTTCTGACAGTTATTTACTGTCCCTCTGTTATAACTACAGATTGAGATAGGCTTCTCTGTTATAGTTATAGATTGAATTAGGCTTCTCTGGTATAATTATGAAGTTTCTTAGGCTTCTTCACATACACTTTTTTATATTTCTACTTCCTACCTCATACCATACACTGCCCAAAGATAACTTCACTGTTAAAAACTCACAAGTACCTGTCTGAACTTAAACCCAACAGCGCCCTATCTCTACTGATATATTTATTTTGTATGCAATTTACAGCAAGAAAATGGAAGGAGAACAAAACTAATTTAATATTTCATTCGAAATTGATCTGGAGAACAATCCTAAGGAAGAGATTGATGAATTAGACTTTTGGGATCAGTCTCTGGACCAAGACTTACCTAATTGTGTGGAAGAAATGGCATCATCAAATCCAAATGAGGACTTACCTGACGATATAATGTTGGAAATTCTTTTAGATTTTGAAAAATCACAGAAACACATTTTTATTTAAAAATTTAAAATTATTCTAGACATTATTCTTTTTTATATGTAAATTATGAAATAGTACCAAAATGGATATAATATAAAGTGAGACTTATAGTATACTGTGCAACTTTTTTGTGGTACACAGTAATTTTGCTCATAGTTACTTCCTTTCTCCCACTATATTATCTCCAATGTGTATTTAACATCTCTTTATCATCTCCTGCCTCCATGTTGTTTCTGCTTTCCTGACAGACTATACTATAGATTCCATACACCACAATAACTTCTGTACCAACATGCAAATTATCTACAGAGGACACAGTCTAAATTGAATTTTAGACTCTGCATTGGTACCTACATGCTGGTACTTATATCACCCACACAACACAACAACTCTATGCAGAGCTATCCTACCTCTAAGCACTTTAAATAATTATTTTACTATTTCACTGGGTTTTCCCCTAGGACGCTCCCCGGTGCGCTCCCCGGTGCGCGTACCGGGCGCCCCCGCGAAAATCAAAAAAAGAAAAAAAAGATGTTTTATGACCCCCCACATCAAACCTAGGGGGTCAGGGGGGGTCTACTCTGCCCCCTTATGGTCATTTCCCCCTTTGTTTTTTTTTTTTTTTTAAACCTTTATTGAAAAAATAAGGAGATACATGCGCAGGCCCACATCCACCATGGCCGGCCGCAAAGACAGTAAATAGGAGCAGGAGAAACTTAGGCCAATCAGCAAACAGGATATTTCAAGGTATTCCAGACGTGGATGTGAGGTTCGCAAAACAGGAGAGGAGGTTTTCATTTTTAAATTTTAGAAGAAGTGTAGGGGCTGCAACAACAAGGACATCACACCTTACATGAGAAATACACAAAGGATACGAGGGGGGCGTACCCCATTCACAGTCGGAGATAGGCTATGACTACAGCAACTATGTAATCTAGGCAGCCGCGGCGGTAAAACTGGGCAGTAAGCAATACTACAGAAAGCAACATTTCTAAGTACCATCCCAGAGAGCCCACCCCCAAAGAACAGAGAAACAGAGGCTTGTTGAGATGCCAGAAAAAGAAAAAAGGTGCAAGACCAAGAGACAGTCAACCCTACTAAAGAGGAAAGAACCCTCCCAAAGCCGGAAAAGAGCGATAGGGACCATAGAACAAAACAAACTAAAATAACAAAACCCCCCCACACCCGCCACCCTGCACCCCTGTAATGGCTACGGCCTAACCCACTAACAGCGTGCCTGTCGCCCCGGAACTGCCCCACAGACGGGAAAAAGTAAAAGAAGTGGAGGAGGAGAGAAACAGACACACTCCCGGACACCCGGTACCCCCCGCTGGCGGTGGCCTCCGCAAGGCACAATCACCGTCAATCTAAACAAACATTCGGCATTATCGCAGGGAGGACAGTCACCAATAAGAAACCCCCCCACCCCACCCCAGGCCCGGTGAGATATTCGGTGCAATCCCGGCAAAAATGAACTGAGCAGTCCCAGGAAAGTAGAAGTCAACCCTGTAAGTATCACGGGGAGACCTATCGCCAAAGTCACAACAAATGCGGAGAGAGAGTGTCTCAGGTAGTCCAAAGCAGTGGCGAGGAGCAAGAACAACTCAAAGTCGGAATCAGCCCTGACCAGTGCGAGTCTTTCCCGAAGCACGCGCCAACCAAGCCACAGCCGACCAGAGGCAGACAAAACGTCCACGGCAGTCTGAGGCACTAAAGATGGAACAAAGTCCGGACACAAAATGGTGACCTCCGTTATACAAACGGGCCGGGACAAAGAAAAATGGCATCCCCTTCGACAGGACCCTGAGACTCGGCATTGACGATCAGAACCTCCAGCGACGATACTCCATCGGATAGGAAACGTGAAGTGAAGACCGGGCACTGTAACTGGTGAAGGAGAAGTGAGGCGGACTCCCAAAGGAGAGAAGTCGGGCTGCCGCACGGGCACCTTAAGATGGCGGGTCAAATCGCTCGACTGGACCACAAACTGCTGTTCAGGTGTTGCAGCCTCAGTGGCCGGTCGCTAGCAGACATCATCCAGCTTTGCCGCCAGGGAGACATAGGTGACGGTGAATTGTGAGCGGAGCGCCCCAATCGCTGCCTTTACGGAACTCAATGAATGTGCGCTATCCGTCCCCTCCATCCCGGGGCCCAGAGGACGGAGGGGGACACAATCTCCAGCCCACATCGCCGGGCTCCGGGCACACATTCAAGCGATCTCAAGAACAGGGGTGCCCCGGACTGGCACGCTCAACATAGTCACCGGCCGTGGGTGCAACCCGTCAGCCCCCGGAATGGGAAACGAGGGTCAGGCACACAGCCCCCAGCTGCGGTGCAGGAGGATCGCAGCACGTCACGATGTCTCTTCTCCGGCACTCTCCATCAACGAGGTCACAAGTCTAAAGTGGAAAGAATTATCAAATCCGGAAGACCGGCCACAATCTCGGACCCACAGCCGATGTTGATCAGTTCCCACTCGGACAGTTCAGAAATCGAAGTCCCGGCGGCAGCCCAGGAGTAGGCCGAAATTGGGACACAACATAACTCCGTCGCTGAATAAGATAGGTAGTCCGGGACGGCACCGTTGGCATCAGGTAACCTTCATACATCCAGGCATAGGGTGTGGGTAGAGGATAGACAACAGGATAAACGAGCCGCCGGCGGAGGTCGGCGGAGCCGGGAGCTTATGCGGCCATCTTGGTTCTTCCCCCTTTGTTTTTGCTACCTCTTGTGTCTCGATTTTACCGAGACACAAGATGAAGGCCGCTCTGGACTGTTTCGAATGTTTACAGACACCCGAGAGCCAATCAGCTTTCCGCGCACAAACTCGCGTTGCGCTCTGGTACGCTCCCCGGTGCGCGTACCGGGGCGCGCTTACAGATAATAATATTTTTTTTAACCAAAATTACTCAAAAACCACTGGAGCACATATCTTGAGACATAGCAAAGGCGCATTGGACATCGGGCTACCAGTCCCTACAATTTTGCCAAGTTTGGTGGAAATCCATTCAGCCGTTCGGGCTAAAAGTGAGGTCGACCGCCCTATGGAAATTAACATGGGGAAAACACGTTTTGGGACCCCCCTTTTATCTCGGCCCGCTTGACGAATCCCCCCCAAACTTTTAAGGAAGGACCGGAGCTACGCGAGGCAAATTTGAGGAAATTTTCAGGCAGATTCTTCAACCGGCGCCAAAGTTATTCACAATAGAATTTTGAGATTTTGCATTGAAAAAAATCCTAACTATAACTACCCACTGGCGACCGCCAGTAGGTAATATATATATATATATATATTCACTGAAAACACCATAGGTTATAGACCATATATAGTTAGGAATTAGCATTTACAAAACCTTGAAAATTCACTGAAAAAACCATAGGTTATAGACCATATATAGTTAGGGATTAGCATTTACAAAACCTTAATTTACTCGCACAAAACCATAGAAATTTGCATATATAGTTAGTTGCAATAACTATATATCGCGCACCCGCAATCCACTGCTGATAATGTCACATATTACATCATTCATGACATGGTCAGTGACATCACTGATGACATCACTGATGACATCATCCAGTGACTGTATGTTTCTGTAAAGTTAAAATATATCTTACATATTAAAGAATGAGTGGATGTATAAGTGTCTGGATGAAGGATTTAGTAGGTGCATGACTGACTGTATGAGAGAGTGATTAAATGTGTCTCACTGAGTGCATGGGTTAGTGACTAAACTGTCTTAGTTTGTGCATCATTATATCTGTTGTTCTATGAACTGCTGCATGTGTTGATCAGTAGCTATATGAGTAACTATATGGGTTATTGATTGGTTGTCCAAGTATTTGTATGGGAGAGTGAGTGTGTGTGTGGGGGTGGCTGGAAGGTGTGTGACTCTGTGCATACATGTGTGAACAGTTGATTCACTAGATCTATGGGTTCAAAACTGCATGGGGAAACAGCTGTATGGGTGGTTGACTGTGTACGAGTGTATTGGTGAGTGAATGGATATCTCAGTGCTACATGTCAAAGTAAGTACATATGTAAAACACAGTACATGTGAGAGTTCACATATATTAATTACTGTGTATAAGAGCCAGTGAATGTGTGAGTGGCTGCATGGATCATTGTGAACTTGTATCAGTCATTGTATAAGAGAGTAAATATGTGTTAGAATATGTTTGAATAAGTAAGGTGTGTATAACTGTATAGTTGAGGAAATGGAGGTGTGATTGATTCAGTGCATGACTGACTAGGTGTGTGAGTAACTCCATGGATGAGTGACAGTCTGTGAGTGTCTGTTTACTCTGAGTGTATCTAAGGTTATATTAGAGTCTGAAGAGGTTAATCGTATTATCACATGATTGATGTCATCAGTGATGTTTTCTGTGATGTCATTTGAGATATCAGTGATGACATTTGAGATGTCAGTGATGTCATCAGTGATGTCATTTGAGATGTCATCAGTGATGTCATCAGTGATGTCACTGACCATGTCATGAATGATGTAATATGTGACATCATCAGCAGTGGATTGCGGGTGCGCGATATATAGTTATTGCAACTAACTATATATGGGAATTTCTATGGTTTTGTGCGAGTAAATTAAGGTTTTGTAAATGCGAATCCCTAACTATATATGGTCTATAACCTATGGTTTTTTCAGTGAATTTTCAAGGTTTTGTAAATGCTAATTCCTAACTATATATGGTCTATAACCTATGGTTTTTTCAGTGAATTTCAATGGTTTTTTAATAGCAAATATCAAAAGCTGTCAAATGTCAAGTACGTGATAGGTAAAAACATTTTCGTGTTTATGCACGCTGATGTGCTTTGAACGCTGCCCCCCCTCTTTTCTCTTAGTAGTACTCTCTCTTTGCAGATAGTGAAGGGTAGTTAACGCAGGCCTTTGCCCCCGTTGTAATCCGTCGTGCCTGCTTGTCTCTCCATTTGATTGATTGTTATCCAAGCATTTACTGTTTTAGAATTGATTCTCTTTGGTTCATTCTCTATTTACAAACAAGCACAGAGTCGCAATACTCTGTTTAGTCTTTGCAGATAGTGAAAAATCGTATAAAAAAACAAAAGTAATCGAGCAAAATCAGTAGGCCACTAATGGGATCTCTTTTTGACCTCACTAAAATAGAAACATTAGGAACAACCCTTCATGAGAAATACGAAACTAGTGAGATGAACTGAGCTCCACACCATGATGGCTGCAAGACAGCTCGGCTCCGCCACCCACCCCGCCCAAACGAAACGATAAACTCTATGCAAATATTATAAATATATACAACACACCAGCAAAGTAACAGGGTAAAACATTTTATTAAATAACTATTTACATAACTATTTTATACTTTTTGTTGCCTGATCCGGCTAGCTCAATCGATCGAGCATGAAACTCATGCACTCTGATAACAAGCGTTGCTGCTGATGCTATGCAGACAAAAACTGGTTTTCAGTTTGTACATTCTTCAGGATTTTTCCATCCAAGGCTGGTTGAGAGTTTGTAGAACGATGGCTTCAGATTTTCAACATACGGTGTGGTGGCACGGACTGGGAGGGGGCGCTTGGCTCCTGCCCCCTCCCCAAGTCGTGTTGCCCTGGTGTGGCCTAAGATCGCCCCCGACATAGGCGGCCGGCTCCCGGGGTCCGGCGGAACTTTTTGCCTTTTGGTGACTCTTCCATTCTGGACCTTGTCCCACAATCCGTTTGACCTGAAGACACGCTGTAGTGGGGCGCCCCTTTACCGTTTCAGTTGCCATTCCGCCCGCTTTTGCTACACTGTGCCTCTTCCGCCATTCAGCTGTTTACCGCCCGCTCTTGTGACTACAGCGTCTCGCTCACCATGTAGTTGAGTTGCTCCCGCTCTTGCGGTGCAGCGATAGGCAGCTGCCACAGGACTCTCAAATTGGCCGCTGGCTCTTCAGATTTGGGCGTGGTCCACTAAAATGGCCTTGAACATTCTACAAAAGTCTTGGGGGCCCCCGACTCCCGCAGGCTTCTGGTGGGGAGCTGCTGCCATGATTGCTCGTGGAATGGCCACGACTGAGCTACGAGATGGTGGTGCTCTCATGCTGACGCCAGCTTCAGTCTGAAACATCCAGAAACACTGTAGAATACCAATTCGATCAGTTCCGGTAGCGCCCCAACGTGACCCGGTGGAGAAGAATTTGCCCTCCCCTCTTTGACTGATGGTTCTTGTTGCCTGTCCCCTCTGTTGTCATTCAACAGAACTTTTTAGACTGCTGAAAGGGGTTGTGTTCCGACCGCTGGTTGGTGGAGACATTTTGACTATATTCTAGACCTACGTTGTCGCGTAATGCGTTATATGACACGCCGCGTTAGCGCACCCGGAAGTGCTCCGGTGCGCGAAGCGCAGCTTCCCGGAAGCGATACGGGGCGCGGCGCGCAGCGCGTAACGTAAGCATAACAGGTCATGTGACTTGTTAATAAAACTTTTCATTGGTTCATTTTACTTTTGTTATTCTAATGATGAAAGGCTTGGTCATATGACCTAAAAATTACGCTTTTTATTGCTTTCGAACATTATTTTTTCTTAAAAATATATGTTATAATGTTCCAGGCTAATGTACTTTCCCGGAAAATTGACAACTGTCCTGCAAGTAAAATATATTCCTTTTTCGAGAAAAATGGCTTTTCTTCGTCCCATGACGGAGCCGTTGAGCAAAAGAGGCTCGGCCTGCTGTCTTAGTCGCCGATACGCCTGAATATCAGATTCTTATCGATCACTTTATGTGGCAGGAGTAGAAAATACAACAGCCCTTGACCATTTATCTTTACTGCGTTCCTGCGTATTATACCTTTTATCCGTCATGTAATTGGACTGCTTTATTTCACTTGCCTTTTACTGATTCGAAAACAGTGACTAAAATTAAAAACTTTACCAATTTAAATACTACTACCATGTTTTGTTTTAAAAACCTTTATTGTGAAAATGTCAGTATACAAATACGGGCCTATAACCACGTGGGCCGGCCACGGAGCAAACTGTAATCGTATATGATGAGGAGACATTTACACTGTAGAGGAACGTAACGGGCGGGCCATTAGGTTGCAAGAACTAAGGTGTCTAACAGTTGCGAAATGGGTGGACATACATTTTATAATTAAAATACGACAGGGCCAGTTACAATAAAATTATCTCGATATACATTTGCGGGCAAGTACCATGGGTGACGTTAATTCAAACTTTCAATAGTACAGTAATTAATAACACATCAGAACTTAATATCAATAGGGATGTCGAAATATTCAATCAATTCTCGTCCCCGCCCGCCATGTGCTTCAAAACTGCATACGTATCTCGTGATATCAAGGTTGTACAACCAGTACACAACAAGGAGTTACGAGTCCCATTTATACCGGCGCCATTTTAGGCGAGGCCGGGCAAGTCCAGGATATAGTCAAAATGTCTCCACCAACCATCGACTATGATGATGTTCATAAGCTCTATTGATTAGACTAACACTCCTCTCTCCACATGAAATTAATTTGCTGCAACTTAAACATGTCATTTTCATTTGTCCAAAGTTCTTCTGAAGATTTAGAACCGTTTCCCTTGCCTCTGATGCTATCACTGCCACTTCAATGATGGATGTACTGGCAGGTCGGGGGTTATCCACCAAATCTCGAATTTGGCCAGCACTATAATTAATCGGGTGCCACCTCTCCATATGACGATGCATGGTATAATTACCATAACTATATTTTTTTTCGGTTCCTCTGGAGAGTACATCGTGGCAGATGAGGCAGGTAACGTACCGGGCATTTACCTTTTTTACATGTGGAGAAAAGGAAAAAAATTCGAGCGTCCGAGTTCCAAGGTGTCCCAGGGCCATTTTAGTGGACCAGGCCCAAATCCAAAGAACAGGCCGCCATTTTGAGAGTCCTGTTGCAGTCGCCTGTCGCTGTAGCAGCAAGAGCGGGCGAAACTCAGCTAGCGCGGCGCCCCACTGCAGATGAAGTGCCTCCACCTGGAGAGGCGGGAGAGGCTCGTTTGCGCCGCCTCCCCCCCCCCCTTCGGGCACCCCACACCGACTTTCGGCGCAGCATTGTAGGATGGCCACACCAGTGCGGCAACTTGCTGGACACCACCTCGATGCCATCCGGATCTCGGCGCCCCACTGCAGATGAAGTGCCTCCACCTGGAGAGGCGGGAGAGGCTCGTTTGCGCCGCCTCCCCCCCCCCCTTTGGGCACCCCACGCCGACTTTCGGCGCAGCATTGTAGGATGGCCACACCAGTGCGCCAACTTGCTGGACACCACCTCGGTGCCATCCGGATCTCGGCGCGTTGTGCTGCCTTCGGCCTACTGTAGCCGCAAGTGCGGACGCAACTCAGCTGGATAGCGAGTGAAACACCAAGGGGTGCCCCACTGCAGCCGAGGAGCCTCCATCTTGGGGGCGACGCACAGCATCACATTGCTTTCCAATGCAGTCAGATCCTCAAACAGCCCCCACTGACTGACGCGACCTCACAGGCCAACGGGGCACCCCACGCCGACTTTCGGCGCAGCATTGTAGGATGGCCACACCAGTGCGGCAACTTGCTGGACACCACCTCGGTGCCATCCGGATCTCGGCGCGTTGTGCTGCCTTCGGCCTATTCGCACATCGGTCCGCTACTGATGCCGCCTCACGTGCCAACGGATTTTCTACGCTTTTTATAGCCCTATGCCGCATAACAGGTCATGTGACTTGTTTATAAAACTTTTCATTGGTTCATTTTACTTTTGGTTTCCTAATGATGGAAGGCTTGATCATATGACCTAAAAATAACACTTTTCATTGGATTAAAACATTTTTTTTTCCCAAACGATGAAAGCCCCACCTTGTTTCTGGATGTTTCAGACTGAAGCTGGCGTCAGCATGAGAGCACCACCATCTCGTGGCTCCGTCGTGGCAATCATGGCAGCCGCTCCCCACCGGAAGCCTGCAGGAGTCGGGGCCCCCAAGACTTTTGTAGAATCTTCAAGGCTGAGGGGACGCTTTTGAGAATGGGGTCCAAGACCTAGCAGACAAGCGTCCGAGTTCCAAGGTGTCCCAGGGCCATTTTAGTGGACCAGGCTCAAAAAGGAAAGAGCCTGCCGCCATTTTGAGAGTCCTGTGGCAGGCGCCTATCGCTGCACCGCAAGAGTGGGCGCAACTCAGCTGAATGGAGGATTTTGGCACAGTGTACCGAAAGCGGGCGGAATGGCAACTGAAACGGTAAAGGGGCGCCCCACTACCGCAGACGATCCTCCACCTAGGGAGGCCCGTTCACGCCGCCTCCCCCCCCCCGGGGTGCCCCACGCCGTTTTTCGAAGCAGCATTGTAGGATACCAAAACCAGTGCGGCAACTTACTGGATATCACCTGGGTGCCATCCACATCTCGGCGCGTTCTGCTGCCTTGGGACTATTCGCACAACAGACCGCTACTGACGAGGCCTCCCCCCGGGGCGCCCCACGCCGTTTTTCGGAGCAGCATTGTAGGATACCAAAAATTAGTGCGGCACCCAGGTGACATCACCTGGGTGCCGTCCAGAACTCAGCACGTTGTGCTGCCTTGGGACTATTCGCACAAAACACAGCTACTGACCATTGTTGCTTCTTTTTTCAAAAAAAGGTTTAAATGTGTTTACTGTTTTTGTTGCGTTGTATATATTTATAAGTTATTAAAGTTTTATAATCCTACTACTTTGTTAGAGTGCTATATATTTTTAATGTGACACATAATTGTAAAAACTTTGATGTACAAAGAGGTATCCCTGGAATCTTCTGGTTCAGGCTCGGTCCCACACACCCTCACAGTGAGAATCCCCTCCCCAATCACAATACAGGATGGTTTTCAGATAGTAGGAACGCGTGTGGTGTGACGGATCCCATCGGGTGGGGGCCTTGATCTACTGTAACTCCTTTGAAGAGGGGTGATTCTTTACAGCTGGGGCCATAAACTACATCTGCAGGGCTAGGTGATAGCCTAGGACCGGCCTGGACAATCAGACACAGAGGTAGAGGAGTGTCAGAGGGTGCGGTAGTGAATAGGGTGAAAGGGAGGTGTCGGGCGGGCACAGGGTGTGATTCTCAGAGAAGAACAGCGCAGATGGGAGGAGGTTTCTGGCCCATGCATGAGAGAGAGAGCGGGAGTGACCAGTGCGTGGGGGAGATGCTTGCGAGGGTGGGGAGCCATGCTGAGGATCCGGGGCGTGCAGAGAGTGGGTCTGGTCAAGGCATCTAAAATGGCTGCCGTGCACAACAAAAGTGTGGCATTGCAAAAAAGGCAAGATGGCGCAGACAATGTTTATCAATAAGGATTAATTTATAACAATTATTTTTAACAAAATATTTACTCGCAGTGACAAAATGGCGGTCAACAGTTCCTGATTTCCTTGGAATCGAACGTAAACAGACGTCACGCAGCAAAAAAAAACGCTCACGCACAGCCGCTGGAAGACATGTATCAACATATATGAGCCTCCTCAGCCACCCTCAGAAAACATAAGGGGTCAGGATCGAAACACAAAATGGCGAATTCCCGTTTCGCTACCAGTTTGCGACCCGGTTCGCGAACCGGGAAGCGCTTCTACCGCGAAAATTAATTTTTTTTTATTTGCCCCACGGGACCCTTTAATAACCCCAACATCATTCCTAGGGGGTCAAGAGGGGTCTACCTTGCCCCCTTTCATTAAATTCCCCCTTCGTTTTTCTCCTCCTCTTGTCTCTCGATCCTACCGAGAGACAAGATGGCGGCCGCACCAGACTGTTTAAAATGTTGACAGACACCAGAGAGCCAATCATCTTCGCTTCGCAAAGCTCCGTTACGCGAAAAGTACGCGATCTGGAGCGCTATCCGGGACGCTGTCACAGATATATAAAGTTTTTTTAAACGTTAATTTCTCAAAATCCACTGGAGCACATATATTGAGACCCAGCAAAGGCACATTGGGCTAACAGTCCCTACAATTTTGCCAAGTTTCGTGTAAATCCATTCAGCCGTTCGAGCTAAAAGTGAGGCCAAACGCCCTATGGAAAAATGAATGGGAAAAACGCGTTTTGGGACCCCCCTTTTTTCTCGGCCCCCCCTTGACGAAACCCCCCCAAACTTTCAGGGGCTGCTCAGAAACAAAATGTGCCATTTTCCTGTAAATTTCAGCCGATTCCGTCCACAAACGCCAAAGTTATTAGACATAGAATTTTCAAAAGTTCCATAGAGAAAAAAATCCTAACTATATATACCTACTGGCGACCGGCCAGTTAGGATTTTTTTCAATGTTAAATCTCCAAACTCTATTTGGAATAACTTTGGCGCCAGTTGACGAATCTGCCTGAAAATTTCCTCAAAGTGGCCTTGTTGAGCTCCGGTCCTTCCCTGAAAGTTTGGGTGGTATGCGTCAAGCGGGGGCCGAGATAAAAGGGGGGTCCCAAAATGCGTTTTCCCCATGTTAATTTCCATAGGGTGGTCGACCTCACTTTTAGCCCGAACGGCTGAATGGATTTACACCAAACTTGGCAAAATTGTAGGGACTGGTAGCCCGATGTGCCTTTGCTATGTCTCAAGATATGTGCTCCAGTGGATTTTGAGTAATTTAGGTTCAAAAAAATATATATATCTATAAGCGCGCCCCGGTACGCGCACCGGGCGTGCCACGCGACTTGCGCATGGAAAGCTGATTGGCTCACGGGTGTCTGTAAACATTCTAAACAGTCCGGAGCGGCCACCATCTTGTGTCTCGGTAGGATCGAGACATGAGAGGTGGCCAAAACAAAGGGGGAAATGACCATAAGGGGGCAGAGTAGACCCTCCCAGACCCCCTAGGTTTGATGTGGGGGCTTTAAAAGTAACTTTTTTTTGATTTTTTGCGGGTGGAACGCCTGGTACGCACACCGGGAAGCAGACCGGGGAGCGTACTATGGGGAAAAAAGAATGATAGACTTTTCAAATATTGTATGTTTATTAATTGTTCTTTTTGTTGTTTTTTTAAAAAAAAAAATTTATTTAAGTACCAACATGTAGGTACCAATGCAGAGTCTAAAATTTAATATACACTGTCTCCTTTGTAGATATCTTGCATGTTGTTACAGAAGTTATTGTGATATATGGAATTCATACCATAGTCTGTCAGGAAAGCAGAAACAATATGGAGGCAGGAGATGATAAAGATATGTTAAATACACATTGGAGATAATATAGTGGGAGAAAGGAAGTAACTATGACCAAACTTACTATGTAACACAAAAAAGTTGCACAGTATATTTAAGTCTGACTTTACATTATAATCAATTTGGTACTAGTTTAAGAAATACATATAAAAATGATTAATGTCTCAAACTATTTTTGAATTATTAAATATAAATTTATTTTTCAGATTCCTTTTCCAAATTTAACAGAACTTCTAATATTTGATTGTCGGAAATGTTCTCATTTTGAATCAGGAAATCTACTGATTGTACACATTGAAGTAGTTCATAGCGCTATCCGGGACGCTGTCACAGATATATAAAGTTTTTTTAAACGTTAACTTCTCAAAATCCACTGGAGCACATATATTGAGACCCAGCAAAGGCACATTGGGCTAACAGTCCCTACAATTTTGCCAAGTTTCGTGTAAATCCATTCAGCCGTTCGAGCTAAAAGTGAGGCCAAACGCCCTATGGAAAAATGAATGGGAAAAACGCGTTTTGGGACCCCCCTTTTTTCTCGGCCCCCCCCTTGACGAAACCCCCCCAAACTTTCAGGGGCTGCTCAGAAACAAAATGTGCCATTTTCCTGAAAATTTCAGCCGATTCCGTCCACAAACGCCAAAGTTATTAGACATAGAATTTTCAAAAGTTCCATAGAGAAAAAAATCCTAACTATATATACCTACTGGCGACCGGCCAGTTAGGATTTTTTTCAATGTTAAATCTCCAAACTCTATTTGGAATAACTTTGGCGCCAGTTGACGAATCTGCCTGAAAATTTCCTCAAAGTGGCCTTGTTGAGCTCCGGTCCTTCCCTGAAAGTTTGGGTGGTATGCGTCAAGCGGGGGCCGAGATAAAAGGGGGGTCCCAAAATGCGTTTTCCCCATGTTAATTTCCATAGGGTGGTCGACCTCACTTTTAGCCCGAACGGCTGAATGGATTTACACCAAACTTGGCAAAATTGTAGGGACTGGTAGCCCGATGTGCCTTTGCTATGTCTCAAGATATGTGCTCCAGTGGATTTTGAGTAATTTAGGTTCAAAAAAATATATATATATCTATAAGCGCGCCCCGGTACGCGCACCGGGCGTGCCACGCGACTTGCGCATGGAAAGCTGATTGGCTCACGGGTGTCTGTAAACATTCTAAACAGTCCGGAGCGGCCACCATCTTGTGTCTCGGTAGGATCGAGACATGAGAGGTGGCCAAAACAAAGGGGGAAATGACCATAAGGGGGCAGAGTAGACCCTCCCAGACCCCCTAGGTTTGATGTGGGGGCTTTAAAAGGGCTCCACGGGGCCAAAAAAAAGTAACTTTTTTTGATTTTTTGCGGGTGGAACGCCTGGTGCGCACACCGGGAAGCAGACCGGGGAGCGTACTATGGGGAAAAAAGAATGATAGACTTTTCAAATATTGTATGTTTATTAATTGTTCTTTTTGTTGTTTTTTATAAAAAAAAATTTTATTTAAGTACCAACATGTAGGTACCAATGCAGAGTCTAAAATTTAATATACACTGTCTCCTTTGTAGATATCTTGCATGTTGTTACAGAAGTTATTGTGATATATGGAATTCATACCATAGTCTGTCAGGAAAGCAGAAACAATATGGAGGCAGGAGATGATAAAGATATGTTAAATACACATTGGAGATAATATAGTGGGAGAAAGGAAGTAACTATGACCAAACTTACTATGTAACACAAAAAAGTTGCACAGTATATTTAAGTCTGACTTTACATTATAATCAATTTGGTACTAGTTTAAGAAATACATATAAAAATGAATAATGTCTCAAACTATTTTTGAATTATTAAATATAAATTTATTTTTCAGATTCCTTTTCCAAATTTAACAGAACTTCTAATATTTGATTGTCGGAAATGTCCTCATTTTGAATCAGGAAATCTACTGATTGTACACATTGAAGTAGTTCATATTTGTCGGAGAAACAATCAACTGTTCTAGAGCAGCTACTAGCGTCTCATCTTGGTCATTAATCGATGATGACAACCCTTTCCCTGACCCCCTCCTCCATCATTCTGAGGGTCAGTGTTGCTTATTGTTGATGCTTTTCCCTTGGAGAACATTTGTGGGATTTTTGGGGTGCTCAATTGAATGTTATCCGGGTCGTTATTGCTATTATCTTGCCTTGCCTTTGCTGCAAGTGCAGCACGAGTCCCAATCGGGTTGTCACCACTGGGTCTAGTTTTCCCACCACGAGCAACTTTTGGGGGCATATTGAGATATCCTTATGTTGCACTGTTATACTGTTTATATAACGGCAGCTTCACCCCAACTACTGCCATTATCTGCTACCCGTCAAGTCTCTCTGAGCCTGAGTCCCTCTGAGACCTCCTTAAATCCCTTTGGCCCTTCAAGGTATGTAAGACGTTTTAACTCCACTATGTCACTTCTACTTATAGTCTTTATCACAGCCTCAAAGGTAACCGAGGTTTTTTATAAATCTTTATAAATCTTACTTGGCAGTTTTTAAACAGTCTTAGCGTCTTCTTTTGAAAAGTGAAAAATCACTTAATTCGTGATGTTCCTTAGTTTTACTGGGCTTCTGCCCTCTGCTGCAAAAAAAGAAACGTGTAGTTTTTCCCCCAGCTGCAGCATCCACACCCGACCTAACACGGCCCGGTGTAACAGAGTTCTTTAAAAGTCTTTAGCTGAGCAGCCGTGTAGCCAAGTTCTCCGCTGCACCAAAAATCAGCGTGCGATTTCAAAGCCTTTCGAATCTTTTCCCCAAGCAGCCGAGCATCCGTGCACCAAAATTCAGCGTGTGTTTTTCATCAACGCTGATGCGGTTTCCCCGCCTGTCCCAGCACAGCAGGAGCCGCCCAGCCGAGCGGAGAGTTACAGCAAGCATATGCCGGGATCACCACAGCAGCAGCGGATCCCAAGGAGCTCCTTCACACGGATGAAATCCACAATAATCCAACGCAATGAAAGACCGACGGTCAGCCATCAAAGATTCATTCCTAGCTTGGTCGGCAGCCGCCAGAAACGCCAGAAACGCCGCTTGAAGCTCAGGTATGGCTTTCTTGGAGACACCCAAAACGGAGCTCTCACAAACACGCCTGACATGCAGGCGCCATCTTTGTTATCCCATCCACATGTGCCTCACCTGCTGACTCCCACGTACCATTAGAAATACAAAAGGATGCCGTTTTTAATGGTAACGATGAAGGGGCCACGGAAGTGGATCCACCCCGAATGGAAGGGGTTGAAGGGGAATGTTATGCTGATCCCACTGGCAGTAAAGATAGCGAATTTTATTCTCTATCAGAACATTCGGAGGGATCTGACCTGGAGGAGGATTTGGATGAGGAAAGTGAAAATGTGCGCAAGGAGAACACAAGCAAGGATGCACATACTAGTGCTGCAGAGGAAATGCATACAACTAGATCTTGGAGTGAGGAAACCTCTGAAGGAGACCCTACAGTCATAGACCAAGAAATAGAGCTGGATTTAGCAGACTCTATTCAACAAACTAGCTCTAGCCCGGGACTGCCTAATCAAATGCCCATTGATATTATATTGAAAGCCATATCGGAGCAACGACTAGAGGCAAAAGCCGAACACTTGAAAACGCACAATGCTTGCAAAAAATTACAGAACACGGTACGACGCTTAGTCAAATCATGTAATGATTTCACAGACAGGATGGCAGAAGCGGAGGGACGTATATCGTCATTAGAGGATCAAGTGACACACATTAAAACCAGCCTTGACGACTCAAAAGGGCTGAAGGAAGACATGAACGCCAAACTGGTTGATTTAGAAAATAGACTTCGTCGTAATAACCTACGAGTTCTGGGTGTTCCAGAAGGAAGTGAGGGGCATGATGTACGACAATTTATTGTTGAACTTTTTGAAGAAGCCTTTCTTGAAGTCAAAGAGTGGGTTTGGTCTTTGGAGATCCAGAGGGCACATCGCTTCCCTTTTCGCAAACAAACAGCACGGAACACCCAAACACGTCAATATCCTCGAGCCATCTTGATTTCCGTGAATAACTTTTTGGCAAGACAGAAAGTGTATGATCTGGCTAGGCCGGATAAGAAACGCTCCGGGAAGGGTATTGAATTTTTTGTACGCCCAGATTATTGTCACTCCACGGTAGAAAATCGCTGGAGAATGCGTCAATTGATAGAGCTATTTCAGAAAAAGGGTGCACAAGCTTTTTTGCTCCAACCATCCACGCTTAAAATAGTGTATAAAGGACAAAATAGATTCTTCACCGCTGAAGCTTTAGCAAAGGCTTATCTGAATACACTAGAGTGAGAAGTAAGACTTGAAGATTATTAGATCAAATGTATAGTACGGTATAGACCCACTCTATCTAATGTTTGAACTTTTTTGGTCGCGCCCAAACAGCTGTGGCGCTCTCACATACATCACCGGGGCAATAGGCCCCTTTGCCTTAATGTTGGGGAAGGGTCACGGGGGGAGGGTAGATGTGCTGCGGGGAGGGTTTGGGGGGGTGGGATGTTCACGGGGGGTGTGCTTGGGGGGAAAAAGGGGGAAAAAACTCAGTCAAAGTCATGGAATATTATGTTGAAATGAATAATTTTTTTGATGTTGTTGGAATGATACAATGGTACAAATTAATATCTGCAATGGACTTCTATTTTTTTCATGGCAAACTCTAATTTTCGAATATGCTCTTTTAATGTATGTGGTCTCAATAATATACAAAAGCGTAAACGTGTGATGCATGAAATTCGGCTAATACAACCTGATATAATATGTATTCAAGAGACGCATATACCATGGGTGAAAAGACAAGTATTAACAGATCTCGGATTCACAGTGTTGGCTGTCTCACAACAATCAACTACGAATAGAGGAGTGGCTATCTTAGGTCAACGCTCTGTAATCACGACGGGGAAGGTTAAAGTAGATAGTGTAGGACGTTGGGCTATTGTGGAATGTGTAATTGGCAATGCTGTGACAACGATTTGTACAGTATATGGATCCAACGTGGATGACAGTGCAGTTATAGAATACCTAAATGTAGAATTAGCCCTCTGGAGTACTCCACTAATTGTACTGGGTGATCTCAATATGCATGGGGAACTGAATACATGGGACCCAAACTTTTCTAGATATTTAGGTAGGAAGCCCAAGGTTTTTAAGGCAAAACGTCAACTATTATCCCAACATGGTTTGATTGATGGATGGCCCGTGACATATTTGAATGATCCAGGTTATACTTTTTTTTCTTCACCACATAAGAAATGTGTCCGAATAGATTATATTTTCATACCTAGATACATGGCACAAGGATCCAATATGTCTGTTAAACCACGCATCACCTCTGACCATGCCCCAATTGTTATGGAGTTACCTATATCTAATACACGTAGAATACAAAGATCCTTTACCTTTAATAAGAAACTGTTATTAGATGAAACATATGTGAATCAAATTATGGATTGGGCTCAACAATTTCTTGATTATAATAGAGCCTCTACATCGTATGCGATGGTATGGGATTGCTTCAAGGCTGGGATACGCGGTGAAACTTCTAGTTATAGCTGGAGTGTACAAAAGAAAAGGAAAAATATAATGATAGAATTAATACGAGATTTAGCTAATGTAGAGCATGATTTAATTTGCGATATTAGATTACAACGCAATAGCGAAATATCCCAAAATGAAGTCGCGAAATGTAAAGCGAAGATAAACGGGATTTGGAGTCAGGACATAGCATTACAATATAAGGCGTTCGGCGCAGAAAGATATGAATATAGGGAAAACATAGGCAGATGTTTAGCACAGAGGATGCGCGGGAGACAGAATATGCAGCGCATAAACTCTATAGAAAATAATCAGGGAATTCGTGTAGAATCATCAGAGGAGATTTTACAAGTGTTTTATGAATATTATACAAATCTCTATACCCAAGAAGATCTCTCTTCTGACTTCCTGGATCAATACATTGATAATTTGGAGCTGTCCCATCTAAATCCAACACAACAGGAACAATTAGAGCTGCCTATTACAATTGAAGAACTAGAGACTTCACTGAAAGAACTAGCCCTCGGGAAGGCCTCTGGTCCTGATAAACTGCCATTAGAAATTTATAAAATCCTATTCCCTATAATTAAAACAGATATGCTTGCAACTTTTCTTGAGGCTCAAAAGGGCCATCCTCCACCATCATGGGAAGATGCTAGCATAGTTATATTTCATAAAAAAGATAAACCTCCGCATTTGCCTGGGTCGTACCGCCCCATCTCCCTTATAAATGCGGACTCAAAAATATATTCCAAAATTTTTGCTAATCGACTGAGCCAAATTGTCCCAACTCTAGTTTCTCTACAACAACATGGCTTTCTTCCTGAACGCGGTACTATTAACCATATACACCGGGTTATTGCTACACTAGACTATGCTACTACACAACACAAAGACGTTGGATTGGTGTTTTTAGATGCTGAAAAAGCATTTGACCGTGTGTCTTGGGTATTTTTATGGGCAGTCATGGGGAAAATGGGATTTGGTTTACGACTTATATCTTCACTACAAATTATGTATAGGCACCCGAGGGCCAAGATCTCCATATCTGGACAAGAATCTAAGGCAGTTAATATCACGCGGGGCACACGACAGGGGTGTCCCTGTTCACCCTTATTATTTGCTATCTATATAGAACCCTTGTTAAAGGCATTAATGTTATCTCAACAAATTCAACCCATGGTTCTACCAGGAGGCGATGTAAAGGTGTTAGCTTATGCTGACGATATTGCAGTGGTAACCTCTGATCCGGAATCCGCATTAATTGAAATAGAAAATCTGACAGGCATGTTTGGCAATGTATCCGGATACAAACTCAATAGCCAAAAAACCCAGGTCATATGCTCACCAGGCCTATGCATTAATGACAGCAGGGTCACTATAGAGGCTAGATATTTAGGTATTAAAATTAGACTGATGCCACAACAGTTAGTCTCATCAAATTGGGCAGATATATTAGCGTCAGTAAAAAACTAACTTGATAAAATAGAGTGTCTGCATTTATCGTTAGTAGGGAGACGCAATGTTTTAAAGATGACTATCCTTCCGAAAGTTTTATATTATTTTCGAGCAATACCACTGGAAATACCCACATTAGAACTGAAAAAATTGCAAACTATAACTGATCGATTCTTATGGAGTGGGAAAGCAACACGGAGAGCATCTAAATATATGACTTTACCAATCTTAAGGGGGGGCTGGGGAGTCCTAAACTTCGTACTCTATTATTTGTCATGCCTTATTCAAAATGTAAAATATTTTTCAATCAGCGGAACTCCACCCCCATGTGAAAGCCCTGATATTTTCTCTCTTTTATTAGGTCCACAATCTTGTCAAACGCTACTTCGCTTCACAGAGCCCAGCTATTATAAAAGAACTAGATTCAAACTTATATGGTCTGCTTTCAAAGGATGGCGTTCTATTCGGAAGCTCATCTCACTGGGCCGTATTAACTTTTATACTCCGTGTAATTCTATAGAACTTCTCCCGGTAATCTTCAGGGATCGTATTATGGGCCTCTGGCGGGAGAAGGGTATAACAGTTATGGGTGACATGGTTAAAAACAGCATTATTGCCTCATTTCAGGAGTTAAGAGACCAATTTAGCCTGTTGAAACATGACTTCTTTAAGTATTTGCAAATAAGGAATTTTTTCCATACACACCCACATATTGTACCATTATGTTTCAATGAATTTATGGAAATATTAAAAAAAACAACACGGATAGGGACCATTTACAATTATCTGTTAAACTCACATCAGGACGATATGGATCAACAGGCATCAAAATGGTGCACGAGACTAGGCACATCAGTAGTACCATTTCAAGAATCAATATTCATGGCTGATAAAATTATTCTTTCTGCCAATTTATATTCTCAACATTATAAAACTTTATTTAATCTTTATCACACACCACTTAAAATGTCAAAATGGAGTAATGCATATAACGGGAAATGTTATAGGTGCCAATGTGATTTGGCAGATATTATACATATATTTTCAGACTGCTTTATATTAAAACCTTTTTTTATTTCTATAGAACTCTTTTTAGCACATATTACTAAATGCGATGTAAAAATTTCTAGAGAGATGATTATTTTTGGTTTATCGAATGACAATGAATTGTTTCTAGGTTACCAAGAGAATAGATTTGTTATATTCATGGCCATGGCTGTAGCTCGCCTTTGTATATCATCAATGTGGTTAAAACCCGAGGCACCTACATATGAAATGTGGCGAGCAAAATTTTATAATATCTTTAACTTGGAGTTTAATCTCTATCGCATTAAATCAATTAGGAAAAAGAGAAGAGGGTACAAAATTTGGCAGACTTTAATAGATTATTTGGATCAGCAGTGATTATTGTTTGTTATTAGATAACATAAAGATAATGCCTAGATTGTATATATTTGATGTTAAAACCACTTCGTGATTCTTTATCTCTATGTATGTTGAATATTTGTGCTTTTCTTTTTTATACATGACTTTGAACTGAATCAATAAAAAAAAAAAAGAAGTAGTTCATAGTCCCGTGATTCATCCATGAATTCTGAGTTAATATTGGGTTCAATAACTTTTTCATTGTTGCTCTCCAGAACAATTTCGATGGAAATGTTTTGCTCTCCTTCCATTTTTGTGCTGTAATTTGCATTTAAAAAAATATATCACTAGAGATAGGGCACTGTTGGGTTTAAGTTCAGACAGGTACTTTGGTTTTTTTAACAGTGATTTTATCTTTGGGCAGTGTATGGTATCAGACTGGAAGTAGAAATATAAAAAAGTGTATGTGATAAAGCCTAAGTAAATTCATAATTATACAAGACAAGCCTAACTCATCCATAACTATAACAGAGAAGTCTATCTCATTCTATAACTATTACAGAGGGATAGTATATAACTATCAGAAAATGTTTTCCAAATTAACTTAATGTGCACAACATACTTCAGTTTTTAAAATAACATCTTACCTTTCAAAAAGAAGTTAAAGTTGTCAGTGAAAATGCTCTTGAAATGTACTTCAGGAAGTAGTAGTCAAAATGGCTGTGTTTCTCTCTCTTTCTTTACATATATTCAGGTACATAACCAATCAAATACCATGAAATAATAGTAGAAAATGAAAGTAACATTTTAATTGGTTGTCAATTCTAACACTTCATATGTGTTTTTGTCATGTAATTTACCTCAGGATATTTAGTCAGGCCTACAGCATAAATGTCTCAATGGAATTCCATCAAATTTGGGTAAATGGTAAGGACTGCTATGTAGTAGGGCCTATTCTATATTTGATGAAAGTGTCTCCAGTGGTTTTTCTGTAAATTACTTTACCACCTTTTTTTAGGGAGCGCTTACCGGTGCGCGCACCGGCAGCGTTACGGGAGTCCTCCATTTTGTGTTTCGGTAGAATCGAGACACAAGATGGAGGACAAACAACGTTGGGAATGGGTAGAAGGGGGCACGGTAGACACTTCCTGACCCTCTAGGTTTTCTGAGGGGGGCTTAGGACGCTCATATAGGCCAAAAATTTAAAAAAAAAAAAAAATCACGGGGGAGCGCCCGGTACGCGCACCGGTAAGCGTACCGGGCAGCATACTTTGGTGAAAAATAGTGAAAAAAATTAGAAAAAGATAAACGTTTTGAATGATCAGATGTAGGGTAGCTCTGAGAAGAGCTTTTGGGTTCTGTGGCTGATTTAGGTACCTACAAGTAGGTTCCAATGCACAATCTTAAATTCAGGAGGAATATTCTATTCCCCTCATCTGAGAAGTGCACACCATCTCCTCTGTAGATGTTTTGCATGTTGTAACGCAAGTCTCTCATGTAAGCAGAAACAGATTTATTCACATGTTTCCGTGCTTTCTCAAATTGTGGACAAAATTGGTTGGACCAGTTCCATTTATGTCTTTGGCATATATTGGAATATACTAAGGCAGTTTGTGGAAAAAGTGTCATCAATTGATCAAAGGTGTCCTTTAAAAGCATTTCCAGACCAACCCCAGTCATAGTGCCCAAATCATTTCCACCACAGTGCACTATTAAGAGGTCAGGGTTTGGAAGATGCAAAAAGGTTTTCACCAATGGTATCAATTGATGACATCTCAATCCTCTCTGGCCAATCCACTTGATTTCCACATTTGATAAATCAAGGTTGTGATAATTTCTGCTTGATGCATACCTTTGAGCAGCCCAGTGGATGTAGCTATGTCCAATAATCCACCCAGAATACATGATGAGAGAAGGTTCAGGTGCAGTCACATGAAGTGTGGGAATGAAATGGCAGTTGGAACAGTAGGAGTTTACAAAAAAATAATTGTGGAGTTTCCCTGCTGTTGAATCACAAGCAATCATTGGTGGATTCAGTTAGTTGAAAACAGAAAGTTAGGGTGCATGGTTGTGTTGTGTGTAAGAAGCAATTTGAATGGTTAAGAAAAAGTCACTAAAAGCAATAATGCCCTGGATAAGCTGGTGTATTGAGAGGTCAAACATCCTTGCTGACTTAATTTGCAACATTGTAGAATAAACTTTTGAACCTGAGAGTTCAGTTAGGAGGGAGTTGCTATAGTAACAGATGGAAAGGTCTGAGAGGGGGAAGGGTGTTGGTTTGAAAATAGTGAGGGAAGACTTTTGATTGGTTGAAATAAGGCATATGTGTGTAAAGTTAGAGATTTTCTATGCCAATCTTCGTTTCAGTGTATCGAGTGCACACCTTTTGCTCTGCTAAAGAAAAATTGGTGTGTGTGTCTGACACTGTTTTCAATCTCCCAAAGCATTTGTAAAGGTAAGTAATGATTTATTTAATTTAGATAGAGACTTGTTTGCTCTATGGAGAATATTTGGAAGCAGATAGTGAAGTTTCAGTAGTGAAATTGAATGCTTGTAGATAGGTCCTGTGTTGTGTTTCTAAAATGTTATTCAAAAAACGATTTGGGGGGCAAATCAATGGTATTTTCATTTGGCCCTTATTTATGAATGCCTTGTGCTGCTGGTACATCACTTTAAACATGGGAAAAAAGTGACGCTTTGGTGACACAAGGCCTTCATAAATAAGGTCCTGAGTTTTTGTTGTTGTTGGTTTGTGTCTTGCTTTTTGATAATGCTTGATATCAACATTTGCAAGATAGAGGATTTGTATTTTGTGAAATAGTGAGGGTCCAGTAGTAAAATTGAGTGCTTGTACATAGGATCTTTGCTGTGTTTCTAAAATGTTATTCAAAAAACGATTTTGGGTGCAAATCAATGGTATTTTCATTTGGCCCTTATTTATGATTGCCTTGTGCAGCCGGTGCATTACTTTAAACATGGGAAATAAGTGACGCTCTTGTGGCGCAAGGCCTTTATAAATAAGGCCCTGAGTTTGTTTGCTGTTGGTTTGTTTTTTGCTTTTTGATAATACTTGCTATGAGTGAGAGGGCGGAGTCCAAGATGGCGGAGTAGGGACTCAGCTTCGCGGCAGCAGACCGAGGGCTCCCATCTCGGAAACTGGAGGTAGCGAGTTAATGATGTGCTGGCGTTAAGGGAGCTAACTGAAAAGAGAAGCGGCGCTCTGCACCTCTGTGTTCTCAGTGTTCTCTGTGTTCCACCGCCCGCTGCGCCCGCAATGCAAGTAGCAGCCACGAAGTTACAGCTGAGTCAAGCTGAGACACAGTGGCTGCAAAACACGGCAGAGCAGAGATCCAGCATCGCGGCAGATGGAGTGATGAGAGCATGGCGGTATTAGGATCCAGCTTTGTGGCAGCAGTCGGAGGCAGCTCATTAAAGCCACCGATGAGAGGGGAGGAGACGCTGAAAAAAAAACGCCTAAGGACTAAAACCGGAGTTAAAATAGACTTTTCGGCAGACCGAGGGCTCCCAGCTCGGAACCGGCGGCGAGGGAGTCAGACGATTAGAAAAGTGCTTTTTTTTCTGCTTTCCGTTTTCACTGCCCACCTGCAACGCCGCGCCACAGCGCTACAGCCACGGAGCCACAGCTGAGAGGAGACACTGGAACGTCGGATGCGAGGCACGGCAGCAGTCGGAGCGAACTGGAGGCAGCACGTTAGAGTTGAACTGGTGGTAAGGGGGCTAAACAGAGCCAAATAGACTTTTGCTTTTCCGACCTGACTGGAGGAGCTGCCCTTATGCGCTCATGGGGTTTCTTGGTTCTCAGTGGAAACTCTGACAAGAAAAACTTTTCATTTTCCACCACCCACCACGCCATGTCAAGTGCTGCTGAAACACCGAGATACAGCTGATGCCGTAGTTCTCGGGGCTATCACTGGTGCTTCGGCGAGCTCTCGGAAACTGGGTCGTTAGATCCAGGCTTGATTGGTTTGGGCTATCAGCCGTAACAGGGGCAAGAGAAGTAGTGACTAATCTCCAAAGGGCTATGTCGCCTAAAAATCCGCCGCGCTCTACACGTAACACTAAAAACTCCGCTAATGCAGCTGCAGCCACTACCCCTGCTACATCCATAGCCTCAAGTACCTCAGGGGGGTCCGGAGTACCAGCTATCTCTGCACACTCGGCTAGCTCGGCTGCTTTAATGTTCAATACCTTAAATGCAACTGCAGCCACAGTTACAACTGTAGCAGACACAACAGCCATAGCTACAGCTACAGTCATGGTGTCCACGGCGACCACGGCGACAGCGACAGCGATGATGGCAGTGAAAGTGCCTCAAGGAAACAAAGAGGCTGCCCCTGCTCCTCCTGCTCTGGTTGCCATACAGTGTCCTGTTGGAGATTCACTGGAATGCCTTCTGTTACCACCACTGCTCTGAAGGGGAACGATAGGAAGGTGGCAGGTAAGCCAATTCTGCGCCCTCCTGTGCTTTCTAATTGCGGGACTATACCAAAAACATTTGTTCAGAAAAATGTAACAGCTAGTTCCAAACCCGGGGTGGCAGGTGGGAACGCACTAGTCTCTTCTCACGTAGATGCAATACAAGATGTTCAGTCTGAGCTAAGGGCAGAGCCAGAAATACAGGCTGGACTAAAGTCACTAGGAGTTTTAAAAAAAGTTGTGGCTATTACCCCAGCAGCAGCTCTAACAAGCCCAGTGATGGGAGATCTTTTGAACTTACCTGCTAACTGTGATATTATATCATCTGAGGGCAATGAGACCCAAGAAGGTACTGAAGCGCTAAGCGGGAATAGTGGAGACAACACAGCAGAAATATTAGAAGTGGAACCACATCTAATCGTAAATACAAACACGATGCTAGTAACCTTAACTGATGTAAACACCAAGCAAGATGGGCTCCCCACGGATGACTCTTCTTTGGAGCTGGTGGAAGAACAATCCTCCTTTGTGGATTATGACACCGAGGCAGATAAAGAGCTGGACAAGACAACAGATAATTATACAATGAGACTGTCTGCACAGAGGCGGAGAGGCAAAGCTAAGTCATGCTACAAAAGAGGGGGGAAACAATCATCTAACATGACGCGTCTTGCAAATGTGGCATCTCTAACGAAAAAAAAATTGATCATTGACAAAAGCCCCCTAAGGAAATGGATTGAAGCCAAGGGGTTGGTTAAGGATCTCACATTAAGGCTCTCAGGAGGTAGCCCTATAAATAATGAGGTTGTACAGGTCTCAACAGCTGAGCTATCTAACCCGCCTATCTCCAGGAGTACCTCCTTGGAACAAACTGAAAGGGAACAAACCATCAGGTATTGGCAGCTGCCCCTAACCCGCTGATTAATACAAAAATAAATAGAGCGACCGAAGAGACACAAAATTTAACAGAGGGGAACGGGAATACTGATCACTCTCAACTGGACGTGATACTAAACCTCCTGATCAGTCAGCGGGGAGAAGCGCTGGAGAATTATCAGCAACTGAAAAGCGATAATGTGAGACTGCAATCATCCATCTCAGATCTCACGTCCAATCTCAAGGGGGTCACACAAGATATAGCAGAACTTCAGGAACGCACAGTGGCTATGGAGGAGGAAGCAACAAAGACTGGCTCCAAGGTGGAGCAACATGATTCCCAAATAGCCCTATTACAGGGAAAAGTTAAAGACTTGGAAAATCGGCAAAGGAGATCTAACCTCAAGCTATTTGGTATTCTGGAGGGGTCAGAGGGGGCTGACATAAGGGCATTTTTGGTGAAATTGCTACCCCAAGCCTTTCCAGAACTCTCTGACTGGGATTGGGATTCTCAAATTCAAAGGGCACACCGACTACCATTAGTGTTAAAAAGGCAAGACAGCAAGTTCCCGCGCCCATTTCTAATATACTTCGGCAACTACCTGCTTCGTCAAGCCGTATGGCAAAAAGCGAGACCGAACACTCCAGTCACTTTTGGGAATATCTCCTTCTTTACCCGCTCTGACCTCAGCAAGTTGATGAAGGACAAAAGATGGGAGCTAAGAAAATTGATCGATCCAATTAACAAACTGGGGGAACAAGCCTACCTGCAAGAACCAGCGAAACTTAAAGTTGTGAAAAATGGGCGTACATATTTCTTTGGTGATGTTCAAGAAGCACAGGCATTTCTATCTAGCATCACCAAGAATAAGGATGGTGACAGAGATTGAAGCTAGAATTAAGGCTGAAACTACTCAACCTTTCTAAAAATTACGAGTGATGGGGACTTAATGATATCTTACTAATATGTCAGATAGACAGAATTGGAGACCAGGACTTTAATTTTGCTTACTAGATTATCACCGGTTTTTGGGGGTTTGAGGTGGCTTTGAGGTTTATCATTGATTATTTTTCGTTAGTTTTTCAGCAATGGCTGCCAACTTTGGGGGTGGGGACGGGAGCTGAAAGGGGTGGGGAAAAAGAGGAAAAAAAAGATAAAAAGAGGTAAAAAGAAGGAAATTTTGTGTGTGCTCTACTCCCTCTTCTTCTCTTTGTATAAATTCGCAAACAGCTGTAACGTCAGACACTGCTACTCCAGGGGGGATGGGTAGGCCCTCCTTGGTCTCTCTGCCACCAGAGCTGCCACTCCAACGGCAGCAGTTAGTGAGGGGGGGGGTGGAGGGGGGTCTCCGCAGCGGGGGGAGGGAGCGGGGGGGGAAAGTTAAAAATATTTCCTGTTTGGTAGAAAGACATGCTCTGAAATCTGTTTTTGGAGGGGAAACTTTGGTTTTTGAAGAGCTTAGGAAGAAACGATACAGAAGATTAGATAGATGTGCTGAGAACAATATTGACAACGGCCGCCAAGTTTTAATTTGGAATGCATAACATTAAATGTCTGGCATGGAACGACTCAGGCTTGAACAACAAACGCAAAAGACGCTTAGTCGCAGAGGAGCTACAACTCTATAACCCTCATCTAGCTTTTTTGTCAGAAACACACATCGTAAACAAAGACAAAAAATTGTTGAACCAACTGGGTATGGAGATCGTAGTTAGCTCAGCTGTAGACTCACCAATAAGGGGGGTGGCAATTTTAAAGGATAAGAGATTCAAAACTGGAACAATTAAAACAATACACGATAAAAGGGGTAGGTGGGCAATTGCTCAACTAATCATTGATAAGAAATTTGTGGTATGTGTGATATATGGTCCTAACAAAGACGAACCTAAGGTATTTGATCAGCTAAATACAGCCTTGCTAGATTGGGAAGGGGAATTAATCATTATGGGAGATTTTAATTGCATTATGAATTGCCAAAGAGATACTACCCGACCTTGCAATAACAAACGTATGTCTAGAACCAGAGCTTCAATTCAAGACTTATGTAAGATGCATGATCTTAAAGATATGTGGAGGTGCTTATATCCACACGCTCCTGGTTATACATATTATTCAGCGCCACACAAGATATGTACTCGCCTGGATATGGCTTTTGTATCAGACCTTATGCTGAGCTCTGCATCAATAGCAATCTTGCCTCGTATAACATCTGATCATAATCCCATTATGGCAGATATCACTATCACTTTGGCTCGTAAACCCCCTAGACCTTTCACGTTTCCCAGGAAATTAATATCAGACCAGATCTACATTTCACAGTTAAAACATCATTTAACCGAATTTATAGATTTTAACAGAAATACTGCATCGTGTCTAACAGTGTGGGATGTATGTAAAGCAAGCATCCGGGGGCTTACGCAATCTTACGTCTTGAAACAAAACTCTGAAAGACGTAAGAACGATGAGGCCCTGATGACTGATATCGCAGGTGAAGAGATGCGATTGGCTCTGGCTTTGCGAGATAATTTACCCACGTTGGAGATCTGCGCACAGCTTAGTCGACTAAAATGTAAGACTAAAGAGAAACTACTAAAAAAAAATAGTGCTCAGATACATAAATATAAATTCATCAATTATGAGGGTGGAGATAAAATAGGCAAAATTTTTGCATTTAAGGTCGCAGAAGATAGGGCAGACTCCACGATTACTCAAATAACAGGTCTTGATAATAAGAAATACACTCAACCAATCCATATCGTCCAACAATTTGCCAAATACTACAAATCTCTTTATACTCCTGAACACATGCCGAATAGTCTTTTAATCGATGAATATCTAAGGGGATATCATACTAATCAGCTAATGGCGGCAGAAAGTGCTTGTCTTGCAACTGGGCAAACTAAAAATGAACTTAAATTAGCTATATCATCACTGCCCTCAGGGAAAGCCACAGGGGAAGACACTATTCCATTAGAAATTTATAAATTATGCTCAGACGAACTAACACCTCTTCTGTTAGAAATCATATTACACATTGGGATAACAGGATTGGCCCCTAACTCCTGGAACAAAGCTAAAATAATATTTTTTCACAAAAATGGAAAACCCAAAGAAGAGATGGGGTCATACAGACCCATATCTTTGATCAATACAGATGCTAAAATTTATGCAAAGTGCTTGGCCAATAGACTTGCTCCATTAATGCCGAGAATTATAAATAAACAACAACATGGGTTTATAACAGGGAGGGACACGTCGACACATGTTAACACCGCAATTACAGCATTTGATATAGCAGAGGTAGAAAATACCCCACTGGCTATGATTATGCTCGACGCCGAAAAGGCATTCGATCGGGTGGGATGGGGCTATCTCTGGCAGACACTGGGATCGATGGGTTTTGAAGGGCAATTTCTAAATGGAGTTTGGGCGCTATACGACAAACCAACAGCACATATTAGCTATGGAGGGCTTATTTCGCCATACTTTCCAATTCTGAGGGGCACTCGTCAAGGGTGTCCCCTGTCGCCATTATTATTTGCTCTATCACTTGAACCTTTTTTAAAAGCACTGGATTCCCAACCTAAAATAACTCCATTCTTGACTGGTCCGCATATTCTAAAAATTACTGCATATGCAGATGACATTGCCATTTATTCCTCTGAAATAATCGAGACTTTAAAAGCCATTAATCTCGAAGCACTTAATTTTGGCAAAGTATCAGGATACAAATTAAATACACATAAAACTCAAATAATAACTCATTTTAAACCCCCGACACCAGTTCCTGAAATCTGCAAGGTCGCGACTTACCTTGGAGTCAAAATCATATCAAATGTTAAAGAAATCAACAACATCAATTATAACGAGCTGATTAAAACAACCACTGCGACTCTAAAAAAATGGCATTGACTCCCTTTAAACTTAATAGGCAGAATAAACTTGATCAAAATGAAAATTATACCCAAATACCTATATCTGTTTAGGTCAATCCCTTTGGCACTGAATAGGCTTTTTTTTAAGCAACTAGATAGTATATTTGGAAACTTTATTTGGGGATACAAGAAAGCTAGGAGGTCATTAAAATTATTGAAAAATCAGACTGACCTAGGCGGTCTTAACGTCCCAGACCTAAAATTATATTTCTGGGCTTCATTCGTCAGACGGCTACGCTCATTATTAAATAATGACGACACACTTTATTACCACCATTTATTGTTAAAGAATGACTCGAACCAATTCCTATATCGCATAACCGACCCAAATTACTACAAACGAGTAAAGACATTCTCACTTATTGTAAAACCACTATCTTCCATTCCCAGCTTAAACTATGGGATAACCCAGGGCTGCCGGACATATTTTGGGATGGTTTAACACGTGGATGGCAACTGAAAGGCATAACATGTCTTGGCGATCTGTATAATTCTTTAGGTATGTTAGATTTCTCCACCCTTAAGTGTCTATATGGTTTGTCGGAAATACATAGATTTAAATACATACAAATACACGACTTCTTGGTGCGCAAAAATAAAATCAATAGCGTATTTAGCGGGGGCATATGGGACTGCGTTAATTCTAGGAAAGAGAAGGCAATTATTAGTTTGGCTTATAAATGCTTTATAAGCTTTAGTTCCGACGATAGAGAGCCAATTGCCAATAAATGTAACCTGAAACTTGGGACAAGTATTACAGGGAAACAAATAATCGATTCTTATACTAATATACACAACTCTGTTCGATCGTCCAGTCTCAGACTTCAACAATATAGAACTACCTATCTACTCTATTATACGCCAGAAAAAAATTCGAAATAGTCCAGTAGTAACATCCAAGGTGATTAGACCAAGTGTCCGAAATGTGCGGCCTACGCAGCGGATTTAACACACATGCTTTTCTCATGCCCAATGCTCGGGAAATATTGGGAGGAGGTGGGAAAAATCCTAAATACAAAAAATATCCTAAACTCCTCTATAACGGCGCCTATGGTGCTACTTGGTGTACATTTAATAAAACCTCCACGGCCAATATTGGCAGCGATATTAATTGCATGCGCTAGACTAATCTTGGCAAGGGCCTGGATTAACAGCAATGCACCAAATGCTATAGAATGGTGGAATTTAGTTACAGAAATTAAAACAATGGAGAAGAATCTAGCGGAACTAAGAGGTATATGCTCATTAAAGAAATTTGAGAAAATTCGGGGGGATCTGGAATGATTGTAATCAAAGGAATTATCAGGCTTCGAGAAAGGGAAAATTACTGTTAGAATAGAATTTTTTTTTGTTTTTTTTTTGTTTTTTTCTTCTTGTCTTACTTTACACTCTGTCGGCCTATACCAACCTTTCTATCCGTCTATTAAAATCTGGATTATATTGGATTTAGGCGGTAAAATAATTTGGGCAATGGTTTTTTTACTTTATTCTTATGTAAAAACAAATTCTAACTCCAATGTAAGATGTACGTCAAATCAAGCTTACTAATTACAACATGTAACATTTGTTTTTCCCCGTTTTGTATGTATTATTGTCTTATACCAACTGGAAATAAAAAAATAAAAAAATAAAAAAGATAATACTTGCTATGAACATTTGCAAGATAGAGGATTTGTATTTTGGGAAACAGTGAGGTTTCAAAAGTGATATTGAGTGGTTGTACATAGGTTCTGCGCAGTGTTTCTTAAATGTTATTCAAAAAACGATTTGGGGGGAAAATCAATGGTATTTACATTTTTACCCTTATTTATGATTGCCTTGTGCTGCTGGTACATCACTTTAAACATGGGAAAAAAGTGACGCTCTGGTGACACAAGGCCTTCATAAATAAGGTCCTGAGTTTTTTTGTTGTTGGTTTGTGTCTTGCTTTTTGATAATGCTTGATATCAACATTTGCAAGATAGAACATTTGTATTTTGTGAAACAGTGAGGTTTCAAAAGTGATATTGAGTGGTTGTACATAGGGTCTGCGCAGTGTTTCTTAAATGTTATTCAAAAAACGATTTTGGGGGAAATCAATGGTATTTTTCATTTGGCCCTTATTTATGATTGCCTTGTGCAGCCGTTTCATCACTTTAAACATGGGAAATAAGTGACGCTATGGTGGCGCAAGGCATTCATAAATAAGGCCCTGAGTTTTTTTGTTGTTGGTATGTGTCTTGCTCTTTGATAATGATTGATATCAACATTTGCAAGATAGAGGATTCGTATTTTGTGAAATAGTGAGGGTTCAGTAGTGAAATTGATTGCTTGTACATAGGATCTTCGCTGTGTTTCTAAAATGTTATTCAAAAAACGATTTTGGGGGAAATCAATGCTATTTTTCATTTGGCCTTATTTATGATTGCCTTGTGCTGCTGGTGCATCACTTTAAACATGGGAAAAAAGTGACGCTCTGGTGGCGCAAGGCCTTCATAAGTAAGGCCCACAGTTTTTTTGTTGTTGGTTTGTGTTTTGCTTTTTGATAATGCTTGATATCAACATTTGCAAGATAGAGAATTTGTATTTTGTGAAATAGTGAGGGTTCAGTAGTGAAATTGAGTGCTTGTACATAGGATCTTCGCTGTGTTTCTAAAATGTTATTCAGAAAACGATATTGGGGGAAATCAATTGTATTTTCATTTGGCCCTTATTTATGATTGCCTTGTGCAGCCGGTGTATCACTTTAAACATGGGAAATAAGTGACGCTCTGGTGGCGCAAGGCCTTCATAAATAAGGCCCTGAAATTGTTTGCTGTTGGTTTGTGTCTTGCTTTTTGATATTGCTTGATATGAACATTTGCAAGATAGAGGATTTGTATTTTGAGAAACAGTGAGGTTTCAAAAGTGATATTGAGTGGTTGTACATAGGTTCTGCACAGTGTTTCTTAAATGTTATTCCAAAAACGATTTTGGGGGCAAATCAATGGTATTTACATTTGGCCCTTATTTATGATTGTATTGTGACACCAGTGCGTCTCTTTTAACATGGGACGCCCTGGTGGCGCAAGGCCTTCATAAATAAGGTCCTGAGTTTTTTTGTTGTTGGTTTGTGTCTTGCTTTTTGATAATGCTTGATATCAACATTTGCAAGATAGAGGATTCCTATTTTGTGAAATAGTGAGGGTTCAGTAGTGAAATTTAGTGCTTGTACATAGGATCTTCGCTGTGTTTCTAAAATGTTATTCAAAAAACGATTTTGGGGGAAATCAATGCTATTTTTCATTTGGCCTTATTTATGATTGCCTTGTGCTGCTGGTGCATCACTTTAAACATGGGAAAAAAGTGAGCTCTGGTGGCGCAAGGCCTTCATAAGTAAGGCCCACAGTTTTTTTCTTGTTGGTTTCTGTCTTGCTTTTTGATAATGCTTGATATCAACATTTGCAAGATAGAGAATTTGTATTTTGTGAAATAGTGAGGGTTCAGTAGTGAAATTGAGTGATTGTACATAGGATCTTCGCTGTGTTTCTAAAATGTTATTCAGAAAACGATATTGGGGGAAATCAATTGTATTTTCATTTGGCCCTTATTTATGATTGCCTTGTGCAGCCGGTGTATCACTTTAAACATGGGAAATAAGTGACGCTCTGGTGGTGCAAGGTCTTCATAAATAAGGCCCTGAAATTGTTTGCTGTTGGTTTGTGTCTTGCTTTTTGATATTGCTTGATATGAACATTTGCAAGATAGAGGATTTGTATTTTGAGAAACAGTGAGGTTTCAAAAGTGATATTGAGTGGTTGTACATAGGTTCTGCACAGTGTTTCTTAAATGTTATTCCAAAAACGATTTTGGGGGCAAATCAATGGTATTTACATTTGGCCCTTATTTATGATTGTATTGTGACACCAGTGCGTCTCTTTTAACATGGGCCGCCCTGGTGGCGCAAGGCCTTCATAAATAAGGTCCTGAGTTTTTTTGTTGTTGGTTTGTGTCTTGCTTTTTGATAATGCTTGATATCAACATTTGCAAGATAGAGGATTCCTATTTTGTGAAATAGTGAGGGTTCAGTAGTGAAATTTAGTGCTTGTACATAGGATCTTCGCTGTGTTTCTAAAATGTTATTCAAAAAACGATTTTGGGAGAAATCAATGGTATTTTCATTTGACCCTTATTTATGATTGCCTTGTGCTGCTGGTGCATCACTTTAAACATGGGAAAAAAGTGACGCTCTGGTGGCGCAAGGCCTTCATAATTAAGGCCCTCAGTTTTTTTGTTGTTGGTTTGTGTCTTGCTTTTTGATAATAATATATATATATATATATATATCCATCATTCGTGCAGTAGCTGCCACACCTCGCTATGACCCCTCCTCTTGATAACAGCGGTCTGTACAGGGCAGCGAGCCCAAATAATTCCAGTCACACTTTCGTCCTCTTATTAAAAGGACAGTATGAAGTACGGACTTCATACTGTCCTTTTAATAAGAGGACGAAAGTGTGACTGTTCTGGAATATATATATATATATATATATATATATATATATATATATATATATATATATATATATATATATATATATATATATATATATATATATATATATATAGATAGATATATTACCTACTGGCGGTCGCCATTAGGTAGTTATAGTTAGGATTTTTTATAAATCTCAAAATTCTATTTGGAATAACTTTGGCGCCGGTTGACGAATCTGCCTGAAAATTTCCTCAAAATGGCCTCGCGGCGCCCTGGTCCTTCCCTGAAAGTTTGGGGGGGATTTGTGAAGCGGGGGCTGAGATAAAAGGGGGGTCCCAAAACGTGTTTTCCCCATGTTAATTTCCATAGGGCGGTCGACCTCACTTTTAGCCCGAACGGCTGAATGGATTTCCACCAAACTTGGCAAAATTGTAGGGACTGGTAGCCCGATGTGCCTTTGCTATGTCTCAAGATATATGCTTCAGTGGATTTTGAGTAATTTAGGTTCAAAAAAATATATATATCTATGACAGCGCCCCGGTACGCGCTCCGGGGAGCGCTCCGGCCGCGCCACGCGACTTGCGCGCAGAAAGCTGATTGGTTCTTGGGTGTCTGTAAACATTCGAAACAGTCCGGAGCGGCTGCCATCTTGTGTCTCGGTCAGATGGAGACACAAGAGGTGGCCAAAACAAAGGGGGAAGTGACCATAAGGGGCAGGGTAGACCCCCCCTGATCCCCTAGGTTTGATGTGGGGGCTATAAAAAGGCCTCGGGGGCAAAAAAAAAAATATTTTTTTTTTTCGATTGTCGCGGAGGGAGCGCCCGGTACGCACACCGGGGAGCGCACCGGGAAGCGCACAACAGAGAAAAAAAGAATGCCAGAGTTTAACATTTTTGCCAATATTTTATAAATGGGAGGTAGTTCTGAAAATAACTTATTTTTAAATTCTTTTTGTTGTTTTGTATTTTTTTTGTTATTTTTCTGAACATTTTTTTTTTGTGTGTTTTTGAAAAATTGTATATTTTTTGGGGGCTTTTTAAGGGAACAAACAAAAAACAGGAAATTGGAAATGGCTCAACAGGAGCAAAAAAAAGAAAAGAATTACTGTTTTCTTTCCTTGCTGCATTGGTGGTTGTCTACAGCATTATTTATTAAGGATAATGTTTTGCCACAGAAAATGCAAAGAAATTTGAGCTTGCCAAATTTTGGCTGAATATTTGGCACCATTTGGCGTTCTTCGGGACCAGAAAGTGAGGGTCCAGAAGAGGAAGTGCTGGCCACAGGGGGTGGGTTGTTCCGAAGTTCCTGGACTTCAGCCCTGGGCCAAATTATTGGGATGCCACCTCTCCATGTGGCGGATCATGGTAAAATTACCAAAAGAATATTTCTTTGAGGGATTGCCCCTGGAGAGAACTTTGTCACAAATAAGACAGGTGACTTGGGGGGCGTTCACCTTTTTTTGGTCAACTGGAAAAGAAAAAAATTGCCAAATGACGTGCACTTTGACGTGCCTTTGTCTTGGTTCTTCTGGGAGGAAGCGCCTTCGTTGTTGATCCTCCTCCTCTTCTTCCTCCTCTTCTTCTTGTCCTCCAAGAAACTGTGGTGGTGGACCTTCTTTTCTTGGTGGTGGGGGTGGTGGTGGGGGTGCACCAGCTGCAGCAACAAGTGATGCCATTGTTTCCTCCAAAATAGCTCTTGCTCTCTCAATGAAGAAAGTAAGAATGAGGAAAAAAGGAGGGGGCTTTCATTATTTGGAGAAAAAAATGATGAGAACCAATGAAAAGTGTTATTTTCAAGTCACATGACCCGATGCGCTTACGTTAAGCGCTCCGGCGCACTTACGTTACGCGCTCCGGGCCGCGCCGCGGAGTGCTTCCGGGTGTGTTTACGCTGCGCGTCAAAAGACACATCGTGCGGCTGCACGATACGTCACGCTTCGCGATGCGCCATAAGAGGCATCACGCGGCTACGCAATACGTCACGCTTACGCGACGCGTCACGATGTTGTTTTCGATCGCGACATTGGCGCTAACGGGACGCTTACCGGTTCGTGCCCCGGGTGCTTCAAAATACTACGCTTTCCGGGGCTCCAAGACAAAAAAAATATATATATATGCTCCAGTTGTTTTTAAGAAAATTAACTTTTAAAAAATATATATTGGGCTACTTTGGGCTTTATATATGTTAGAGCCCAAATGTAGCCCAAATGGAGCCCAAATGTAGCCCAATGTAGCCCAATGTAGCCCAAAGATGGCCACCAGAGACAAAAAAATACAAATGTAGCCCAAATATCAGCCACATGTAGCGCAACTATAGCCCAATGATAGTATGTACCTGAGTGTTCTAAAGAACAACTAGAGCGGTAACAGTCTTACTTATAAAGTGAGACTTTTAGTTAGGAATTAGCATTAAAAAAACCTTTGAAATTCACTGAAAAAACCATAGGTTTCACACCAGTTATAGTTAGGAATTATCATTTAAAAAACCTATTAAATTCACTGAAAAAACCATTGGTTTCACACCAGTTATAGTTACCTGGAAATTTTACTGGCATAAAACCATTGAAATTCCCACGTTATTGTTAGTTGGACTCACTATAACTTGCGTGTGTAATGCACTGCTGATGACATCACATATTACATCACTCATGACATGGTCAGTGACATCACTCAAGGGGTGGAGCGGGCTTGCAACAGCAAGGGATTGAGAGGAGGGACTTATCCACCGCTTGTGAACACAGGATGCTTTGGGCACTGAAGAAGGCAGAGGGCTGCCGAAATGCATTCGCCATTGTGTGATTAAATAAAGGCTTCCTACCGTGTCCTCCTGGGTTTCTGTCTCTTTTTTCAGAGGAGAGTGTGTGGATCATATATATATATATATATATATATATATATATAACCTAGCGGTCGCCAGTAGGTGGCTTAAGTTAGGACCTAGTTTGCATAGGAAATCTGCAACATTCTACTTGGAATAACTTTGGCGCCGGTCAACGAATCTTTGCGAAATTCTCCAAGAAATGGCCTGCTCCACTCTGCTCTGCTACCCTCCGCTCCTTAACTGAAAGTTTGGTGTTGGTTGGTCAAGCGGGGGCCATGAAAAAAGGGGGGTTACAAAACGTGTTTTCCCAATGCAATTTTCTATAGGGACCTTTAGCCAGGGCTACAGCCCAAATGGCTGAGCGGAATTACACAAAATTTGGTAGAGAGGTAGAGTTCAGTTCGCAGATTGTGCTTTTTGTTAAATGGTGTAAATCCGTTCAGTAGTTTCTGAGAAAATTACAAGTAAAATCATAGCAATATCTAGAGACAGAGTGCAGCACGCGCACGGAAATCCGTTCAGTTACGAGCGCGAGCTGCATGCTGATTGGCTGTGAACTGTCTGTCAACACTCGAAACCAGGAAGTGTTGGTGGCCATCTCGTGCCTCCGTAGAACCAAGAAACAAGAAAACAGTAAAACAAAGTTGAGAAATAAGGGTAGGGGGCAGGCTAGAAACATTCTGAACCTCTGGGTTTGCTCAGGGGGTCGTACATGGATGTTTAGGCTCAATTTTTTTTAAAAAAATAAAAAATGGCGGGGTACTCATGCAGTACTTGTACGCGGTGGAAAAGGTGAAAAAAACTAGAAGTCCGATTTATTCATTAGGTCCCGGGGGGGCAAATTACGGGGGCAATTTTTTTCCATAATGGGGGCTTGTAAGGTGCCTCGAGCACTGGGGAACGGCACTCCTCTGGTTTTATTTTGAAGTATGCGGGGGGGTTACAGTCCTACTCTCCGCAGTCTTGGGGAGCGGCACCCCTCAGGTCTTTTTAAAAAAAAAATGTTTTGAGCTCTCTCTCTCTCTCCCCTTACACGTTGCGGGGAACACCACCTTTCTAGGGCAGTAATATGTAAAATGACCTTCCAGCTCCGGGTACCTGAATTGTCTGGGGTTTTTTTATCAATGTTGGAAGGGTGGGCTTGAAAATAAGTCCTTGTTAATTCTCATAGAAGCATATGTTCTGGTGTTAACATGGGCTTTTATGGGAAATAACAAGGCCGTATTATCAAGCTCAATATCGCTTTTTTATCGGCAGTTTCCTGCCAATAAAACGGCAATAATTGTAACACTGGTCCTTGAAAATATGCACCTAAGTTTACTGGTCAAAAAAAGAGCAATGGGCCATATTATCCACAAAAGGTGATACGTTATCGCCGCTTTTATCAGAAGGAAACTGCCGATATAGCGGCGATAATGGGCTTCATAATATGCCCTTGTGAATAACCATAGCAGCCCAGGTTAACATCAGAACCTGGGTTGCTATGGGAATTTACAAGGGCCTAATATCAAGCCTGTTATCGCCACTTTATCTGCAGTTTCCTGCCTATAAATGTGGCGATAATGTATCGCCTTTTGTTGATAATATGCCCCTTCATTTCTATTATAGTATTTAAAAATTTCCTTTTTTTGTGTAGCTGTTGTACTCTCTACGCATGCGCAGCCTCGTTTCGAAGTCCACGTTTTTTTCTTTAAGTTCAAGTTCAACAAGCAAACCTTTCTTTATTTCAGGTAGTAAGTTTGTTGCTTTCTTTTCCTGGATCGTGTGTGTCACCCACTGCTGTACTTTGTAATATTTTAATAATCATATTTTTTCCATATTTATATGAAAGGTAGTGTTGAGGCGCCATGCGTTGATTACCTACTCCGTCCACCACCATTTTAGTAGTTTTTCATCGTTATTTTGATTTTATCTCTTCCTTAGAACTCAGAAGTTTTCAATCCTAATTTTGAATATCTTACCATAGTATTTCAACATTATTTTTATTGTGGACCGTCATACCCCTCCTCCACAAAATAAAAGAAGTATGTTGTTTTTTTTATTAACTTTTATTAAATCAGTAAATGTAAACAAAACTGAATTATAACTATATTAGAAGCAACTACAAAAATAACTTTAACAACAAACAATATTATAAACAAATTGTTAAATGGACTCCAAAAGATGTCCGATTAGTAATCTGCAAAACGAAAAAGAAAATTAGAGTTTAGAATTATGTAGATGTGAGTAAATGAGCTGAAGCATTACAAGTTTTGGTAACTCTACAGTTTTATGTGTGCCGTGTTCCTCGTACATTTCAGTTCTGTTATACTGCTGCTTTCAAGTGGTGTCTATATGGAAGTGGCTACTGCGTTAATGACGCCCGTTATGCCGACTTATTTTCAATGCATTGCTATGAAGGCTTTGTATATCTAGGCCTCTGTGCTTACCGTTGTATAAACCTTGCGGCCAAACATTTCAGGCAGTTGAATTCGCAACTTGTTTTGAACAATTTTTCTACACGTCCAAGCAGACAGCAGTGTCTATAAGTTTAAGAGAGAAAGAGAAATTATGTCACAGAGAGTGAGAGAGAGAAAGAGAGAGAAAATAACATTAAAACTGTGTCGTAGTGTCTGGAGTTGAGATTTTTTCTGGAAATGTCAGACGTAGATTTACAAGCTCCTTGCGTCACTTTACCCATGTTAAAAGTGACTCAAAAGTGGCGTAATAAGGTTATGGATCTGTTTGTCAGACTGTTGTAACCTATCTGTTGTCACTGCTCGGAGGTAATTATAGATTTTACAGAAAAGCTGCTGTACACTACGCACTCGGGGCCATAATATCAAGCCTGGGTGACAAAAATATCACCACTTTATCGGCAGGAAAGTGCAGCTAAAGTGGCGATAATGGGTTTGATAATATGCTCTATGGAATTCCAATCGAAGCTTATGTTAGATGTCCTTCACATCTAACATGAGCTTCAATTGGAATTCAATAGAGCATATTATCAAACCCATTATCGCCACTTTAGCAGCACTTTCCTGCCGATAAAGTGGCAATAATTTTGCCACCAAGGCTTGATAATATGGCCCTCTCTTCTTTCACAAGTAAAGGTAACAATACAGTTTTACGAGTGCAGTGTACATGGTACATTTCACTTGTTATAGTGCCGGGTTCAATTGGTGTCTATATGGAAGTGCCTACTGCGTTACTGATGCCCGTTATGCCGACTTATTTCTAATGCATTGCTATGAAGGCTTTGTAGATCTAGGCCTCTGTGCTTACCGTTGTATAAACCTTGCGGCCAAACATTTCAGGCAGTTGAATTCGCAACTTGTTTTGAACAATTCTTCTACACGTTCAAGCAGACAGCAGTGTCGATAAGTTTAAGAGAGAAAGAGAAATGAAGTCACAGAGAGTGAGAGAGAGAAAGAGATAGAAAACAACATTAAAACTATGTCGAAGAGTCTGGAGTTTAGATTTTTTCTTGAAAAGTCAGACGTAGATTTACAAGCTGTTTGCGTCACTTTACCCATGTTAAAAGTGACTCAAAAGTGGCATAATAAGGCTGTGGATCTGTTTGTCAGACTGTTGTAACAAATCTGATTTTACAGAGAAGCTGCTGCACACTACACACTCTGGGCCATATTATCAAGCCTGGGCAACTAAATTATCGCCACTTTATTGGCAGGAAAGAGCCACTAAAGTGGCAATAATGGGTTTGATAATATGCTCTATGGAATTCCAATCGAAGCTCATGTTAGATGTCCTTCTCATCTAACATGAGGTTTGATTGGAATTCCATAGAGCATATTATGAGACCCATTTTCGCTACTTTAGCAGTACTTTCCTGACGATAAAGTGGCAATAATTTTGCCGCCAAGGATTGATAATATGGCCCTCCTTTCACAAATAAAGGTAACACTATAATTTTACGAGTGCAGTGTACCTGTAACATTTTACTTGTTATAGTGCCGCATTCAAGTGGTGTCTATATGAAAGTGCCTACTGCGTTACTGACGCAAAAGTGGCTTAACGGCATTGTAAATATGCAGATTTATTTCTAATGCTTTGCTATGATGTCATTGTATATGTAGGCTACTGTGCTTACCTTGTATAAACAGTGCGGCCACCGGAGTTCACCACTCGACTTGAACTCTGCTTCTATAAGTCAAAGTATATTCAATAAGTTGCAGACAATTCCATTGCTGTTGCTCGATAAGCCATGGTTGCTTCTGAAGGATGTTTGCTGAAGGAAACAAAAGGACATTTTGATTAGTCATCGTACACTGAGTTGCGTGAATATATCCCGACATTTCCACGATTATAAAAACGTTACTGCTATTGGGAAAAAAAATATGTAAATTAATACATTATATAGGAGTGCGTTTGTCTAAAATATTAAGTCGCATTTTTATATGTAGTCAGCTACAACCCTTTGACTCCTTTTGATGCGTACTCAAGTGTCACTGCTCACCTTTTGTGGAAACGAGTTTCTTCATGATGTAGTCGCGATCTTCAACAAAGAAGTCTCATACGTGTTGCCGAGTCTTGATACCTCTATGGCTCACGACATACTCATGCTCCCATCATCATCATCATCGCAGGTTCTTCACCCGCTCAGTGCTTCGGGCACCAGTAACTCAGTGACCAAAGAGGCCACTCATGTGGTAGTGGGCCCTTTGCTCGGTGCTTTGGGAACAACTCTAAAATGGCATACAACACATGCGCTCCGTCTTTTTTATAGATGGGGTCACTTGTGTAGTGAGTGATGCGCTGAATGGGTGTGGTGTGGGTGTATACTAGCCATGAGGGAGTGTGTGTCGATCTGACAACTAGACCTGCAACTAAGAAATCACTACCATGGAGATTTGGGCCTTATACTTTTGTTGTGTTTTCCTGGTAGCGTAAGAGTGGCCTTCTTTTTTCTATGTGATGTTATAGAGTCACCATGTATGTGACCTATTTTGTGACGCATTTTATTGTACAATGCGCTTGAAAAACTAGTTGTGGTAGGGTGTTTTTTAAATTAAACTGTGTACTCTGGTTACAAGTTTGTTGAGTGTAGAAGTAAATATATTTTTTTTCTATTTTGTATTCTATCATAATTGTGCTGACTTTTCTGCTTTAGCGTGCAGTACTATATTATTTTATAAAATGTATAACAAACTGTTGAAATCATGGTTGAAATTAGAATGTAAGCATGTAAGCTGCTCTCTGTGAGGAATAGCAATGCCGGCTCCCGCAGGAAGTGGGGAGCCGACTGGGATCGTGGAAGCCTTGCAGCTGTTCCAACGGTCCGCAACGTTAGATTTGAGCCCCGGGGGATGGGGTCCTCGGGAATACACACTGTAAGCATCTTGAAGAGAGGTCTGGATGCACTATGAAGGTCTCTGTAAATGAAGTGGCATTTTGAAAATTGAGATTTTTTCGAAAATGGTGGACAACATGCAGTTTTGAAAAAAAAAAGGATTGAATAATTGTTTGAGAACATTCTGCACTAAGCTACGATGAATGTTTCTGTGTTTTAAAAGGCTGATTTTTATTGGTTAAGAATAAGTGTTAGCGAAGAACGTCACATAAAATAAGCTGGTATATTCTCAAGTGAAGCATACTTGCTGTTTTAATTTGCAACAATGTATGATGAACTTTTCACGTGTGTGCTGAGTAGGGTGTTCCCTGAAGTGTTTCTATGGTAACTGGCAGATTGTGGAATGGAGGAAGGGTTGAAAGTTTTGTCAGTTGGAAAGGGTGCAAAAGTTCAAGCAATATAATTGTGTTTCGTTTTGAATTTAATGTGGGAATAAATGTGATTTTTTATTTAATTGTATATGTGTGTAGATTGAGTGTGTAGTTTGATCGGAAAAGTTTGCTATTTGCTATAGGACTTCCTGATCCCGTAGGACTGCTTAGGGGGATTTACAATGATGTTCAAGTTCAACATTTTTGATGGCCTTTGTTGAGCCTTTGATGGCCCTGGGGAGCACCGCCTCCGAGTGTCGGCTCTTGTGGTGTTATAGGGTGCCTATTCGTGGGAATCTGCTGTTTGCTCTGTTTGGCCGAGAGTTCTCTTTGAAGTAGGAAAGCAGATTGTTTTTCTTCTGAGAGAGCAGCAGGCCCGGCTCCAGGAATTTTTATTTGGATGGCCCAAGGGCGCATTCGGGTGGGCCACTGTGGGCCCAATTTGTCGCTTCTGGAGGTAGCCTACAAGCCCTAGATTACAACATGTGAACTTGCAAACAGGCAGCATGAGACAACGGATTGCTTCTGTGTGTACCCAGAGCATGTGGAGAGTTATTTGAAAGTAAGACCAATGTCTGGACCTAACTGCAAACCCTCGAATTCCAGCAGGCCAGGCAGTAAGAGCAATTTCTGGACCTAACTGCAAACCCTCGAATTCCACCTCCCTGGCTTCAACACAAGTACTTCATTGCTAAGCATAATATGAAGCATTCAAGATTAAAAAAGTCCCTATTACTACATGAAAACCTTGACCCCATTTCACTAGAAAGGCTGGCAATTTACTTGTTGCAATTTGCCCAACACTTATTTCTCTGCACAAATGTAACTTTATAAAAAAAATTCTTGTCATTTTTTTGCAAAATACTTTCATAGATAACAATTCTTGAAAAACAGTAACACATTTGAAAAAAGAGAAATCTTCTATTGTTCTTTGAAAACTCCCTTACAAACTCATCCATACAAAGGTTTGCTGTGAGCTCTTTCTCGTGCTAAAATAGTCAAATTCTGTTTCCAATCACGATTCATTGTGCGTCGGAAAGGTGTGAGGACGCGGAATAGGTTTGAAAAGGGAGCTCTCACAGGCTGCGGTTGAAATCCGTATAACCAGCGCAGATACATACATTCCATGAAGTGCTGGGAAAGCTTCAGCATAATCACATACCAGTTCACAAATGGTGGCAACATCTACACCATCTAGGACTTTCTTTTGTAACAAAGGTTTTGAAACAGTTAGTTCTGCTGCAAGAGTCACTTAAGGTTTGAGCCAGATGCCTGGTTCAGCTCAAGGTCCTCTTTGATCCTCGTGCTCCAAAACAAATGTAGCTTTCATTTGGCTTCTGCCTGCTGCCCAGACTGTAATGTCATATGCCAAGTATCAAAGGTAAAGCATTAATCTGTAATGCAAAACGGGAGAGTGAGACACCTATCTATTGACTGAATTGCACAATGTGAAACTACAAAAGCTGGGATTAATCTTGGCTTCCATGCTTGACCCATTTGTGTGATCCAAGCCAAATCTTTATATCCAAGAGCCTCCTTTATTCATCATCACATAAGAGTGCACCTTCAAATACATGTGTTCTAACTGTGCACCATAGAAAACACCTTTTCTGTTTCATTTAGTATACTATAATAATGCTTCTTCTGCACTAAGAATCTAAGCCACGAGTAGGTCACACATAACAGCTGGACTTTTAGTTCAGATTTGATTAATACAGAAATGGCACTGGAGGCAAGGATCCTAGTTGATGTGCACCAAGTGAACTGTGAGTGAGGTTTAACATGTGAGTATTTAAAAGTTCAAAAACAGTAGGGCAATAATCAGCCTGGAGGCAGTTTTCAAGACTGCAAAGCAGGAGTACTACGAGTCACCATTTAAATGTAATGTAAAGGACTTTAGTGATTATTAATGCAGAAATAGCAGGGCTGCAAATCAGGACTAAGATGCATTGTAGGAGCTCAAGAATCCAGAAGTGCAGGAGCTCTATTTTTGGAGTACTTATTTGCCCCAGAGAAGTGTAGTACTCTATATTCAGAGAAACTCTTTGCTCCTGAGAACATGCAGTAATCTCTTTCCGGAGAACCTATTTGCTCCTTAGAAGTGCTGGTACTCTCTATGCACTGAACCTATTTCCTCCAGAGAAGTGAAGTTACCCCTCTGAAAAATCTCTTCAACATTTAAGAAAGCACTTTTTTAATATTGAAGAGATCGCACAGGCGGTATTCTGTACAATTTACAGTGCAAACTTTCAGTTCTCGGCTTGTTGCCAGTGTCTTTGAATCAAGCCAAACAGATTGCTCAACTGCCTCGGCTCTTCCTGTAAATTTGTTGTCGCACCCACCCCTAGAGATGGGCCCATATATCTAGCAAGGCCTACTTTAGGGCTCTTCTTTATCTCTCCTTAGTCTTACAAGGCCTAGTAAAATGCATTATTTTGCAAATCTTTCTAATCGTTAACACTTTCAAAAAGTGATCCGTTCCCCATGTAAGGTCTGTTTGATGGGAAGAGGTTTCTGAGGTGGGAGTATCAGGCAAGTAACACTACTCAGCCTCCCTCGTTGCCAGCCTTCAGAGAGAATCTCTCTTCATTAATACATCCACCTGACCCACACTCTGCAGCACACTCCCTTCAAGGCCTGATTATTAATTTTCTACCATCTCTCTACCGTGCACCTTATCTCACAGCTAACCTTGGTCCCCATCCCCATATCAGCCACCACCTGGATTCATTTTCTTTATTCACACTAAATAAACATTAGTAAAATCACCTTCAAACTCAAAACGGTGAATATAACAGTAAATATAATTAGCACACACTTTAAAAATATGTTACACTGTGGCCCTAATGACCCAACTGCAAATTAAATAAGCAAACACAGAAAGGCCATTACAGGGTCAATGTTAGCGCTGGTGCGAAAGTATTTATTGGCGACCTCTTTCAACGTAGGCACCTTTACTACCACCCTCCAACAGTGCACATCATCTCTCCAAAGCCCCTCCCCATGACCTCCTCCATAGACATCCTCACAAATACCCTCCATCAGTGCCCCTCATTGCTCCATAGACCCTTCCCCCATTGACCTCCTCCTCTGATTTCCTCAATGTTACCCTCTACCAGTGCCCCTCATCTCTCCAAAGCACCTCCCCCTCATGACCTACTCTGCAGATTCCCTCATTGCCACCCTCCTCCCAGACTCCCCACTATCAGCAGTGCCCCTCATCACTCCAAAGCCCCCATGACCTTCCCCTAATGACCTCCTTCTCAGACTTCCTTCCTACAACCCTCCACCAGTGCCCCTCATTGCTCCAAAGCCCCTCCCCCTTCAAGGATCCATAGCCCCTCCCCCATGACCTCCTCCTCAGATTTCCTCACAAACAACCTCCAGCAGTGCCCCCATCTCTCTGTATCCCCACCCCCCAGGACCTCCTCCTCGGATTACCTCATTGCCACCCTCCACCAGTGCCCCTCATCTATTCAAAGCCCCACCCCCATGATGTCCCCCACGGATTCCCTAATTGCCACCCTCCAACAGTGCCCATCATCTCTCCGTAGCCCCTCTCTCATATGCATTTTATTTGTTGTATAGCGCTACTCATAGTGTAGGATGTCATAGTACCGTACATACACTATGCAGGTACAATGATTCAAAAAATATGCAAATCAGCCCATAGGGAATGTCACATGAGGATTACCAGGTGTAGGAATCACATGTCATCCATGCTGCTGGGGAATATGTTTTAAGAGGGTTGGGTCTGGAGAAGCACACACACAGGATTTAAAGTATACCCCAGTGGTTGGCTTTATAGATTAGAATGTATATCTGGCCAAACTCTTTTTTGCAACATTTGAATAATGAAAGACTGGGAAAATGTGAACTAACTAGCAATACAATAACAAACAAAAAAAATCTAATTATAACATTCTGGTTTGAATGATGGTCTTTGACGACAGTCCATAGGTCACTGTCCTATGTTAGGATTGTAACTTCTGAACTGCAAATAATCAAAGGATATCTGTGACAAAGGCAGTAACCCACTGAGCTATCCACGTTAACTGCAGTTTCTCTGCATTTAAAACCTACAAACAGACAAAAGATTGCTCGCCAGCAATATATTAATCCCCAGAGTTATCTGGACATTTAGTTGCCATGCATCCTTGGCAGAACAAGTCATCAATGATAATGTTACGATTTAAACAAACAATTTAAATGAAGTATACGTGGCACACAAAGATTGTGTCTTGCTCACAGGTTTAAAAACACAACAATAGCCACACAGTCTCTTACCTGCTAATTATAAACTCTGCACAGCCCGATCTGATAAACAACTAAAGGGTTCGGGAAGGTCAGGAAAATGAATCAGCAAAAACAAACTCCTCTTCACCAGCTGAAAAGAATGAAGTATCCACGCAGCAGGATGGTATACAAATCCAGTGCCAACAAAAGGATTTGTCCCTTTCACCATGCCCCAATTGTACCTGCACGAGTGGGCGGAGACAAAGCCCAACATTCCAATAGGAGATACGTGATTGGGGTGCGAGCCCAGGCCCAATCACACAACTCCTAAAGAAAGAAGAAAAATAACGTTCAGAGAATGTTTTACATTGCAGTGGCCATTTTCTGCTGGCCTTGCTGACGTCAATGCCAGGGCCCAGGTTTATGTTTTGTTGGCTGGCCCACCCGCTAGAACCGGGCCTGGAGAGCAGTATGTAAGGTAGTTTCTCTGACCAAAAGCAATTCCGGCTCCCGAATGATGCAGGGAGGCGGCTGGTACCGTGGTGGATTTGGGGCTCTACCTACGGTCTTGAAGGTTATATTTGAGGTTTGGTGGATGGATTGGTCTGGTTATTGTAAAAAATGAGTGATGTATGCTATTTTTTTTTTTTACGGTATATTTATTGTGCGCGTACAGTGTGAATTTTCAAAGTTGTTCCATAAGCGTACGTAAGCAAGAAAAATGAATTAAAAATACATCTTTTACAGAAATTTATTAAGTTTATGTGCATATATCTTTGTTGCTTGTAATGAGACGTTTTTGCTTTATTGGTACTTATAAGAAAGTGCTTATCCATAGTCTAAATTTGTTGAGGAGCAGTGTTTTATACAGTGCTGAACATTTGACCTCTGTTGACAGTTCACTTTTGCATGATCTGTTGGGGGTAGAGTGGAAAGTGGACAACCTCGCCAACCTGGGACTCAAGCAACTGGTGACCACCCCCACCCACTACGCCGGACACACACTCGACCCCGTCTTCTCATCCAGCAAGGACATCGCCTTCAGCCACGCCACCGGACTCCACTGGACGGACCACAGCTGCGTCCACTTCAGCTTCGCAAGGACCACGATCCACCACCACCAGCAACAGGCTGCACGCAGGAACTGGAACAAGATCACAGCCGACCAGCTCGCGTCCTCCCTGAGCATGAACCCTCCAACCAGCACAACAAACCCTAGCCAGGCGGCCACCAACCTCACGAAGTGGATCAGCGACTGCGCAGACGAGCTCGCCCCCCTGAGGACCCCGCCCAGCAAACCCAGCAGCAAGAAAGCCCCATGGTTCACCGACGAACTCAAGAGCTCCAAGAAGAACTGCCGAGCCCTCGAGAGAACCTGGCGCAGAGACCCAACACCGGACAACATGACTGCCCTCAAGCTCGCCACCCGAAAACACCACCAACTCATCCGCGCCACCAAGAAAACTGCATTCAAGGATCGACTGGACAACAACGCACACAACAGCAAAGAACTCTTCAACATCATCAAAGAGCTCTCCAACCCCAACGCCGGAAACAACAACATCACCCCTTCGCAAGACCTCTGCAACTCCCTCGCCTCCTACTTCCACAACAAGATCGCGGACATACACAACAGCTTCAGCACTCAACCGACGAACACCACGACCGAACCACCGCCCCCCACCACCACCCTCCGCGCCTGGACTCCGATCAGCACCGAAGACACCGTCCGCACGATGAACTCCATCCACTCCGGATCTCCGACCGACCCCTGCCCTCACCACGTCTTCAACAAGGCCGACGCTATCATCGCACCCCACCTGCGGGATATCATCAACACCTCCTTCGACACCGCTACCTTCCCGGAGAGCTGGAAGCACGCCGAACTCAGCGCTCTACTCAAGAAGCCATCGGCTGACCCCACCGACCTCAAAAACTACCGCCCCATCTCGCTGCTCCCGTTTCCTGCTAAAGTCATCGAGAAGACCGTCAACAAGCAGCTGGCCGCCTTCCTCGAGACGAACAGATCCCTCGACCCCTCGCAGTCTGGCTTCCGGGCCAACCACAGCACCGAGACTGCCCTGATCGCAGTCACCGATGACATCCGAGCGCTGCTCGACAACGGAGAAACAGCGGCCCTCATCCTCCTCGACCTCTCCGCGGCCTTCGACACTGTCTGCCATCGTACCCTAGTACAACGCCTCAGCAACGTCGGAGTACAGGAGAAGGCCCTGGAGTGGATCATCTCCTTCCTCGCCGGAAGGACACAGAGAGTCCGACTCCCTCCGTTCAGATCTGACGCCACCGAAGTCATCTGCGGCGTCCCTCAAGGCTCCTCGCTCAGTCCAACCCTCTTCAACATCTACATGAGCCCCCTCGCAGACATCGCACGCCAGCACAACCTCAACATCATCTCCTACGCTGACGACACCCAGCTGATCCTCTCCCTTACCAACGACCCCGCCACCGCCAGAGCCAACCTTCACGAAGGGATGAAAGAGGTAGCCGAATGGATGAAGAACAGCCGCCTGAAAATGAACTCAGATAAGATGGAAGTCCTCATCCTGGGATCCTCACCCCCTGCTTGGGACGACTCCTGGTGGCCCCCCGCCCTAGGCAGCGCACCCAAACCAACAGACCACGTACGCAGCCTGGGCTTCATCCTGGACTCCTCCCTCTCCATGACCAGACAAGTCAACGCCGTCTCCTCGTCGTGCTTCAACATCCTGCGCATGCTACGTAAGATCTTCCGGTGGATCCCCACCGAGACCAGGAAGACGGTCACCCAGGCCCTCGTCACCAGCCGTCTGGACTACGGCAACACCCTCTACGCCGGAACCACCGCCAAACTCCAGAAGAGACTCCAGCAGATCCAGAACGCCTCAGCACGACTCATACTGGACATCCCCCGTCGCAGCCACATCTCCGGACACCTGAGAGATCTGCATTGGCTCCCGGTCAACAAGAGAATCACCTTCCGTCTCCTCACCCACGCACACAAAGCCCTACACAGCCAAGGCCCAGGATACCTCAACAGCCGCCTCAACTTCTACGCTCCCAAACGCCAGCTTCGATCGACCAGCCACGCCCTCGGCGCCGTCCCCCGCATCCGTAGAGCCACCACAGGGGGACGGTCCTTCTCCTACCTCGCCGCCAAGACATGGAACTCCCTCCCCACCCACCTCAGCCTGACCCAGGACCACCTCGCCTTCAGGAAGCAACTCAAGACCTGGTTGTTCGAGCAGTAGCAGATCCCCCCCCCCCCCCAGCGCCTTGAGACCCTCTGGGTAAGTAGTGTGCTATATAAATGCATGATTGATTGAATGATTGATTGAAAGTTATGTCAGTTAGAAAGGTTTGGAATGTTAAATCAAAAGAAATGTGTGTTTTGTTTTGAATTAATGTGTGCAGGATTTTAATTGGTTATTTATATGGATGTATGTGTAAAATGACGGTTCTGCTGCAAACACGGAACTAGAGAGATTCTGTACAAGAATATCCACTGTGTGAGTGGTATTCTTCTTAATCTACAAATCAATTTGAAAGGTGAGTTTATAAGTTGAATGGGAGTGTGTGCGGTGCATCTTTGTACATTAAGGAATTAGGGGGTATATGAAGACAGGCGATAATATTATTGCCGCTTTATGGGTAGAAAACTGCTGATAAAGCGGCGATAATGTTATCGCCTGTCTTGATAATATGCCCCTATATTCATCTGTTGTTAAACGTTTTATAGTAGTAAATGTGTTTTGCTATAATTCATGCTGTTATGTTTTATTGTTTAATATCAGTTTGTGCGTCTCTGTACATTAAGGGATTATGGGCCATATTATCAATAAACGGCGATACATTATCATCGCTTTTATTGGCAGGAAACTGCCGGTAAAGCTTTGATAATGGTCTTGATAATACGTCCTTGTGAATTGCCATAGAAGCCTAGGACTAGAACCTGGGCTGCTATGGGAATTTACAAGGGTCTATTATGAAGCCCATTATCGCCGCTTTAGAGGCAGTTTCCTGCAGATAAAAGCGGCGATAATGTATCGCCCTTTACTGATAATATGGCACTGACGGGCATATTATCAAGGACCGGTTGTAAAATTACCGACATTTTATGGGCAGGAAACTGCCAATAAAACGGTGAAAATGGTCTTGATAATACGCCCTTGTTAATTCCCATAGAAGCCCATGTTCTGGTGTTAACATGGGCTTCTATGGGAATTAACAAGGGCATATTATCAAGCCCAGACACGGCCCGTGGAGGGAGTTGCGGTGGGACAGGCGGGGCGGGGGAGGGGCAGGGTGGGGGGTGATAAACAACGGAATCTGGATGATTGTAGGTAAGTAAACAATTAAATTATTAAAACAAATTTCGGGCCATATTATCAACAACATAAGGCGATACATAATCGCCGCTTTATCGGCAGTTTGCCGATAAAACAGGCGATAATGTATTGCCTTATGTTGTTGATAATAAGCCCCTTTGTTCCGTTCCCTGCATTGCATTTTGCGAAGCAGGCCACGCTACGAAATTCACGGCATATTATCAAGGACCGGTGTTAAAGTTATCTCTGTTTTATTGTATTCGTAGCGTATGTTGAGAATGATTAGCAGTAGAAACTATGGTGCGATCACTCTCTCACTGTCAAATCAGAGCACAGGGCGCGCTATGAGAATAGATAGAAGGGTTCACTTATTGGAGATCCGATTCAGCTGTGTAGCTTATTGTGTGATGTTAGCAGGCATCGCTTACATGATTATGGTAACTGGGCATGTGGTTTGCTATAAAAAAGTTGTGTTTACTCCTCTGTATGGGAAGCTGGATGTTTCCATCTGGCCGTCGATTCCAACCTTGAAAGAAGAGTCAACCAAATGAGCCGTATAAGAGCGCTATTGTCTCAAAAAGAGGTTGCTCTTACATCTGCTAGAGAAACATTTGTCCTTCATGTAGCAAACACCCGCACAGAAGTGTATGCTTTATTAAACACAGACGTGCCCCGGAATTTTAGGGAGTTAATTTAGGCTATCTTTAATTCGTCCTCGAGTAGGGGGTTAGTTTACTTTTTTAAAGTTATAAGCATTGGCCTTGTGACTTCTGTAGAAACTATATTTGGTGTCTTGAAACAAGCAACTGGTGCACATGCAATAATTAACAGTATTACTACTGGGTGCATCCCATGAGTCACACAATCATGCAATATTTGATTTCCACTAAGTTCTTTTTCTCTTTTTTCAAGTTCATTTATTTTTCAAGTGCCCAGCCAACACGTGTTTCGTCTGGGAATACCCCACAACTTCTTCAGGGCTATCGGACAAAAGGCACAAATATCAAGAAACCTCTCTGCCGGTTCTACTTCCATCCCGGCTGAGAACTCCACTTTAATTAGAACCAATTATCGGTCTATTTGCGGCGATAAGTCAATCCCAAAGTTAGGGTGAGGAGGGGAAGCACAAGTGTGGCTTCCTATGTCCCTGTTCAAGATTCTCTTTCCACGGGTAGTACTGCAAATCTTGTATATTTGGTGTCTTGTCTGTGTTTTTTTATTCGATTTTTTCCAGCATCTTTGGTGAATTGTGCTTAATGCTCACATTAGTTGCCGGTGTAGTTGTATTAATTTGTTTCCTTAAATATGGATGCACATCTTGCAGCAGACTACTATATTTCTTAGTTGTTGCTGGTCCGCAACCGACTGCTTAGTTACTATGGAGCGCTGCCTCTTGCAACGTTGAGTGCAGTTTATGGATTATCGTTTCGATTCTCCTTTTTCACATGCGTTCAACCTGTGTTCCATTGCCTGAGCTGTGATTTTGACTGGGCCCTGGATTTGTGTCTCTGCAGTACGGTGTCTCCCAACGCGGATTATGACCAGCTGATGTGCCTCTTAGTGGTTCATGACTTGCTCTGTTCTGGCGGCGGGATTATGGCCTTAGCAGCGACACTTGGAATAATGGGACGTTGGAATGTTTTTGCAGCGGCACATGACTTCTTGGCACGTAGTTACATTGAAGATGACCCGAGTTTTCCTCCAATGGTGATAGAGGCTCCGGTCATTGAGGAACATGTATGTTCATTCCCACTATTGAATTGGATGGCTGAAATGTTTTCAGATGAGAACATCGACTTCCTGTTGGAGGCTGTTTCTATATACTGTGCTTATACGCTGGTGGAATAAGACTGTTTGATTTTTCTACCTATTCTTTATTATTTAGTTACTGCTTTTTATCAAAGATCGAATAATTTTTTTTGCAAAATTGAACTTGACTCCGCTTTTTAGGCTTGGAGTCTGTGTTCATAATTTGCCCACGTTCATATTATGTGCTTTGGTCAAGGAAATGTGTCGTGGGCTGAGCCTTGCACTCACACCGTGTTAAGTTAGCATGGGTTTATTAGAAGTTTAAACGCCATTTTTGTTTTCCTGCTCTGGTTTGTACACAACACGCACTTGCAATATTGTTTAGAGAAGGCTGAGTATTTTGCTTCATATGAGAATAATTTGATATACTACATTTGTAGACTGTCTCGCTACTTTAGTGTGTATAGTGAGAGCATGAAACATCGAGGTTATGTTGGATACTGTGTGTGTTATTCGGAATGATGTTCGCACGTTCGAGCCATAAGAGATATGCAGCTGTGGCATCTCTTATACTTGAGAGTTTAGTAATGAAGTGCGCAGTCATGATTACACACAATTTGAGAACATTCGTATCTTGACAGTTTGTGTAGAACTCAATGTGATCCACTACTGCTGAGTAACAGAGGTATCGGTCTGCCTATGTAGTCGTATTTGATCTTCTGTAGGTATAAACTAACCTGCTAAGTAGGGAGGGTGAAATTTAGGTATATTTTAAAACTGTTTCCCTTTTGCATTATAGGATGCTTTCTCCCTTTGTATTTTATGGAATAGTAACAATGCTGACAACTTTGTTTCTGATAATATGTTTGCTTGTATTATGTAAGGTACTGGGTATGAGATTACAGTGTTAGAAATAAACATTTCAAAGTTGCAGGTGTGTTTATTAAGTGCTTGTTTTGGACTTGTGTAAGAATGTAACGAAAGAGTGCTCTTGTTATCTACCTTACCTGAGGTAACCTAAGTCGCATGTTGTGGGTTGACTAATAATTGGTGTTTTTGCTATAGGAGGAAGAACCAATGAGTCACTGATTGCTAGTCTGTTAGGGGGTTTGGGTAGTAAGGTGGGGTTTGGAACACCATAATTCACTGAGGTCGTAAGTCTTTATGCAAAGTTGTGTGTAGGAGCAGATTCACTGCAACAGTAGTTACAACAAAAAAGCTTTATAAAGGGCCTTGAGTTTGAAAAGCTTGGGCGAATTTTGCGAATTCGCGATCCGCGAATTTGTGGATTTGCGAATTCGCGATCCGCAAAATTCGTTAATTTGTGCGAATTTGCAGATTTTTGTTTTTTTGCCTGTTCGCGGGGTTTTTGCGTGTTCGCGGGGTTTTTTGCGTGTTCGCAGGACTTTTTGCGTCTTTGCGAGCCGCATGCATAGCGAAGTTACCCATGCAGTCGTTTATGGGAGAGGGAGAGAGAGATAGATAGATAGATAGATAGATAGATAGATAGATAGATAGATAGATAGATAGATAGATAGATAGATAGATAGATAGAAAGAGAGGGAAAGAGAGGGAAAGAGAGAGGGAGAGAGAGAACGAGAGAAAGAAAGAGAGGCCAGATCTCTGAAGGGCCAGATTTCTGAGTTGCCCCTACAGAACATACAGCTTTTTATTTTTAGCAAAATGCATATGAACATTGTGCTGTAAAGGTCTCTTTTAGTTTAACCCCTCCTGACAACTCAAAAAGGGTGTATTTGCCATCCTCTCCCTTCTTCCTGTTTTTTATATCTGTAAGTGCTTCCTGATGAGGTTTAATTCCTTGGACAGGTGCCTCGTTGCCTACTTGTAACTAATCTCTGACCCTGCTTCAAGGGTCAGAGCAGGGTCAGAGAATAGTTGCAAGTAGGCAACGAGGCGCCAGGAAGCAATTAGCAGCAGATGTCCAAGTTGAAGTTAATTTGTTTGTAACCCTTTTGTAAAAGGTTACAAAGAAATTAGGTTCAACTTTTGCACCTGCTGCTGTAACCCTTGCTTGGCTGAAAATTCGTCCCCACTATTTCTTGTATTTTACCGCGATTTCGCGAGATTTGCGGATCGCGAAATCGCGGAAAATCCGCAAATTCGCCTGCAAAATGGATTTTACGCCCACCCTTAATCAAAATATGAAATTGAAGAATAATTGATAAGTGCTTCTAAGAAAGGGAGCAAGTGTGCAAATTTCATAGTGCCTTCGGCCGGAGTAGTTGTTATAATAAAAAGCGTCCATAAAGGGCCTGTAGTTTGAATTTGAATTAAAGAAGAATGATTGATAACCCCAGCAAAGAAAGTGAGCAAGTAGGTGTGTGTATGTGTGGATGATGTGTTGATTGAGCAGAAGATGAAGAAGGTGAAAAATAAGAAAGGCTGCAGACATGAAAACTTTGTATTTCTTTGTAAGGGAAGTGCCTGTTTAGTTTTCCTGTGCATATATATATTCACTGAAAAAACCATAGGTTTGACACCAGTTATAGTTAGCTGGAAATTTTACTCAGTTTTTTTGTTGTTGGTTTGTGTCTTGCTTTTTGATAATATATATATATATATATATATATATATATATATATATATATATATATATATATATATATATATATATATATATATATATATTACCTACTGGCGGTCGCCAGTAGGTATATATAGTTAGGATTTTTTCTCTATGGGATTTTTGAAAATTCTATGTCTAATAACTTTGGCGTTTGTGGACGGAATTGGCTGAAATTTTCAGGAAAATGGAACATTTTGTTTCTGAGCAGCCCCTGACAATTTGGGGGGGTTTCATCAAGGGGGGGCCGAGAAAAAAGGGGGGTCCCAAAACGCGTTTTTCCCATGTTAATTTCCATAGGGCGGTTGGCCTCACTTTTAGCTCGAACGGCTGAATGGATTTGCATGAAACTTGGCAAAATTGTAGGGACTGTTAGCCCGATGTGCCTTTGCTAGGTCTCAATATATGTGCTCCAATGGATTTTGAGTAATTTAGGTTCAAAAAAAGATATATATCTGGGCGGAGCCTAACCACACATCTGATCTGATTGGCTGTCAGCACTTCATCCAAGAAGTGTTGGCAGCCATCTTGGGACCAATATACATGATAGCACCTCATTAAAAATCATTGTAGTTAATAGAGGGTTTTTGGACTTTAGTTACATTATAAATCATTTGTTGATGGTACCATACTCGTTTTAGGAATTGTGGTGGGTTCTAAGGTGATTTTACCATGTGAAAAAACCTTCTGCTGTGATATCATGAATATTGTTTGAAAGAAAACTAATATCTCATGATTTTCCCACAGTGGTTTGGAAGGGGATCTATAAGCTAAACTGAAAGCATATTTTCTGTAAATTCACATTATCTTTCTCAGTCATGTGAAAATGAAGTCTGACATTCTCAGTAAAACATGTACATCCAACAAGGACAGAGACTGTCAGTTGATTCCTTTGTGTTCTACTGCAGCCTCCTAGAGTGTTCTAAAGAACAACTAGAGCGCTAACAGTCCTACTTATTACAAAGGTATGGCACACCTGAAGCCATCTTGATTGGAATAAAGTGGTAACTCTTAAAACATTTAATTTAAAAAGAAACAACATGAGGGGGTATATTTTGCCATAGAAAGTATGATTAGTGCTGCAGAATGAAAAATTAGGGCACATTTTGAGTGACTTCTCAAATCCTTTTCTATTTCATTAAAACATTCTGACATGCAGTCTCCCAAAATGGCCACCAGAGACAAAAGAGCCCAAATGTAGCCCAAATATCACCCAGATGTAGCCCAAGTATAGCCCAATGACAGAATGTCCCAGAGTGTTCTAAAGAACAACTAGAGCGCTAACAGTCCTACTTATTACAAAGGTATGGCACACCTGAAGCCATCTTGATTGGAATAAAGTGGTAACTCTTAAAACATTTAATTTAAAAAGAAACAACATGAGGGGGTATATTTTGCCATAGAAAGTATGATTAGTGCTGCAGAATGAAAAATTAGGGCACATTTTGAGTGACTTCTCAAATCCTTTTCTATTTCATTAAAACATTCTGACATGCAGTCTCCCAAAATGGCCACCAGAGACAAAAGAGCCCAAATGTAGCCCAAATATCACCCAGATGTAGCCCAAGTATAGCCCAATGACAGAATGTCCCAGAGTGTTCTAAAGAACAACTAGAGCGCTAACAGTCCTACTTATTACAAAGGTATGGCACACCTGAAGCCATCTTGATTGGAATAAAGTGGTAACTCTTAAAACATTTAATTTAAAAAGGAACAAAATGAGGGGGTATATTTTGCCATATGAATTATGATTAGTGCTGCAGAAAGAAAAATTAGGGCACATTTTGAGTGACTTCTCAAACCATCTTCAATTTCATTAAAAAATTCTGACATACAGTCTCCCAAGATGGCCACCAGAGACAAAAGAGCCTAAATGTAGCCCAAATATCACCCAGATGTACCCCAAGTATAGCCCAATGACAGAATGTCCCAGAGTGTTCTAAAGAACAACTAGAGCGCTAACAGTCTTACTTATGACAAAAGTATGGCACACCAGAAGCCATCTTGATTGGAATGAAGTGGTAAGTCTGAAAACACTCAATTTAAAAAGGAACAACATGAGGGGGTTAATTTTGCCATAGAAAGTATGATTAGTGCTTCAGAAAGAAAAATTAGGGATCATTTTGAGTGACTTCTCAAATCCTCTTCTATTTCATTAAAAAAATTCTGACATGCAGACTGAAACATGCACTTTGAATACCAGCAGCAGACGTCCCTGGTGAGCAGTAGCTTTACTACAGTGATCTAATGTGCAACTAGAGTGCTAACATTCAGAATTTATGGCAAATGTGTGACACATCTGAATGCCTTCTTGATGGAACCAAAGCAAACAAGCATTGAAAATGCAATAGATCTCGCCCTCGTTTAAGTTAAAGCCATTCTGTTTGTAATGAGGTGGCTTTTTAGCTTTGCTTTTATTAGTGTTTTTTCAACTTTCATGTAAATAACATGCATCTGTATGCATATAAGTATATGTATGCATGCATTTATGTTTGTATTTATAGAGATATACAGATGATATATGTTTATATATGTATGTATATATATATATATTCACTGAAAAAACCATAGGCTATAGACCATATATAGTTAGGAATTAGCATTTACAAAACCTTGAAAATTCACTGAAAAAACCATAGGTTATAGACCATATATAGTTAGGAATTAGCATTTACAAAACCTTGAAAATTCACTGAAAAAACCATAGGTTATAGACCATATATAGTTAGGAATTCGCATTTACAAAACCTTATTTTACTCACACAAAACCATTGAAATTCCATATATAGTTAGTTGCACTAACTATATATCGCGCACCCGCAATCCACTGCTGATGATGTCATATATTACATCATTCATGACATGGTCAGTGACATCACTGATGACATCACTGATGACATCTCAAATGACATCACTGATGACATCACTGATGACAACATCCAGTGACTGTATGTTTCTGTAAAGTTAAAATATGTCTTACATATTGAAGAATGAGTGGATGTATAAGTGTCTGGATGAAGGATTTAGTAGGTGCATGACTGACTGTATGAGTGAGTGATTAAATGTGTCTCACTGAGTGCATGGGTTAGTGACTAAACTGTCTTAATTTGTGCATCATTATGTCTGTTGTTCTGTAAACTGTTGCATGTGTTGATAAGTAGCTATATGAGTAACTATATGGGTTATTGATTGGTTGCCCAAGTATTTGTATGGGAGACTGAGTGTGTGTGTGAGTGGCTGGGAGGTGTATGACTCTGTGCATAGATGTGTGAGCAGTTGATTCACTAGATGTATGGTTTCAAAAGTGCATGTGGAAACAGCTGTATGGGCGGTTGACTGTGTGCATGAGTGTATTGGTGAGTAAATGGATATCTCAGTGCTACATGTCAAAGTAAGTACATATGTAAAACACAGTACATGTGAGAGTTGACATATATAAATAACTGTGCATAAGAGCCAGTGAATGTGTGAGTGGCTGTATGGATCATTGTGAACTTGTATCTGGGATTGTATAAGAGAGTAAATATGTGTTAGTATATGTTTGAATAAGTAAAGTTTGTATAACTGTATAGTTGAGGAAATGGAGGTGTGATTGATTCTTTGCATGACTGACTAGGTGTGTGAGTAACTCCATGGATGAGTGACAGTCTGTGAGTGTCTGTTTACACTGATTGTATCTAAGGTTATATTAGAGTCTGAAGAGGTTCATCGTATTATCACATGAATGATATCATCAGTGATGTGATCAGTAATGTCAAATGAGATGTCATCAGTGATGTCATCAGTGATGTCATTTGAGATGTCATCAGTGATGTCATTTTAGATGTCATCAGTGATGTCATCAGTGATGTCACTGACCATGTCATGAATGATGTAATATGTGACATCATCAGCAGTGGATTGCGGGTGCGCGATATATAGTTAGTGCAACTAACTATATATGGAATTTCAATGGTATTGTGTGAGTAAAATAAGGTTTTGTAAATGCGAATTCCTAACTATATAACTATATATGGTCTATAACCTATGGTTTTTTCAGTGAATATATATATATATATATATATATATATATATATATATATATATATATATATATATATATATATATATATATATCCATCATTCGTGCAGTAGCCGCCACACCTCGCTATGACCCCTCCTCTTGATAACAGCGGTCTGTACAGGGCAGCGAGCCCAAATAATTCCAGTCACACTTTCGTCCTCTTATTAAAAGGACAGTATGAAGTACGGACTTCATACTGTCCTTTTAATAAGAGGACGAAAGTGTGACTGTTCTGGAATATATATATTTATATATATATATATATATTACCTACTGGCGGTCGCCAGTAGGTATATATAGTTAGGATTTTTTCTCTATGGGATTTTTGAAAATTCTATGTCTAATAGCTTTGGCGTTTGTGGACGGAATTGGCTGAAATTTTCAGGAAAATGGAACATTTCGTTTCTGAGCAGCCCCTGACAATTTGGGGGGGTTTCATCAAGGGGGGGCCGAGAAAAAAGTGGGGTCCCAAAACGCGTTTTTTCCATGTTAATTTCCATAGGGCGGTTGGCCTCACTTTTAGCTCGAACGGCTGAATGGATTTGCACGAAACTTGGCAAAATAGTAGGGACTGTTAGCCCGATGTGCCTTTTTCTAGGTCTCAATATATGTGCTCCAGTGGATTTTGAGTAATTTAGGTTCAAAAAAAGATATATATCTGGGCGGAGCCTAACCACACATCTGATCTGATTGGCTGTCAGCACTTCATCCAAGAAGTGTTGGCAGCCATCTTGGGACCAATATACATGATAGCACCTCATTAAAAGCATTGTAGTTAATAGAGGGTTTTTGGACTTTAGTTACATTATAAATCATTTGTTGATGGTACCATACTCGTTTTAGGAATTGTGGTGGGTTCTAAGGTGATTTTACCATGTGAAAAAACCTTCTGCTGTGATATCATGAATATTGTTTGAAAGAAAACTAATATCTCATGATTTTCCCACAGTGGTTTGGAAGGGGATCTATAAGCTAAACTGAAAGCATATTTTCTGTAAATTCACATTATCTTTCTCAGTCATGTGAAAATGAAGTCTGACATTCTCAGTAAAACATGTACATCCAACAAGGACAGAGACTGTCAGTTGATTCCTTTGTGTTCTACTGCAGCCTCCTAGAGTGTTCTAAAGAACAACTAGAGCGCTAATAGTCCTACTTATTACAAAGGTATGGCACACCTGAAGCCATCTTGATTGGAATAAAGTGGTAACTCTTAAAACATTTAATTTAAAAAGAAACAACATGAGGGGGTATATTTTGCCATAGAAAGTATGATTAGTGCTGCAGAATGAAAAATTAGGGCACATTTTGAGTGACTTCTCAAATCCTTTTCTATTTCATTAAAACATTCTGACATGCAGTCTCCCAAAATGGCCCCCAGAGACAAAAGAGCCCATATGGCTGAGATACCCGCCACCCCCTCTCAACACAATCCCCAAAGGAGGGAAACCGGAAACAGTTCTTGAAGTTTTTGGAAGTGGGAGGGAGTGACCCTCCCGGCCGTATTTATTAAAACAAAAAATTAAAAACATTTAAACATTAATGTACAATTTCATACCACATTGCGATGTTTGGCTAACCTTAACAGATTCTCTAATACAGAGGTTCTCCTAGCCGAACTAACATCCTACAAAACATTTACTTGAAATATCGAAATTGTACATCCTAACGTTTAAGGGCCAACGGCAAGGTCGTAACCGGTGTCAAGATCCCTAACCAGACATACCCCCCCCACTTGGGAGGGGCGACAGCACTGAGGCGTACTCAAGTGCAACTACTACCAATTTCCCTTGACTTGACGGGGGCACTTATCAACTCGACGCCAGTTAAAGGTCGTTCGAAGACTCGTGTGAGGTATCTAGAAGGTATCGTAGACCTCCCCCCAACCCCACACAACTTACCGCATCTGCCGTCGCAGATGTCACTGGCCCCGGGAAATTCCCCAGGAGGGGGCTGTAACCCCTCCTACACAGGAAGGGGCCTTGACCGCCTTTCCTCTTCTTTCGGCGACCCATCCTTAGAAGGGACCGCCTCCCCGTTGAGGGGCCAAAGGCCACCTCCCCCGAGCGCTCCCATCCGTGTTGGGTGACGCCCACTCATAGGGATCTTCCAATTAGTGCTCACCGATCATGACCTTACCGCCCGACCAAAATAAATACGACAAATGCTAACTAAACGAAACTACATTGGCCACTATGACCGAAAAAACCTGTTTATAAATGGACTTTACATCCGAAGTTCTTTAATCATAAACTTGTAAAATTAGACCAATCTTTATTACACATTCAACATCAACACAACACTACAATAACCTGTAAACGAAATAGAATAATTGATCAATTTTATTAAAACAACTGGCTGTCCTCAGGGGCTGGTGGGTGGGTCAAAAATTGGCTCTTCGTTCCGTCTCGAGCTCACGTGCAGCGAGGAGGTGCAGCTTCAGAGCACAGGAACAAGAGGATGTCTTCTGGTCTTGCGTCCCTTTTTATCCATCTTCAGGGCGGGCGTAAACCCGCCCCTGCCTGCCCCGAGGGCGCGGCCGGCCGCGTCAGTGTCTAGGCCAGCCCACTCTAGGGCGGGAAAAAGCGCGCCCCGGCTACGCCGCTTCGGGCATACCAGCCGAGACGCGCCTCCCGCCCAAAATGGCTTCCCGGGGGGATCGAGGCACTCTGCCATACGTTCGGGGGGACCGAGTGGTCGCCCCTTTCCATATGGCTGAGATACCCGCCACCCCCTCTCAACACAATCCCCAAAGGAGGGAAACCGGAAACAGTTCTTGAAGTTTTTGGAAGTGGGAGGGAGTGACCCTCCCGGCCGTATTTATTAAAACAAAAAATTTAAAACATTTAAACATTAATGTACAATTTCATACCACATTGCGATGTTTGGCTAACCTTAACAGATTCTCTAATACAGAGGTTCTCCTAGCCGAACTAACATCCTACAAAACATTTACTTGAAATATCGAAATTGTACATCCTAACGTTTAAGGGCCAACGGCAAGGTCGTAACCGGTGTCAAGATCCCTAACCAGACATACCCCCCCCACTTGGGAGGGGCGACAGCACTGAGGCGTACTCAAGTGCAACTACTACCAATTTCCCTTGACTTGGCGGGGGCACTTATCAACTCGACGCCAGTTAAAGGTCGTTCGAAGACTCGTGTGAGGTATCTAGAAGGTATCGTAGACCTCCCCCCACCCCACACAACTTACCGCATCTGCCGTCGCAGATGTCACTGGCCCCGGGAAATTCCCCAGGAGGGGGCTGTAACCCCTCCTACACAGGAAGGGGCCTTGACCGCCTTTCCTCTTCTTTCGGCGACCCATCCTTAGAAGGGACCGCCTCCCCGTTGAGGGGCCAAAGGCCACCTCCCCCGAGCGCTCCCATCCGTGTTGGGTGACGCCCACTCATAGGGATCTTCCAATTAGTGCTCACCGATCATGACCTTACCGCCACAGGCCGGATAGTTGACCGGCTATCCGGACCCCCCACACAACTCCTACCTAAAGGTCATGTTTCAACGATTTTAACCATGCCAAGAAGTCTCCTAAGAGTAACTCATTCCCCACCCAAGACAAATGCACACCATCCCCCAAATACATACTGTCATCATTAATACAGCTATGAGAAATAGAATGCAATGTCCTGGAACGGAACAACCTACTCACTTTATTGTTAAGCTTTCTAACAGAATGGTTCAAAGCAGGCATAGAGATAGCCCCCCGCCACACCTTTCGTGGAATCAAATGGGACCATGCAATCGTGCACCCCGGAACTCTCCTCGCCAACCAACTTACAGTGGAAAGCATTGCCTCCAGGAGTAGTCGTCTACCGATGGTGACCAAATCATTGCCCCCAACATGCACTATAACTATAGACGGCGGTGACCTTGTCCGCCCTAACAAACCCTCGAAAAATGTTTGAAACTGGTCAATACAGAGACCGCCCCTTCCGTAGAAGGACATCCTGTACCCGTATTCCCCAGCTACGTGAATCATGTCACCTGCTTTGAATACGTCTGCGGCACGCCTCACGTATGAGTGGCCCACGACCCACACCTCCTTTCTCACAGCCGGTGATGTCTGACCGCTGGCCCGGTGTAGGGTCGACTGCATAGTCCGCCCCGCCTCGTAGGCTTGCGTAACTGAAAACCAAACAAAAACAAGAAGCGTGAGTACATGATTACAGCTTCACAACATGTGCAACCGCACGTATCTTTTATAACAATTGGAGGACCAACGCCCCACTCGTTTTACTTGCTCAACATTAAGACCCCTGGCTGTAGCTTCCGTAGCAGCCCCTATCCGAAAGGAATGGGTCCCAAATTTGCCCGGGTTCAAGCCCGCAGCGGCAATTGACATCGCAAGCACCCGCTGAAACTGAAATTTCGTCAGTGGGGTGGCGTCAGCGTGTCTCAACAAAGTCCCCCCCCATGATGCCACCCTTCGTGCTAGGTAATCCTCTAAACACTTTACCGGACATATGGAGGACCCAGGAATCCTGCGTATGATGACGCAGTCACCCATCCCATCTTGATCAGTCTTGGACTTTACAAAGGAGACAGTCATTGTTTCTCCCCTGATCTGAACGTGTTCCTGGCACAAACCCCCTGCCACATCCAGTTTGTTCCTTGCAACTAATTCGCTTACCCGCATTGCTCCGTGAAATGCTAGCGTAAAAGCGGCTCGGAACAGCACCGCCTCAAATTGAGATGAACATGTGGCCGGGAGTGTGGCCAACAACTGGGACAATCTATCCAAACCTATCGGGCGCCTTTCATCTACCCTGCGACCCTCAAGGCGTTGCCACCCACGCAGCGCTTTCTGTACAACGAAAGACGCTGTTGGGTCCTGGATAGCGTGTGCTCTGGCAACAAAGGAAATGGCAGCACGATGCCTCTGGGCCGTAGCCACCGATTTCCCAGCCCTACGTAAGGACATCAGGAAATTCACTACCCATTCCTCGTGACCCCAAAGTCGCTCTCTATCACTCCCCAAAAAGGCTAAATAGGCCCGAAACGCCCCTTCGTATGCCTTCCTTGTCCTTGGTGCTAGACTCTCTCCCACGAGGTGACGAAGTTCGGGGCACCGAGAGACCAGAGAGCTTCGGGAAAGGGTGCCGGCTCTGGGTCCGCTGAGGGGAGGAAACCCGAAAAAGCCTGCATTTGAAAACGAGACAGTGCGTCAGCCGCCTGATTCATCACCCCTGGAACATGCTTTGCTCTGAATAGCACGTTCAATTGCATACATAGTAAAACAATTTCCTTAAGCAGTCTTAAAATCAGTTTACAACGTGCTGCCTGACTATTGATGCACTCGACCACGGTCATATTGTCAGACCAAAATATGACAGAGTGATCTTTGAACCCATCGGGCCATGTTCTCAAGGCCACCAAGATGGGAAACAGTTCCAGTAAAGCAATATTACTCGTCAGACCATTCTCATGCCACCATGTCGGCCATCTTTGTGCCGACCATTTCGTGCCGAAGATGGCGCCAAAACCTATGCTTCCTGCTGAATCTGTCCATAGCCCCAGCTCTTCCGAAGACACGGCTGGTTCATTCCAGACGATTCTACCATTGAAGTCCGCCAGAAATGCTAACCAAATACGCATGTCCTGGCGGATCTCGGCCGATAGTCTCGTGCGATGATGGCACTCTTTAAGGCCGACCATCGCTTGGGCAATTGAACGGGAAAAGGGGCGGGCCATTGGTATTACCCTCAGGGCAAAATTCAACTGTCCCACCAACTGCTGTAATTGTTGCAGCGTAACTTTTGATGCATTTATACACACTTGCAGCGCAGCCCTGAACTTCAACACTTTCTCAGCTGGCAAACGGAAACACCCTTCAATGGAGTCCAACTCGATCCCCAGAAACTCGAGGCAAGTCGTAGGACCCACTGTTTTACCCGGCGCCAATGGCACACCAAACTGTTTCATTAACACACAAAATTCGGCCAAGGCCCGGCCACATTCAAGATCCCCGGCTGCCCCAAGAAACAGAAAATCATCAAGGTAGTGCATTACATCTCGGAAACCTGTTTTCTTTGTAAAGACCCATTGTAGAAAACTACTGAATTTCTCGAAATAAGCACAGGATATAGAGCACCCCATTGGCATACATCTATCCATGTAATAACAACCCTGAAACATGAATCCTAGGAGACGCTGGTCGTCTGGGTGTACCGGGAGCAATCGGAACGCTGACTCGATATCTGACTTCGCCTTCAGCGCCCCGGGCCCCAGGCGATTCAAAATGGCTACGGCCTCATCGAAGGATGCGTACCGCACTGAGCACACTTCTGGATCGATTGCATCATTTACGGAAAGACCTCGTGGAGCTGATAAATTATGAATCAGTCGGAACTCACCGGGGTCTTTCTTGGGGACTACCCCTAAGGGAGAACAAACAAAATTCTGGACCGGGGGTACACTAAACGGGCCGGCGACCCGACCTCGAGTCACCTCTTTCCGGATCTTATCCTGTACTACGGTCGTATGCTGCAGGACGGAAAGTTGATTTTTACACTTTTCCACACCCTGAAAGTCCCCTACCGGGATGCGGAAACCATACGAAAAACCGTTCCGCAGCACCCCAGCAGAAGTACGATCCGGGTATTCACTGAGCCAGGGAATCATCGCCAGGGTATCAATCGGAGTAGGTAAAGGCGCCCCTCGGACTATATTAGACCTGTTTGGCACCTCCTCTCCCCCCATTATCACCCGTTCTGGCTCTGCACGAGGACTCAGGATGGGAGGACCCACAACCACTACATTCATGTTTGAATTTACACGATCCCTGGGGTCTAGTACATTTACCTCTGTTGTAATTAAAGCAGAAACCCCTTTTTCCGGTATTGCCGGCAGGTTTCGAGTACTCTTCGGCACCCATACCTGATCGAAAGGGCGTCCCCGCATCTTGCCGGGAGGATTCGCCAACATTACTTCCCACCAACGGCATTTTCAACATTCCTGACTCCTTCATTTTATCCCAAGTCAAGGAATCATAACAATCCCAGGTTAAACTTTTATTATGCTCCTTTTCCTTTCTGAACAGATTATCGTAACAGAACCAATGATTACCCTGGTGCGATGTCGAGTACCCCATGATTCGTGATTGATAGATTGGGAACTCGGAAAGCAACTCAGGTCTACGTTCCCCCAAGATTGATGTAAAGATTCCCCAAGCATTGCCCTAATTGCCGATATTCTCATTCACTTTAAAGGCGGCCATTTTTGCGCGCCAAACACTCGGATGCATGAGATCCTTCTGACTCTTTACATGCTCTACCTCATAATGATCAACAAGCAATGAGAAAATGTTCACATACTCCCCTGCCCAAATCTTTTCCTTAATTGCCAAAGGAACATGTTGCCCCAACTTTTCTCTCCGAGAGGGTGTTGACTCATCCCTCGCGATCGGCAATGGCCGCTTACCTGCACCTGACGCTGCCTCTGTGGTCGCAATCGTCCCTGGTGTCTTGTCCCCTACTGCAGCCGGCACGGGCACCTTGGCTGCTTCCCGTTTCTCACGCAATTGCTTTATCAGCGCCTGCGCATCGACAGCCGTGGCGCCCTCGTTACCTTTACCCAACCACGCTGCCAGTTGTGCTGCCAGCTCGGGCGGCATATCATCCTCGGACACGGGGGTGACCACAACGGGAATCGGATTCCCCTCCTCCGGCACGGGAGTTGGAGCCTCAAGCGGGGCACTGGGACCCGGGATGTCTTCACCCGCTGCCCCCCTCCTGGGCCTCTTGTTTTTCCCTCCCGGGGCTGCTCCCGCCAAAGGACGTTTTGGACCCCCTTCCTCATTCTTGTCCACCCGCTTCTTTAGCTCGGACATCTCCTTCATGAGAACACGCAGCATCTGGTCAGTAGTCATGCGCTTTCCCACCTTCTTCGGCATTCTCCAACAAAGTAACTGCAAAACAAACAAGAACGATTAAAACGCTCAAAAATTGGCTCTTCGTTCCGTCTCGAGCTCACGTGCAGCGAGGAGGTGCAGCTTCAGAGCACAGGAACAAGAGGATGTCTTCTGGTCTTGCGTCCCTTTTTATCCATCTTCAGGGCGGGCGTAAACCCGCCCCTGCCTGCCCCGAGGGCGCGGCCGGCCGCGTCAGTGTCTAGGCCAGCCCACTCTAGGGCGGGAAAAAGCGCGCCCCGGCTACGCCGCTTCGGGCATACCAGCCGAGACGCGCCTCCCGCCCAAAATGGCTTCCCGGGGGGATCGAGGCACTCTGCCATACGTTCGGGGGGACCGAGTGGTCGCCCCTTTCCAAATGTAGCCCAAATATCACCCAGATGTAGCCCAAGTATAGCCCAATGACAGAATGTCCCAGAGTGTTCTAAAGAACAACTAGAGCGCTAACAGTCCTACTTATTACAAAGGTATGGCACACCTGAAGCCATCTTGATTGGAATAAAGTGGTAACTCTTAAAACATTTAATTTAAAAAGAAACAACATGAGGGGGTATATTTTGCCATAGAAAGTATGATTAGTGCTGCAGAATGAAAAATTAGGGCACATTTTGAGTGACTTCTCAAATCCTTTTCTATTTCATTAAAACATTCTGACATGCAGTCTCCCAAAATGGCCACCAGAGACAAAAGAGCCCAAATGTAGCCCAAATATCACCCAGATGTAGCCCAAGTATAGCCCAATGACAGAATGTCCCAGAGTGTTCTAAAGAACAACTAGAGCGCTAACAGTCCTACTTATTACAAAGGTATGGCACACCTGAAGCCATCTTGATTGGAATAAAGTGGTGACTCTTAAAACATTTAATTTAAAAAGGAACAAAATGAGGGGGTATATTTTGCCATATGAATTATGATTAGTGCTGCAGAAAGAAAAATTAGGGCACATTTTGAGTGACTTCTCAAACCATCTTCAATTTCATTAAAAAATTCTGACATACAGTCTCCCAAGATGGCCACCAGAGACAAAAGAGCCTAAATGTAGCCCAAATATCACCCAGATGTACCCCAAGTATAGCCCAATGACAGAATGTCCCAGAGTGTTCTAAAGAACAACTAGAGCGCTAACAGTCTTACTTATGACAAAAGTATGGCACACCAGAAGCCATCTTGATTGGAATGAAGTGGTAAGTCTGAAAACACTCAATTTAAAAAGGAACAACATGAGGGGGTTAATTTTGCCATAGAAAGTATGATTAGTGCTTCAGAAAGAAAAATTAGGGATCATTTTGAGTGACTTCTCAAATCCTCTTCTATTTCATTAAAACAATTCTGACATGCAGACTGAAACATGCACTTTGAATACCAGCAGCAGACGTCCCTGGTGAGCAGTAGCTTTACTACAGTGATCTAATGTGCAACTAGAGTGCTAACATTCAGAATTTATGGCAAATGTGTGACACATCTGAATGCCTTCTTGATGGAACCAAAGCAAACACGCATTGAAAATGCAATAGATCTCGCCCTCGTTTAAGTTAAAGCCATTCTGTTTGTAATGAGGTGGCTTTTTAGCTTTGCTTTTATTAGTGTTTTTTCAACTTTCATGTAAATAACATGCATCTGTATGCATATAAGTATATGTATGCATGCATTTATGTTTGTATTTATATAGATATACAGATGATATATGTTTATATATGTATGTATATATATATTCACTGAAAAAACCATAGGTTTCACACCAGTTATAGTTAGCTGGAAATTTTACTGATATAAAACCATTGAAATTCCCACGTTATAGTTAGTCGGACTCACTACAACTTGCGCGTGCAATGCACTGCTGATGACATCACATATTACATCACTCATGACATGGTCAGTGACATCACTCATGACATCACTGATGACACCATCCAGTGAATATGTGTCTTTCTGAAAAATAAATATTAGTGAGTTATGTTTAAAAATTTAAATACATATATTAGTGTTTCACTTTGTGTATAAGTGGCTACATGTGTTGATAAGTAGCAACATGCGTATGTATATGGGTTATTTGATATTATTATTAGTATCAGTATGAGTGTCTATATGGTTTGGTGGGGGTATTACTTAGCACATAGATGCATGAGTGACTGACTCTTTGTTTGTATGTGTTTTGAAGACAGCATATGTACAGGACTGTATGGGTGGATGAGTGTCTATATGTGTTTGTTAGTGAGTGAATGACTGTCTCACTAGTGTCTTTATCAGTAACTACATATGTTTTAATCTAGTATATATGAATATTGATGTATATAAGTGAGTATATGTGAGAGTAAGAGATTGTAAGATTTCCTTTTTAAATAAGTATGTGTTTCTATAAGTGATTGTTTAAGAGAATAAATATGTGTAATTTTCAATAGAAGTAAGGTGGAAGTGTGTGTATAACTCTATATTCAAATAAATGGTTGTTCAATAGTTTATTTGCACGTGTGAATATGTCTGTGAGTAACTTTTGGATGAATGTCGGTGTGTAACAGGATGTATAGGTGTATCTCTTCATATGATGAGTGAGTATATGTATGAGTGACTATATAGAACTGTTGGTGAATGAGTGGATGTGTATATAGATAGTGGAAGTACAGAATTGCTTGTTGTAACTGATATAGGTATGTCCATTTTTAAAAAATTTCAGTTTCTATTTTTGAATATGTGTCTCAAGGGTTACTTTACACTGAGAGGAGGTCTGTGACTGTGTCACAAGGATGGTGTCATCAGTGATGTCATGAGTGATGTCACTGACCATGTCATGAGTGATGTAATATGTGATGTCATCAGCAGTGCATTGCACGCGCAAGTTATAGTGAGTCCGACTAACTATAACGTGGGAATTTCAATGGTTTTATATCAGTAAAATTTCCAGCTAACTATAACTGGTGTGAAACCTATGGTTTTTTCAGTGAATTTCATAGGTTTTTTAAATGCTAATTCCTAACTATAACTGGTGTGAAACCTATGGTTTTTTCAGTGAATTTCATAGGTTTTGTTAATGCTAATTCCTAACTATAAGTTTCACTTTATAAATAAGACTGTTAGCACTCTAGTTGTTCTTTTTAACACTCTGGTACATTCTGTCATTGGGCTACAGTTGGGCTACATCTAGTTGAAATTTGGGCTACATTTACAATTTTTGGTCTCTGGTGGCCATCTTTGGGCTACATTGGGCTACTTTGGGCTACATTTGGGCTACATTTTGGCTCTAACATATATTAAGCCCAATGTAGCACAATACATATTTTTATAAAGTTAATTTTTTTACAAACCACTTCAGAATAGGGCTACCTGTCCCTACAATTTTCCCATTTTTTTTTTTTAATTTTTGGGGGGAGCGCTCCCAGAGCGCGCCCCGGAGTGCGCCCCGAAAAGCGTATTTCTGAAAAGCGCCCCCGGGCGCGCTCCGAGGAGCGTCTCGTGAGCGCCAATATCGCAAACGAAAACATGATTGTGACGTTCGCGTAGCCGCGACCGCGTGATACGCACGGCGTAAGCGCACCCGGAAGTACTCGCGCGAATACGATCGTGCAACGTAGGCGTCTGACACGCTTACGCGGCGCGCCTCTGGCCGCGCCCCGCGGCGCGTCGCGTAAGCGCGTCGGGTCATGTGACCAGAAAATAACACTTTTCATTGGTTCATAACAGTTTTGGTTTCATAATGATGAAGCCCATGGTCATGTGACCTGTAAATAACACTTTTCATTGGTTCAATAATTATTTTTTTCTAAATTTAGAGAAACCCACCCATTTCTCTCACTATTGATTTTCACTTGGAGAGAGCAAGAGGTGTTTTGTGAATTCTCTACTCATTAATTTTCCTGATCTACAGCAATGGCTGCAAGGGAGTCCTCCAGCAGTGATTCAGATGGATTTGTGCAAGAGGACCCTCCTCACCAGAAAACAAAGAACCACTTCATCTGGAAATTTTATGACATCCCTGAAGGACAAAAAAAAGTTAATGCAAGTAAAGTAACTTGTAAAATATGTGGAAGTATTTTATCCAGAGGCAATCCTCTAAAAAAATACAGCTTTGGAAATGCCAATTTAATTAGGCATGTCAAAAGAAGACACCCCAACAATTACTCCAGGGAGAGTGTCAGGGAGCTGGCAGAGAAGGCACGAAGAGATGGCAGCAGCACCTCCACTGGTGGAGCAACACCTTCAGGTACAACACGTGCAAGAATGGTCCCTAACATCCAGCCGGTATTTGCAGGAATAAAATGTTTATGCACAAACTGTGACGAACTACTCTGTTACGGGGAGCAGAGCGTTGAACTCATTGCAATAAAGAAACAGGAACACCAATGCTCTCCCCGTCCCTAAATTTTCTCATTTTTTTGCTCCTGTTGAGCATTTTCTGAATCCCTGTTTTTGTTTTTCCCCTGAAAAAAAACCAAAAAAAATATAAAATCGTTTCAAAATGTATAAAAAAAATATAAAACAACAAAAACAAAAAAAAAGTTCTTTTCAGAACTACCTCCAATTTATAAAAAAATGCTATTTTTTTTTTTTAAAAAGTGCCATTCTTTTTCTCAATCGTACGCTCACCGGTGCGCGTACCAGGCGCTCCCTCGGCGCAAATTTTAAAAAAAAAATTTTGGGGGGCCCCGTACGGCTTTTTTATGACCCCCACATCAAACCTAGGGGGTCAGGGGGGGTGTACCCTGCCCCCTTTTGCTCATTTCCCCCTTTGATTTTTACCACCTCAATCCTACCGAGGTACAAGATGGCGGCCGCTGCGGACTGTTTCGAATGTTTACAGACACCCGAGAGCCAATCAGCTTTCCATGCGCACCTCGCGTGTCGCGCCTGGAGCGCACTCCGGTGCGCGCACCTGTGCGCTGCTATAGATATATATATTTTTTGGGACCTAAATTACTCAAAATCCACTGGAGCACATATCTTGAGACATAGCAAAGGCACATCGGGCTACCAGTCCCTACAATTTTGCCAAATTTGGTGGAAATACATTCAGCCGTTCGGGCTAAAAGTGACATCGACCGCCCTATGGAAATTAACATGGGGAAAACGCGTTTTGGGACCCCCCTTTTATCTTGGCCCCCGCTTAACGTATACCCCCCAAACTTTCAGGGAAGGACCGGACCGCCATGAGACCATTTTCCTGAAAATTTCAGGCAGATTCGTCAACCGGCGCCAAAGTTATTCAAAATAGAATGTTGAGATTTAACATTGAAAATTATCCTAACTATAACTACCTACTGGCGACCGCCAGTAGGTAATATTCACTGAAAAAACCATAGGCTATAGACCATATATAGTTAGGAATTAGCATTTACAAAACCTTGAAAATTCACTGAAAAAACCATAGGTTATAGACCATATATAGTTAGGAATTAGCATTTACAAAACCTTGAAAATTCACTGAAAAAACCATAGGTTATAGACCATATATAGTTAGGAATTCGCATTTACAAAACCTTATTTTACTCACACAAAACCATTGAAATTCCATATATAGTTAGTTGCACTAACTATATATCGCGCACCCGCAATCCACTGCTGATGATGTCACATATTACATCATTCATGACATGGTCAGTGACATCACTGATGACATCACTGATGACATCACTGATGACAACATCCAGTGACTGTATGTTTCTGTAAAGTTAAAATATGTCTTACATATTGAAGAATGAGTGGATGTATAAGTGTCTGGATGAAGGATTTAGTAGGTGCATGACTGACTGTATGAGTGAGTGATTAAATGTGTCTCACTGAGTGCATGGGTTAGTGACTAAACTGTCTTAATTTGTGCATCATTATGTCTGTTGTTCTGTAAACTGTTGCATGTGTTGATAAGTAGCTATATGAGTAACTATATGGGTTATTGATTGGTTGCCCAAGTATTTGTATGGGAGACTGAGTGTGTGTGTGGGTGGCTGGGAGGTGTATGACTCTGTGCATAGATGTGTGAGCAGTTGATTCACTAGATGTATGGTTTCAAAAGTGCATGTGGAAACAGCTGTATGGGCGGTTGACTGTGTGCATGAGTGTATTGGTGAGTGAATGGATATCTCAGTGCTACATGTCAAAGTAAGTACATATGTAAAACACAGTACATGTGAGAGTTGACATATATAAATAACTGTGCATAAGAGCCAGTGAATGTGTGAGTGGCTGTATGGATCATTGTGAACTTGTATCAGGGATTGTATAAGAGAGTAAATATGTGTTAGTATATGTTTGAATAAGTAAAGTTTGTATAACTGTATAGTTGAGGAAATGGAGGTGTGATTGATTCTTTGCATGACTGACTAGGTGTGTGAGTAACTCCATGGATGAGTGACAGTCTGTGAGTGTCTGTTTACACTGATTGTATCTAAGGTTATATTAGAGTCTGAAGAGGTTCATCGTATTATCACATGAATGATATCATCAGTGATGTGATCAGTAATGTCAAATGAGATGTCATCAGTGATGTCATCAGTGATGTCATTTGAGATGTCATCAGTGATGTCATTTTAGATGTCATCAGTGATGTCATCAGTGATGTCACTGACCATGTCATGAATGATGTAATATGTGACATCATCAGCAGTGGATTGCGGGTGCGCGATATATAGTTAGTGCAACTAACTATATATGGAATTTCAATGGTTTTGTGTGAGTAAAATAAGGTTTTGTAAATGCGAATTCCTAACTATATATGGTCTATAACCTATGTTTTTTTTCAGTGAATATATATATATAGATATATTACCTACTGGCGGTCACCAGTAGGTAGTTATAGTAAGGATTTTTTATAAATCTCAAAATTCTATTTGGAATAACTTTGGCGCCGGTTGACGAATCTGCCTGAAAATTTCCTCAAAATGGCCTTGCGGTGCCCTGGACCTTCCCTGAAAGTTTGGGGGGGATTTGTGAAGCGGGGGCTGAGATAAAAGGGGGGTCCCAAAACGTGTTTTCCCCATGTTAATTTCCATAGGGCGGTCGACCTCACTTTTAGCCCGAACGGCTGAATGGATTTCCACCAAACTTGGCAAAATTGTAGGGACTGGTAGCCCGATGTGCCTTTGCTATGTCTCAAGATATATGCTTCAGTGGATTTTGAGTAATTTAGGTTAAAAAAAATATATATATCTATGACAGCGCCCGGTACGCGCTCCGGGGAGCGCTCCGGCCGCGCCACGCGACTTGCGCGCAGAAAGCTGATTGGTTCTTGGGTGTCTGTAAACATTCGAAACAGTCCGGAGCGGCCGCCATCTTGTGTCTCGGTAGGATGGAGACACAAGAGGTGGAAAAAACAAAGGGGGAAATGACCATAAGGGGGCAGGGTAGACCCCCCCTGATCCCCTAGGTTTGATGTGGGGGCTATAAAAAGGCCTCGGGGGCAAAAAAAAAAAAATAAAAAAAAATTTCGATTGTCGCGGAGGGAGCGCCCGGTACGCACACCGGGGAGCGCACCGGGAAACGCACAACAGAGAAAAAAAGAATGCCAGAGTTTAAAATTTTTGCCAATATTTTATAAATGGGAGGTAGTTCTGAAAATAACTTTTTTTTAAATTCTTTTTGTTGTTTTGTATTTTTTTTATTTTTTTTCTGAACATTTTTTTTTGTGTGTGTTTTTGAAAATTTTTATATTTTTGGGGTTTTTTTTAAGGGAACAAACAAAAAACAGGAAATTGGAAATGGCTCAACAGGAGCAAAAAAAAAAGAAAAGAATTACTGTTTTCTTTCCTTGCTGCATTGGTGGTTGTCTACAGCATTATTTATTAAGGATAATGTTTTGCCGGAGAAAATGCAAAGAAATTTGAGCTTGCCAAATTTTGGCTGAATATTTGGCACCATTTGGCGTTCTTCAGGACCAGAAAGTGAGGGTACAGAAGAGGAAGTGCTGGCCACAGGGGGTGGGTTGTTCCGAAGTTCCTGGACTTCAGCCCTGGGCCAAATTATCGGGATGCCACCTCTCCATCTGGTGGATCATGGTAAAATTACCAAAAGAATATTTCTTTGAGGGATTGCCCCTGGAGAGAACTTTGTCACAAATAAGACAGGTGACTTTGGGGGCGTTCACCTTTTTTTGGTCATCTGGAAAAGAAAAAAATTGCCAAATGAAGTGCACTATGACGTGCCTTTGTCTTGGTTCTTCTGGGAGGAAGCGCCTTCGTTGTTGATCCTCCTCTTCTTCCTCCTCTTCTTCTTGTCCGCCAAGAAACTGTGGTGGTGGACCTTCTTTTCTTGGTGGTGGGGGTGCACCAGCTGCAGCAACAAATGATGCCATTGTTTCCTCCAAAATAGCTCTTGCTCTCTCAATGAAGAAAGTAAGAATGAGGAAAAAAGGAGGGGGCTTTCATTATTTGGAGGAAAAAAATGATGAGAACCAATGAAAAGTGTTATTTTCAAGTCACATGACCCGATGCGCATACGTTACGTGCTCCAGCGCGCTTACGTTACGCGCTCCGGGCCGCGCTGCGGAGTGCTTCCGGGTGTGTTTACGCAGCGCGTCAAAAGACACATTGTGCGGCTGCACGATACGTCACGCTTACGCGACGCGCCATAAGAGGCATCACGCGGCTACGCAATACGTTACGCTTACGCGACGCGTCTCGATGTTGTTTTCGATCGCGACATTGGCGCTAACGGGACGCTTCCCGTTCGTGCACCGGTGCGCTTCAAAATACTACGCTTTCCGGGGCTCCAAGACAAAAAAAATATATATATATGCTCCAGTTGTTTTTAAGAAAATTAACTTTTTAAAAATATATATTGGGCTACTTTGGGCTTTATATATGTTAGAGCCCAAATGTAGCCCAAATGTAGCCCAATCTAGCCCAATGTAGCCCAAAGATGGCCACCAGAGACAAAAAAATACAAATGTAGCCCAAATATCAGCCACATGTAGCGCAACTATAGCCCAATGATAGTATGTACCAGAGTATTCTAAAGAACAACTAGAGCGGTAACAGTCTTACTTATAAAGTGAGACTTTTAGTTAGGAATTAGCATTAAAAAAACCTTTGAAATTCACTGAAAGAACCATAGGTTTCACACCAGTTATAGTTAGGAATTATCATTTAAAAAACCTATTAAATTCACTGAAAAAACCATTGGTTTCACACCAGTTATAGTTACCTGGAAATTTTACTGGCATAAAACCATTGAAATTCCCACGTTATTGTTAGTTGGACTCACTATAACTTGCGTGTGTAATGCACTGCTGATGACATCACATATTAAATCACTCATGACATGGTCAGTGACATCACTCAAGGGGTGGAGCGGGCTTGCAACAGCAAGGGATTGAGAGGAGGGACTTATCCACCGCGTGTGAACACAGGATGCTTTGGGCACCGTAGAAGGCAGAGGGCTGCCGAAATGCATTCGCCATTGTGTGATTAAATGAAGGCTTCCTACCGTGTCCTCCTGAGTTTCTGTCTCTTTTTTCAAAGGAGAGTGTGTGGATCATATATATATATATATATGTATATATATATATACATATATATATATATATATATATATATATATATATATATATATATATATATATATATATATATATATATATATATATATATATATATATATAACCTACCGGTCGCCAGTAGGTGGCTTAAGTTAGGACCTAGTTTACATAGGAAATCCGCAACATTCTACTTGGAATAACTTTGGCGCCGGTCAACGAATCTTTGCGAAATTCTCCAAGAAATGGCCTGCTCCACTCTGCTCTGCTACGCTCCGCTCCTTAACTGAAAGTTTGGTGTTGATTGGTCAAGCGGGGGCCATGAAAAAAGGGGGGTTACAAAACGTGTTTTCCCAATGCAATTTTCTATAGGGACCTTTAGCCAGGGCTACAGCCCGAATGGCTGAACGGAATTACACGAAATTTGGTAGAGAGGTAGAGTTCAGTTTGCAGATTGTGCTTTTTGTTAAATGGTGTAAATCCGTTTAGTAGTTTCTGAGACAATTACAAGTAAAATCATAGCGATATCTAGAGACAGAGTGCAGCACGCGCACGGAAATCTGTTCAGTTACGAGCGCGAGCTGCATGCTGATTGGCTGTGAACTGTCTGTCAACACTTGAAACCAGGAAGTGTTGGTGGCCATCTTGTGCCTCCGTAGAACCAAGAAACAAGAAAACAGTAAAACAAAGTTGAGAAATAAGGGAAGGGGGCAGGCTAGAAACATTCTGAACCTCTGGGTTTGCTCAGGGGGTCGTACATGGATGTTTAGGCTCAATTTAAAAAAAAAAAAAAAAAATGGCGGGGTACTCATGCAGTACTTGTACGCTGTGGAAAAGGTGAAAAAAACTAGAGGTCCGATTTATTCATTAGGTCCCGGGGGGGGGGGGCAAATTACGGGGGCAATTTTTTTCCATAATGGGGGCTTGTAAGGTGCCTCGAGCACTGGGGAACGGCACTCCTCTGGTTTTATTTTGAAGTATGCGGGGGGTTACAGTCCTACTCTCCGCAGTCTCGGGGAGCGGCACCCCTCAGGTCTTTTTTAAAAAAACAAATGTTTTGAGCTCTCTCTCCCCCGTACATGTCGCGGGGAACGCCACCTTTCTAGGGCAGTAATATGTAAAATGACCTTCCAGCTCCGGGTACCTGAATTGTCTGGGGTTTTTTATCAATGTTGGAAGGGTGGGCTTGAAAATAAGTCCTTGTTAATTCTCATAGAAGCATATGTTCTGGTGTTAACATGGGCTTTTATGGGAAATAACAAGGCCGTATTATCAAGCTCATTATCGCTTTTTTATCGGCAGTTTCGTGCCAATAAAACGGCAATAATTGTAACACTGGTCCTTGATAATATGCACCTAAGTTTACTGGTCAAAAAAAGAGCAATGGGCCATATTATCCACAAAAGGTGATACGATATCGCCGCTTTTATCGGAAGGAAACTGCCAATATAGCGGCGACAATGGGCTTCATAATATGCCCTTGTGAATAACCATAGCAGCCCAGGTTAACATCAGAACCTGGGCTGCTGTGGGAATTTACAAAGGCCTATTATCGAGCCCGTTATCGCTGCTTTATCTGCAGTTTCCTGCCGATAAATGTGGCGATAATGTATTTCCTTTTGTTGATAATATGACCCTTCATTTCTATTATAGTATTTAAAAATTTCCTTTTTTTTGTGTAGCAGTTGTACTCTCTACGCCTGCTCAGCCTTGTTTCTAAGTCCACGTTTTTTTCTTTAATTTCAAGTTCAACAAGCAAACCTTTCTTTATTTCAGGTAGTAAGTTTGTTGCTTTCTTTTTCTGGATCGTGTGTGTCACCCACTGCTGTGCTTTGTAATATTTTAATAATCATATTTTTTCCATATTTATATGAAAGGTAGTGTTGAGGCGCCATGCGTTGATTACCTACTCCGTCCACCACCATTTTAGTAGTTTTTCATCGTTATTTTGATTATATCTGTTCCTTAGAACTCAGTAGTTTTCAATCCTAATTTTGAATATCTTACCATAGTATTTCAACATTATTTTTATTGTGGACCGTCATACCCCTCCTCCACAAAATAAAAGAAGTATGTAGTTTTTTTTATTAACTTTTATTAAATCAGTAAATGTAAACAAAACTGAATTATAACTATATTAGAGGCAACTAGAAAAATAACTTTAACAACAAACAATATTATAAACAAATTGTTAAATGGACTCCAAAAGATGTCCGATTGGTAATCTGCAAAACGAAAAAGAAAATTAGAGTTTAGAATTATGTAGATGTGAGTAAATGAGCTGAAGCATTACAAGTTTTGGTAACTCTACAGTTTTTCGTGTGCCGTGTTCCTCGTACATTTCAGTTCTGTTATACTGCTGCTTTCAAGTGGTGTCTATATGGAAGTGGCTACTGCGTTAATGACGCCCGTTATGCCGACTTATTTTCAATGCTTTGCTATGAAGGCTTTGTATATCTAGGCCTCTGTGCTTACCGTTGTATAAACCTTGCGGCCAAACATTTCAGGCAGTTGAATTCGCAACTTGTTTTGAACAATTTTTCTACACGTCCAAGCAGACAGCAGTGTCTATAAGTTTAAGAGAGAAAGAGAAATGATGTCACAGAGAATGAGAGAGAGAAAGAGAGAGAAAATAACATTAAAACTGTGTCGTAGAGTCTGGAGTTTAGATTTTTTCTGGAAAAGTCAGACGTAGATTTACAAGCTCCTTGCGTCACTTTACCCATGTTAAAAGTGACTCAAAAGTGGCATAATAAGGCTGTGGATCTGTTTGTCAGACTGTTGTAACAAATCTGATTTTACAGAGAAGCTGCTGCACACTACATACTCTGGGCCATATTATCAAGCCTGGGCAACTAAATTATCGCCACTTTATTGGCAGGAAAGAGCCACTAAAGGGGCAATAATGGGTTTGATAATATGCTCTATGGAATTCCAATCAAAGCTCATGTTAGATGTCCTTCTCATCTAACATGAGGTTCGATTGGAATTCCATAGAGCATATTATGAGACCCATTTTCGCTACTTTAGCAGTACTTTCCTGACGATAAAGTGGCAATAATTTTGCCGCCAAGGATTGATAATATGGCCCTCCTTTCACAAATAAAGGTAACACTATAATTTTACGAGTGCAGTGTACCTGTAACATTTTACTTGTTATAGTGCCGCATTCAAGTGGTGTCTATATGGAAGTGCCTACTGCGTTACTAACACAAAAGTGGCTTAACGGCATTGTAAATATGCAGATTTATTTCTAATGCTTTGCTATGATGTCATTGTATATGTAGGCTGCTGTGCTTACCTTGTATAAACAGTGCGGCCACCGGAGTTCACCACTCGACTTGAACTCTGCTTCTATACGTCAAAGTATATTCAATAAGTTGCAGACAATTCCATTGCTGTTGCTCGATAGGCCATGGTTGCTTCTGAAGGATGTTTGCTGAAGGAAACAAAAGGACATTTTGATTAGTCATCGTACACTGAGTTGCGTGAATATATTCCGGACATTTCCGCGATTATAAAAACGTTACTGCTATTGGGAAAAAAATATGTAAATTAATACATTATATAGGAGTGAGTTTGTCTAAAATATTAAGTCGCATTTTTATATGTAGTCAGCTACAACCCTTTGACTCCTTTTGATGCGTACTCAAGTGTCACTGCTCACCTTTTGTGGAAACGAGTTTCTTCATGATGTAGTCGCGATCTTCAACAAAGAAGTCTCATATGTGTTGCTGAGTCTTGATATCTCTATGGCTCACGACATACTCATGCTCCCATCATCATCATCATCGCAGGTTCTTCACCCGCTCAGTGCTTCGGGCACCAGTAACTCAGTGACCAAAGAGGCCACTCATGTGGTAGTGGGCCCTTTGCTCGGTGCTTCGGGAACAACTCTAAAATGGCATACAACACATGCGCTCCGTCTTTTTTATAGATGGGGTCACGTGTGTAGTGAGTGATGCGCTGAATGGGTGTGGTGTGGGTGTATACCCGCCATGAGGGAGTGTGTGTCGATCTGACAACTAGACCTGCAACTAAGAAATCACTACCATGGAAGTTTGGGCCTTATACTTTTGTTGGGTTTTCCTGGTAGCATAAGAGTGGCCTTCTTTTTTCTATGTGATGTTATAGAGTCACCATGTATGTGACCTATTTTTTGACGCATTTTATTGTACAATGCGCTTGAAAAACTAGTTGTGGTAGGGTGTTTTTTAAATTAAACTGTGTACTCTGGTTACAAGTTTGTTGAGTGCAGAAGTAAATATATTTTTTTTCTATTTTGTATTCTATCATAATTGTGCTGACTTTTCTGCTTTAGCGTGCAGTACTATATTATTTTATAAAATGTATAACAAACTGTTGAAATCATGGTTGAAATTAGAATGGAAGCATGTAAGCTGCTCTCTGTGAGGAATAGCAATGCCGGCTCCCGCAGGAAGTGGGGAGCCGACTGGGATCGTGGAAGCCTTGCGGCTGTTCCAACGGTCCGCAACGTTAGATTTGAGCCCCGGGGGATGGGGTCCTCGGGAATACACACTGTAAGCATCTTGAAGAGAGGTCTGGATGCACTATGAAGGTCTCTGTAAATGAAGTGGCATTTTGAAAATTGAGATTTTTTCGAAAATGGTGGACAACCTGCAGTTTTGAAAAAAGAAAAGGATTGAATAATTGTTTGAGAACATTCTGCACTAAGCTACGATGAATGTTTCTGTGTTTTAAAAGGCTGATTTTTATTGGTTAAAAATAAGTGTTAGAGAAGAACGTCACATAAAATAAGCTGGTATATTCTCAAGTGAAGCATACTTGCTGTTTTAATTTGCAACAATGGATGATGAACTTTTCACGTGTGTGCTGATTAGGGTGTTCCCTGAAGTGTTTCTATGGTAACTGGCAGATTGTGGAATGGAGGAAGGGTTGAAAGTTTTGTCAGTTGGAAAGGGTGCAAAAGTTCAAGAAATATAATTGTGTTTCGTTTTGAATATAATGTGGGAATAAATGTGATTTTTTATTTAATTGTATATGTGTGTAGATTGAGTGTGTAGTTTGATCGGAAAAGTTTGCTATTTGCTATAGGACTTCCTGATCCCGTAGGACTGCTTAGGGGGATTTACAATGATGTTCAAGTTCAACATTTTTGATGGCCTTTGTTGAGCCTTTGATGGCCCTGGGGAGCACCGCCTCCGAGTGTTGGCTCTTGTGGTGTTATAGGGTGCCTATTCGTGGGAATCTGCTGTTTGCTCTGTTTGGCCGAGAGTTCTCTTTGAAGTAGGAAAGCAGATTGTTTTTCCTCTGAGAGAGCAGCAGGCCCGGCTCCAGGAATTTTTATTTGGGTGGCCCAAGGGCGCATTCGGGTGGGCCACTGCGGGCCCAATTTGTCGCTTCTGGAGGTAGCCTACAAGCCCTAGATTACAACATGTGAACTTGCAAACAGGCAGCATGAGACAACGGATTGCTTCTGTGTGTACCCAGAGCATGTGGAGAGTTATTTGAAAGTAAGACCAATGTCTGGACCTAACTGCAAACCCTCGAATTCCAGCAGGCCAGGCAGTAAGAGCAATTTCTGGACCTAACTGCAAACCCTCGAATTCCACCTCCCTGGCTTCAACACAAGTACTTAAATGCTAAGCATATTATGAAGCATTCAAGATTAAAAAAGTCCCTATTACTACATGAAAGCCTTGACCCCATTTCACTAGAAAGGCTGGCAATTTACTCGTTGCAATTTGCCCAACACTTATTTCTCTGCACAAATGTAACTTTATACATTTTTTTCTTGTCATTTTTTTGCAAAATACTTTCATAGATAACAATTCTTGAAAAACAGTAACACATTTGAAAAAAGAGAAATCTTCTATTGTTCTTTGAAAACTCCCTTACAAACTCATCCATACAAAGGTTTGCTGTGAGCTCTTTCTCGTGCTAAAATAGTCAAATTCTGTTTCCAATCACGATTCATTGTGCGTCGGAAAGGTGTGAGGACGCGGAATAGGTTTGAAAAGGGAGCTCTCACAGGCTGTGGTTGAAATCCGTATAACCAGCGCAGATACATACATTTCATGAAGTGCTGGGAAAGCTTCAGCATAATCACATACCAGTTCACAAATGGTGGCAATATCTGCACCATCTAGGACTTTCTTTTGTAACAAAGGTTTTGAAACAGTTAGTTCTGCTGCAAGAGTCACTTAAGGTTTGAGCCAGATGCCTGGTTCAGCTCAAGGTCCTCTTTGATCCTCGTGCTCCAAAACAAATGTAGCTTTCATTTGGCTTCTGCCTGCTGCCCAGGCTGTAATGTCATATGCCAAGTATCAAAGGTAAAGCATTAATCTGTAATGCAAAACGGGAGAGTGAGACACCTATCTATTGACTGAATTGCACAATGTGAAACTACAAAAGCTGGGATTAATCTTGGCCTCCATGCTTGACCCATTTGTGTGATCCGAGCCAAATCTTTATATCCAAGAGCCTCCTTTATTCATCATCACATAAGAGTGCACCTTCAAATACATGTGTTCTAACTGTGCACCATAGAAAACACCTTTTCTGTTTCATTTAGTATACTAAAATAATGCTTCTTCTGCACTAAGAATCTAAGCCACAAGTAGGTCACACATAACAGCTGGACTTTTAGTTCAGATTTGATTAATACAGAAATTGCACTGGAGGCAAGAATCCTAGTTGATGTGCACCAAGTGAACTGTGAGTGAGGTTTAACATGTGAGTATTTAAAAGTTCAAAAACAGTAGGGCAATAATCAGCCTGGAGGCGGTTTTCAAGACTGCAAAGCAGGAGTACTACGAGTCACCATTTAAATGTAATGTAAAGGACTTTAGTGATTATTAATGCAGAAATAGCAGGGCTGCAAATCAGGACTAAGATGCATTGTAGGAGCTCAAGAATCCAGAAGTGCAGGAGCTCTATTTTTGGAGTACTTATTTGCCCCAGAGAAGTGTAGTACTCTATATTCAGAGAAACTCTTTGCTCCTGAGAACATGCAGTAATCTCTTTCCGGAGAACCTATTTGCTCCTTAGAAGTGCTGGTACTCTCTATGCACTGAACCTATTTCCTCCAGAGAAGTGAAGTTACCCCTCTGGAAAATCTCTTCAACATTTAAGAAAGCACTTTTTTAATATTGAAGAGATTTCACAGGCGGTATTCTGTACAATTTACAGTGCAAACTTTCAGTTCTCGGCTTGTTGCCAGTGTCTTTGAATCAAGCCAAACAGATTGCTCAACTGCCTCGGCTCTTCCTGTAAATTTGTTGTCGCACCCACCCCTAGAGATGGGCCCATATATCTAGCAAGGCCTACTTTAGGGCTCTTCTTTATCTCTCCTTAGTCTTACAAGGCCTAGTAAAATGCATTATTTTGCAAATCTTTCTAATCGTTAACACTTTCAAAAAGTGATCCGTTCCCCATGTAAGGTCTGTTTGATGGGAAGAGGTTTCTGAGGTGGGAGTATCAGGCAAGTAACACTACTCAGCCTCCCTCGTTGCCAGCCTTCAGAGAGAATCTCTCTTCATTAATACATCCACCTGAACCACACTCTGCAGCACACTCCCTTCAAGGCCTGATTATTAATTTACTACCATCCCTCTACCGTGCACCTTATCTCACAGCTAACCTTGGTCCCCATCCCCATATCAGCCACCACCTGGATTCATTTTCTTTATTCACACTAAATAAACATTAGTAAAATCACCTTCAAACTCAAAACGGTGAATATAACAGTAAATATAATTAGCACACACTTTAAAAATATGTTACACTGTGGCCCTAATGACCCAACTGCAAATTAAATAAGCAAAAACAGAAAGGCCATTACAGGGTCAATGTTAGCGCTGGTGGAAAGTATTTATTGGCGACCTCTTTCTCGGTAGGCACCTTTACTACCACCCTCCAACAGTGCACATCATCTCTCCAAAGCCCCTCCCCATGACCTTCTCCATAGACATCCTCACAAATACCCTCCACCAGTGCCCCTCATTGCTCCATAGCCCCTTCCCCCATTGACCTCCTCCTCTGATTTCCTCAATGTTACCCTCTACCAGTGCCCCTAATCTCTCCAAAGCACCTCCCCCTCATGACCTACTCTGCAGATTCCCTCATTGCCACCCTCCTCCCAGACTCCCCACTATCAGCAGTGCCCCTCATCACTCCAAAGCCCCCCATGACCTTCCCCTAATGACCTCCTCCTCAGACTTCCTTCCTACAACCCTCCACCAGTGCCCCTCATTGCTCCAAAGCCCCTCCCCCTTCATCGCTCCATAGGAAATCCCCCATGACCTCCTCCTCAGATTTCCTCACAAACCACTTCCAGCAGTGCCCCCATCTCTCTGTATCCCCACCCCCCAGGACCTCCTCCTCGGATTACCTCATTGCCACCCTCCACCAGTGCCCCTCATCTATTCAAAGCCCCACCCCCATGATGTCCCCCTCGGATTCCCTAATTGCCACCCTCCAACAGTGCCCATCCTCTCTCCGTAGCCCCTCTCTCATATGCATTTTATTTGTTGTATAGCGCTACTCATAGTGTAGGATGTCATAGTACCGTACATACACTATGCAGGTACAATGATTCAAAAAAATATGCAAATCAGCCCATAGGGAATGTCACATGAGGATTACCAGGTGTAGGAATCACATGTCATCCATGCTGCTGGGGAATATGTTTTAAGAGGGTTGGGTCTGGAGAAGCACACACACAGGATTTAAAGTATACCCCAGTGGTTGGCTTTATAGATTAGAATGTATATCTGGCCAAACTCTTTTTTGCAACATTTGAATAATGAAAGACTGGGAAAATTTGAACTAACTAGCAATACAATAACAAACAAAAAAAATCTAATTATAACATTCTGGTTTGAATGATGGTCTTTGACGACAGTCCATAGGTCACTGTCCTATGTTAGGATTGTAACTTCTGAACTGCAAATAATCAAAGGATATCTGTGACAAAGGCAGTAACCCACTGAGCTATCCACGTTAACTGCAGTTTCTCTGCATTTAAAACCTACAAACAGACAAAAGATTTCTCGCCAGCAATATATTAATCCCCAGAGTTATCTGGACATTTTGTTGCCGTGCATCCTTGGCAGAACAAGTCATCAATGATAATGTTACGATTTAAACAAACAATTTAAATGAAGTATACGTGGCACACAACGATTGTGTCTTGCTCACAGGTTTAAAAACACAACAATAGCCACACAGTCTCTTACCTGCTAATTATAAACTCTGCACAGCCCGATCCGATAAACAGCTCAAGGGTTCGGGAAGGTCAGGAAAATGAATCAGCAAAAACAAACTCCTCTTCACCAGCTGAAAAGAATGAAGTATCCACGCAGCAGGATGGTATACAAATCCAGTGCCAATGAAAGGATTTGTCCCTTTCACCATGCCCCAATTGTACCTGCACGAGTGGGCGGAGACAAAGCCCAACATTCCAATAGGAGATACGTGATTGGGGTGCGAGCCCAGGCCCAATCACACAACTCCTAAAGAAAGAAGAAAAATAACGTTCAGAGAATGTTTTACATTGCAGTGGCCATTTTCTGCTGGCCTTGCTGACGTCAATGCCAGGGCCCAGGTTTATGTTTTGGTGGCCGGCCCACCCGCTAGAACCGGGCCTGGAGAGCAGTATGTAAGGTAGTTTCTCTGACCAAAAGCAATTCCGGCTCCCGAATGATGCAAGGAGGCGGCTGGTACCGTGGTGGATTTGGGGCTCTACCTACGGTCTTGAAGGTTATATTTGAGGCTTGGTGGATGGATTGGTCTGGTTATTGTAAAAAATGAGTGATGTATGCTATTTTTTTTTACGGTATATTTATTGTGCGCGTGCAGTGTGAATTTTCAAAGTTGTTCCATAGGCGTACGTTAGCAAGAAAAAGGAATTAAAAATACATCTTTTACAGAAATGTATTAAGTTTATGTGCATATATCTTTGTTGCTTGTAATGAGACGTTTTTGCTTTATTGGTACTTATAAGAAAGTGCTTATCCATGGTCTAAATTTGTTGAGGAGCAATGTTTTATACAGTGCTGAACATTTGACCTCTGTTGACAGTTCACTTTTGCATGATCTGTTGGGGGTAGAGTGGAAAGTTATGTCAGTTAGAAAGGTTTGGAATGTTAAATCAATAGAAATGTGTGTTTTGTTTTGAATTAATGTGTGCAGGATTTTAATTGGTTATTTATATGTATGTATGTGTAAAATGACGGTTCTGCTGCAAACACGGAACTAGAGAGATTCTGTACAAGAATATCCACTGTGTGAGTGGTATTCTTCTTAATCTACAAATCAATTTGAAAGGTGAGTTTATAAGTTGAATGGGAGTGTGTGCGGTGCATCTTTGTACATTAAGGAATTAGGGGGTATATGAAGACAGGCGATAATATTATTGCCGCTTTATGGGTAGAAAACTGCTGATAAAGCGGCGATAATGTTATCGCCTGTCTTGATAATATGCCCCTATATTCATCTGTTGTTAAACGTTTTATAGTAGTAAATGTGTTTTGCTATAATGCATGCTGTTATGTTTTATTGTTTAATATCAGTTTGTGCGTCTCTGTACATTAAGGGATTATGGGCCATATTATCAAAAAACGGTGATACATTATCGTCGCTTTTATCGGCAGAAAACTGCCGGTAAAGCTTTGATAATGGTCTTGATAATACGTCCTTGTGAATTGCCATAGAAGCCTAGGACTAGAACCTGGGCTGCTATGGGAATTTACAGGGGCCTATTATGAAGCCCATTATCGCCTCTTTAGCGGCAGTTTCCTGCAGATAAAAGCGGCGATAATGTATCGCCCTTTACTGATAATATGGCACTGACGGGCATATTATCAAGGACTGGTTGTAAAATTACTGACATTTTATGGGCAGGAAACTACCGATAAAATGGTGAAAATGGTCTTGATAATACGCCCTTGTTAATTCCCATAGAAGCCCATGTTCTGGTGTTAACATCGGCTTCTATGGGAATTAACAAGGGCATATTATCAAGCCCAGACATGGCCCATGGAGGGAGTTGCGGTGGGACAGGCGGGGCGGGGGAGGGGCAGGGTGGGGGGTGATAAACAACGGAATCTGGATGATTGTAGGTAAGTAAACAATTAAATTAATAAAACAAATTTCGGGCCATATTATCAACAACATAAGGCGATACATAATCGCCGCTTTATCTGCAGTTTGCCGATAAAACAGGCGATAATGTATTTCCTTATGTTGTTGATAATAAGCCCCTTCGCTCCGTGCCCTGCATCGCATTTTGCGATGCAGGCCACGCTACGAAATTCGGGGCATATTATCAAGGACCGGTGTAAAAGTTATTGCTGTTTTATTGTATTCGTAGCGTATGTTGAGAATGATTAGCAGTAGAAACTATGGTGCGATCACTCTCTCACTGTCAAATCAGAGCACAGGGCGCGCTATGAGAATAGATAGAAGTGTTCACTTATTGGAGATCCGATTCAGCTGTCTGGCTTATTGTGTGATGTTAGCAGGCATCACTTACATGATTATGGTAACTGAGCATGTGGTTTGCTATAAAAAAAGTTGTATTTACTCCTCTGTATGGGAAGCTGGATGTTTCCATCTGGCCGTCGATTCCAACCTTGAAAGAAGAGTCAACCAAATGAGCCGTATAAGAGCGCTATTGTCTCAAAAAGAGGTTGCTCTTACATCTGCTAGAGAAACATTTGTCCTTCATGCAGCAAACACCCGCACAGAAGTGTATGCTTTATTAAACACAGACGTGCCCCGGAATTTTAGGGAGTTAATTTAGGCTATCTTTAATTCGTCCTCGAGTAGGGGGTTAGTTTACTTTTTTAAAGTTATAAGCATTGGCCTTGTGACTTCTGTAGAAACTATATTTGGTGTCTTGAAACAAGCAACTGGTGCACATGCAATAATTAACAGTATTACTACTGGGTGCATCCCATGAGTCACACAATCATGCAATATTTGATTTCCACTAAGTTCTTTTTCTCTTTTTTAAGGTTCATTTATTTTTAAAGTGCCCAGCCAACACGTGTTTCGTCTGGGAATACCCCACAACTTCTTCAGGGCTATCGGACAAAAGGCACAAATATCAAGAAACCTCTCTGCCGGTTCTACTTCCAACCCGGCTGAGAACTCCACTTTAATTAGAACCAATTATCGGTCTATTTGCGGTGATAAGTCAATCCCAAAGTTAGGGTGAGGAGGGGAAGCACAAGTGTGGCTTCCTATGTCCCCGTTCAAGATTCTCTTTCCACGGGTCGTACTGCAAATCTTGTATATTTGGTGTCTTGTCTGTGTTTTTCATTCGATTTTTTCCAGCATCTTTGGTGAATTGTGCTTAATGCTCACATTAGTTGTCGGTGTAGTTGTAATAATTTGTTTCTTTAAACATGGATGCACATCTTGCAGCAGACTACTATATTTCTTAGTTGTTGCTGGTCCGCAACCGACTGCTTAGTTACTATGGAGCACTGCCTCTTGCAACGTTGAGTGCAGTTTATGGATTATCGTTTCGATTCTCCTTTTTCACATGCGTTCAACCTGTGTTCCATTGCCTGAGCTGTGATTTTGACTGGGCCCTGGATTTGTGTCTCTGCAGTACGGTGTCTCCCAACGCGGTTTATGACCAGCTGATGTGCCTCTTAGTGGTTCATGACTTGCTCTGTTCTGGCGGCGGGATTATGGCCTTAGCAGCGACACTTGGAATAATGGGACGTTGGAATGTTTTTGCAGCGGCGCATGACTTCTTGGCACGTAGTTACATTGAAGATGACCCGAGTTTTCCTCCAATGGTGATAGAGGCTCCGGTCGTTGAGGAACATGTATGTTCATTCCCACTATTGAATTGGATGGCTGAAATGTTTTCAGATGAGAACATCGACTTCCTGTTGGAGGCTGTTTCTACATACTGTGCTTATACGCTGGTGGAATAAGACTGTTTGATTTTTCTACCTATTCTTTATTATTTAGTTACTGCTTTTTATCAAAGATCGAATAATTTTTTTTGCAAAATTGAACTTGACTCCACTTTTTAGGCTTGGAGTCTGTGTTCATAATTTGCCCACGTTCATATTATGTGCTTTGGTCAAGGAAATGTGTCGTGGGCTGAGCCTTGCACTCACAACGTGTTAAGTTAGCATGGGTTTATTAGAAGTTTAAACGCCATTTTTTTTTCCTGCTCTGGTTTGTATACAACACGCACTTGCAATATTGTTTAGAGAAGGCTGAGTATTTAGCTTCATATGAGAATAATTTGATATACTACATTTGTAGACTGTCTCGCTACTTTAGTGTGTATAGTTAGAGCATGAAACATCGAGGTTATGTTGGATACTATGTGTGTTATTCGGAATGATGTTCGCACGTTCAAGCCATAAGAGATATGCAGCTGTGGCATCTCTTATACTTGAGAGTTTAGTAATGAAGTGTGCAGTCATGATTACACACAATTTGAGAACATTCGTATCTTGACAGTTTGTGTAGAACTCAATGTGATCCACTACTGCTGAGTAACAGAGGTATGGGTCTGCCTAGGTAGTCGTATGTGATCTTCTGTAGGTATAAACTAACCTGCTAAGTAGGGAGGGTGAAATTTAGGTATATTTTAAAACTGTTTCCCTTTTGAATTATAGGATGCTTTCTCCCTTTGTATTTTATGGAATAGTAACAATGCTGACAACTTTGTTTCTGATAATATGTTTGCTTGTATTATGTAAGGTACTGGGTATGAGATTACAGTGTTAGAAATAAACATTTCAAAGTTGCAGGTGTGTTTATTAAGTGCTTGTTTTGGACTTGTGTAAGAATGTAACGAAAGAGTGCTCTTGTTATCTACCTTACCTGAGGTAACCTAAGTCGCATGTTGTGGGTTGACTAATAATTGGTGTTTTTGCTATAGGAGGAAGAACCAATGAGTCACTGATTGCTAGTCTGTTAGGGGGTTTGGGTAGTAAGGTGGGGTTTGGAACACCATAATTCACTGAGGTCGTAAGTCTTTATGCAAAGTTGTGTGTAGGAGCATATGGCCGGGATGCCTGTCACCCCCTCCCAACACAATCCCCAAGGATGGGAAGACGGACGCAGTTCTGAACTTTTGGAAGGCGGGAGGGAGTTACCCTCCCGGCCGTATTTATAAAAAATATGAAACAAAATTAAAACATTAAAATAACAGTTTCATATCATGTACAATTTTTCATTTATGACATTACGATGCAGACACGTTTATTGGCTAACCTTAACAAATCTCTAATACAAAGGTTCTCCTAGCCGAGTCTAAGCATCCTGCAAATGCATACTTTCTAAATAAAAATTGTACATCCTAACATTACGGGCCAACGGCAAGGTCGTAACCGGTGTCAGATCCCTACTACCATAACTCCCCCCTCACGGTGTGAGGGGCGGGCGCACAGAGGACTGTACCTCTGTGCCAACTTCCAATTTCCGTTGTCTTAGCGGGGGCCCCTTATTTAACTCGACGCCATCTTAATGGTCGTCCGAGGACTCGTGTGAGGTGTCTAGAAGGTAGCCTGGACCCCCCTCCCACCCCACACTGTTTCTCACATCCGCCGTCCCGGATATCCTGGCCCGGGAAATCCGTCGGAGGGGCATCTAGCCGTCTCCTCCCCTGGGAGGGGCCTATGACCGCCTTCCCTTAGGCGACCCCATACTTAGTGGGTGCCGCCTCCCCGTGTGAGGGGCCAATGGCCGCCTCCCCCCAGGCGCTCCCATCCATAATGGGTGGCGCCCCCCCTCTAGGGATCTTGAAATTACTGCTCACCGATCATGACCTTACCGCCCGACCAAAATAAATAAGACGTTTTATCTACCTATTTGAAGAGAGAAAATAAACTTTACAATGCAATATTTATCCTTTTAACCAAACATACAACACATCTTTTATTTGGACTGTGATACTCCGCTCCACTGGGGAAGGAAAAATTTTATGAAGCAAATCATTTTATTGTAGTATAAACATTGACATCTTTATTAACCACTAAACCATGAGAGAAAAGATATTATCCAAGCAAATCAATTTTATTGCAGTACTAACGTTGCCATCAGGGGCTGGTGGAAGGGTCAAAAATTGCTCCTTGTTCCGTCGAGGGCTCACGTGCAACGAGAGGGTGCAGCTTCCTAGCACAGGAACAAGAGGTTGCTTCTTTGGGTTGTTGCTCCTTTTATTCCTCTTCGGGAGGGCGTGTACCCTCCTTCGGTACGCCTACGGGGCGTGGCCAACGGTGTAGGTGTCTAGGACAACCCTTCTTGGGCGGGAACAAGGCGCGCCCCGGCTACGCCGCTTCGGGCATACCAGCCGAGACACGCCCCCCCGCCCAAAATGGTTTCCCGGGGGGATCCGGGCCCCCTACCATACGTTCGGGGGGGACCGAGTGGTCGCCCCTTTCCATATGGCCGGGATGCCTGTCACCCCCTCCCAACACAATCCCCAAGGATGGGAAGACGGACGCAGTTCTGAACTTTTGGAAGGCGGGAGGGAGTTACCCTCCCGGCCGTATTTATTAAAAATATGAAACAAAATTAAAACATTAAAATAACAGTTTCATATTATGTACAATTTTTCATTTATGACATTACGATACAGACACGTTTAGTGGCTAACCTTAACAAATCTCTAATACAAAGGTTCTCCTAGCCGAGTCTAAGCATCCTGCAAATGCATACTTTCTAAATAAAAATTGTACATCCTAACATTACGGGCCAACGGCAAGGTCGTAACCAGTGTCAGATCCCTACTACCATAACTCCCCCCTCACGGTGTGAGAGGCGGGCGCACAGAGGACTGTACCTCTGTGCCAACTTCCAATTTCCCTTGTCTTAGCGGGGGCCCCTTATTTAACTCGATGCCATCTTAATGGTCGTCCGAGGACTCGTGTGAGGTGTCTAGAAGGTAGCGTGGACCCCCCTCCCACCCCACACTGTTTCTCACATCCGCCGTCGCGGATATCCTGGCCCCGGGAAATCCGTCGGAGGGGCATCTAGCCGCCTCCTCCCCTGGGAGGGGCCTATGACCGCCTTCCCTTAGGCGACCCCATACTTAGTGGGTGCCGCCTCCCCGTGTGAGGGGCCAATGCCCGCCTCCCCCCAGGCGCTCCCATCCATAATGGGTGGCGCCCCCCCTCTAGGGATCTTGAAATTACTGCTCACCGATCATGACCTTACCGCCACAGGCCGGATAGTTGACCGGCTATCCGGCCCCCCACAAACTCCTACTAAAGGTCATGCTATTACAAACCCTTTAACCATGCTAGGAAGTCTCCTATGAGTAAGACATTCCCCTCCCGGGACAAATGGACCCCATCTTCGAGATACATGTGATCCCCCCGAATAAATGTATAGGCATTTATATAGCGCACTACTTACCCGTAGGGTCCCAAGGCGCTTCGACCGCTGCGAAACCCTTCCTGGCTTCCCTGAGAAATGGTCCCTTATTGGGTATCTCCAGGGTGAGACCAGGCATCCCCGGCGGTCTGGTGGGGCCGTTAGTGAAGATGAGGCAAGCTAATGCCCAGAGTTGCCGAGTGTGATCGCTGATCAGAGTGGGCACCGAGGCGAGAGAATTATCGAGTCCGCTGACCCTGGTCCAGAAACCTGCCGCGCCGGGAATCGAACCCTGGTCCCGGGCCGTCCTCTGCTCTCGGGTCTGCCGCCTCTAACCAGTGAGCCACACTACTTCATACAATGCAACTGTCCCGAGCGAAATAACCTACCAAGCTTGCTATTGACTTTCTTTACTGAATGATTCAAGGCTGATACCGAGAGGGTCCCCCGCCACACCTTCCTGGGAATCATGTGCGACCATGCTATCGTGCACCCCGGAATCCTTCTTGCCAACCAGCTAACAGTAGATAACACTCGCTCGAGTAGTACTCGCCGCCCGAGTGTCACTAAATCATTGCCTCCCAGGTGTACTATAATTACAGACGGCGGTGACCTTGTCCGCTCTAACAGTCCCTCAACAAAACACTGGAATTGGTCAATACAGAGCCCGCCCCTTCCGTGGAAGGTCACCCTGCACCCGTATTCCCCAGCCGCGTGAATCATGTCACCTGCTTTGAATACGTCCCCGGCACGCCTCACGTATGAGTGGCCCATGACCCACACCACTCTTTCCTCAGTCGGTGATCTTTGACCGCTGGTCCACAGGTGTCGGGTCGACTGCACAGTCCGTCCCGCATAGCATGCTCGCGAAACTGTAAACCAAACAGAAGACAAGAAGTGTGAGTGCATGACATTGGCTTCACAACATGTGCAACCGCACATACCTTTTATAACAGTTCGAGGACCATCGCCCCAATTGTTTCACCTTTTCCACACTCAGACCCCTGGCTGTAGCCTCTGTAGCAGCCCCTATCCTGAAGGAATGGGTCCCAAAATCGCCCGGGTCCAAGCCCGCTGCCGCGATTGCCATTGATAGCACCCGCTGAAACTGAAACTTAGTCAGTGGGGTGGCGTCGGTGTGTCTCAGCAAGCTTCCCCCCCATGCTACCGCCCTTTGCGCTAAATATTCCTCAACGCATTTCACCGGGCACATGGGGGACCCTCGCATGCGCTGGATCACAATACTGTCCCCCAGAGCACCCTGATCGGTCTTAGACCTGGCTATTGTGACTACCATTGAATCACCTTTGATCAGAATGTGTTCCCGACACAGACCTCCCCCCACGTCCTGCTTATTTCTTGCCACCAGCTCGCTCACCCGCATAGCCCCATGGAATGCTAATGCGAAAGCGGCCCGGAACAGCACCGCCTCGGACTGGGAGGAACATGTCGCGGGGAATACCGACATCAGCAGGGACAACCTTTCTAACCCTATCGGGCGCCTCTCGTCTACTCTATGACCCTCGAGGCGTTGCCACCCACGCAGTGCCTTCCTTACCAAAAAGGACGATGTGGGGTCCTTGATGCCATGCGCCTGCGCCATGAATGCAATAGCGGCCCGGTGCCTATTGGTGGTTGCCGCTGATCGGCCTGCCTTGTGGAGTGCAACTAAAAACTTTAGGACATACTCCTCCTGCCCCCAATTATCCCCTCCTGCTGGACCCAAAAATGCACAATAGGAACGAAACGCTCCTTCGTATGCCTTCCTTGTCCTGGGGGCTAGGCTTGCTCCCACGAGGTCCTGTAATCCGGGGCACCGAGCAACCAGAGAGTTTCGGGAAATGGTGCCGCCACTAGGTCCGCGGAAGGTAGATAACCCCTCAAGGCCTGCATGTGGGAACGAGAGAGTGCATCAGCCGCCTTGTTCAGCACACCCGGCACGTGCCTCGCCCTAAACTGAACATTCAGTCTCATGCAAAGTAGCACAATTTCTTTCAGTAATCTCAATATCCACTTGCAGCGTGCTGCCTGATTATTTATACATTCGACTACTGTCATGTTGTCGGACCAAAACACCACTGTGCGATCACGAAACTCATCCGGCCATGCTTTCAGGGCCACAAAAATGGGGAATAACTCCAGAAACCCAATGTTACCTGTGAGCCCACTGGTGTGCCACCACGTCGGCCATGTTTGTGCCGACCATCGATTCCCGAAGATGGCGCCAAATCCCACGCTCCCTGCCGAGTCGGTCCACAAACCCAGCTCGTCCGAGGATGCTGCTGACTTGCTCCACACTACTCGACCGTTGAAATCCGCCAGAAATGCCAACCATATGCGCATATCCTGGCGAACCTCTGCAGACAGTCTTGTGCGGTGGTGCCCTTCCCTGAGACCGACCATGGCTTGTGCAATCGAGCGGGAAAAGGGGCGGGCCATTGGTATCACTCTAAGGGCAAAGTTAAGCTGTCCCACTGCTTGCTGTAACTGATGGAGAGTTACTTTTCCTTTGCTAATGCACAGTTCTAGAGAGGCCTTGAATTTCACTACCTTTTCTTTGGGCAAACGGAAGCATCCCTCCACTGAATCGAGCTCAATTCCAAGAAACTCGAGTGAAGTCGATGGCCCCACCGTTTTCCCTGGTGCCAATGGCACGCCAAACCGCTTCATGAGAGTGCAAAATTCCGATAAGGCCTGTGCACATTCCGTGTCGCCGGCTGGCCCCAAGAACAAAAAATCATCTAGGTAGTGCATAACCTGTGTATAGCCCGTGGCTCTGGTGATCGCCCATTGCAGAAAACAACTGAATTTCTCAAAATAAGCACAAGAGATGGAGCAACCCATTGGCATACATCTATCCATGTAGTAGCGTCCCTGAAACACAAAACCCAACAGACGCTGATCCTGTGGGTGTACCGGGAGCAACCGGAACGCGGACTCAATATCCGATTTGGCCATCAGCGCTCCGGGCCCCAGGCGATTCAACATGGCGACGGCCTCATCAAAAGATGTGTACCGCACCGAACAAACTCCTGGATCAATCGCATCGTTCACCGAAAGACCCCTCGGAGCCGACAAGTTATGAATTAACCTAAACTCACCTGGGTCCTTCTTGGGGACTACTCCCAACGGTGAACAAACAAAATTAGTGACTGGCGGGTGTCTATATGGGCCAGCCACCCGGCCTCGGGCAACCTCTTTTGCAATCTTGCTTTCCACCACCGTCGTATTCTGCTGAACCGACAGTTGGTTTTTACACAGTGATTCCCCCCGAAAATCCCCCGCCGGGATGCGGAAACCATACGAGAAACCGTCCTGCAACACCCCAGCGGAGACATAATCAGGGTATTCGTTCAGCCAGGGGATCATTGCCTTGATGTCTACGGGGGTAGGTAGCGGTCCCCCATGGTCGACATTAGATCTGTTTGGCCCCTCCTCTACCCCCAGTATCGCCATTCTTGGCTCTCCACGAACTCTCGGGGTGTGAAGAGTGTCCGCACGCTGCACACTCATGCCTGAACTTACATGTCCCTTGTGGCCTCGTGCACTTGCCTCTGTTAAAGTTCCAACAAACCCCTTTTCTGCCCCCGTTCCCACCACCCCTCGGTTGGTGGTCACCAGCGGTGCTTGCTCGAAAGGGCGCTGCCGATTGATGGCGGGAGGGCGCTGCCCCATTCCCGCCAAGCGAGGACGACCTCGTCGCGCCCGGCAGGAGCTGCTTCTGCCAAGAGATGGAGTCGAGACAATCCCACGTCAGAGATGCATCGTGCTCCTTGGCCTTACGAAACTTACTGTCGTAACCCAACCATTCATTGCCTTCATACGATTCATAGAAATCCATTATACGTGTCTGATAGCAGGCTAATTCGGTGACAACTTCGGGCTTACGTTCCCCCATGATCGCTGTAAACATCGCAAATGCCCTGGCCCAATTTGAGATCGTCTCATCCACCCTGAAACTCGCCATTTTTGCACGCCACACACTCGGGTGCCACAAATCCTTCTGACTTTTAACATACTCGACCTCGTGGTGGTCCGTCAAGAGAGAAAACATATTCACATACTTATCAGCCCAAATCATTTCTTTCGTGGCCAGTGGAATATGTTGGACCACCTTTTCCCTTCTTGAGGGTAATGCCCCCTCCCTCGCCATTGGTAATGGCTGCTTACCCGAATCCGTAGCTGGTCCCGCTGTTTTTCCAACGCCAGACGTCGGTCGTTCTGAGGGAACCTGTGGGGGGACAAGAGGGACATTCGCCTTCGCGGCATCTCTCGATTGCCGCAACTGCTTCATTAGTAACTTGGCCTCTTCGGCCGTGTCTCCTGGTGCCGTAGCACCCTCGGTATTTTTGCCGAGCCATGCGGCTAACTGTGCGGCCAACTCCGGAGGTATATCCTCCTCGTTAGTGGGCGTAACTACAACCGGAATTGGTTGGCCCGCGTCCGGGATCGGAACCGGGACCTCCACTGGACTAACCGGGCTTGCAGGGGGTAACTCGGGAACTGGGGCCTCCCCCCCTGCCGCCCTATTCCTGGCCCTTTTACCTCTCCCAGCGGGGACTACTCCCGGCAATGCTGGCCCGATTACTTTCTTCGGTCTGCCCGTATTGTTCATTGCCGCCATCTGCTTTTTTATGCTCGCCATCTCCTTCATCAACATGCGAAGCATCTGGTCAGTCCCTGCCTTCTTTCCGGCCTTCTTGCCAGGCATCGTTGTTCGATATTCAGTCCTTGTTGCTCAACGAGGTCCTGGATCCAAGGGTACGGAATCGCTGAAAGAGAAACACAAAAATTACAAGTTCTCAAAAATTGCTCCTTGTTCCGTCGAGGGCTCACGTGCAACGAGAGGGTGCAGCTTCCTAGCACAGGAACAAGAGGATGCTTCTTTGGGTTGTTGCTCCTTTTATTCCTCTTCGGGAGGGCGTGTACCCTCCTTCGGTACGCCTACGGGGCGTGGCCAACGGTGTAGGTGTCTAGGACAACCCTTCTTGGGCGGGAACAAGGCGCGCCCCGGCTACGCCGCTTCGGGCATACCAGCCGAGACACGCCCCCCTCCCAAAATGGTTTCCCGGGGGGATCCGGGCCCCCTACCATACGTTCGGGGGGACCGAGTGGTCGCCCCTTTCCAGATTCACTGCAACAGTAGTTACAACAAAAAAGCTTTATAAAGGGCCTTGAGTTTGAAAAGCATAGGCGAATTTTGCAAATTCGCGGTCCGCGAATTTGCGGATTTGCAAATTCGTGATCCGCAAAATTCGCTAATTTGTGCGAATTTGCAGATTTTTGGTTTTTTGCGTGTTCGCGGGGTTTTTTGCGTGTTCGCGGAGTTTTTTGCAAGCCGCATGCATAGCGAAGTTACCCATGCAGTCGTTTATGGGAGAGGGAGAGAGAGATAGATAGATAGATAGGTAGATAGATAGATAGATAGATAGATAGATAGATAGATAGATAGATAGATAGATAGATAGATAGATAGATAGATAGAGAGAGAAAGAGAGGGAAAGAGAGAGGGAGAGAGAGAACGAGAGAAAGAAAGAGAGGCCAGATCTCTGAAGGGCCAGATTCCTGAGTTGCCCCTACAGCAAAATGCATATGAAAATTGTGCTGTAAAGGTCTCTTTTAGTTTAACCCCTCCTGACAACTCAAAATGGGTGTATTTGCCATCCTCTCCCTTCTTCCTGTTTTCTATATCTGTAAGTGCTTCCTGGTGAGGTTTAATTCCTTGGACAGATGCCTCGTTGCCTACTTGTAACTAATCTCGGACCCTGCTTCAAGGGTCAGAGCAGGGTCAGAGAATAGTTGCAAGTAGGCAACGAGGCGCCAGGAAGCAATGAGCAGCAGGTGTCCAAGTTGAAGTTAATTTGTTTGTAACCCTTTTGTAAAAGGTTACAAAGAAATTAGGTTCAACTTTTGCACCTGCTGCTGTAACCCTTGCTTGGCTGAAAATTCGTCCCCACTATTTTGCGTATTTTACGGCGATTTCGCGAGATTCGCGGATCGCGAAATTGCGGAAAATCCGCAAATTCGCCCGCAAAATGGATTTTACGCCCACCCTTAATCAAAATATGAAATTGAAGAATAATTGATAAGTGCTGCCAAGAAAGGGAGCAAGTGTGCAAATTTCATAGTGCCTTCGGCCGGAGTAGTTGTCATAATAAAAAGCGTCAATAAAGGGCCTGTAGTTTGAATTTGAATCAAAGAAGAATGATTGATAACCCCAGTAAAGAAAGTGAGCAAGTAGGTGTGTGTATGTGTGGATGATGTGTTGATTGAGCAGAAGATGAAGAAGGTGAAAAATAAGAAAGGCTGCAGACATGAAAACTTTGTATTTCTTTGTAAGGGAAGTGCCTGTTTAGTTTTCCTGTGCATATATATATTCACAGAAAAAACCATAGGTTTCACACCAGTTATAGTAAGGAATTAGCATTTAAAAAACCTATTAAATTCACTGAAAAAACCGTTTGACACCAGTTATAGTTAGCTGGAAATTTTACTGACATAAAACCATTGAAATTCCCACGTTATAGTTAGTTGGGCTCACTATAACTTGCGCGGCTGCAATGCACTGCTGATGACGTCACATATTACATCACTCATGACATGGTCAGTGACATCCCTCATGACATCACTGATGACACCATCCATTGAATGTGTGTCTTTCTGAAAAATAAATATGTTTTATATTTTAGTTTCTATTTTTGATTATGTGTTTCAAGGGTTACATTACACTGAAAGGAGGTCTGTCACTTTGTCACAAAGATGGTGTCATCAGTGATGTCATGAGTGATGTCACTGACCATGTCATGAGTGATGTAATATGTGACGTCATCAGCAGTGCATTGCAGGCGCGCAAGTTATAGTGAGTCCAACTAATGTGGGAATTTCAATGGTTTTATGCCAGTAAAATTTCCAGCTAACTATAACTGGTGTCAAACCTATGGTTTTTTCAGTGAATTTAATAGGTTTTTTAAATGCTAATTCCTAACTATAACTGCTGTGAAACCTACGGTTTTTTCTGTGAATTTCAAAGGTTTTGTAAATGCTAATTCCTAACTATGTATAGGGCCTCAAACCTATGTTTTTTTCAGTGAATTTCAAAGGTTTTTCATTAGCAAATTTCTTTAGCTATGAAATATATTATTTTTTATAATGAATCCTATATTGTATATTTATGTAATACTATTTTTTTATGTATATTGTTCATGTTTTTTTTTTTTGCCCTAGAGCGCTCCCGGTGCGCGTACCGGTGAGCATCCCGTTTGCGCTTTTGCCGCGAACAAAAACATCATTGTGACGTATCGCGTAGCTGCGTCCGCATGATACGCACGGCGTAAGCGCACCCGGAAGCACCCAAGCGCATACGATCGCGCTACGTAAGTGCCCCGGGGCGCGTAGCGTAAGCACGTCGGGTCATGTGACCTGAAAATAACACTTTTCATTGGTTCAGAACAGTTTTTTTTCCAAATGATGAAAGCCCCCACCTTTTTTCCTCATTCTCACTTTGTACTTTGACTGAGGAAGACCTGTTTGCAGACCTATTTGTAGTGAGAAATGGCTACAGTAGCAGCAGCAGCAGGATCATCTCAACCACCACCACCACCACCACCACAAGGACTACCACAACACCACAGTGGTGGAGAAGAAGAAGAGGAGGAGGAGGAGGAGGAGAGACGGTTCCTACCTGAAGATAATACCCCCTATAAACCAAAGGAGCACATTGTCTGGGAGTTTTTTAAAATCCCAAGGGGCCTAAAGAATGTTAATGCTCCAAAAGTTACATGTCTGATCTGTGGCACTGTACTTTCCAGGGGGAACCCTGCCAAAAAGTATTCATTTGGCAACAATACTATGATTCGCCATATGCAACGCCGGCACCAAACAACTATGCTGCGGCAGAGGTCAGAGAACTGACAAGGAACCCTCCCCAATCTTCTCCCGGCACCTCCAAAAGTACACAACCCGCTCCATCGGGTCCAGCGACAAGGGAGATGGTCCTAAATACCCAACCCCAGTTTGGAGATTTTAAAATTGTTTGCAAATTTTGCGGGACTACAATTTGCTATGGAGAGCAAAGTATTAAACTCATCAACCATGCTGGAGACAACCACAACTGTAAAAAGAAACCTTAATTTTTTCCTGATTTTTTTTGCTCCAGTTGAGCCGTTTACAATTCCCTGTTTTTTGTTTGTCCCCATAAAAATTACAATTTTTTTTTAATTGTTCATAAAAGCCAAAAAAAGTAAAACATTTTCCAAAAAACAATACACAACAATTTAAAACAACAAAAAGAATAAAAAAAAGTTCTTTTTAGAACTACCTCCAATTTTTTTAAATCTGTCATTCTTTTTTCCCCATGGTACGCTCCCCGGTACGCTCCGCGGTGTGCGTACCGGGCGCTCCCCCGCAAAAATAAAAAAAAATAAAAAATGTTTGCCCCGCGGGTCCCTTTTTTGACCCCCACATCAAACCTAGGGGGTCAGGGGGTTCTACCCTGCCCCCTTTTGGTCATTTCCCCCTTTGTTTTTGCCACCGCTTGTGTCTCGATCCTACCGAGACACAAGATCGCGGCCGCTCCCGACTGTTTGGAATATTTACAGACACCCAAGAGCCAATCAGCTTTCCGCTCGCGAACTCCTGTAGCGGGCTGGGGCGCGCCCCGGTGCGCGTGGCGGGGAGCGCTTATAGATATATATATTTTTTGGAACCTAAATTACTCAAAATCCACTGGAGCACATATCTTGAGACATAGCAAAGGCACATTGGGCTACCAGTCCCTACAATTTTGCCAAGTTTTGTGGAAATCCATTCAGCCGTTCGGGCTAAAAGTGAGTCCAACCGCCCTATAGAAATTAACATGGGGAAAACACGTTTTGGGACCCCCCTTTTATCTTGGCCCCCGCTTGATGAATACCCCCCAAACTTTCAGGGAAGGAGTTGAGCACAGCGAGGCAAATTTAAGGAAAATTAGAGGCAGATCCCTCAATCGGCGCCAAAGTTATTCCCAATAGAATGTTGCGGATTTCCTATGGAAAACGATTTTAACTATAACTACCTACTGGCGACCGCCAGTAGGTAATATATATATATATATATATATATATATATATATATATATATATATATATATTCCCTGAAAAAAACATAGGTTTCCCAATCGTTATAGTTAGGAATTTGCATTTAAAAACCCTTTGAAATTCACTGAAAAAGCCATAGGTTTCACACCAGTGATAATTTGCTGAACATTTTACTCATACAAAACCATTGAAATTCCGACGTTATAGTTAGTTGGACTCACTATAACTCGCGCGCCCGCAATCCACTGCTGATGATGTCACATATTACATCATTCATGACATGGTAAGTGACATCACTGATGACATCACTGATGACATCTCAAATGACATCACTGATGACATCACTGATGACATCTCAAATGACATCACTACACTAAATAATATCCCTCACCAAACTATACAGACACTCATACTGATACTAAAAAACAGTTATAACCCATGTACACTCATGTAGCTCCTCACCAACCCATGCAGCCACTTATACACAAAGTGAGACACTGATACAGATATTTACATACTTAAACATTACTCGCTAATACATGTATTCACTAAGATACACTTAATAAGTTAGTTATACAATCATTTTTACAAAAAAAAATCCAATTAGACACTTATTCATCCATTTATCCTTTCATCGACCTTTAAATATACATATATAAAAAGTATTTATTTTTCAGAAAGACACAGTCACTGGATGATATCATGAGTGATGTCATCAGTGATGTCATTTGATATGGCACTTGCACGGTTGAGATAGCACGCTCCGTGAGGACTTGTGCGACTTCCCCGATGAAGGCTCGTTCGAGCCGAAATGCATTGGAAGGATTAATGTGGAAGGACTAACATAAGAAATATGATAAGTTAATATCAGTGAGAACTTATGGAAAGTTTGTGAAATCTCACGAAAAGTAAAAAACAAGTATGCAAAAAATAAGTATGAATAAAATACTTTTGGAAATGAGAATTTTGAAGAGATAATCATTATTGAATAACTACTCGCTGGATTTCCAGCACTAAACGTCTGTGCACAGGAGACACCCTCACATCCGTGGCGTTGCAAGTGATATTGTATACATATATTCCAGAGTGGGGAATAATCCTAGTGGCACGACTTACAGTTCTAAACCTTGAACGAATACAGCTGTGCACAGCCAACTGATTTATTGTCATTTGAGATGTCATCAGTGATGTCCTAAGTGATGTCACTGACCATGTCATGAGTGATGTAATATGTGACGTCATCAGCAGTGCATTGCGTACGCGCAAGTTATAGTTAGCTGAACTAACTATAACGGGGGAATTTCAATGGTTTTGTATGAGCGAAATGTCCAGCTAACTATAACATGTGTAAAACCTATGGTTTTTCAGTGAATTTCTAAGGTTTTTCAAATGCTAATTCCTAACTATAACGTGGCTGAAACCTATGGTTTTTTTCAGTGAATATAGATATAGATAGATATAGATATATATAGATATCTCTTTATATCTCTATCAATTGGTTCCATATGCAGCATACAATTTGGTCAGTGGTCGCGTACGAGGCAGATAAAAAGCCTCGCATTATTTTACCACCCACAAAAGAATTTCTACACCGCAATTCAGGGTTTCTGTTACAGCAACTTATTTATCACATTGCAACATCACCAACGTGTTTCCACCACAACGGTCTTGATCTAGGTTAAGTGAGTACTTTTTACCTTTCAGTATTTATACATGACTGCCCACTCATTCCATAATGAGGCATTGTGGGATATGTAGTTCACAAAAAGAAACAGAAAAAGTAAAAGTTGAGCACCCTGCTCAGTGTGGACCCCTGTTGTGCACGCCATGGATGCACGACTCATAATCCCGCAATTTAAAAAAAATATATTTATAAATTTTTTGGCCTTGGGGGTCCTTGTGGGACCCCCTGAGCAGCCCTAGGGGGTCAGAGTGTTTCTACCCTGCCCCCTTTGCGTCTTTTGCGCACTGCTTTTTCACTTTTTTTGTACCTTGAATATACCGTGACACAAGATGGCTGCCAACACTTCCTGGTTTGGAGTGTTGACAGACAGTTGACAGCCAATTAGCATGCAGCTCATGCTCGTAAGGGTACGCGTATAATCCTCGGACAGTACTTCGTCCATAGATATATCTGTAATTTTACTTTTTATTTTCTGAGGAAGCAAACTTAGTTTGCATTTTGAAAGACAGAGCAGTGAAATCTGTTATCACTTTCAAAATCCAAATAAGATTGCATTTCCACATGCAAGTTAGCATCTCCCCATGTGTAAAAGCAATGCCGGCTCCAAAGGAACGCGGGAAGCCGGCCGGACCGTGGGGCCATAGTGGCTCCCCTCACGATCCCCAACATTTTTCATAAGACCCGGGGGATACCATCCCCAGGAATATTAGAAAGTTCTGATATGGGCTATTTTTTAAAGTAAGTAAAAGTTGCGCACCCAGCTCAGTGCGGATCCCTGTTGTGTTCGCCCTGCATGCACAACACATAATCCCACGATTTAAAAAAATAAATAAATTGGGGGCCTTGGGGGTCCTTGTGGGACCCCCTGAGCAGGCCTAGGGGGTAATGGTGTTTCTACCATGCCCCCTTTGCGACTTTTGTGAACTTATTTTTCAGTTTTCTTGTTCCTCGATTACATAGGAAATCCGCAACATTCTATTTGGAATAACTTTGGCACTGGTCAATAAATCTTTGCGAAATTCACCAAGAAAATGGCCTGCTCTGCTCCGCTCCGCTCCTTCCCTGAAAGTCTGGGCGTGATTCGTCAAACGGGGGTCGATAAAAAATTGGGGGGGTCCCAAAACGTGTTTTCCCCATGCAATTTTCCATAAGGACCTTTAGACGCGGCTACAGCCCAAACTGCTGAACGGAATTAGACCAAATTTGGCAAAAAGGTAGAGTTTGGTTAGCAGATTACGATTTTTGTTAAATCCGTTCAGTAGTTCCTGAGAAAATCAAAAGTAAAATCATAGATATATCTAAAGATTAAGTACTGTATTCTGTACTGTACTCTGAACTGTACACTGTACCTTCCCGAGCACGAGCTTTATGCTAATTGGCTGGCAACACTCCAAACCAGGAAGTGTTGGCAGCCATCTTGTGCCTCGGTGGAACAGAGGCACAAGAAAGCAGTGAAACAAACGTTCAAAACACGCAAAGGGGGCAGGGTAGAAACACCCTCACCCCCTAGGCTTGCTGAGGGAGTCCAACAATGCTCCCCAAAAATATACATATTTTTTTTTAAATCACGGGATACGCGTATGCACGCGTATGTACGCGTACCCCGTGAAAAAAAACAAAAACCCTGATCCGATTTTTTTGTAATTAGCCCTCTGGGTGACCAAATCCTGGGGGCATACTAAAAAATTGTGGGGGGGGCAATCCCCTGCACACTGCTCCGGGGACCGCCTCCCCCGGGGCAAAGTAATTATAAAAGCGGGGCACAAGCCATCCCCCAGGCTTGCATTTGAATGGTGGGGGCCTCTAAGGTCCCCCGAGCCCCGGGGACCACCACCCCTCGTGGCTTTATTGTAAAGTATGCAGGGGGCTCGGGGCTCACCCGCAGCCCCAGAGAACCACAAACCCCCAGGGCTTAGTTAAAAAAAAAAAAAAAATTAAAACCTGTGTTGGGGGCTCAAGCCCCCCACACGCCCCGGGGACCGCCACCTCCCCGGGGCTCTAATATTTAAAATGCCGGACCCCCCGGCCCTGGGACCACCACCCCCTGGGGCTTTTAATTAGTGGGAGGGGGGCTGCACGGCCCTCCTCGTGGAGCCCTTGATGGCCCTGGGGACCGTCACCACCCAGGGCCGGCTCCCCCATTAGTTAAAAGCCCCAGGGGTGGTGGTCCTGGGGCCGGGGGGTCCATCACGGACCCCCCTATTTTAAATATTAGTGCCCCAGGGAGGTGGCAGTCCCTGGGGTGTGTGGGGGGCATAAGCCCCCAACACAGTTTTTTTTTTCAAACTAAGCCCTGGGGGGTGGCGGTTCTCTGGGGCTGCGGGTGGGCCCAGAGACCCTGCATACTTTACAATAAAGCCCTGGGGGGCCTTAGAGGCCCCCACCATCCATATGCAAGCCCAGGGGAGTGGCTGGCCCCCTGGGCTGCGGGGGGTGGGCGTGTGCTTCCCGCTAATATAATTACTTTGCCCCAGGCGTGGTGGTCCCTGGGGCAGTGTGCAGGGTATTATGCCCCCCCCACACTTTTTTTATTATGCCCCCAGGATTAGGTCCCCTGGGGGCTAATTATAAAAAAAATCTGACTGTTTTTTTTCCCGCGGTGTACGCGATATATATATATATTACCTACTGGCGGGTCCTAACTATAACTTCCTACAGGCGACTGCCAGTAGGTAATATATATATTAAATACTGGCGGATAGTTACAGTTAGGACCTAGTTTCCTTAGGAAATCCGCAACATTCTATTTGGAATAACTTCGGCGCCTGTCGACTAATTTTCGCGAAATTCTCCAAGAACTGGCCTGCTTCGGTCCGCTCCTTCCCTGAAAGTTTCGGAGTGATTCGTCAAACGGGGGCCGAGAAAAAAGAGGGGTCCCAAACCGTGTTTTCCCCATGTAATTTTCTGTAGGGACCTTTAAGACGGGCTGCAGCCCAACTGATGAACAAAATTACACAAAATTTGGCAAAAAGGTAGAGTTTGGTTCGCAGATGGTGCTTTTTGTTAAATGGTGTAAATCTGTGTAGTAGTTCCTGAGAAAATCAAAAGCAGACATATAGTGTCTCAGTAGTATCGAGGAACAAGAAAACTGAAAAACAAGTGCACAAAAGACGCAAAGGGGCCAGGGTAGAAACACTCTGACCCCCTAGGCCTGCTCAGGGGTTCCTATAAGGACCCCCAAGGCCAAAAAATATATACATATATTTTTTACATCGCGGGATTATGAGTCGTGCATCCAGGGCATGCACAACAGGGGTCCACACTGAGCTGGGTGCGCAACCTTTACTTTTTCTGTTTCTTTTTGTGAACTACATATCCCACAATGCCTCATTACGGAATGAGTGGGAAGTCATGTATAAATACTGAAAGTTAAAAAGTACTCATTGAACCTAGATCAAGACCGTTGTGGTGGAAACATGTTGGTGATGTTGCAATGTGATGAACAAGTTGCTGTAACAGAAACCCTGAACTGCCGTGTAGAAATTCTGTTGTGGGTGGTAAAATAATGTGAGGCTTAATTCTGCCTCGTACGCGTCCACCGACCAATTTGTATGCTGCATATGGAACCAATTGATAGAGATATATAGATATATCTATATATATCTATATCTATCTACTTTTACTTACTTTAAAAATTAGTCCCTATCAGAACTTTCTAATATTCCTGGGGATCGTATCCCCTGAATCTTATAAAAAATGTTGGGGATCGTGAGGGGAGTCACAATGGCCCCACGGTCTGGCCGGCCTCCCGCGTTCTTCGGGAGCCGGCATTGCTTTTACACATGGGGAGATGCTAACTTGCATGTGGAAATGCAATCTTGTTTGGACTTTGAAAGTGAGAACAGATTTCACTGCTCTGTCTTTCAAAAAGCAAACTAAGTTTGCTTCCTCAGAAAATCAAAATCATAGATATATCTATGGACGAAGTACCGTCCGAGGATTATACGCGTACCCTTACGAGCACGAGCTGCATGCTAATTGGCTGTCAACTGTCTGTCAACTCTCCAAACCAGGAAGTGTGGCAGCCATCTTGTGTCTCGGTAGAATCAAGGCACAAGACAACTGAAAAAGCAGTGCGCAAAAGATGCTAAGAGCGCAGGGTAGAAACACTTTAACCACTTAGGTATGCTCAGGGGGTCTCACAAGGACCCCCAAGGCCAAAAAATATATTTATATTTTTTTAAATCGCGGGATTATGAGTCGTGCATTCAGGGCGTGCACAACAGGGATGCACACTGAGCTGGGTGCGCAACTTTTACTTTTTCTGTTAAAAAATAGCTCTTATCAGAACTTTCTAATATTCCTGAAAAAAAAAAGCGGGGGCTGAGAAAGAAGGGGGTTCCAAAACATTTTTTCCGATGCAATTTTCCATAGGGACCTTAAAGATAGAAAATATTTTGAAAAAATATTGCGTACCTAGACTGTTGCACCCCATTGACTCACAGAGTCTGGAGGTGAGTGTTTTTCTTCAGAAGTCAGAGGCAGATTTACAAGCTCCTTGCGCCACTTTTTTCATGTTAAAAGTGACACAAAAGTGGCGCATGAAGCTTGTAGAGCTGCTCCTCAGACTGTTGTAACCTATCTATTCTCACTGCCCGGAGGTAATTGTATATTTCTACGCAGTGCAGCTGCTGCACACCAGGCGGGCAACTAGAGCCAAATTTGGGAGGCTAAAACATATTTGGGGGGACTAATTCTTTCAACCATAGAAGGAGTGGCAGTAAGAAGGGGTGAACACACAACAAAAGCCTCATTTACAAGTAAATAGTATTTTAAAGGCCTGTTAAGTACTCGGGTGCGGCTGCAATTAAATGCTCGCCAGTGTGCGAAGCTGTCTCCACCCGGGCTGACACACACGATGGGGGGGCTGAAGCCCCGTGAGCCCAATGGGTGTTGAGCGCCTGCTGCACAATACCCACTCTCTCCTTTCACAGATAACTTGACGTTGTTTTGGAAACCAGCTTCTTTGCTCACCTTGTGCCATTGGCAAGATTCAAAGAGGGTGCACTACATGTTGAAGCAGGCTTCTCAGTCGTTGTTACAATGGACACACATCATCGCAGAATACACAAACGTAGAGCTTTGTAGGTTTTTTGGGGGAGGTGACGCCAATTTGTGAAACACAACCTGTAAGATAAAAAGGAAGGTAACATTGTGTGTAATTTTTTTTATCAAAGAAGAGAGGAAGTGAGAGAGTGACTGCAAAGAATATTCGCAGCTCAAGGTTTTTTCTTTTTCACTACGTGCCGGGACATAATGCACCCTGAAGCTTTACATCTAAAACATAGTAAAGGAAAGATGTTATGATTGGTAATTGTTCCTATCTTAATGTGGAGTTGAACAACATCGCCCTTCTACAAACATTCCTTCTCATATTTAAAATACCTATTTGTATAGTTTATATTCTGGACGTTTGAGCAATTATAAAAACATTCTAATTTGATACACTATATAGGACTGCTTTCGTCTAAATCGATGCGTTGTTTTTTTGTATCCAGTCTGCTACAGCCCTTCGTCTCATTCCAAAGTGCACCCAGGCCTCACTGCTGCACCTTTTCGTGGACAGGACACCATCTACATCATGTAGTCCAGATCTGCCAACAGGAAATCTGACATATGGTTCAGAGTCTTGATATCGGTATGGCTAATGACATACTCGTGCTCCCATCATCATCATTGCAGGTTCTTCACCCGCTCAGTGCTTCAGGTACTACTAACTCAGTGACAAAAGAGGCCAGGCATGTGGTATTGGACCTCTTTGTTCTGTAGTTTGGGCCTACATAAGTCGTCCGAACCACAAGGACTAGCCATCACAGCGGTGCGGATGGAAGCAACTCTAAAATGACGTAGAGCACGTGCTCCCTGTCTTTTTTATAGGTAGGGTCACGTGTGTTGTAGCGCATGTGCTAGATGGGTGTGATGTGGGTGTATACCAGCCTTGAGGGAGTGTGTGTGCCATTCTGACAACTAGACATGGAACTAAGAAATCACTACAATGGAAATCTGGGCCATGTAGTGTTGTTGTGTTTTCCTGGTAGCGTAAGCGGAGTGGTCTGGCCTGACGTACACTAGTGCTGCGTAAGGCTCTGAGCGGTACAAAAGGGGGTGGTGATGGACGAAGCATCTGAATCAATCAAACACTCACACCCAGTCAAAAGATCTGGGTTTAATCCATCACCGTTCTTTAGCCCACTCTGCCACCCCAGTTCAGACATGGCTATATGCAAATCAGTCTGACCCTGTGCCTCATTGGAACAGTCCAGCCCAAACTGCCAAGCCATGTCTTCCCTTGACCGGAAACAAGCTTCCGAGGACCGGTTTCTGACATTCCAGCCGTCTTCAGCCCGGCTTGCTTGAATCCAGTGGCAAAGTGAGCAAGAGACTCACGTCTGAGCATACCCTGCCACACTTATGGCATCCAAAAGCGGTACAAAAGGGGGTGGTGATAGACAGAGCATCTGAAACAATCAAACACTCACACCCATCACCGTTCTTTAGCCCACTCTGCCACCCCAGTTCAGACATGGCTATATGCAAATCAGTCTGACCCTGTGCCTCATGGGAACAGTCCAGCCCGAACTGCCAAGCCATGTCTTCCCTGGACTGGAAACAAACTTCCGAGGACCGGTTTCTGGTATTCCAGCCATCTTCAGCCCGGCTTGCTTGAATCCAGTGGAAAAGTGAGCAAGGGACTCACGTCTGAGCATACCCTGCCACACTTATGGCGGCCAAAAGCGGTACAAAAGGGGTGGTGATGGACGGAGCATTTGAATCATCCAAACACTCACACCCAGTCAAAAGATCTGGGTTTAATCCATCACCGTTCTTAAGCCCACTCTGCCACCCCAGTTCAGACATGGCTATATGCAAATAAGTCTGACCCTGTACCTCATGGGAACAGTATAGCCCGAACTGCCAAGCCATGTCTTCCTTGGACTGGAAACAAGCTTCCGAGAATCGGTTTCTGGCATTCCAGCCGTTTTCAGCCTGGCTTGCTTGAATCCAGTCTCAAAGTGAGCAAGGGACTCACGTCTCAGCATACCCTGCCACACTTATGGTGGCCAAAAGCGGTACAAAAGGGGGTGGTGATGGACGGAGCATCTGAATCAATCAAACACTCACACCCAGTCAAAAGATCTGGGTTTATTCCATCACCGTTCTTTAGCCCACTCTGCCACCCCAGTTCAGACATGGCTATATGCAAATCAGTCTGACCCTGTGCCTCATGGGAACAGTCCAGCCCGAACTGCCAAGCCATGTCTTCCCTGGACCGGAAACAAGCTTCCGTGGACCGGTTTCTGGCATTGCAGCCGTCTTCAGCCTGGCTTGCTTGAATCCAGTGGCAAAGTGAGCAAGGGACTCACGTCTGAGCATACCCTGCCACACTTATGGCGGCCAAAAGTGGTACAAAAGGGGGTGGTGATGGACGGAGCATCTGAATCAATCAAACACTTACACCCATAACCATACTTTAGCCCACTCTGCCACCCCAGTTCAGACATGGCTATATGCAAATCAGTCTGACCCTGTGCCTCATGGGAACAGTCCAGCCCGAACTGCCAAGCCATGTCTTCCCTGGACTTGAAACAAACTTCCGAGGACCGGTTTCTGGTATTCCAGCCGTCTTCAGCCCGGCTTGCTTGAATCCAGTGGCAAAGTGAGCAAGGGTATCACGTCTGAGCATACCCTGCCACACTTATGGCGGCCAAAAGTGGTACAAAAGGGGGTGGTGATGGACGGAGCATCTGAATCAATCAAACACTCACACTCAGTCAAAAGATCCGGGTTTAATCCATCACCGTTCTTTAGCCCACTCCGCCACCCCAGTTCAGACTTGGCTATATGCAAATCAGTCTGACCCTGTGCCTCATGGGAACAGTCCAGCCCGAACTGCCAAGCCATGTCTTCCCTGGACCGGAAACAAGCTTCCGAGGACCGGTTTCTGGCATTTCAGCCGTCTTTAGCCCGGCTTGCTTGAATCCAGTGGCAAAGTGAGCAAGGGACTCACGTCCGAGCATACCCTGTCACACTTATGGCGGCCAAAAGCGGTATAGGTATTCTTTGGAGAGTTTCTTGTCAAGGTATGTCGCATATCTGACATAAAACTGTTTACTCTTTCTTTGGATATTACAGGACATGGAAAATCAAAACGACATTTGGTATAAAACTTTTCCTTTGACTTGTACTTTCGACGACAGTATTTCCCACAATGATGGCTTTGGAATCGTAAGACTTGTCTTAAGTTCTTTTCATCTGTGCTTTTGGGTATAGCACATGTAGCATATTCTTCAATAAAAGACAACACAGTATCATCCGAATCTATTCCGAATTTGGGAGCATCTTTAATCCATATTAGCATATGAATGTGAGGAGCACCTCTAGCTTGATACTCCTTTCTCCAAAAGAAATCCACAACCTCTCCAAGAGGAGGATTTTTTTTTATTGGTGATAAAAGACATCACAGCTTCAAATCTAAGATAGAAATATCTGCATACATTAACTGGATCCAAAGAACACAATTCTCCAGGTGTCTTGTATTCAATATTTACTATATTTGGATTTGCCTCTCGAAGAAATTCTAGTTAATCATCCCAAGCATACTCAGTACAGCTTGGAGTAAGGAACCATGTAGGAGTTCCTAAGTTCCTTAGCATTCATTTAAGTTCGCCTTGACGACGGTACAGTACTTATTAGTACCATGCTGACAGGCCATGAGATTAATCAGCTGAGATTCCAAATTATTATATTTCTGGTGTACTTTATCCATAAATTCCTTTGCCAAAACATTTTTCAGATGTACACCTGTTTTCAATATCTGGTTGACTGCGTAAGAAAGTCCAGACAAGTCACTCTCAAACAAAAGATGAAACAAATACAGAATACATTGTCGAAATCTTGGATCTTCTGCATACAATCTTGATGTCGGGTATTCAGATGCAGTAATCTGTACAGGTCGTTCTTCATATCGTCCTCCTTTTCCTGTTGGAAACAACTGAGGGAAACAACGAGCTTCAAAACTTTCTTCTCCTACGCTTACGGGACTTCCCTTTGCTTCTTTCATTTGGAATAACTCAATAGTATTCCCAATCACTTCTTTAGAATGAAGTGGATGAATACTGTAATGTTCATCAATTTCTTCAGTTCTGCACATATCCACTTTTACAATTTGTCCAGTTGACGAGTCAGTATCTTCTTATAAAGTTATATCTTCTTCTCCCACATACACATTTTTATAGTACTGATTATTTTTTACCAGATACAACATTGCCTTTTTCACTTTCCTAAAATCCACTCATTCTTGACAGATTTCCTTACTCTTAGTAGGAAAGCCATTAACTAAAATAATAGAGGTTCATCTTCTACATTTTCTACACTAATTGTTTCAATATTATTCTTTAAATCTAGAGGCAAATATACAACTCTTCCCTTTAATCCTCTCTGTAAATCTGAAGGAGGCAATTTCCCTGTCTTAGTATTCACACGAACAATATGCCTGAAATGGATACACACATTGAAAAAGAATAGACTCATAGGTATTTAAATCCATCAGTTCAGAAGGAATTTTTACCAACTCAAAATTATTATGCACAGCTCTAGCAGGCATTTTTTTTCTTGTCTAATTTGTTATAACAATATTTACAAATACGTTGATCAGAGCCCAAATCAAACATTTCTCTACTAACAAAAAAAGTAGCAAATTCCTTCCACTCATTATTATTTTCTTTTTCACTTTTTAAATACAGATCAACAGTCCTAGTCTGATTTTTATCATGAGTTTGTCAACAACAGATGCAAGAATAATTTAGCCTTTCACCTGAAATTACCTTAAACTTTGTAATTTCTTGCTCAAATGTTTTTGTACTAGAATGTTGTACATTCTCTTCCACATTTCCTTCTATTAATGTATCAGTTTCTGCACTGTCTTGCTCACCACCAAAGTAACTAAACTCAATTTCTTGATAAACGTTCATTACATCAGATACTGATCCACACAAAAGAGCACTGTTCAACTTTTTTAACATTACTGCTGGACTTTTTGCATAATACAATGTCCTGACTAATTTCCTCATTTGAGTATGATATACTGCTAACATCCTGAAATGGTGAAAAACACTTTGACATACTTTTTTAGAAAGACAAGCCAGAAAATAATCTTGCAAACCAGTATTATATCTCACTCTGCAAGGGTCTGGTCCTTGCAACAACTTAATATTTTGTATAACACTTTTCTTAGTATAGTTACATAAAAAATCAATAGATTCCTGTTGTACACTATAAACATCAGAAACATTTGTTCTGTTAATTAGTCTTCTCCACTTACTTTTGGCCTTCATTAAACGGCTGCATGAGTACTTAGGTACTGTCAGGTGCCCCACAAGACTTACCTTTGCTTGTGAAGCAATTCCGCAGAGACGACAGGAGCGCCCGCCCCTGTACCCACCTGACCCTTGTGGAATATAGGACCCAGCAGGGATGAGATGGACGCAAGGAAGGGAGCCAGGATGTAGAGGGATGATAAGGGTGTGGAGCTCGCGGGTGTCTCGGGCCAGCTGGGAAACCAGAAAAAGAACCAGATTAGAAAGGAACCACCCTACCCGCTTTCAGCGCAACCCAAACAAGCACACACAGAAGTAAACTCTTTCCGGGAACTCACCAGTGTTTTTGTAGTTTGTGGTTTCCAGAAATCAATCAGCTTCTAACAAGGATAAGCAATTGGAGGCGCTCCAACGCAAGACAACCAAACTAAATCAAAAGAAAGGCGCTCCTGCGCATGTAACATAATTCAGGTCTTAGTCTCTAGTTCTGTGGCATCCCTAGTAAGCAAAACAACTATGCACAAGGCTCCGGTTCAGCAGAGCTATTCCTCCAAGCAGCGCTCTTGCGCAATGGAGAAACCAATGTCGATATTGACAAAAAGAAACCCCAAAAGAAAGGCACCCTTGTGCTATTGTCTTTTAGCCATGAATAGCGCTCCTGCGCTACTAGGGTACTGGAGGTAGAAAACGTGTAGCCATATATCGCGCTCTGGCGCGGTGAACCACATGGAAAACAAAGACAAGCGCTCCTGCGCGATAAAAAACAAACCATAAACAAATGTTCCAGCACGGCGTAGACCCGCTGTGGAACAGTGCTCCTGCGCGGTGCAGATCAGCTGTGGAACAGCGCTTCAGCGCGGTGTAACCGGCAAACGAATACGGCACTCTTACTCTCAATGCCGTGTCTCAGGATACTCAGGGAAGAATTCGAAGCCCTGAGCCGGCGGGAAATGCGATGGTTATGCGTTTCCCGCGGAAGTGCTTCAGGAACCCCGGGTCAGCAGCCCGGGACTAGACCGGGATGAACATCCTCCCGGAAGTGAGTATTATGGCGATTCTGTGTGTGTTTGCAGGGGTGGCAGGGAGCGGCCAGCGCCGCGAACCATGACAGGTACTGACTGAATCACTACAGTTCTGCAAAGAGAGTGATTGACTGAATCTATAAGTGCTTCAGTTTTAGCACAGTAAATGGATAAGCAGATACAGCAGAATGTGTCACTAAAAGAGTGCAACAGCAGTGACAGAGTGTTTGGTGGATGTGTAAGGCTACGGACTGGGTAATTGAAGGTATAAAAGACAAGTGTGCAGGTAGATACAAGACTACATGCATAGTGCACAGGGATTTGAAGTAGTCCATGCCCCAAGGCCTACTTTGCTGCATGAGTACTTGGGTACTCACTGAATGATTACAGTTCTGCAAGGAGAGTGCCTGACTGAATTTAGATTTAGATTCACTGCACTAAAGCTCAAGTACATATAAATTCAGTCAGGCACTGTCCTTGCAGAACTGTAATCATTCAGTCAGTACCCAAGTACTCATGCAGTTAGGTCATAAACTGCTTCAAACCGCTATGCACTATGCTTGTAGTCTTCTTTCTACCTGCACACTTGTCTTTAATACCTTCAATTATCCAGTCTGTATCCTTGCACTTCCACCAAACACTCTGTCACAGCTGTTCCACTTTTGTAGTCACCCATTCAGCAGTAAGTACTAATCCATTCACTTTGCCAGAACTAAAGTAGTTATAAATTTCGTCATTCTTGCAGAACTGTAATCATTCAGTTAGTACCCAAGTACTCATGCAACAATGTAGGCCTTAGGACATGTTTATATGCATGTTTTGGTAATTTGTATAGCGCGCAATTACCCATAGGTGTCTCGGCGCTTAAAGGATATGATACTAAACAAAGGGAGTGCAGCTAGTGTGTCAACACCCAGGTTTTTAATTGCTTCCTGAAACTGAGGAGGGTAGGGCTGGTTTTGATTCTGAGGGGGAGAGCTTTCCAGAGTTTGGCTGTGAAACGAACGAAACATCTGTCGCCCCAGTTGGCTTTTTTTGTTCGTGGGACGTTAAGGAGGTGTGCTGATGCAGAGCGGAGTGTTCTAGATGATGCTAGTGGACGGAAGGAATGCTTGAGGAACTGAGGGCCAGAGTTGTTAATGGCCTTGTAGGCGATACATAGTGCCTTGAATTTAGTGTGACTCCTAACAGGCAGAGAGTGGAGGTGGTGGATGAATGGGGAGATGGAACTGAATTTGGGGATACCCAGGATGACCCTTGCTGAGGCGTTTTGAACCAGCTGGAGCTTATTTAGAACCTTTTCCTGTGCGTTGAGGAGGAGGGCATTGCAATAGTCGGTTCTAGAGAAGATGAGGGAGGTGATCAAGGTTTTCCCTGCTGAGGTTGGGAGGTAGGGTAGGAGTTTCCTGATTTTTCTTAGTGTAAAGAAGTTGGTGGATACCACCGTGTTGACGTGGTGAGTGAAGAGCAGTCTGTCGTCAAACATGACACCAAGATTTCTGACTTTGGTTACAGGTTGGGGTGGAGGGCCCATATCGCTTGGCCACTACAGAGTGGACCAACTTGGTTCTAACTTCCCAAATGTCATGATCTCAGTTTTTCCAGAGTTTAGCTTTAGACAGTTGGATGACATCCAGGTGTTAATGGCCAGCATTCCCTCTCGAAAACTGGCTGCAACTGTGTCTCCATCGTGATGAACTGACAGGACCATCTGGGTGTCATCTGCATAGGTTGTAAGACTGATGCCATGTGACTTGATTACCCTCACCAAGTCCGACACTTAGATGTTGAATAAGGTCGGACATAGCGAGGAGCACTGCGGCACTCCACAAGGGAGGGAAAAGATGGGTGAGAAAAAAGGACCTAATTTTACGGCTTGGGAGCGATTGGCCAGGAAGGAGATCTTTAGCCTTATGTCTGATGCCCATAGCTGAGACACGGTCGATCAAGGTGGTATGATCGACTGTGTCAAAGGCCGGGGACAAATCTAGCAGTATCAGGACTGCCGCCCCGCCTTTGTCGAAGGTCATCCTAATCTCATCAGTAGCTTTTAAAAGGGCAGTCTCGGTTCCATGTCCTTGCCTGAAACCGAATTGAGTGTCATCGAGCAAGTGGTTAGTGTCAATGAATTTGGATAATTGTCAGTTCATTATGCTTTCAAAAATCTTGGTCGGGAAAGGAAGACATGCAATGGGTCTGTAGCTGGATGGAGTTGCGTGGTCTAATGATAGCCTTCTTCCAAATGGAAGGGTAGAAGCTAGTATGAAACATGGTGTTAGGCATGCAGAGATGCACTGCTTCACCCCCTATGCAATATGCTTACAGTCTTGTATCTACCTGCTCACTTGTCTTTTATACCTTCAATTCCCCGGTCTGTATCGTTACACTTTCACCAAGCACTCTGTCACTGCTGTTGCAATTTTGTAGTGACCCATTCAGCGGTATGTACTAATCCATTCATTGCATTAAAACACTAACACTTACAAATTCACCCAGGCAGTTTCACCAGCAGTGCAGAGTGAAGCATAGACTTTAACATATTTATGTACATATGTTACATTCATGTGCTTCGGAAGTACTACAGTACACTGTAAGTAAACACCTTATAGAGTTATGCTGTAGTTCTGCACTTTCACATTCACCATACTACTAATGTATTCTTTCATTCATGTATACACTGCACATTCATTCAAAAAATCTTTTACACACTATCATACTAATATAGCTCTTTTTTTGAGCAGTGAAGTTAGTTCGTAAAACAACTTTTTTTTTGTCTTTTTTGTAGTTTTGTATTTTTTTTTATTTTTTTGAACATTTTTTTATTTTTTTGTTTTTATTCAAAGGAAAAAAAGGAACTGCGCAAACAAAACAGTCTGCAACGGGAACAAATAAACAAAAAAAATTAACGGTGGTACCAACGGTGCTCCTGTTTGAGCCTGCAAATCAAATCAATAGACTGTTCGCCATAACATAATGTCTGTTTACAAAATTTGAAAAGAATGATAAGGTCTCCAAAATTGAGACGGATGTCCGGATGCGGACTAGATGGTGCTGTGGAAGTGCTGGCTACAGCTGGTGAGGGTGTTCCCGCAGCCTATCACATGCAGCTCTTGCATAATTGCGGGGATGAAGATTTTTCACATGTCGTACCATGCTGGCGGTGCCAAATGAATATTTTTTATTCGGATCACCTCTAGAAAGCATGGTCCCACACACCTTGCAGGTGACCTTGGCTGCATTCAATTTCTTTTCTCCATCTGGAATTGTAAAAAATGTCCAGATCAGAGCTTCCTTCCTTTTTGGTTGTGCATCCTCAGCAAGAAATTCTTCTTCTGAAGAGTGTTCAGATGTATCTTCCTCCTGGCATGCAGCCATATTAAAGATGTCTTCAAAAACACTGGAGCTTCAGAAAAGAGATGGTTCTTCAGTGAAAGTTGAAGAATGATAAAAATGGGTGGGGTTCTTCAACAGTTAGAATAGGAAGTATTATGAACCAATCAAATCTCTTGTTTTGAAGTACTTAGGGTGCGCTTACGATGTGAGTATGTATGACGTACCCTGCGATTTGCGTAATTGCTTTTAAAAGTAATATACTCTTATTAAAAGTAAATACACTCTATTTTCATGATTATCTCAGATAATGTCTTGCCTTAATAGTTACATTAAATACATAGATATATCTTTTTAAACATTAAGAAACTTTCACGGAGTACGCGTATGGTGCGCTGTACAAACGTACATGACGTCACATGGAAGCGCCGATGTGATACGGAACATCAAAACGTATTCGTAATGTATGCGTGGGTACGCGTACAGTACGATTACAGATACAAAGGATGGTGCAAGGATGATACGCGTATGGTACGTTTACCACAAAAAAATTCAAAATATATATAAAAATTCACTAAAATATATCGAAGAAAAAAAAAATTAAACTTTTATTATTTTTTATTATTTTACATAAAAAATATGAGTGACTATATAGAAGGGATGGTGAATGAGTGGATGTGTATGTAGATTTTGGAATTACTGAATAGGTTGTTCTAACTGGTATTAGTATCTCCATTGTTTTTAAAATTGTAGTTTCTATTTTTCAATTTGTGTATCAAAGGTTATATTAGGGTGAGAGGAGGTTTGCCACGCTTTCACAAGGATGATGTCATCAGTGATGTCATTTGAGATGTCATCAGTGATGTCACTGACCATGTCATGAGTGATGTAATATATGACGTCATCAGCAGTGGATTGCGGGCGCGTGAGTTATAGTTAGCTGAACTAACTATAAAGGGGGGATTTCAATGGTTTTGTATGAGTGAAATGTCCAGCTAACTATAACATGTGTGAAACCTATGGTTTTTTCAGTGAATTTCTACGGTTTTTTAAATGCTAATTCCTAACTACAACATGGCTGAAACCTATGTTTTTTTCAGTGAATATATATATATATATATATATATATATATATATCTCCAAACAAATACCAAAATTCAACGATGACAAAATCAGTCTGGCACAGACTCTAAATAGTATCTATTCTTTATTTCATTACACAAGCTATATGACGCATTTCGGCCTTGATCCCATATTGTAGTATGGTGTGTAACATGAACAGTGTATGAAATGCATACAAAATAGAGCAAATAATTATCTATTTTTTACACATTCATATAAAATAAATGCATCACCGTTCATAAATATATTTTCTGAAAGTATATTTGTTGAAAGTATATATTTTCAGAAGTATACTTTTTTTGAAAGTATATTTTCGAAGCGGTCAAAAATAATATGAGATTTAAAAATCATGTTCCAAATAGCAAGTGGAAAAAGACAAGTGGCTTGTGAGTGAAAATAACTCAAGGTCTACAAAACTCTAAATGCCAACAGGCAGATCTCCTCTAGGAACCAATGCCCAACAAAGGCCTACTGTCACCCACCATGGTATGGAAAAGTTGTCATGGAAAGGGTAGTGTGTGAAGTGTTATGCCCTCCCAAACCCCTGTTGCCAACCTGGTGATAATAATATAGGTAATAGTGGCCAAGCATGGCAGTACAGCATCCACACAGAAGGAAGGGATACCCTGAAATAAAATAAATCTAAACTTAAGTGACCCCATCACAGGGACTAAGGTCCACAGTAACCCTAACGGAAATCTCCATGGGATATTGTCATGCCCCAAAAATTCAACCTGATTGCAAGTGCTAGTGCGAAAAACTAGCTCATGTACTAGAGGTAAACCAAAATTAATCATGATGAATCACTGCCTACTCTGTGTCCAAGGATCCTGAATTAGCAACAATTGTGGAGTGGAGAAGGCACAGAGACTCATGGAATCACTAACTGGTGCCAGTGATACAACCAACTTCCACTTCTTTGACTGCATTCCTTTCAGGACTGAAGAGACCAAAATTAGAAGAAAAAAAATATATACACAGGATTTATTTTTAAAACATACCATTTTAATTACACATAAAAAAGTAAGCAATATGAAAAATACATTTTAATAAAAACAGATAAATTGCAGTGATTACTAATTGGAAATATATATATGTTAAATACACAGAAACATAAAAATATTATAAGGTTAGACAATAGAAACAAAATTATGACATTTTAGGATCACTACATATGCTATTCTCACTCCAGTCGGTGCAACAATATGGAAAGTGTTAGATCAGGAGGGGTACTATTTACTATTCCCACTCCAGTTTGTGCAACAGTAGGAAAAGCATTGGACTCAGAAGGGATAAACTTTAGTATTCCTACTTCACTTCAAACACATACCTTATTTTAATACAAGTATGAATTTAATAAAATTCTAAAACAATTCACTTAAGATTAAATATATACAGAAAACAATGAAACAATTAAACTAAATGTTAAATGTTTTAAATAATTAAAATAAGGAAAAAAATGATAATTATTTTATTAATTTCCCACACTATAGTCCATCATACCTAGCAACACACATTTAACATATATCTAAATTAAAACATTATCAGCCACATGTATCAATGTTGCCTTTTGCAATTCCTTAATTGAGATTTTTAAGGAATCGCAATTAAGGAATTGCAAAAGCCTATGCATGTAGAAATCGCTTAAAAAATAGCGATTTCGAAACATTCCTTAATCGCTACTCGCAAATTGTGGGTCGCAATTAAGGAATACCTCCCCAATTCCTTTGGGCCTAGAGGCCCATAGGAATGAATGGGAAGACATTCTCAATTTGCAATTCTCAAGTAGAGAATCGCAAATTGAGAATGCAATTTCAAGGTTGCCAGGGAGTCAAAAGGACACCCTGTTGGACCCCTGAAATTGATCTGTGCACATATGTTGCGCACACACATGCCCTAAGGACATGTGTGTGCACAACATGAACTGTGAAAAATGCACAAAAGTGAATTTTTCAAAGTTTTTGCAAATTACCATGAAGTTCAACTTCATGGTAATTTGCTCCCCCTATTAGCGAAATGGCTGATTTTTTAACTTTAATGCATTGCATTTAAGGAACCACAAAATGCGATTCCTTAAATGCAATCGCAATTTGAGAGCTCGCAATTATTTGGAAATTCTCAAATTGCGAGGGCCTTGACACTTGATGCATCGCAAAAGCTAATTTTGCAATCGCAAACGGCTGATTTTTGCGAATCGCACCGTTTGCGATCACAAAAGGCTTTGATGCATGTGCCTGTCAAATAACTACACAATTTACAAAATTAATTAACATGTAATTAATTAACAGTGTATTATAATTAAAAATGAACCAATGACTATTTAATTACCTTCCTACCCTATACATATATAAATTACAAAAACTATTATTTAACTCGATTTACATACTTAATAAAAAATCGTAATCATTTGATTAAATTATAAAACGAAATGTACTTAATTAATTTTCCACCCTATACATCTACAAACCTTAGAGTCCGCTACAACACAATTTAAAAATACATTAAAAAACTTAAAAATACAAACTGTAAATAAAAAATCAACTGCACAAACAATATAAAACATATACATAAAAATCTAATGCAAACGCAAAAAGAAACCTAAAAAACTGTGTTTTATCACTTTAAAAAAAATCTATATTTTTGTCAATTATATTTTTGCACATGATATGTCTGTGTCACGATATTAAAAATGCGATATTTCTGCAACTCTATATTTTTACCTCAATATTTTTTCAGAACAGTCCATCCCGAACTCCCAAGCCAGATCTTTTTCCTTTGTGAACACATGCAACAGAGGACCTTTTTTGGCCAGTGTTTAGACTTACTGCAAGCACTCCTCCCATTGACTTTTGTCTGTTTGATAGAATGGCATGGATCCAGGTATAGTTTTGCAGACGGATGGTTTATTATGAGGGAGGAGTTGACACTAGGGGCCTTATAACAATATTGGTCAGAGTTGCTTCCGACATACACTATTTAGGCGCGGGACCTGCCTGACCATAGTTCGGAGGTTCCCCACACCGAATTAGGACATGGTGCGGTTGCAAACTTCCATTTATCTATGGGAGCTGTGCAGCAAATTCAAAAACCATCCGCAGCACAAGATCCCATTAAGAAATGGGAGTTTGTGAAAATCCCTGCACCCTATGGCAGGCCCCAAGGCCAGAACGGGCGGGCTAGGGGATAAGGAGGCCCTGCTAGAGGCCTCCAAAGTAACTTTCCGACAGCCTTTCCATGTTGGAAAGGGCAACATTGAAAGTCCGTCGGAAACCAACATCATAATAACGACAGCGGAAACGCCATCCTTAAGGAATTATGAGCCCATTCTGACTATCTGATGGGATCCATGAGCCTGTCAGAATTGAAGCTGGTTTCTCTGGCCGGTTTACACTCCAACTGCCATCATTGTAATACGGCGGTTGGAGTGTAAACCTACAATGTTGGGCGGTAAGTCTCCAACCAGTGGTCGTAGGCTTTCTGACTGACATTGTAATCAGGTCCTAGATATTTTCTTTATTATGTATAGCTGTCTCATGACACTAGCGTGTCCAAGAAAGGCAATGTTGACTTGTTTTTATTTGTTTCCTGGAATGCAGAACCCAAACAGCTGCAGGTCACAGAATGGTGTGCTTAAGTTCCAAGAAACATGGAAAACAAGTTTTAACAAAAAATGGCATGGCATATGTTAATTTGAGGATTATCATCCTGTCCCTTGGAGTCACAGAATTTGGAAATCACCAAACATACATCAACCAAGAAATATGTCAATGAAACACTTTTGGTGAAACTGTTACAATAAACACCTTGCACTAGGGGCGTGCTGGATTTAGGAATAGTATTCATTACTATTCCTTCTCCAGTTTGCAACAGTAGGGAAGGTGTTGAAATTAATTTCCAACACCTCAGTGCCCCCTAGTGCAAGTAGTTGTAATGACTTGCGATGTAAATGGATCGCATACAAACAACAAGGTCGTTGTAACGACCGCATTGTACTAGTACAGCGATGTAATGACAGCTTTGTAAACTCTGTTTCCCGGCATGGAGACCAGTTGAGGAGAATATATAACATTAACCTGCATATCATTATTATATCTATATTCTGAATTACAAAGATACCTCGAAATTTGCTGTCATTGTCTGTAACATAACTTCTTCTCAAATGGACACAATCATCCCTAAAGTTGATATCCATGTACGATGAAAGTAATTGGATAATGAATAGACGAATAACTGATAATTCTGTTGTCACTGTTTAGGTGGCTAATTTTCACTGTTCACTATTTTTATGGAAACTCAATGGACAAAAAAGGTTAAGAGCCTCTTTTAATTTTGGATATAGCTTTTCAACCTTCTTACCAATTATTAATTGTATATTACAATGATCACCATTGCGTAAATGCGTTATTCCAATCATACTTGAGATTTGAGGTAATATTTTTTTATACATGCCTTTAAATGAGTTCATTACAAATTTGCCACATTTTGGCACATAAATGCCATGGACAAGAGAGCAGAATCTCTGTTTCTGGTATGCATCTATGCAGTGAAACTGCAATTATGAATGTTCTCACCACAATTGGAGAGAAACCTGCACACTTGGAAATACCAGTCATAACTAAGGGGTCAATTAGGATGGCAGACGGACAAAGTCCATCCGCCATCCTGTCGGGGGACGGGCCCGTCCGCCACAGGGGCGGAGGTCCCGTGCCTCGAATTAGGATGCACCCACCACAGTGCATCCCGCACATTTTTAACATTGCGGCGGGCGGTGCTGAAAGCACCGCCCGCGGCAATGCTAAAAATGCATGTTGTGCGTTTCAAAGCACAACTTTACAAGCACCGCGCGGTGCCTGCCATTTGCATTTTGAAATGCAGGGGGGTACCATAGGTACCCCCCATGTGCATACCCCACACCCCTTCATCCTGGGGGCTCGCAACGGGCCCCCATAGCAAAGACCGTATGCCTTTTACGGAAAGGCATTGCCCACAGCACATCATATCATCTGGCTGGCGGTGTCTGATAGACACCGCCACCATATTAGACCTTTTCCGCCACGGTCGCAAGGTGACCGGGCGGAAAAGCAGCGGACGGTTTTCCCGTCCACCACGGTCCCCCCCGCCATTGTAATATGGCGGGGGGGAAATAGGTGGCGGACGGGCACGGATGGCAGACGGATCACCATCGCCTGCATGGCGGTGGTGATCCGTCCGCCATCCTAATCGGCCCCTTAGTTATTTTTCTCCCAATTCTGAGAACACATCCACTGATACTTTTCACCTCTTTAGAGCTGTTAGCTGGGGGAGCATTTTCACCACCCCAAATGGTGCTGCAGGGGTTGCACAGGGCCAGGGCTGTTTTCTTGCCCTCAGCCCCACACCATCCCTTTAGCCCTTTCAACGGGTGAACATTTGCACTTTGTACAACAAGTCCAAGGAGCCTATTATAGATATGGCACACATATCATCTTTGTGCCGCACTGCACCTTTAAATTGATGCACCATGCACAGAGAGGGAAAGTGCGCCATATTATGAAGAATGTGTGAACTTGTGCTGCCCGAGTGGCATCACATCCAACTGAAATATGGAACAGCAGCTTCAAAGCCATTTCTTGGTTCACTGGTCAGGCAGCAACCCACCTGCACTTTTAAGAGGGATTAGAGATCCCCTTGCAGGTGGAAGCAGTGAAAGCCATAGGAGCCCCTTATCCCCTTTAGAAGGCTGCCTTTAGTGGGTTCACTAAAAGAGTGACAACTTTTGTTGTGCACTGTCAGTGCACCTCCTAACAGTTCACATTCCAGTGCATAATATGAGCCGTTGAGTTCTGGTGCTCAGCACTGGCACTTAATCATCAACACCGGAGCTTGAGCACCAGTTAAGGACATATTATGTTTCAGTAGATACAGGGAGATTAAGTGATTTGCCCTGGAATGACAGGATGTTGAGGCAACACCGAGACTCGAACCTGGCTCCCCAGCTCCAAAGTTGGCAGCTCTGGCCATTAGACACACCCTTTTCCCACTTGTAGGGTTTGTTGGTTCTGTGTTAGTTAGAACTAACTGGAAAAATGGGCTGGTCGAAGCTGCCTCTTGACGAGAGCACTGACACATATATATTTACAATTTAACCAGTGCAACATTCATAATACAGAACTGGCACAGGGGTAGAGCGGTTCCCTCTTTCACATGAGGCCACAGCCACATGCAAATAAGGGAATGGCCTCTTGAAATAGCACTGGCACTACATGTGCGCCGGGGCTATCTGTTGTACAAAAGGGGACGCAGCAGCACCTGTAGCCCCTTTTGTAATACCAAAGTGCCACAGGGTTGCACAAAGTGGGTCCACATGCCAGTTGCATCACTAGAAAATGTTATATAATATGGCCCCTGGTGCCTCCACCCCACAAATATTGTGTCTGGATGCACTAGGCTACTTTTAATGTCCGAGGTGGAACCTCTCCCGCAGGAATACAGTCTGAGTACGATACTGCCTCTGTTAATTTTGGTAAAATTCGTTCTAATGGTTTTTTGATCTCCTGATGGCTATACGTTTTGTGCTGAAGAGACAATTGATGATATGTGTTTGGTTGTCCTGAATCACAAGTTAATTACATTCTCTGTCTGCTGTTTTGCTGCTTTTCTACCATAGTTGGAGAACTTATTGTTCGAGGATATTATTGATTTTTCGGAGTGAAGACAAGAGCTGGTTTCTCATTAGATCTAAGCGAAAGAAGCCTATGTGTGTGCTGATAGTTCACAAACAGTAAGGTATCGAAGTAAGTTGTTATTTACCAAGGCAGATGTAGCCTGGATGACTGGGAGCAGAATGATATCTGGAGCAGTTTTGACAAAATAATCTTTTCATACAAAATAATAACTAACTTAAGCTCGGGGCATGTGTTGTTTGTCCATGAGTATATTGGCTGTTTCTGAACCTTGAAAGTGTTGCTTGGCTGGATTTTTGATTTGCCAGTTTCAAGCGAGTACTTCTTTGCTGAACTCAAAACTATTTTTTGAATGTGCAGTTTTTTCTCCGCTTGGAAAACGTGCAGTAAATGATAAATACGCTCTGTGATGTGCCGCGCTGAGGGTGTTTGATCTCCTGCTATGAAAGAGCGAGGCAGCAGCAAAATATGGCAGCCAAATTGCTCACTCAGAAGCAAGGAGTTAATATGAGCTTCCCACTTCATTAAAAAGCGAGGTCTCAAATAATTAGCAGTGTTTAACGCTGATTCATAATAGCCTCTATGCTGTGGTGTTCCTGATAATGTATTTCACGACGTTCAATTAATTGGAAGTTAATGTTAGTCAGTCACAGATCTTTTACCAAAATGCGAGCAACACGCTCTTGTTACTGGTGAATGCAAACACATGATTGCTTTGGTAAAACACTTGCATTTCTGTACATTCATTTTCAAAAACTGAAATGTACTGTTATTGTCTCCAAGAGCGTTGTTCTTACTCATGATTGGTTAGATCAAGACCTGTCCATAGTTCATGATAGTATTAAAAACAACTAATTAATGCAGCACGCCTGCAATGTGACAAAACGGTGTGTTTTTGAGGTCTTTTCAAAAAAGCTATCTTGGAGCATTTTAAGTGGCACTAATTTACATACTCAAAAATACTATTCACAAACCTCCTGCTGGAGGTCACCAACTCTCCTATCTTTTCTGTACCCCGATGGTACACATCTGCAAATATGTAGCTATAGATATTTGTATTGAGGGGGGGCAAAGAAGCTTGGTGGGAAATGGGGAATAATTACTGCAACATTTGTGGGGTCCAGGGAAATTTAAAAAGAGTTTGTAGTTTGCTCCACTACTTACAAAACAAGGGGCATATTATCAAGGGATTTAGCTCCGCTTTTTTGGCTTTAAAAGCCAAGAAAGTGGAGATAAAATTATCTCCCTATTAGCAACAGGGTGCTAACACGCAAATTCGCATGTTAGCACCCTTTTTCTCTACGCTTCCCCTTGCATCTCTAATGAGATGCAAAGCGGGCGTTCCAGAGAAAAATAATAGGAGAAATGTTGTTAAGCAACATTTCTCCTATTATCAACGATTTCGCTAACCCTGTTAGTGATAAAAAAGCAGTGCTAACCGCGGTTAGCACTGCTTTTTTTACACCTGGTATTTTCCTGACTTAGCCATGATATCCTATGGAAGGTGGATATCATGGCTAAGTTTGTGAGCCCCTATCATCAAGCTAACACCAAACTTTGAGAGATTATCGTTGGTTTTCCAGCAATAATCTCTCAATTGGCAGTTAGAGCGAGGATTTTTACCACTGCTGAGATAAACCTTGCTAATAGCAAGTTATCTCAGCGATAATTTCCGGCGATGCTTAGCGTTAAAAAATTCGTTGCTAAGCATCGTTAGCGGTAAATATCGCTAAACGTTGGTAATATGACCCCAGGTTCGCAAGTATTCCAGGGAAGCCTTGGAGGAAGTCAGATACAAAGCATGGGCAATCTTTGATACTGCAACACCCACATAAAAATCAATGGATCCAAGAAAACAATAAGAACATAACATACAAAAAGATGAAATATTTTTTTTATGGTTTTACCATTGTATTGTATTAGCACATTTTAAACATTTAAATACATTTTTAGGATAAATGTAATGTAAAATAAAATTTAAAAAGTAATAAATTCAACCAGATTGACTTGACATGCAACACACATTCTAATGCAAGGGAAGAAGGTGGAAACATTCAGAACTCCACCATCGATCTACCGGTAACACTTATTACAACAGCAAACGATCAAATATAGACTGAGCATATAAGAAAGTAACTTACACAGCAAAAAACTTTTGTTTCACTATGACACTGAGGGCCCGATTATAATGTCGAGTGAAAAGCCTCTGAGAAGCGATCAGAGGCTTTCCGTCAGACATAATTTCTATATAAGGAGGACAGCAGTCGGAATGCAACCAGAAGGGGGATTCCGATGCAGTTCCAACAGGCTCCAGGAACCCGTTGGTCCGTCGAAAGCCAGCATAATCCCCTAATAACAGCGGAGCCAGGATCGGCTCTGCCGTCAGGATTATGATGGCAATTTCCAACAGCCATTTCATGTCGGCCTTTCAGACATAAAAAGGCGGTCAGAAAGTGTCTATGTGGGCCCCTAGCAGGGCCCCCTTCTCCCTTGGCCCTCTGCAATGGGGCGTGGGATAGGTGGCCCCTTAATATCCCTGCACCGTGTGGCTACATGATACAGGGATGTTTCTAATGTGTATATTGTTTCTATTGCAGCATGTTTTGCATCCTGCAGCACAAGCCAGAATGTAATATATACACTTTGCGACTGCCATGAAGATGGTCACATTGTTATAAGGGTTGGGAGTTGGATGGTCTCGCTTCTGTTACGGTGCTGGTCGGGCGCTCATCAAACCGGCATGGTAATGATGCCCTGAATGTCTTAGTAGCTTTACCCCTCATTTTGCTGAACAATTATTTGAAAAGGTGAAAGAGATTTAAAGGCAAAGCAGAAATATCTCAGTCAAGTTCTGGGACGCAGTCATTGCCAGAGACCGCCTCATATATGAAGTGATTCTTGGAATGGTTGCAAACTGGGAGAAGAAGTTTGATTCACATATATCCTGCTTCCACGCTATACCTACCTAAGTCATAATAAAGGTTGCATTCTGTTTGCTGACTACTGAATCTTTCCATTTAGTTACTGGAGACATCATGGGCATCTCATAGGAAAGCCAATCTTGCTGATTGTGACAGGTACTGAGATGAATCACTGGTTTAATTTTATACTCATTCCAGAGTCACTGGAAGGAAGGCAGCATGTGTCAAGAGAATTCTATAGCACTGCCTACTTCTCTCATATACTAGGGTCCATTAATTGTACCAATGTGGCACTTCAACCACCACATTACGGACATCTTTTCTGCAATTCATACCACTGTCAGCTGGGTCAGGGACTGTTTTGCTGATGTGTATAGTATCTTTCCTGGAAGGATACACAAAAAGTGCATCTTCTATCACCCACCTCGTCTGTTTCATGGTGGAGATTTTGATGACATTTGGCTAATCAGTAAGTTATAGTAATTCACTCAGGGACTGCATGTGTGTTTGGGGGATAGCAACCCAACCATTGACACTTAAGGCCTGTTATGGGTTTGTGTTCATGAGCAGGCTGCCACGCCGGTGGCCCGCTCCCACACTGTCAAACCACAGGTTGTACTGCCCACCAGATTACAAGTTTCCTCGTGTCTGACTGGCTCCTTTTTGCAGTCCCTCAGCTGTTCCTCTGAATAAGGGCACCGAAATAGGAACCCTAAAAGCAGTTTCTGCACAGCATGGCCTGTAAAGTCCATGCCGTGGAGGAACTGGGGTAATTGAACACATGGGGGTCACATGTTGTAACGCCCTACATGAATCTCATTCCACATGGGCAATAGGGGTCCCTGTAGGGCCCCCTTTGTTTCAGGACCACCAGCCTTTTAATGGAGGAAAGATCTTAGTGACACCACTGGTGGTCCTGAAACTTGTAATATGCGTGGCAGTGCTGCAGTGGCGTTACCAGCATATCACTGATGCCCTGACCGCCATTACACCTCCAGGGAACAGTGGTTCCCTGGCAACTATTGCATTGCAATGGCAATCCAACCACCCTACTCCTAATGGGGCGGTCAGACCACCTGTGCGGCAGCGGCTGAACAAGCCACAGGCTTGCCCGCGTGAGTCTGGCATTCCTCCGACTGCCAGGCTTATAATTAGGCCTCAAGCATCTCATTATAACATTATATACACATATCTCCATGCCAGAATCTGAATGGATGTATACATAAGATAATACATTTAGAAGAGTTACATAACATAAGCAAATTCACATGTCTGTGTGTGTTGCATGTGACCCCGGGTATCTTTCTTCCTTCCTACCGCCTCACTCCCTTTGGATGTCCAACCACACAGCCTCTGCAGGAGCCCAGTAAGGCACCCATATATGCACAAGTCATTGTTGAAGATAATGACATGGAATTTAGAATGCAACATTTCTCTAGTGAAGAAAGAGATAAGATTTCTAGGTGTTGAAATGGTAGACACATAGACCTAAGTAGCAAGAAAAACATGGAAAATATAGTTTGTGAGATACCCAAATTATTAATGGCGCAAT